>NC_047581.1:20742419-21366086 GCF_011004845.1 Esox lucius
ACCGGTTGCCTGGACAAGACACCTTAGTGGGGCCCGGTGGTGATCTGAAATGGAGGGGTAGGGCTGAGGGCAGCTGACCAGACGTGAGTGATGACAGGGGCCAAAACCGACATGTGACTGCCCAGGCCCCAGTCAGGTAGGGAATGTGTGAGAAGGTACACTGAGAAACAGGGAGGCTGAAAGGGTAGATTGCATATGAAACAGTTTCTTACAAACCCCATTTACATAAGGTTTATAGAGACATGGCTGTCATTACAGCAGAGGGATGTCATCTCATGCACAATGTTCACATTTTCATGCGTAAGCCAATTCCTTTCCCACATGGAAACAAGCAGTTATAAACCTGAACCATTTCACAGAAAAAGCAATGGACCTTAGTGTCCCTCATAAACAGAACATGGCAATGAGATGAGGGATTTTGGGGCGTGGCTGACAAATACAACACTTGACAAAAAAAAAAAAAAAAAAAAAAAAAAAATCTCCATTCTCTCCTCTTCAGCCTATCCCCTGAAATCACAGAGAACTGCCAGTGTTAGTAGCAGCCAATGGTGAGGCAGGGAGGAAATGGTCCTGGAAGGCTGTCAGGCAGTGAGCAGTAAATGGCCATATATGGTAAAATCTGCAGTCAGCAGGACTGGTGACGGCAGTAGCAGAGAGACTAGAGCTCCTGGAATAAAGATTGAGGAGTATGAGGGAAGACCCTGTAACACTCCACTTGCATGTGGAAGAGTTCGGTAGGTAGGGCGTTTTCATTGTTTTACAGTAATCAACTGCTGGTCCTTACAAGTATAGTGATACCAACATATTCAGCAGCAAGAGAATGAGGGACAGAGTGCATGTCAAAGACAGAAACCGAGGCGCCACATGCGCTACAATTCTGAAGAAAGCTTACTGCTTGGTCTGGTAGACACACATTGCTTGAGCTGAGATTTTGTTGCATAAAAACATACATATATCAGCGGTTTGTGACTCAATGTTGTAGCAAATCCTGCAAACATTGATTGGTCCTAAACCTGAGATGGTTGCCTCCTAGTCAGGCCTGTACTGAGTTAAGTATGGTCATCGAAATTAGAACATGGACCCATTTACTCTGGGTTCCCTGGCTGTACTTTTATCCCGAACAACAGATTATACCTTTTTTGCATTCAGACAGAAATAGCAGGATTTATTTTTCCTGGAAATAATTTGGTAATGTTTATATTTTTCCCCACTATACAGACACTCCATTCTTGGCAGCATTTGCATTTTATATACCCACTACAACAGATGGGAATTCTGAGAGGTGGGAGGGGTTTACCACAGTCTAGTTCAGCAATAAAGCACGGGGGGTTATTACGGCCAATATATCATGGCTAAGAGCTGTTCTTAGGCACCAAGCATAGCGATAAGACACATCAACACAATTTGAAGAGGGAAAAAAAATAATAATAATTGTACCACCATACATCTAGCTAAAGGTGTTTTGTGCACCCTTGGTTAGTATTTATGAAGTTTTGAAGTTGCGTAAATGTGTCAAGTCTACAGACTCCTGTAAGAGCAGCTGCGGTGCAAAGCTGAAGAAATGGAGCATCACAGAGAAACATTTTGATATACTACAGACTGACATCCAAAGCAGAGCTCAGACAAACCACTGTGGAGGGGTGGCGCTTCCTCTGAGCCAGCTAGCCACTGCCGGGTAAAGACGTTAATTGGCTTGCTAATAGTTAGAGTTGTAGTTCTGGGCTTCAATTACACGTTACTGCCTGTGTTGTTACTCATTTTGGTGTAAGAAGAATGCTACGATGATTACCTATACATTTTGAAAGGAAACATTACGAGTTCTGCTTTTAAACGACCAGTCCATACAGCTAACAATTGTTCTACAGTTGATTTAACCAGATGTGCATAATTTCTGTGAAACTTTCTGATTGATTCACCTGTGAGCAACCACAGTTACAGCACAGTTAAAACATCACCACAGAATTACGGCTCCATTCATACTAAACCGATACAGAACTCAATGATATTCACCACTCACAAATCTATCAGCTTCGTTGCCAACATGCTTTGGCAATTTTTCAGATGGGGGGGGGGGGGGGTTGGTAAATGATTCACGGCATGAATCACACACGAACACTGCATATGGACAATAAAGGGGCTAGTGAACCGACCAGTCACTAAGAATTCAACAATGTCATGAAAGAAATGAGCAGGAATGTATCACTGCTACAGCATTCAGTCTCCCACTGCTTCCTTCATATGGAAATGAGGGATTAAATTACAGTGCCTCAGGCCCAGAGAAAGGATATTGAAAGCATGAGGGTTGAAGACAACATGTATCAGACATTCCCCCGGACACCCTTTCCACACATCCCTCTCTGTCCTGACAGGACGTAATGCAGCCATTCAGGCAGGCAGAAACAATGAGGCGAGGCGCCCAGTCATCCTGGCCTGCCACAAGAAGTCCACAACCACATCCTACACACAGATACAGGAGACAGAGAGAAGCCCCAGACCAACCCTGTGCTGCAGGCAGACCAATCCCACAGGCCAAGTCACCTTCTGTCCTCACCCAGCACGGCTTCACAAGCTGGAGCACAGACCGGCGTGTCCAAGCGCACTCAGGATTAAAGGCAGATGCCAGGAAAGTATGACGGGTGAATCTCAAGTCATAAATCAAACCCAAACTTATTTAGAAGGTTCCTGTGGTTCTCCACTGTCCTCTCAGCGACAATACTGTGGGCAGGACCATACAAAGATGAAATTAGGGCCACAATTTCTGGGGTTGGACCCGAGGAGCAGCACCCCTGAAGCTGGGGTTGACAAAGGGCCCGGCTGGGAGGGAGCCTGGGACAAAAGCCCTGAGCAGCTGGCTGCCCACACAGACTGGGAATAGCACAGCATGGGCAGATGGGCCAGCCCAGCCAGATGCACCCCCACGTGGGGGATAGAAGAGGTCGGCAACAGGCCTGTCAGCACATGCTTTTTTGGGTTGGGGGGGGGGGGGGGGTTTCAAAAGAGATTTTGAAAATCACCAGAAATACAGCTTCAAATACAGATTAGGAAATCTCTTCTAAAGTATTCCCATGAATAAAACAAGAGCCATGGCGTGACGGTGTCTCAGGGTCATCAAGGCATGATCAAAAATGATTCTATTGCAGCACATTTCGGGCTTAGTTGTCAGTTAACTGTCTATAAATGACTTAATGATTTTGTTCTGGTTCCCTAACCTTCCACAACGAAACAGTATATATAGCTCCCTTTCCATGGGCAACAGTAAATGAGACCCAGACGAAGAGGCCAGGCAAAAAGAGAGAATCAGACAGACATGCATAGATGAAGATAGATCTGACCCCTGTGCCCTGCTATGAAGCTGAGAGCTCATAGGCCACATCTAGATAGTGCACATGCTCAAAGCCCGTTACTATGACCCCTGGGACTCCCGGTTTGGGTCAGAATGAAACAACGATCAGCTCAGCCAAAAACATAACTAACTACATCCTTTAAATCAAGAAAGGTCATCTGTAAATCAGGAAGTGGTTTCCAAGTGCACAGAACAAAGTCATAATTTTAGAAGGCTACAAAGACAACTCTAAACCTTGATACTGAAGTGTTAATTAGGGCGGTGTAACCTTTTTTGTTTGAAGGAGCGTATTCCCCACACTGCTATGGCTGTGTTCTCTAACCTTGTAGTGATAGCAGCCAGACATTAACCTGTCCTTTCTCTAAAAGATTACAGGCATTTTTCATTTTGATAAATGGACATTTGAAACAATATTAACATATTTTTTCCCCCTAGTGTTTTGGAGCATGACCTGACGATGAGACATTAAAAGAAAATCTCCAACATGATTCCAGGGAGATTAGGCCGTGCTGTGAGCCAGTATAGTGTACACGCAAATCTGAAAACAAGGGAGCTTGCAGAAACTGCCCTTTGCTCTACACATAAAGCCATCAATCTCCATCCACTTTTAATTCACCAGTCAAAGCAAACTCTGTTCTGCGAACACACCCTTACTGTATCAGTGTCGGGAGTCAAGCCCACAGTAAAATTATCTGGAAAGGCAGATAAAGAACAAGGCCACAGTAAATGTGATGGATCCCCCCCCCCCCCCCGAATGAGGCCACGCCCCCCTGGGACATTCATGGCATGCGACATATCCACATACAGTCCGCTACCCAAATTCAGGAGCCCGCCTAGCCCGGACACAGCCACGGTCTGGGAGCGGGGTGCGGGACAAGCAGATAGAGGGCTGTATTAACTCAGTTGTAAGGCCGTGTGATGACAGGCTGGAGGACCTGGCCCTCAACAGGCAGACCGAATGACTGTATGCCACTCATATGTACCACAGGGATCCTTCATCAATAACTAGGTTGTGTGTAGGGCCAGAGTACTACTATGTTGGTAACTACAATTTGAAGATAAGACATTTGCTCTGCAGTGAAGTCATAGAGTCAGAAGTGCACCCACCCAGTCAAAAAATAAAAAATTGCACATAGTCTGTTAGACGCAAACACACTGCTATAGATACACACAGATATGAGCAGGTATTTGATACTATTAGAGGAAAAGATGTTTGACTCCCAATTTGGGCAGGGCCTCAGGTTTGGCGGAAAGTATTGGGCCTGGGCAGGGCTTCGACTGAACATGCCCATGCAGGGCTCTACCACTGACTATGACAGGAAACTGTACACATTAACCATGTAACCAAGGATGTGGATGTAGTAACATGACTTTTTCTGTACCATATGCATAATGCTCCAGCCATACCTCGTCTAGTGAAACTGACTACAACTACGCTAAAAGCCACCATCTATACTGAAATTAAACCCAATGTTATTCTGGGTGAACGTGATCATGCATAATAAATGTCAATACAAGCCATAGTGATATAAACTCCATGCTTTGCAAGCAAACAACCAGGTATGTGGGCGCTTCAGCCATTTGAAGAGTTATTGAATGGTAATAAAGGTGACCATGGACATTTGGGTGTATCAGCTACCCATGACCATCACATCCCTTCAACGGACCCCTAATGACAGTTCCAGACTTGAGCCCCTGTATGGTTGTCTAACCTTTTACACTTCAAAAGAATTGCCAGGGCAGGGCAAAGTGGTCAGTACACAGAAGCCTTCGGTTTGTGTCGTACATCATGCAATGATGGGAGCCGGCCCACCAGGCAGCCAAGGGTGACTGTTAGGAAACCTGACTGAGGGAGAGGTTAGTGAATCATTGCTGAGGCTCAAACACCGACACTATGTCCTGCCTGAAATGTAAATCTTTACTCACTGTATGCAAAATAGACACTGAAAAACAACTGTTAAAACGAGAAAAGCAGGAAAAGGGCTTTTTTTTTTTTTCTGTTCATCAGCAGCCCCCTGTTTCCAACAGCATTTTAACACCAATCCTGCCCTACTTGACTGCCTACATAATGTGTCAGATTTTCAGATGTCATGTTTTCATCCTGACAGTTTGGACAGTTCCCCTAAAAAATAAAAATAACCTTAACCCTCTTAAGTAATATGATCCTCTTACATCAGCCTCACAGTAACTTAACGATCACACACACGTCATCTGGCCTCTAAGGATATAGGAGACACACAATGGGCACAAACAAAAGACAGACATTAGTCGCTGCACTATTCTATGGTGGACTGCTTAGCGATTATCAAGAGAAATACAGCCACGTATCACAGTATTGTCACACTAAAAGTAGGGCAGCACAATTTGGATAAAATATTGAATCTTGAATTTTTTTTGTTCAAATATGACAATTACAATGAGTTGCAATTTTCATACAATTGGGTATAAACAGCTCACTCCTAAATTGAGTATAGCCTACATAATGTTCGAACTGAATAAAAAGTGCTTTTGAAACAATAATTAGGCAAACGATTCCAATACGCATTCAAAGCAAAGGCATCTGCTACGTTTGAGCCATTGCCAGTAGGCCAGACAGGTAGGCTAAATCATCTCAACCCATGGGCAATACTCTGTCCCGTATTTAGTAACCTGTGTTTTTGCAGATGTCGACTGTGGAGCTAAAACTCTGAAAAACCATGCTGTTGTGTATGAGACAATATCTCACTGCCATGTGCTACTTGAAAGCAGACATCCTGGCTACCAGATGCAGTGTGAACTAATTTTTTTGGTCAAAAATCACACAAGTTTGGGTTTAAAAGATTGCAGATGTCATCACAATTTCCATTACAATTTGATTAATCTTGCAGCCCTAACTCAAAATATTGACTTCCCAATACATGGCTCTCTTGTCTAAAAAAATAAAAATAAAAACTTAATTCATATAAATAGGGTCTGCGTAGCTGTTTGTACAGCATGGTGACGGAGTCTCCTTACTGACCACCACCAGCGTCTCCACCTGCCTGTCTTCACTGTTAAGCAACCCAGGGTGACATGATCCATGTCCAGCTCACCCCTGGAACCAGGCCACCAGGTACCAGAGACACGGCCTGAAACATGCCTCTCTGATGCTGCTAACACACCTTTCTGCCACCTTCTCTTTATGAGGAAGGGAAATGTGTAGCCTCCTGAACACACTAAGATATTTCGGCAGTAAATGTGGCTCTGAGTGACATGCCTGGTTGTTCTCTGCAGACAAGGCGTGTTGGAACTCACAGGGGAGAAGACACTGACAGTGAGCTGGGGGAGGTGCCTGCGTGGTACACGCTGAAACGTGTCATAGCCACAGACGACGACGATAGAACAAAAAAGGCCAAAGGGAAAAACATGTGCGGGCAACAAGAGAGCACGCCTGTATGAATGAGGGCAGCCGTAGTGGCATGCCACAAGTTTCCTTTTGAAACACTGCCTGAGCCACAACAGGTATAATCAACAAACCCACCAACCGACTCACCTTGTGAAGAGGGAGGACCAGGAAGGCTCCGCCCCCGCTGGCTTCTATGATGAGGGCGACAAACTTGGGATTGACTGCACAGAAAGAGCTGTCCCATGTGACCCGCGACACTCTGATGTCATCGTAGCACTGGTCATTCTTCACCGCCTGGCCAAAGACATGACGGAATTTGCTTGCTCTCACAACTCGCTTGAACATATCTGCGCAGTGGACCGGAAGGAGAGAAAAACAGGGATTTAGTATGGAAACAAACAGTCACTCAAGGGGCAAGGACAAAACCAAAAAAACCTTATGACAAGGAGCTAGGCCTGTTACAGTGGAAATGGAAATGATTTCCTGGTTGGTGGATTAGACCACAGATAAGTTTACAAAGACTAACACAGATGGCTGGGTGGGAGAGCGGCCGCTGGGTGGGAGAGCGGCCGCTGGGTGGGAGAGCGGCCGCTGGGTGGGAGAGCTGGGTATGTATTTACCGCCTGCAACATCCCCCAGCTATGATTGCTGCTCTGCAAGAATATTAAGTGCAGTGCCCTGTACACATCCCCTTCAAGATGTAGACCAACTATGCCAATATTTGCCATATGGCACCTATGTTTTATGGGCCCTAGTAAAAGACTGCACACTGTCGCTAAAAGGGTGCCACTAGGGACACAAGCTAAGCTAAGGTTCTCCAAGGAGTCATGTGGCAGATCGGACTGCTTCCACATTTCTCTGATACACGACTAGGCTGACACACAGCTGTTGAGACTCCTTCCACAGAGCTGTAATAATAAACCAGAAAGTATAGCAGTCAATTTATCGCAATATGGATTTTTGTCCATATAGGCCAGCTTTAATTCCACACCCCTGCCAATGGGCCAGCACAGTCTGGGTTTGCCACAGAGCCTCACCATGCGGTAGGGGCTCCTTGCAGAGGCTTGGGCACCCGTCAGCTCAACTGAAGTTGAAGGCCAGAGTGCTCATTCATTTCGAAACGAAAGGATTCCGGTTTAAACTTCCTGCTTGAGCGAGCACCGTAATAAGGACCAGAACGCTTTGGAAGTGTTTCAGAAGACACATATTTCAGCATCGAGTGTTCCAGAGTTGCTGCCATGAAAATCCCTAATCCAGAATTGGATATCACAAAATAAATCAAGAAATACAAGAACCACCTTTCATCTAGGGCTGTGACTAATTAGCATTTGGATTACTGATATATAGTAACATACCTAGGTCAATTTAAAATAAATAAGGTTTTACATGTTGCACAAAGCTCTATTCAAACAAGTCGAAATAGCTGTAATATTTACAGTTTTAGAATACATCTAAAATTTCTGAGTGTAAAATAAACCTGTAAAAGCTATAGACTAACAAGGGAAAAATAGAGAATGGTAAAACTTCACTGAGAATGTTATAGTAGCTTTAACTGGTGTACACTGACATCACTGTAAAAACGATTGGATTGATTGGGGTTCCTAGAGCAAAGAACTTAAAATTGCGAGGTCAGACACTCACTTCATAACCCATCAGTAACAATAACACTAAGTTGTCAAACGCTGCCTGCTTGACTATAAACAAAATTACAGCTGAACAACTAATAAAGAGCACGCTTGTCATTGCTAACATTACATTAATGTCCACCCCAACCATGCAATCAAGATGGATATCTCACTTCAATACCCAACTCATGCTATGAAGCCAAACTAAAACCAACTCTGAAAAACAGACCATGGCACACTTGTTTTAGATTAAAATATCGTGCTGAGTCCTCTTCAACCCCTGTCATCGTGGCTCCAATGTGGTATGCATTTTTCCCCCCCAAACTATCTTTTTTTTGTCTTCAACATAAAGTGCAGAATAACATAGTTGCGCTTAAAAGCCCTGCTTTTATAACTTCATGAGACAAGGGATATTTCAAAAGGAAAATAAGACATGTCATATTCCAGTATGATAGTCAGTAACACTGTATAATAACAAAATCTGTTTTCAGATTATTAGGAAAACCTCAAGTTACAAGCAATGTTACTTACAACTCTGACCTACCAATACAAATAAGAAAAGAAAATCTGCCAATGGGGTGAGAAAAATGAAAACAAGCTAAAGTTATTCTTACGATAATACAATAATATTTTAGTCTGAAAACAATTGTTGTGCTTTGTTGATGTATATTAGTTAGACTAGACACGCTTTTGTTTTTAGAATGTCATGTTATAAATTAAATGTATAAATGAAACTTGTGTTTAATTCAATCCTCTCTTTTTTTTTTTTTTTTTTTAGTTTTGAGATACCGGGGTTGGGGCTCGAATGCAAGCGCCTGGTGGCCGGGCCTTTCCCCACAGGGTCCGGCCGGGCTCAGCCCGAAGGAGCGACGTGGGGCTGCCTTCCCGTGGGCTCACCACCTGCAGGAGGGACCATAAGGGATCGGTGCATAGAGGCGGCAGTCGAAAGCGGGGGCCTCGACAACCCGATCCCTGGACACGGAAACTAGTTCTAGGGACGTGGAACGTCACCTCGCTGGCGGGGAAGGAGCCTGAGATTGTGCGTGAGGTTGAGAGGTTCCGACTGGAGACAGTCGGGATCACCTCTACGCACGGCTCTGGAACCACACTCCTTGAGAGAGGATGGACTCTTCACTGAGGGCTGAGGGCTCAGAGGTGGACTCGTCCATCACCCGGGCTGAAGTCACTGAGGTAGTCAAGAAACTCCTCGGTGGCAAGGCACCGGGGGTGGATGAGATCCGCCCTGAGTACCTCAATTCTCTGGATGTTGTGGGGCTGTCTCTGCAGCATCGGGAGTATGGGGTCCTGGGTCCTTTGCTAAGGGCTGTCAAGTCCCTGTACGCCCGAAGCAGGAACTTGGTTCGCATTGCCGGCAGTAAGTCAGACATGTTCCAGGTGCATGTTGGACTCCAGCAGGGATACCCCTTTGTCGCCGGTTCTGTTCGTAATTTTTATGGACAGAATTTCTAGGCACAGCCAGGGGCCGGAGGGTGTCAGGTTTGGGGACCACGTGATTTCGTCTCTGCTCTTTGCGGATGATGTTGGTCGTGTTGGCCCCTTCAAACCAGGACCTTCAGCATGCACTGGGACGGTTTGCAGCAGAGTGTGAAGCGGTTGGGATGAAAATCAGTACCTCCAAATCCGAGGCCATGGTCCTCAGTCGGAAAAGGGTGGCTTGCCCACTTCAGGTTGGTGGAGAGTTCTTGCCTCAAGTGGAGGAGTTTAAGTATCTAGGGGTCTTGTTCACGAGTGAGGGAAGGATGGAACAGGAGATTGACAGACGGATTGGTGCAGCTTCTGCAGTAATGCGGTTGATGTATCGGTCTGTCGTGGTGAAGAAAGAGCTGAGTCGCGAGGCGAAGCTCTAAATTTACAGGTCCATCTACATTCCTACTCTCACCTACGGTCATGAGCTTTGGGTCATGACCGAAAGGACAAGATCCCGGATACAGGCGGCCGAAATGAGCGTTCTCCGCAGGGTGGCCGGGCGATCCCTTAGAGATAGGGTGAGAAGCTCGGTCACCCGGGAGGAGCTCAGAGTAGAGCCGCTGCTCCTCCACATCGAGAGGGGTCAGCTGAGGTGGCTTGGGCATCTGTCCCGGATGCCTCCTGAACGCCTTCCCGGGAAGGTGTTCTGGGCCCGTCCCACCGGGAGGAGACCCCGGGGAAGACCTAGGACACGCTGGAGGGCTGGCCTGGGAACGCCTCGGTGTCCCCCCGGAAGAGCTAGAGGAAGTGTCTAGGGAGAGGAAAGCGTGGGCATCCCTGCTTAGACTGCTGACCCGCGAGCGGAAGATGATGATGAGTTTTGACATAGAACCTTTTTACGCAGTGTAAGCAGTAGTTATGGGGGCATATACACTGGCTTTGTAAAGCATTCAGAATCAGACCCTTTCACTTCCTCCACCTTTCTAGAAACACCTTTGAAAGCGATGAAACTTTCAAGTTGTCTATGCTTCTACCTCCTTGTCACACCTGAATTTGGGAGGTTTCTTCCATTCTTCCAAACCTCTTCCATTTCACAATGATGGAGCACAGTATGCTCCTAGGAACTTTCAATTTTCTTTTTCTTTATCACCTTTCCCAGATCTATGTCATGAGAAAATGGTGGAGTTGTTCCAATGCCATTTTTGGAGGAAACAACATTGCATTTGAAAAGAGCCTCACAATGAAATTAAAGTGTTGGCATCATGGGTTGGGGCTGCTTTGCTACCTAAGGAACTGGCCAACTTGCCATCACTGAGTCAACTACAAAAACCGTAACAGAGAAATATTGAGTATATGAGGCCATCTGTCAAAAAGCTGAAGATGACCTGAATCCACATGGATCTTTCAAAAGCACAAAGATCCAAAACACACATGAAAAGCTACAACAGAATGGCACAAAAAAGAAATGGAAGGTTATGGAATGGCCGAGTGCTCAATGGTAACAATATTCTGTAAAGGGATATGAAGCAGGCTGTACAAGAAAAAATGACATTGTACATGAGCTGTAAAAAACACTACGCAAAAATTCCTCCCAGTTGATGTGAGAAATTGTTACAAGAAATGGTTACATTAAGTAATTTCAGCCAAAGGGGGCAACACCATATTTTTCCCCACAATGAAAACATTTCTGCTAATTTTTGATTAATCAATAATTGCCATGTATAATGTATTGTATTCATGGACAGGATATCGAGGCGTAGTCGGGGTGGGGAGGGGCTGCAGTTCGGTGGGCTGGGAATCACATCGCTGCTTTTTGCGGATAATGTGGTCCTGATGGCATCATCGGTGTGTGACCTTCAGCACTCGCTGGACCGGTTCGGAGCCGAGTGCGAAGCAGTTGGGATGAGGATTAGCACCTCTAAATCTGAGGCCATGGTTCTCAGCAGGAAACCGATGGAGTGCCTCCTCCGGGTAGGGAATGAGGCGTTACCCCAAGTAAAGGAGTTCAAGTATCTCAGGGTCTTGTTCGCGAGTGAGGGGACAATGGAGTGGGAGATTGGCCGGAGAATCAGAGCAGCTGGGGCGGTATTGCATTAGTTTTACTGCACCGTTGTGACGAAAGGAGAGCTGAGCCGGAAGGCAAAGCTCTCAATATACCGGTCATTTTTCGTTGCTACCCTCACCTATGGTCATGAAGGCTGGGTCATGACCGAAAGAACTAGATCGCAAGCACAAGTGGCTGAAATGGGTTCTCAGAAGGGTGGCTGGCTTCTCTCTTAGAGATAGGGTGAGAAGTTCAGTCATCCGTAAGGAACTCAGAGTAGAGCCACTGCTCCTTTGCATCGAAAGGAGCCAGTTGAGGTGGTTTGGGCATCTGGTAAGGATGCCCCAGGACGTCTCCCTAGGGAGGCGTTCCAGGCACGTCCAGCTGGGAGGAGACCTCTGGGTAGGCCCAGGACTAGGTGGAGAGATTATATTTCGACACTGGCCTGGGAACGCCTCGGGATCCCCCAGTCAGAGCTGGCAAATGTGGCTCGAGAAAGGGACGTTTGGGGTCCTATGCTGGGGCTACTGCCCCCGTGACCTGATACTGGATAAGCTGATGAAGATGAATGCAATGTATAATGTTTTTTTTGTCTCATTTTTTATTAATTAGGTTACCTTTATCGGTCAAGTGTCGATATTAATATTATATATCCATTGCCAAATATGTAAGAAACCTTCACAGGGGGAAAGGGTCAAGTGTGTATTTACATTCACAAGACTAACTCCAATTTGTTTATTGCACAAATTTCTGACAGATCAATACTTGCTTTGTTGTCTCTATCTGCAGTAATACAGAATTGTCAAAATCACAATGCATAACACATTGGCACCCAAGTCCAGATCACTGGACCACGCCAGACCACATAGTGATTGAACTTTGATTCAAATAACCTCTCCCGTCACATCCAATTCTGCACATAAAGACAGACATACCCTACTTCCACAGATTAGTGATGCTTAACTGCAAGGACCAACTTGGTAAGGTCCTCTATGATAAAGCCATGTTACTTAGGACCTCTAACCATCATTTTAGTTTAATAGCTTGAGCAGGAAGTTTCTTTGACTTAACTAACCTCCCTGAACTTCAGACGATCTGGGTAGTCTAGCTTGCTATAAGCAGCATCTTCAGCATACTACATGCAGGCACACAACCTATATGATAAGGTGGCGGGGGGGCTCTGTAGTCAATGGCCATTTAAAAGGGTTGTTCAGCTATGCAATTTCTTCCTCTGTTTACAAAGAGGAAATAGCCAGGCTTTCGCCATTCTTGGTAAACCTTACCTACTAAATGACTTCACTCTTATCGGCTTGTTTCTTTGCACCAAAAAAAAAGGGAAATAGTCCTTCCTCAGTGTGAGGGTCATCTGGTCAAAAATGTTCAATAAAGGTGACTTTTGTTTCTCTATCTGAAGATCTACCACAGTGCTCCCCTGTACCAGCAGGTTACTCTACAGCAACCTCCATTTCCTCTGCCTAGTCCACCCAGAACAAGAGAAACCCAAACAGAGACCTCCTATTTACCCCTATAACACTGCTGCTTTCATGATTAAGGTTCAGGCTCAGCTGAGGCCACCTTGTCGGGGGAATAGTAGGTTAACAGTCACACACCACAATGTAAATGAAACCATGCTCCTTATCATTAAAATATATATTTCCAAGAACACTTGAATACAGACATTTTATTAACAGTGTATGCATGCATGTATGCATATATCAGCCCTCAAAAAAGGCACTTCTGTCACCCCGGAACTGTCTATATACCACAACTAGGAATCGAAAACCCAGCCACGATGATACTTAAACCATAAGTTACTTAAATCATGAGTCAAAAAATAGTACAAGTTCTGACTTCAGCACAACCGGCATACTGTGCAAGCACCGTAGGCCTAAAGCTTGTTTCTGCTTGAAACGGTTCAGCTCAGTAATGTGAAAAGGGAACCACAAACAGCTGGCTTACAGCAGCCAAGCACAGAACACGGCCTCAACCTTTAAGAGTTTCTATCAAACTCCTTAAACCTGCAAATTCCATACTGACAGCTAGTGATCCAGTGTAGATCACACACGCCAACTTCAGAAATAACACAATTTTAAAAAGGCATAATACAGGAAGACGCATGCAGACCTGCCAGACTTTTTAGCTCTGTGGTGCCAAGGTGTCAGTGTGGTAGCAACGATGCATAAAACAACTTTGGTCTTGAATAAACCGCGACATCCATGTTGAATGTGAAGGAACTGATGTGTGCATTTAAATACTAATTGACAGCACTCAAGTGTATGACAGGGTAATTGAGGGCCACTCCAGGTGTTCATTTAAAGCCAGGATATCCCTGCTGGTGTCTATTTGCACCATATGGTCCCTTGGCAGGAGTGAGACCAGTCTACAGAATAGGCAAAGCAGCCATTGACTGGTGGTCCATTGTGAAATGAGGTGTCCTGCTCAGTCACTGCAAAGTGGGTCCTGAGTGCATGAGGGTTTACGGCTAATGATGTCAGAAAGCTAAATGCCCCAGTTGACCTCAGCCCCATGGCACACTGAACCATGTCTCACGCAGTGCCATGTGGTGTGCTCGCATACTTGGGGGGGGGAGCCACCACAGTCTGCACACATAAGCAATACATATGAAAGATAAAAATTAGAATGTACGCAAATGACAAAATCCCTCCTGTCGAAACACAAGCCTTCCCGATAATAATGGATGTACTCAATCCATGCACAAATGGTGACCATGCACAAGCTTACATGAATTAACCTCTACTTTTTATCTGCAGTCATTCATCCGATGATAACAAGCAGAACATTTTAGGCCTAATGCACATCATTCACTGACGGATGAGTGGATTGAAACGACGCATGGATAATATACAGTTCATTCCTGGGGTGACATGACCTCTGTCAGCAAAACAGAGCAGCCCCAGCCAGACACCCCCCTGGTCTGATCATTACAGGCCCTGTCAGTCTCTGTCCTACCCAGTGAACCCTGGGCCTTCCTCAGAATTAAACAAACATCCTGCTGCTCCAGTTTGTTCTCCACACAGTGTCTTTCTGACCGGAATGCACAATGAACACACTCTCCCTCCCTTTCGGGGGAGCAAGGCATGATGGGAGATTCTATGCATTGCTGCATTAGGGGTCAATGCAGGGTCACGGATGCAGATATTGAGAGAAGGCAGACATTCTATGAGACACCACTGACTGAGACTGCAGGAGATGATCGGACATGGACACACGGAAAGATCGAGTTATCATGTCAGCTCAGTACGGATGTGCTTGACAGCCTGGCTCTGTGTGGCCAAATGTAACAGTGGCCTGCTTTAGCGTAACCAATGAGTCAGCCATGCCAATAGTGGAGACTTGGCTAAGAACAGAACACCCTGCCAAGTCGACACAGGCCCTGTTTACAAACAACAAGACAATGCTAAGCAAAATCAGTGAAATACTAGTAGAGAAAGGTATAAAAACGAAGAAATGCATTCATTAGGGAAGGTGAAACCAAACAGCACAGTGAATTAAGCCTTATGTACATATTTTAAGGTAAGCTGCTGTCAGGTAAGTTGTGTTGTTGAAAATATACAGCAATATACAGTACACATTCCATACACTAGAATGCCCAATTTAATGCCATGAATAACACATATCACACAAGACAGACAAAGGCTTATTTAATTCTAACCGTAAGAAACCTAGTTGGTATAGCCTTTATCATGCAATTATTCTATTATTATTATTATTCTATTTACAGAATTACAAAAAAATCAACACTGAAGGGGTTACATATGTTCGCTGATCTGAAGAAAATAGAAAACAACTGATGGTCGTGTTATATAGCCTAGAAGTAATTTTACTATAGCCCAATCCTGACTGACGTAAGGGGAAGGGATGGGATTAGTAGTATGAAACAGCAGCTAACAGCCATATAAGAATTTAGACCATTCCTCCTTTCTTAGAAAGCACAGAAGATAAGAGGCTTCCTCTCAACCACACAGACAAAAGCAGAGTTCTGGGGAACAGGGACTGCTGCCTTTTATTAAAAAAAGGGCACATTGTAAAGCCCTGACACAAGGCTAGGAAGCAGTTACTGAAAAAGGGGGAGAAAAGAGGAGCATGAGAGCTCGTATTTGCTGGAATAGGCAAGAATGTATTTTATTGCGCATTCAACTAATGCAAAATGTAATACAATTAAAAAGGTCATGATCATGCATCACAATTCACATTTTGACAGGTAACTCCCCAGAATTTTGGGCGTTAATATTTGTATATTATAAGTCAATGAAAATGACAACATGCAATGCCAGAGAATTAAAATTGTGGTTCACAAAGAAGGCATAAAATGTATCCTACTTCTTGGTTCACCAGAAACTGTACCATGCAGATTCAAGTCTACCAGCCAGTAAAAGTTACCATAAAGCAAAGGAGTATGCTGGGAAGTGTTCCCTAAAGAATACAGGTTCAGTTAATGTGTTATATAGCCCCATTTCAAAAACATCTTGTGACCCAAGACTAAGCTTATATATCACAGATGAGATTTTCAGCTGCCCTTATAAGGACAGGAGGTTACCATGGTAATCGTGGTAAACAGCACTTGAGACTATGGGAGAATTTTTGTCCACTGCCACTCACTAATCAGAACCAGAGTTTTGTGTAGTAATTGAACTTCTTCCATCTGCATTTGCAGGTATACATTTTATGACCGGTTGACAGGTTTTGATGAAATTGGTAATTTTGAACTTGAGACATTTTGACAGCCTAAGTACTCAACCAAAAGCTAGAGGTCTAGGACCCTCACTAACCAACAAAAAATGCTGTCACAACATGAATAAAAAGGTAACTTTTTAAATGTGTTCAATAGCCACTTTGAGGTAGAAATCCATGATCACAAATTCATGGTTTATCTGTAAAGACTGTGTTCGCCATCTGTTTGCCAGTTTACCCATGAAGGGCCCCTACTTACAACCCGATTAACCACATTACCCATCAACACAAATGACCACTGTGGTGGCCACCCTTTCCCACAGTATCGGCCATCCATGTTATCCCAAGGCTTTTCTTTCTGTACTGTCAACTCCATGCTCTCCACGCACTGGCATACTTCGCCTTTTGTCACTTAGAATGCAGAGACACCACCTAAATCCCTTCCTGTAACCAAGGACACACAAACCATTGTGATCAAATTCCTGCCATATTCCTCCAATTTTCTCAAAAAAAGAGATAAGCTGCTGTTTTTACACCCCTTGTCAACCATGTGGTTTGTATTCTGCTCATTGTAAAATGCCACGAGGGGACAATGTCAACACAGTTCAGTGGAATGTTGTATTGTTTTACAAACTTCAGACTGGGAGGACGAGGGCTTTACATAAGCAGGACTATGAGCACAATGGCCAAGAAGACAATCCTGCAACATATAGAGACTAAATGCAAGAAGATAATCAGTTCCAGTAGACTACGTTTTCCCTAACTAAAGGCACACGAAATGTCAAAGGACAATGAGTATTGTAGTATTCCTGAGATAAAACATAATAATCAAATGGAGAAAATTACCAGGATTTACCCTGAACTATAAGAATAAAATGTGTGAAATGTCTCAAAGGGGTGCCATCATCTAAGCATGGACTTATCCTACTTAATGCCAACACTTGAGAAAACCCAGTCCCCCAATCCTACATAGCTACTTAAATCAGGACAGGGTTTAGGCAGATCAGCTACACTAAGTGGTACTAATCGCATATCACATTCAAGGCGGGGTTCTGGATTTATTATTTTTTTATCCATCAAAGCAATGAAAACTGCTAAGTAAGAGAGACAAACAGCAGATATGCAAGCAATAGTTGTGATGAAATATTTTGACAAGACACACAAAGCATCTTCGTCTCGCCCTCAAGTAGGCTTATGCGATCTTATGAGTGTCCCAAACCATCACAACCTGGTTCGGGCAAAGGGTCAGTCAGGTCCTCCTCCCACGCGGAGCCATCCCCCAGCCAGCCATGGCCCATTGCACGAAATGCTGTGAGCCGTGGGTGGGAGGAAAATCAGATTAAGAAATCATGTCGGTTTGTTACTGCTGGAGCATCAGAGTTTAGCAGGGCAAATTCTCTAAGCAGGTTTTGGCAGCACACACAGATTAGTGCAAAAGAAATGTTGGCCAAAGGACCATTACACTTGGTTTCTCACAAAGGAAATGTCGGAAACAGTCTTGGTGTATCCGCAGTTAATAACTAGAATTAATATTTAATCATAACATTAATTTGCAAGGGGTGGCTGTTATAAAATGTATTGTGATCATATGAATTATTAATGGTGCTAGGTGTCAAATTCCCATTGTTTAAATCATGAGTCACTCTGCAAACAACAACAAAAAGCAAAAGGTCTGTAAACAGAGCAGGTACACATAATTGAGAGAGAATTTCTTGATCTCTCAACAGGGCTGAATGACATTGGCTCAATAAACCACAAAGAGTAATATGTAGACCTGTATGCATAGCCATTGCCTGATGGGTACACCAAATCCTCATCAATAACATTTTCACTTTATTATTATTATTATACATTTCACTCTAGAGGAGGAGTCTCAAGAGAAAATGAGGACCCTCAGTGAAGTGGACTCAGATAGCACCTTGCACAGACAAGACTTAAGAATGTGAGACTAAGGCAATATCTGAGTTACCATCAGAAATAAACACTACCTGAAATGTGTTTGTTCTAGCTGTGCTCCTGGGAATTTCCCATGGGGTGGACCTGAGGACTCAACATCACTGACCCCCACTTCCTGCTGCATTCTCCATAGTGTAACACTTCCTGACATCTCATGCTAAGTTTCATTCTGCATACTGACCCACTTCCTCTGTCAGCCAAGCCATGGAAGGCAGGGTAGTGACAGCAAAGAAACAGTGGTGAGGCCTGACCTCTGCCAGACACCCTGTCAGAAGTTGATGTGTCCTGACATCCAGATCAAACCTGAATGCCTCTGATTTGATTCGAAGTGTTTTAGGAAAGGCTAATAAAGTAACAGGGTGTTAGAATGTCGCCAACAATCAAAATGATACTTTTTACTGCCTAATATGTGCAGAAGTTGAGCAAAGCAATGACTGTTCAATACATCTAACCAAGTTAAAGTCACAGATAAGTAGGCTGGCATTTATACAGGGCCATTCATGGTGACACATCACCTCGCCCGAAGCGGTTGGAAAGCAAGCAATAGAGGAATGTTTATGGGCAATGTAAGATACAAAAAGACGGATCCATGAGGTCTTTACCGTGTCACTCAAAGATCTGTATCAACTTAATTTGAACTCAACTACACTTTTGAAACAACTGTGTTAATAGCGTAGCTATTCATTGACCACAACTTTCTTACTGGGTAGAGCTGTAAATAAACCAATGTCTAGATTAGTCATCCTCTCTTAGTCCTGACAAGACCAAAGAAATTATACCAGACATAACATGTCATTACAAAAACAAAGTCAATATAAAAAGTATATGCCGATTCCTCGCGCTCGACTCTAAAACGTAGTGTTGCGATCATTGCAGACAGGCATTTTCTTAGGAACTTCATCCGAACAACGTAGATATGTTTTGGAATTTGAGTGATTCCTGCATTAGTTACGAATGACAATTAGGTTATACGAACAAAGTAATCAGTTAATAGCAAGCAAGAATTAAATGTGATTAAAATATTTTGAAAACTTAAACTCGGTTGAAGATCAGCGATGAGAGAGCTCAACTGAAAGTAATACCTAGTTACTGCACCAACTAACATTCTCTCCATTCGTCCAGTTTAGGGCTAAATTACATATCTCATATTTTTTGAAACTGCTGGTTTGTTCGGTTTATCACGTTTTGCTAACAGCACCCCACCCCAACTGGCTACCGGACTGGCCATCATCCTTATCATCATCAGATATTGGGGTGGTTAGCCGGACAGCTAACCTTCGCTAGATAATCATATCATTAGAGCAAAACAAGTAGCTAATAAGAAAACGATTATCTGCCTGATGTAGCTAGCTAGTTACGTCTGAAGTAAACCCCATTTGTGTTGAGAACTTCCCAGTTAAACTAGCCATAGTTGTACCTAGCTAGCTAGCTTTATTCACTGAATCCAATTCCAAGCAAGTGTCTCGCTAGCACTGACGGCACTTGCTTAGAATAAAAAATAACGATAACGGTTTGCAAAATACTAATGAAGATTAAGTAAGAGCACTTACTTTCCAGATGAAAGTAAAGATATCCCTGACTGACGACTTATCTAAAACAGAAATGTCGACGTTTATCCAATTGAATCCACCCTGCTGGAGCCGCTGACAACTCGCTTGTGCACTCTTTCACACTCCAGACAAGATTGGACAAGCAGCACTAATGATGACGTAACTTTCGGTTATAGCAAACCATCAAAATAAAAGCCTTGATTTCAAAATGTTGCAAATGTTGATAACAGATTAAAGACACACCTAAATGTAATCAGTTGAAATGTATATGATGCCTATAAACAAATGCAACTTCATTTACGGAGTAATAAGAATGTACAAACATCAGTCAGACCATTATTGAAAAAGTATTGTTCAGACTAACAATAACAACACTGACCTTATAGTGGAAAAATATATAATTTCTAGAAGTGTAGTTAGTAGTTCTCAGTAGGGTCTGTTGAAATTAGTTTCATGGTATGGTGTAGCTAAAACACAGTGTTGCTGGGCTTCACCCATTTTATTTGCGACAATGACAATCACTGTACTGTATATAAAATACTTGCAGTGAAATTAATATTTGTGCCGATGTTAACGTAAAACTGTAGAGTGTAGAAGTCTGAAATAACTAAAGATTAAGCCTATTAATAATCCTCAATATATCAATTACTTAATATGAACCATTCAGTTTAAAAATAAATTGGTTGGGTGCTATCCATGGTCCTGAAGTCAATGCCCATATACGGTCAAAACAAATCACAGATCAAATGTATTTACGAATTAAATGTAATAAATATCAACCAGGCTATTGTATTACATTACCATTACACTTTCAGAAAATGTAATGGAGATAGTTACTGACAAATCACATATGTGTTGCTCAACAAATAAATTAATTCAATTAGGGAGGGTCACCTGTATAAAAAATCTATTTCTATGACAGTTGCATTTTTCAATTCAGTTTCGATATAATATTGTTTTTTAGAATATAACTTAAGATAACATTTTGTTACACCAGCTCTGATGCTCATCTGATATGGCTGCGCTTGGAAATTATCACTGACTACGAAGTCAACCTCAGCTTCAAGCCTACCAGCAGCACGAACCTACCAGATGAGCTAAAAATCTTCTAAGCTCACTTTGAGCCAAGTAACACCAAATCAGGCTTGAGAACATTTGCCATTTCTCACAACTATGCCTCTGATGTGAGTAAAGCTTTTAAACTTTTCAAGGCAAATATGTGCCTTTAAAAAGACACAAGAATAGGGCACATATTCAGAGGATGTGTAGAGCAGACAGGTGTCTTCATGGACCATTCCCTGACCCAGCCCTAGTATCAACTGTGTCCAAGCAGACCACCATAGTTCCTGTGCCCAGGAACACAAAAGAAAACATGCACAAATAATTATCTTTCAGTTGCACTCACATCTCTAGTCATGAAATGCTTTGAAAGGCTGATCATAGCTCACATCAACACAATCATCCCGGACACTCTTTGCCCTCCATCTCCATTGCCCTCCATACTGCTCCTTTCAACAATGACACAAGGAATGTCTGTGTGAGAATGCTTTTCCTTGACTACAGCTCAACTTTCCAGAAGATGCCCCCAAGCTCACTACTAAACTCAGGGAACAAGTCCCTCTGTAACTGCATCCTGGACTGAAAACCTGTTGGTGATGAGGGTAAGCAGCAACATATCCACCACACACACCAACAACACGGGGACCCTCAGGGATGCGTACTTAGTCCTGTAGCTTACTCTATTGTCACTCATGTTCACACTGCATGGCCCCCCTAACTCGAACACCATCAAGTTTGCTGCCAAAGCATTCTTGGGTTGGTTGATCACAGATGACGATGAAACAGTCTCTAGGAAGGAGGTCAGGGACCTGGCAGTTGTTCCAGGACAATAGTATCCCCCTCAGTGTCAGATTGAGGAGTTGTTCGAGGACTGCAAGGGAAGGTGGAGAGCCAGTGGCAACAACATTTATTTCAACAACCCAACATTTGTGTAAAGTTAATTTTAAAAGTGAAGGTATAAACAAAAATATTTTTTAATCAATTTACTTGTTAGTTTTTTTCCAAGGTAGTTGCAGTTTTACGAAATCACCAGAAAAAAATATATTTCCAAGCTTTCGATATTTTTGGAAAGAGGACTCTTATTTTGAGTAGGGAAATTCAGCAGTATCCTGCTGCAAGGAGAACAGTACAGCATAGTGTCCTGCTGTTTGGAGAACCGCTGAACAGGGCATAGATGCAACACCCTCTTCTTACTATCGGTACTCCCCCACCCATGTTTTCGCTAGACCTAGCAAATCAGCTTTTTTTATATAAAGAAACTGCATATTGTGGTCAATGTGACCCCCTGGAAAATATTTCACTTGAGCAGCAATAACTACCAAAAATTCCCTTTCACTTTTCTTTTAATGACTGTGTAAAACATGAAGACATTGGATTGGTGTTGGTCAGTCCATTATGATAAAGGAAGGCCAATATATATTTTGACAGTACCTATACAGGTCATCCAGACATTAAGAACAAAACACTTTGACTCAGCTAGAATTACTATCTCTTTGTGATTTTTTTTTTAATATATATTTTTTTTAATATATCAATTAAAAATTAATTAACAAATGTACCTAAGGCCATTATTTGTGGTTGCCACAAGATGGCATCCTTTTACAAATCTGCATGTAGTGCAGAAAATGTTCAGAAAATATTACAAGCATCTGAAGGTAGAGCTTAGGAGATTAGGATGAATGATAAAATGTTTTGGACTAATATGATCAGAAAGGCCTTACAGATATCAACATAGAATAAACTACAGTCAGAAACACATCAATGCCCAGTTTTTATAAAGTTTTCCAACTGGATATTATGTATCAGATAGGATTAACTAATTACAAATAAAATTACTGGTCAAATCATTGATATATTAATTAATTTAAAATACAATTAACAGGCCCAATTTCAAGATGTTCAATTTGCATTTATGGCTTTACATCATTGCAACAAGTCTTGCCAAGTTCTTAGCATTCTACCCACTGGTACCTATGTATCAAGGAGAATGCTTCCTCTGGCCATGTTTCAACTGCAGTCCTCCAACCCACCCCAAGGAGCTGATAGAGCATGATGAGACAAGGGAATATTATCTGACATCCAACCCATCTATCTTGGAAGCAGCTATGACAACCACCAATTTATGGGACTATCAATATGTACTTTGAGGCAGTAACCTAGACTGCTATTGCATTCGAGAGTGCCTCTTAGATAATTTCAGATCCACTTCTTTATCTAATTCACTAATGTTTAGTTTTAATTGAAGTTGTTGTATTCCACACTCCCAACCTGCCATCCCCTAACTGGAGAAAATATGGGGTCCATAATTGGCCAAAGAGTTGACTCAACTACAACTCCTATTTCCTATAGTAATGCATCTCTCAATTCTACTGTGGTGTCTCACAAGGGTCTTGAACTTTACATCTGTTTCATATTTGCCAAAACTACCTTAAAATGTTTTCCTGTAATATATTTGTGATTCTTCAGGTCTCCCAACAGTACAGTTAGATGCCTAATATTATGACACAGTAGTGATATCTGGACCTTGATCATTTAAAAGTTTACTTAATAATAATAATTTTACATATTTAATGTTGCTCTTACCCTGTTTTTGTTGTGATATCCAATGATTAATCCATGATTTAGGCCAAGTCTCTGTGTCTTTTAAAGCACCTCCAGTGCGTACTGATTTTTACCACATTGCTCATTCATGAGCAATTGTTTAGATCAGAGTTCGAGACTTGACACATGTAAAAGACTAAATAACTCTTACATTCAATATTTCTCCTAAAAGGACTGGAGGGCTTTGTCAGTTATGTGTTTATGCTCGTTTAACGATTTAATAAAAGTGGAACATGAATTGTATCATTCAAATCTCGACTTCTGTCTTTGTAGGCACTGAGCCCACTGAGGGAATTACTAGAGCACATTTAGACCAGGAAATCACCCTTCTCCAGGCAATGCTTGCCAATTTGCATCACCCATGAAGCTTTAGACCTAGATCGCGTTGGTCAGGTTAGTGCTACTTCCACTACTAATTTCACATAATGCACAATTACATACTCAATACTTCTACCTTTTCTCACAGATGGTTTCCTCTCCAGTGCTTTCTCTGGGGATTTCTTGTGTGAGTCAAAAGCTGCCAACATTTGAGCCACCTTCACAGTTTGGACTTGCTCCAAAACCCCATTAGGTTTGGTTTCCAATGGCTTTGTCAAATCAGGATGCTTAAGCTTTTCTTGTTGTAGAATGTTTTCTTTAATGAGTTCAGAGACAGGCCTTGATTTTGGAGTATCCTGGTGTTTCTCAATATCTGAGGCAGTTTCATCCTTGTCCTGGGTAGACTTTTCATCAGAGTGGACTGCAGGGGTGCTCTGTGTGACTTGCTGTGACACATGCTCTGTTTCCATAGTCACATCTTGAGACAAACACTTCTCATCTTTGCTTTGATTATCCAGACTATATTGGCTTTCTTCTGATGGAGCTATGCTAGTTCCTACCAAGGACAGGGCAGCCACCATAACTGCAACAGGGATCCCTGTTAATTGAGGAAGGCCAGTCATGGTCTTAGCCTTCTCAACTGACTGAGCATGCAATACCTCTGATGTGCATTTGTTGGGTGTTGCCTTCCCCTCATTGGTCATTTCTGGTTGTGGTGTAGGAATGTCAGTGACAGTGAAAGTACTGCGTAATCCCTGAAGCTTTGTTTCAGTTTTAACTTGTTCATGGTCATAAGAACTGTCTATTGACGTAGAGACCACCTTTTTAACATTGGAAAGTTCTGGTGACGCCTCATTTCTGTCTCTTTTTAATAGCTTCTCCAAAATAGAGCTTGGCTCCACTGTTGGAACCAGGGGAAAGTTTTCTTCTTCCCCTTGAGTGGGAGGGTCAGTTGAAGGCCATCCAGCCTCTACCAGCTCACTTTGTTTCTGATGATCTTCCTGGTCAGGCTTGATATCACTTGTTGCTGACTCTGACTCTTTATTCTCTTTATAAATGTCACTCTTCTTTTCATCACTATGTGCCTTTACCAGTCTCTTTATTGGAAGGTCATGGATCAAGTTCCCACCCACACCTAAAAGAGACTTTTCCCAATCGTGTTTTTTCAATGGTGACTGGTGTTTAGCCTTATATGGATGGTTTAGCGCCTTCAAACCACCTACGGCTCCATCAATAAACTTGGTGTCCCCATCCTCAACAACCTTTGATGTCCCATTTTTCCTCAGAATTTCCTGATCTTCCTTAAGAGCTCGCTTCTTCCTTCCTCCCATTAGGGTGACATCATCCGCCATTTCCGTATCAGTCCCACCCTTGCTGACTTTCACAAAATCATCTTTCTTGTACTCCGTAGTGCTCTCACCTAGTGAAACAGTGGCATCAGTATTCTCCACAGCTGGATAATATGTAATATCAGTTACTCCCTTTAAAGCAAAGCAGATGTTTTCGTCCAGTTTTGTCTGGTGTGGAGCAGTTCTCTTGTCTTGATGGTCCATTTTTGCAGTTTCACCCTCCTTCTGGTCCGCTCTCGCGTTTTGAGTGATTTGCCTGGCCTCGGTCTGTATGGTACTCCCTGGGCTCCGGCTGTTGTCCAGATCAGTTTGTGAAGCACTATAACTTCCCAACTCTGCCCCCAGCTCTTCAACCCCCTCTCCTCCAGCCTCTCCAGCCTCTCCCTCTCTTACATTCCTCTCTGTGGAGGGACCTACCCCTCTCTGAGTGCTTAGGTTGTTCTCTGCCAAAGGTGTTTTTGGTTTGCCACATAGGCCTTCATCCAGATTCTCAGCAGCAGCTTTCCCTGGATTTTCCACAGCATTACCGGCCTCCTGCCAGGGGCTTCCTGCCCCAATGGTGTCTTCCATGTCCTTGATTGCATCCACATCAGGGCTGGGCCCTGGCTCTGTAAGGCCTCCACTGCTGGCTTGTTCCTCCCCCTCCACCTTGTCTTGATTCTGACCCATGCTAGTCTGTGGAGAAAGACAAGCCGTTATCTTCAGGCATGCCAGTCCAACAGTATTTAACTGTAGACACTACGCCCTGCTTCCCTAGATCCAATACATCCATCTCTTTATTTCACAGCAGAATGTATGACTATCTACAGTCCCCACTAAGAGCAAGAGGTGGAAACATGATGGGAAGAGAGAGAAACATTCCCAGTTTAAAAAGATATCAGGCACAAAGTGAAATAGCTCATGTCTAAGGTGTACAGTAGACTCTGTGTACACATTTTATACCAGTAGGCCATTATGGCAGAGAGAGGAGAGACGATAGTCACAGTAATAGGAGAGCCATTTACATGGTCTGCTCTGGTTAAGTGTCTTATGACTACAACTACTCTAGAGGCCATTGATAGTTCATTACACTGCAATGCAAACCCATATGGGGTTAACTTGAAAAAAGATATTGGAGTCACAAGATTTCACCAAAATTCACCAAATAATCCTTGTGGGGACAGATGAACATGTCATCATCACAGGACCTCAGCCAGGACTGACAAATTCTGATATTCTGATGTACTTTTTACATTTAAAAAAATGACTGACATACATTAGTGATAACTATAGTATACTTGGAAATAAAAATATTCTCGCACACTGATAATGCTTAGAAGTATTGCTTTTAATAAATTGCAACACTTCTTTTTGCATTATTAGTGTGCAAAAATATTTTGATTTCTTTTGATATATATTTCTCGCACCTGGTCATATCATTTCAGATGTGTGATCTGTTGCTTATTTTTAACTATAGTATACTTAACAATTATTATATATCAATCAAACAAATGTATTTATAAAGCTCTTTTTACAACAGCAGTTGTCACCAAGTGCTTTTACAAAAACACCTGGCCTTAAACCCCAAGGAGCAAACAACAATAGTGTTGAATTTCAGTGGCTAGGAAAAACTCCCAAAGAAGGCCGAAATTTAGGAAGAAATTTAGAGAGGACCCAGGCTCAGAGGGGTGACCAGTCCTCTTCTGGCTGTGCCGGTTGAAATATTAAGAGTCCAATTGGAATAATTAATATATGCATGTAGGCTAAATCCAGAGTCGATTTAAATTCAGACAAGGTCAGAAGCCTGACCAGATGGACAAGGACAGGGACAACACAGGGGAGGGAGGAGGTGTCAGCACAGTGGCAGCTGAAATTGTCAGGTATCTTCTTGATCTGCAACACAACCAGGAGGACTTTGGACAGGGACAGCAACAGGCCCCATATATATACACTCACCTAAAGGATTATTAGGAACACCTGTTCAATTTCTCATTAATGCAATTATCTAATCAACCAATCACATGGCAGTTGCTTCAATGCATTTAGGGGTGTGGTCCTGGTCAAGACAATCTCCTGAACTCCAAACTGAATGTCAGAATGGGAAAGAAAGGTGATTTAAGCAATTTTGAGCGTGGCATGGTTGTTGGTGCCAGACGGGCCGGTCTGAGTATTTCACAATCTGCTCAGTTACTGGGATTTTCACACACAACCATTTCTAGGGTTTACAAAGAATGGTGTGAAAAGGGAAAAACATCCAGTATGCGGCAGTCCTGTGGGCGAAAATGCCTTGTTGATGCTAGAGGTCAGAGGAGAATGGGCCGACTGATTCAAGCTGATAGAAGAGCAACTTCGACTGAAATAACCACTCGTTACATCCAAGGTATGCAGCAAAAGCCACAACACGCACAACCTTGAGGCGGATGGGCTACAACAGCAGAAGACCCCACCGGGTACCACTCATATCCACTACAAATAGGAAAAAGAGGCTACAATTTGCACAAGCTCACCAAAATTGGACAGTTGAAGACTGGAAGAATGTTGCCTGGTCTGATGAGTCTCGATTTCTGTTGAGACATTCAGAGTCAGAATTTGGCGTAAACAGAATGAGAACATGGATCCATCATACCTTGTTACCACTGTGCAGGCTGGTGGTGGTAGTGTAATGGTGTGGGGGATGTTTTCTTGGCACACTTTAGGCCCCTTAGTGCCAATTGGGCATGGTTTAAATGCCACGGTCTACCTGAGCATTGTTTCTGACTATGTCCATCCCTTTATGACCAACATGTACCCATCCTCTGATGGCTACTTCCAGCAGGATAATGCACCATGTCACAAAGCTTGAATCATTTCAAATTGGTTTCTTGAACATGACAATGAGTTCACTGTACTGAAATGGCCCCCACAGTCACCAGATCTCAACCCAATAGAGCATCTTTGGGATGTGGTGGAACGGGAGCTTCGTGCCCTGGATGTGCATCCCACAAATCAACATCAACTGCAAGATGCTATCCTATCAATATGGGCCAACATTTCTAAAGAATGCTTTCAGCACCTTGTTGAATCAATGCCACGTAGAATTAAGGCAGTTCTGAAGGTGAAAGGGGTTCAAACACAGTATTAGTATGGTGTTCCTAATAATCCTTTAGGTGAGTGTATATACACAGTAAGTATTCAGAAAGTATTCAGATCCCTAAACTTTCTCCACATTTAGTTTTTACAAATGGATTACATGCATTTCTTTTGCCAACTATCCACACACAATACCTCATAATGTCTAAGCACAAACCTTTTTAAAAACTAAAAAAGAAAATCTCCTGTTTATAAGTATGCAGACACTTTATTCAGTAGTTTGTTGATCACAGCTTCAAGTCTTCTTGGGTATGCCTCAATCAGCTTTGCACACATGGATTTCGGCAGTATATAAAATTGTTCCTTGCATTCCCTCTATTAGATTGGATTGGGAGTGTCAGTGAACTGTGATCTTCAGGTCTCCCCCACAGTTCAATGGGGTTCAAGTCCAGGCCTCGGCTGTGTCACAGACTTGTCTTGAAGCCGTTCCAGCGTTGTCTTGGCTGTGAGCTTCTGGTCATTGGCATACTGAAAGATGAATCTCTGCCCCAGTCTGAGGTCCTGTGCACTCCGGTTCAGGTTATCATGAAGGACGTATCTATTGAACTCGGTTCATTCTTCCCTCAGTCCTGAGCAATCTCCTAGTTCCTGTTGCTGAGAAGCATCCCAATAGTGTAATGCTCCCACCACCATGCTTCACTGTAGGGATGGTATTAGCCAGGTGATAAGTGGTAAATTGTTTTTGCCAGGCGTAGTACTTTGTCATTATATAATATTGCTTTTAGATTGATGGCAATTGTGAATTAACACAACAAAAAGGGAAGAATGTGAAAGGGTCTGATGTAAAAATGAAGGTAGGACATTGGTAAATGAACTTACAGCAGCCTAACAAAGCAAAGTTTCCCAAAAAACAGGCACAGAGTTTTCTGTCAGGCCTCAGGGCCATAACATAAAAATGCAATGTAGCCCAGTCAATATTAAGCATGGTTTTATCAATCGGTCTACGTTTCTGGGGGCTTTACACATGACCACGTCCAAGAGTTACCATTGCATCCCGGAGACAATCTCGGAGTCCATAAGCACAACACCAGTCAGTGTGGGTGCTACTGGCATCGCCACACTAGACTGTTATCTGGTCCTCCGTATTACAGAGCTTGTTTTCTCACACTGAACTGCAGTGGAGTCAGCAAAGAGAATGATGAAGCACAATGGACAGTGCCCTGGATCCAGCCTGTTTCCTGTCAATGCCCCTTCTCTTCTCTTGTTCCCTATTATAGGGTAGGCTGCTGCTTCTATATCATATGACTGTTAGAAATTCACCAGACAGACAGACAGACACAGACATGATTAGGTAAGAACACGTTATCTAAGTTAGTCACAGTGTAGAAATACAAGCATGATAAAGACAAGATGAAATCTGTGTGCATGCATTCATGCAGTGTGAAATATAAATTATAAATAACAGAATATTATCAAAATTACAAAGAAAGCATCACGTTAAATTACATAGTACAGTATACATAATATAGTGTATCGAGTATATCACTCAACCCTGAAGTATTGTATCTGAAATTAAGTAAAACATTTTAGCCTACCATTACTTTTCCTCCAAAGAGAAACAGCTGAGATCCGAATGTAACTGTTTTTACAGCATTGGTAAAACACCCTCACTATGCAGTTACAGCAATGAAATCTCCCGCAGACGTTCCACAAGCAAATCCTGTATGAGAAACTTTCTTTGCCATCACCCAGCAGTCATGTGAATTCTAACTACTACAAAGGCTCACCCTAAAATCACCCTCTGCTCAGTCTCCTGAGTCCTGCATGCCCCATCAGCATCATGCTCACCGTTCGGAGGATCTACTGCCTCGAGGCAGCCCAACCCTGGCTACAACAACTCCTTTGTCCCGCACCCAGCTGTAACGCCCAAGGTGATCACTTGATTGCCTTGTGGTCTCCTGCTCCAATACACTCAGAGTGAAAGAAACTTGAATCGACAAGAAGCTAGGAAACATAGGCAAAACAGTTTTAGACTTAAAGTAGCATCCTGAATAAAGGAAGCTTAGGCTTCCCGTTCCCGGCACTCTGGTAAGCTGATTGGAGAGTAGGCCAGGTTCAGGCCTGAGATGGATATAGTTGTAATCTGTGCCGTGTGTAAGAACGAGACGGACACTCACCGATTAGCTGTCTCCCAACCGATTGCTGTCTAAGAAATGACAGACTGCTCTTTGTTGGTTGGTTGGTTATGTTGAGTCCTCCCTCAAGTGCAATAGCAACGAGAGGCTTATACTCGAGCCTTGTGATGTCACACAGTGACATCTCAGTTTCTCATCTAGATTTACTGATTAAGGTCAACATTCCTGTTTCTATTAATCGTGGCGGGACACCACAGTATTACCTGTGAATTCTATAAATCCACCATTAAAATGCTAACTCCTCTTTAACTCATTAAAGGCATGTTTACGTTGTTCCAGCGTACCAACACTCCAAATTCTTTACAGCTTGAGTTGTTCAATACTATACAAGGTCAGTTGTTGTGCATCCACAATGATTCAGGGATATAGTGGAACAAAGCAAAGACCTACAAAGCAAATTTGAAAGATTTACATTGGGAAGTCCTCTTCAGTTCTAGTGGTACTCACTAGGACACACACAGAGCTTTTTTTGATTGTGAACTCATGCAGAGTTTTTATTGGAGCAGAATTTCTATTCTCTTAGGAAACAGTACGAGAGCTCTTGCTGAGAAAACTGTGAGAAGGGATGCAGATCCGACACCATGAGCTTAAGAACTCCTTAACCTCTATTTAGTGGCTCTCAAAAGAATTCACCCCCTTGGAATTTTCCACATTTTATTGTGTTACAACATTCAATCAAAATGGATATTATCAGAAGTATTTTGCTACTGATCAACAAAAAAGTATGCAAATTGCTCTAAATAAATTAGAAATACAAAACAAAATACATTATTACATTATTCACACCCTTTGCTTTGCTTTGCTATTTGTCTTTAGATGTTATGACATTCAAACAGAGTCTACCAGCGTTCAATTAAGGTGTTTCACATAATTTCACACATCTCTGTGAGGTTTCACAGTTGGATGGTACAATTCCTAACAAAAACTACATCATGAAGATGAAGGAGCATTCAAAGCAAGTCCGGAATAAGGTTCCTCAAAAGTACCAATCAGCATTAGGAAATAAAACACACTGAAGGGATTAAATATCCCCCATATTAAAGAGAAGTCCATTGTTACAAAGTGGAGAGAATAGGGCACAGCTGTGAATCTGTCTAGAACAGGTTGTCCTGAAAAACAGAGTATGCGGGTGAGGGGCCTAGGGCAACTCTAAAGAGTCATGCATATATAGCTCTGAGTTTGTGCTCAGGCGCTAAAGCAAGTCCCAATTAGCGATCATCACATTCACACAGGCTGTTTTCAGTGGTGATACCTACTTAGATAAGAAGATAGGTTTTGCACACGTGCAAAAAATACAAACTCCCCCCTCTTGTTGCCTTCCTCTTTCAGTTTTACCAGCAGTTTCTTCTAAATGTTCTGATTGGCTTAGAGCTTGTGATTAGCGTCTAGGGTTTGAGCATGGCCGTAGGTGGTCGACACAACACATGAACACAGCATGAGGTGATTTAGCAATTGGACGCAAGACAAATGCCAAGTGTTGGCAAACCCTAACCCTATAATTGCTGATGTGTACCCCTAAAGAAGTGACCCTAAATACCCCTAAAGTACCCTAAAGAAGTAACAGTTCCACGGCTGAGCTGGGAGACACTGTACAAACTGAAACAATGGACCGGGTGCTTCCCAAAAGTGGCCTATATGGGAGAGTGTCAATAAGCTACTCACATCAAATCCCAGCTAGAGTATGCTAGAAGCCATATGATCGAGACACTGAGACCGTGTTGTAACACCAAACATCATACTAAAACACCATCCCTACAGTGATGTGATGGTGGCACCAGCATGCTATGGGTATGTTTCTCTGCATCAGGGCCAAGAATGCTGCATGGGCGAAAACTGATGCAGCAAAGTACAGAGAAATACTGGAAGAAAACTTGTTTAAATTTGTATTAGACCTGAGACTTGAGGAAAGATTTATCTTCCAGCAGGACAATTATCTCAAATATACAGCCAAAGTCACACTGGAGTGGCTTAAAAACAAAAACATCAATGTCCTGGATTGGTGCAGTCAAAGCCCAGACCATAATCCAATTGAGAATGTAAAAAGCGTTAAAAATGACTGTTCCCCAAAGGTCACTATCCAATTTGATGGAGCCTGCAGTTCAAACCTGTCACCCCATTGAAACATTTGGCGCATTATGAAATAAAAAATAAAACAAGGGAGCCCCCAAACTGTTGCAGCTGCAATCCTATATCAAGCAAGAATGGGAAAATATTTCTGTTTCAAAACTACAGCAATTGGTCTCCTCAGTTCCCAAACGCTTACAGATTATTGTTAAAAAAGGTGAAGATGCCCCTGTCCCAACTCTTTTGAAACATGTTGCTGCCATCAAATTCAAAATGGCCATGTATTTTTCCAAAAACAATAGAATTTCTCAGTTTCAACATTTGATATGTTGTCTTTGTACTATATGAAGAGGGAAAGCGTGAAATAATGTGCATTGCATGTTTGTGTGAAAAAGTGCCAGAGTTCCTCTCCACTGTAGAGCTGCAGTAATGACAACCCAAGGCCCCTGACAAACCAGGAGGGAGACAAGGCTAAACAATATCTGAGAAATGTCTCTGTTTTCCACCCCATCTCCATAGTAACTTCCAAAACAGGATACTTACTCAGATAATAAAACAAAGAGGGAGGTCAAGAATTCACCAGCAACATACACAGCTACAGCAGCAGGGGAAGAGACAGCCAACAGCCAACAATGAATCTCAGGGCTAGTGCTGTGCAGACTGCCAGAACTTCCCCAAAACATGCCACCGGCAACCAGTGTCTGTTTGAGGTGTGCAATACAACTCCAGGGAGGCTGCGTCATCACATTGTAACTACAACAACTCATTCACCCAGCAGCCCCCCATCCCTGATCCTATTAAAATCTAAATAAGTCAGAGGTGGACAGCTTACCTGTTGGCTGAGGAAGGATTACATTTGATACAGTCTGTCACCTTGTAATGCCTCCATCCTCAATCATCACGGAATACTCTCAACCTTTTTGTCCTTTTGACAAAATTCTAGGTATTATATATCACTGAACTCAAGCGGTCACAGTTTGTGGGAAAATCTGACCTTACCTATATTTTAGGCATTGTTAATACTAGACTGATAAAAAGGTAAAACAAAAGTGTTTGAAAAACATTGACAGTTGTTTAAGTCCCTGTATGGCATCCTTTCACATACCAGTGCAGCAATGCAAGATTGTCTCCACACCCATACAGCTCACACAGATGCCATTTTATGAACAAAAGTCCACCATTAATCAAACACAGTGCTATACACACCAGGAAGAACCACAAATATTGCTTAATTGATGTCATACAAACTGAGGCTGCCAGCCAAACATTACACTATCTGGCTGTTATAAAGCCACTCACCTGCCAAACTATACAGATGGGGCAATATGATGTAATTCCATTTCTGAATGAAGACAATTATAATCAATGGTGTGCAGTTATTACGGAAAGTCAGCCCCTCCCCTGTATGTTACACTCCATTGCCAAAAGTATGAAAACACTTGCTTGTATGCTGTAGATTTCCCTTCACTAGAATTAAGGTGCCAAACCTGAACCAGCACAAAAGCCCTAGACCATTATCCCTCCTCCACCAAACTTCAGTTGGCCCTATGCATTCCGGAAGGTAGCATTCTCCTGGCATCCACCTAAACCAAATTCCTCTGTCGGACTGCCAGGTGGTGAAGCATAATTCATCACTCCAGACATGCTTCTAGAGCTGCAGAATCCAAGGTTGGCACGCATGAAACCACACTGGCCTGACATTGCTCATGGTGATCTTAGGCTTGTGTGCGGCTGCTAGTCCATGGAAACCCATTCCATGAAGCCCCCAAAACATTTCTTGTGCTGAGACTGCTTCCAGAGGCAGTTGAGAATTTAGTAGTGTTGCAACCGAGGACAGATGGGTTTTATGCGCTATACAGTTCAGCACACTTTTGTTGTTCCAAGACATGTCCACTTCACAACAACAGCACATAGAGCAGACTGGGGCAGCTCTAGCTGGGTAGAAATCTGATGAACTGACAAGGTCTTCGTTCTATGACGCTGCCACCTTGAAAGTTAATGAGCTCTTCAGGATGGGCCATTTTACAGACAATGTTTGTCTATGCAGCATGCATGGCTGTGTGCTAAATTGTATTCATCTGTTAGCAAGGGGTGTGGCTGAAATAGCTGAATTCACTGTGTCCACATATTTTTGGCCATACATTTTTAATGTAATCATTCACTGTTTAATATGATGTAAAGTAGAAAATATAAATGTCAGGTAGAGATTGCTAAAACCACATCTCTCCTTACTGTGTGAAAAAAGAGTATGTGGGATAATCATTTTAGAAATCTAATTATATTAATATATACATTTTTAAAAATAAGTAAATAGGTAATCTGTGATAGCATGAAAAAAAACATTTATTTTCATAATAAACACATACAGTACATTTGAACGTAAAAAAAGTGCAATATGCATTCAAACTACAGCAAATGTACAGTACAAAAAAAATTACTGCATACTTACATTTTTGAAAAAGAAAACTAAGAAAAAAAAAACAGTGGAGCAACCTATCGCTGTGATCTTCGTTAAAATGGTTTGACTTTATGTCTATGAGAAGCTTCATAAACCATTAGTGATATAAACACTCATCTATCGATATGACACTTTGCTGCTCTGACCTCACTGTACCTCTCCACGCTGGTTCTCCCAAAGGTGCAATACATAGGGTGTAATGGAGACCACAGGCATGATATCATCATGATTCTTATTTCAAATTTTAAACAGATTCAATGGTGTATATCTATTAATAACACCCACAGAACTTTGGTCTCCTCCCACATTTCATCGAGTACAAATGAGTTTAGACACAAAATCCTATCTTGGCAACTATAATGAAAATGTCAATGTAATAAGGAAATCAAAGTACATCCCTGGTAATAATAAAGAGAACTGGCAATTCCACAACAGCAGAATAATGCGGAGACCCAGATATTTTAAACATGAATGCCAAACAAAATCCATAATTGATAATGAAAAAGTGAAAAACAACTATGCACAATGACAGAATGTCTAATGTAAATGTTACCCAAACACATTCACTTCAAGTACAGTGCAGATTCAAAGTTTGGTAGCAGTATAAAGGTTAGTGCGGTCTGTGCCGTCACATTTTATTACCAAACTCTGCAACTTAAAGTAAAACAGTGAGTCTCATTCTGTTACAGTGGAATTGCCCAAAACCAGACATCAAAATCCTGTTTCATCCCTTAAAAAAAGTGAAACAAAAAATAATTAGAAACGCATGGTCACTGGCATATACTAAAGGGAGGGAAACTTTGCCACAGTGTCCAAACAAGTATCTATCCTATTCTTTCTTCCAAACCCTCTGCAACACGGGCAGCATCACACATCTACGCCCCTGGTCTCATGGCTTAGGCACTTGTGTGTGTCCTTATATCAAACCTAAACATAGGTGAACTAACAACTCACACACTCATATAGCACTAAGTACCTCCAATTGTACTGGTTGAAGCATCAGGTGCAAAGTAGTAATCACCTGGAAGGGATTAACGGGTAGAAACTCGAGCAGTCCAAAACAAAGGTTGGCATACTTTTTGAAAGGCTCCAATTAAATGACCATGTACAAAGTGTGCATGATGTGTGCATGACGTGTGCATGACGTGTGCATGACGTGTGCATGACGTGTGCATGATGTGTGCATGATGTGTGCATGATGTGTGCATGATGTGCACACGCACACACCTCAGGACAGCCCTGCTGTCCCAAGATTCTAGCCTTGCACACAGGAAGCAACTCTATGGTTGTGCTCACTAGATCTAGATTCTATTGCACCGCCTGAAGGAAAAACAGCAACTAAACCCTCACCCTCTAATGGAAGCAGCGAGGGTGAATACTAGAGAGATTCACTGGAGCCACCTCTACAGCACACATGTACATATCACATACCAGACGCATCTGTGTGGCACACCAAATGCACACATACTCAGTTTCTTTTCCTTGATATTGCATCACAGATGTGATTATGGTGTACATGTCTTTTGACATACAATGACAGAGGAAAGGGGCCAGCAAATGGAACATGTTCTTCAGATCAAGATCTTAGTGTGAAGTGTCTGTTTGGGTTGGGTCTTTTCAGAGACCAAAAATAAAACAAGCAAGTAATTAAAAAAGATGAGTTGATACTGCTTGCAGTAACAATGTGTCCAAGCAGAAACTGGAGTCATGGAGAAGAACCAAATGTGTGCAATCCATATTACCAGACACATACAGCACTATACAGCAGTTTCTTCTGTAATGTAATAGACTACTGTTCAAAAATATTGAAATACAGTACATAAGGTGCTCTCATACGTGTTGGAGAAATGCATGTGCAATATGAACCTATTCATTTGTTTAAGCTTTTCACTTCTCTCATAAATTGTTCACAGTAATCATATATCCTCTCTCATGCACAAACACACATACACAAACACTGAATAAAAAATCTCAAAAGCAAATATTTGACTGCAAAATAATTGTAAACAAACAAAAGAAAAGAAGCTATGGCAAAGTAGCAAGCTGTTGCATAAAGAACCTCTAATCCTTTCACTGACAGTATATGAAGACGCACCACGTGGAATGAATTGGGCGACATGGGACATGAGTTGGACATTTTCAGGTAAACAATAGAGAAACATGAAACAAACAGCAGTGATAGATTAGCAAAACAGTAGTGAACCATTAGTAAAACAACAGTGAAAGAGGGAGCAGAGAATGGATGGTGGAATGACACTTGGATCTTGTGACCAAATGAATGAGTGGGGTGACCTTCCCCAGAGGAGTCCCACAGAGGAAATAAAGAAAAACTGTGTCTGGAACCTAAACAAGAATTTGTACGACCCCCAAAGCAACTGCTAACAAAATTAATTCTACAGCACAACTTGGTTCACAAACCAATTTTCTGATGCAATAAAAATACATGATAATTAGCATGGATCCAAGTGTTAACCAAAAAGCAGTTTCAGGTGGGGAAGAATCCACTGAGTTTTCTGCTAAACTTGTAAAATTGACACAGAGCAGTATCAATGAGATTGGTGTTCACTGTAGCCAGCAGTTATCCACAAGCTAAGCAAAATGACAAATGGGTTCTGACCTTGGGGCAGTCCGGTGTCAGAAAGATCCTCCACAACTATACTGTTAAACCCGGAATTAGACACAGGCTAAAACATCGGAACAAGAGGGCAGAGAGGTGCAGCAACATTTGGCTGTCAGCATATCATTTCCACCATATTGTAGCTGAATCTCAGTTGAGGTTTGGCTGTGTTAGCGTTAGGTACACAGGGCTCAGCAGACTACAAATCTATCATCTACAGCAGGGGTGTCAAACTGGTTCCACAGAGAGCCAAGTGTCTGCAGGTTTTTGGTTTTTCCTTAAAATTGGTTCCCAGTTCAGACCTAAACAACCAGGTGAGGGTAGAAACTAACCAATTAGTGACCCAATTAATCAATCACATACAAGGTGAAAGCGAAAACCTGCAGACACTCGGCCCCTCCAAGGAACCAGTTTGAGACCTCTGATCTACAGGCTACCCTGCATATAACATCCCGTTCATAGTAATCCTACAGAGATGACATACAACCCATAGAGATCCTGTAGAGATAAAACATACCGCCCATAGAGATTGTATAGGGATATAACATACCAATCAGAGATATAGGATCTCCAAGACAGAGGAAATGACCTTCTCACTTTAACAACATTTAAATCACTGTGATGCAACAGAGGTAGAATGGTCCTAAACAACTCTTGGAATTATAGTACAAGTCAAAAGTTTGGACACACTCACACCCCCCCCCCCTCCATTTGGTGTGTCCAAATGTTTGACTGGTACTTTATATCTAGACATTTTGACACAGGGAATGTTTACAGGACATTATAGCATGAAAGAGATGCAAATCGATATGACTAGAAATAACTGACTTTTGTGACAGAAGTAGAAACATGACTCAGTACTTACAGGAGAGAGATATGGTGTATTTTTTTATATTCTATTATTTTGGTATTTGAATTGTTTTAAAATCATTTATGGCATCCACTTGGCTCATCCCAAAAGAATCGGATTAACAGTTTTTATGCATTTCCCAACACTGAACTAAATGCTTATAGGATATTTGAAATTCATTTATAATGTGACATCATTAAAATAACCTCCCTACTTGAAAAGAAAAAAAGAAAACATCTGAACATCCATTTGACCTTTCACGTGACAGCCATAACAAGGTGCACACTGAATGTATGGTGCCCTGTGTGTCAGTTGTCCATTCCCCCTACTGAACCCAAGACAGTAGAGACAGCATCAACTACAGCTTCTTCACTTTGCACAGTGATACTTCAGCAGCTCCGTTCCAAACAAGAGACAATCAGTATAATCTGATCAACTCTAAGACAGCACTAAGATAAAGAACACTACAATATGCCAATGGTAAAGTAAACAAAACCATTCATTTTAAAGTCTGTGATTTAAAAAGACAATCTGCATGTTGAAGGCAGGCTGTATGATGATGAAGTTGTAACTCTGATCTCTAGGCAACTAGAAAGGCAGGGAATTGAACTTTTTCAAAGTATTTTTCTTTAAGTCCTGATGGAGACCAGGTCTTCTGTATGTATTCATCTTTGCACACAATCATTGCACTCCATGCAGAAACAGCCTTTAACTAAGACACCATCTGGACTATAAAATCATATTTGGATTCTGTTTCCTCTTCCTTGAAGTGGATTTATATTAATATATATTTATATTATTCAAATGTTTATTTATATATGTATAATTCTATATACACACACAGACAATTTGTTTTTAAGACTGTCCCTATTGCCTCTCAAAGATATGTGTGACCGCCAGCTCGTGGAGGGCTATGTAAGGGAGTGTCTCCATCCTTCCTGTCAGCTCCAGGGACCCCCAGACAGAGCTCTCTCTGGGGTGGCCTGGTCCCTGTGTGTTCTGGGCTGAGACAAAACGAAGTTGGAGGAAGAGGAGAAGCTCGCAGGACACTCCCATTCCAGGCCTGGCTCTGGAGAAAGGGAGAGGAGCAAGAGGGTGCCTGTGTCCGAGGAGCAGACGGAGCACAGGTCTTCGGAGGAGAAGTTGAGGCTGCCCAGCTTAGCCAGGGAGTTGGAGCGTTTGAGGCGTGACGGCACGGTGAGACCGGCCAAGCGCATGCGAGCCTCGATCTCCTGAGCCCTCTGGCGTACCAGGCCAGGTTTGCCCCTCACGCTGCGGATGCTGTCACTGCTGGAGCTGCGGGTTAGTGTGGAGCCGTGGGGCGAGGAGGTGGGCGTCAGCCCCCCAGAAGCCACAGCACCGAGCAGGGCGTCGTTAGTCAGAGGAACCGTCAGAGGCTCCAGGGACACAGAGCACCCCGCGTGGAAGTCTCCTGGGAAGGTGGAGACCTCTCCAGGACTGTGGCCCTCCCTTGCCCCGGAGTCGGGTGGGTTTAGAAGTTCCACAGGTTGAGGCCCCTCCTGGGACAAACCTGACAACCTCTCCAGCCTCTCAGCCCTCCGGCGGACCAGCCCTGACCTCTGCAGCTCAACCAGTGTCTCCAGCTGTGGTGTCAGGTTGCAGGCTGCCCCCGGCCTCTTCTCCCCTGGGCTCAGCAGCTCCGGGACAGGGGGAAGCACAGGTACCCCGAAAGGTTTCCCTTCCGCAGCCTCCCCTTCCAGAACACTGGCTGTGTCATCAGAGGTCAGAGAGCAGGGGGCGTCAGCTAGAGGTGTTAAGGCCGAGGATGCACATTTGGCACAGTCACAGAGAGGGCCACAGGGGCCCAACGGGCTGGGGGAACAGGGGAAGGTGACACTGGGTACAGGGGGGAGGGGTGCGAGGTTAAGGCATAAATGTGCATCCTGGACCAATGAATCCACTCTATGGCTGCTCTTGTCCTCGGACTGAGGAACGGCTGAAGGCTTGATTGGGTAAAGGGGTGTGGAGACAGCAGTATCCTAAACAGAGAGGAAACAACAAGTCAAAATGAACAAAGAATGATCACGCCTTCAGCAGTTCAGTTATCAATTCCACATGAGCTACTAAACGCAGGTTTGAATATCACAGAGAAAGGAAGGCCCAACCTGGAAGAAACCCACTTACACTGAGACTGGACAGGTTGTCAAAGTGGTTGTTATTGTTGGAGTTCTGGTTCAAGGCAACCAGGTCCAGCACCTGGTCCTCCTTCTCCCCCTCGTCTTCCAGAACCATCTTTACCACTCCTTGTGCATTCTCCACTCGTCCTCCTGGCTGTGCTAGGGCCTCCATTTCTGCCTCCTCTTTCTGGGCCTCCTCCTCATCCTCTTCCTCCACAGTGCTGAACTCCAAGCGAAGGCGCAGCTCCTCCAGGGGCTCTGGTCCTCGGCAGCAGGTCTGGGCCGCGGTGCCCTCCCCAGCCAGCCCGAAGTGGGGCAGTGACAGGCCCTCCCGCCCCTCGTAGGCCTCGTCGTCCAGAAGGGCGTCTCGCTCAACGTCCTCTATCTCTATGAAGACCCGCTCCATGTTTAGAAGAGGCGGGGCGCGCACCGGCGTGGAAGGGTCACTGTCCAGGGCCGAATCCGACAGCCTGCGGAAGTAGTAGTTGTTGTAGGCGGGGTCGACCTCCAGACTGATCATCCCGCAGGGGGAGGGGGGGCGTGCGGCCCCCTTCTCCTCCAGGGCCTCCTCACAGCAGGGGGGCGTCCCAAGCTCGGGGGTCCGGTTAGCACGGTCCTCGTTGAGGTCACAGTCCGGGTCGGGGCGGTCAGGGCGCCACAGCTTGTTGTGTCGCTGCTTACTGGAATAATAACGGAGCAAAAGGTATAACCCAGAGCACTACTTCAGTTCTGTCAGAAGGTCTGCCCTAGTTTATCTGGGCTTGGGTAATAACAGAATATCTGACTGGGATCATACCTGGCGTCCAGGATGCCCTCATACTCAGCCAGCTGTCTCATAAAGCCCGAGTTGGGTCGAGTGATGCTCCTCTTCTGCTTGACGAAGCTGAAGGCCTTCTCCAACGACCAACCATACTCCTTCATGGCGTAGGCGATAACGGTGGAGGCCGAGCGGCTGACGCCCATCTTACAGTGCACCAAGCACTTGGACTGATTCTTCCTGGTGGAGTTCGAGAAAAAGCAAGGTAGTTAGGAGAATCTGACAAGAATCCTCTGGCAGTTCTGTCCCTCAGGCAGTGTGACCATTCATCATCTTAGGCAAAGGTGACAACACACTCTGGGTTGCTACTGGTAACCGTCTTCAGCTCACTTCTCTAGGACAACTTGATCACAGACTTGGTCCCACACACTCTTGTGTTACCCTAGTCAAGACAATCAGGTCTCCGGGAAGCTCCTGATATCTTAGGGAAAACTTCAGTAAGATGCAGTTTCTGGTTCTGACCTAAAGCCACCTATCAACTGAATTAACAAACAACTAATAGAAATAGAGTGGCTTGCTTTATTACCCTTGCCGCCCCCCCCCCCCCCCCCCAACATGTTTCTAGCTTAACAGGACATACTTTGCTTTAACGATAAAGTTGTAAGTCTCGTTCCAGTGTGCCAGCAGGTCGGTAGCCTCTTCATCATAGACCCGTACGTTGTGGTAGGAGAATGTTCCTGGGAAGAAGTTATCTATCTCCCTGGTGACGTTGAGGATATAGCCCACCCTAATTAAGAGACAGTTTGTTATTGAATGAAGACAGACACTATCCCATAATATTCTCACAATATTGTGACTCCCATCAATACATACATACCTACCTACCCACCCACCCACCCACGGCCACGCACCCGCATGCACGCAAGCCCGCCCACGCGCACACCTTTATGTAAACTAATATTTTACATTTAAAATGTTTGGAATCTAGCAGAACATTCTTCTCACCCGGTGTCCTGAAGCTCCTCTAGATTGGAGGCATTCCATTCTGATCCCTGGAAGAAAATGTGTCAAAGTGTCTGCCTGACTACACATTAATACAGAAACATTCACAACAAGCTGCACAGTGATGGCTAAATATTGATCTTCCAGAATGTCTCTTTAAAGCAGTATCATACAAACCACATGGCATAAGAAGGCCAAATGTCATTGAGACAAATAGATGATCTGGCCTAAAACCAATGAGAAAAGCTCTTTCTAAAATGTACTACATTAAGCCCGATGGTCAGTTTTCTTACCATGCCATAGTCTTTTAACTTATTGTCATGCAAATGACAACAATGGATTTAGTGAACGCAGTTCTGCGATCAGGCTAGAGTTTGAGTAGTGTCCAGCTGACTAACCAGGTAGAGGTGGTCAAAGATGAGTGTTGCCTTGTCCATCTGGCCCAGGATCAGGAGCATCTCGTTGTCAATGAACTCCTTGTACTGCATCAGGTTACAGCTCATATGCAGCTCCAACTCAGTTCGGATCTGAGACCAAAGCAAATTCATCAACCAAGTCCTATCAGAAAGCCCTGAAGACCACAAAATGTTTCAAGTACTATGCCCCAGATGGCAGTCCACACACACAGAATGCCACGATGGGCCCAGGTCAAAGCAAGAGCACTATGCAGAGATGCTCACCTGTTTCGAGGTGACGTTCTCCAGGTCCTGGTACATCATGATGCTTCGGAGTTTGGCTTTGATAAGGCACTCTGTTCGCTCCCTCTCTGTGGGCCTGCATCAGTAGAGACAGACACAGAGACTTCTTCAGCATGTTACTCCACTCTCAGTCAACGGTTCAGTCAGAACCAGCAGAATTCCACACCAACACACCTCTCCTATACACGTCTTGACATTTACACCGGGGCAATTAGAGTGAACTGCCTTGCTTAAGGATCTCTGTACACACGCTATTTCATAGTCATCTGACATTCCCGCAGACTGACCTGTCAACAAACATGGTGGGAGAGTCAGGCCGCAAGGTCTCCAGGTCTCTCATGGCATTCCACTCGTTGATGCAGCTCTGCTCCGATGCAATGCAGCTCTCGTAGTAGCCCATCCAGGTGAGGGCCATGCCACCGGGGAAGTAGTTGTACCTGCGGGACACCTCACACGCCTTGTGGAGGATCTGTAGCGCCGACCTGGGTTTGGAAAGACACTGTGGTCAGAGTGGGTCAATCCCTGTACACACAGGGTCAATCAATATACACTTCGGGAAGAAATGTGGCGCAACTAAACCATGTCCTACACTTTTAATGGTTATTCAGATTATCTACATGAATGAAGGGCAAACTTTTGAATGAAGGGCATCTGAGAAGCACTTTGAAACAACCCCTGATTTCCAAAAGGTACTAATAAAATAAATTGAATAGTGACCAGTAGATGGCAGAGTGAGTGTATATTGAAACTCCACAAACTTGTTCTTAGATGTGAAATGGGCCACCAATGTACTGTGGTGGGACAGTTTTATTAAGAATAACGTACTGTTGTGGGATTTTATTAAGAATAATGTACTGTTGTGGGATAGTTTTATTAAGAATAACCGACTGTTGTGGGATAGTTTTATTAAGAATAACGTACTGTTGTGGGATTGTTTTATTAAGAATAATGTACTGGTGTGGGATAGTTTTATTAAGAATAACCTACTGTTGTGGGATAGTTTTATTAAGAATAACCGACTGTTGTGGGATAGTTTTATTAAGAATAACGTACTGTTGTGGGATTGTTTTATTAAGAATAACCGACTGTTGTGGGATAGTTTTATTAAGAATAACCTAGTGAGCACTGGTTCATTTCTACGCTGCCGTCTACTCACCACATGGCCTGTACAGACACAGGTTTGAAGACGTGATTCCGACTCACTGTGTTCACACTAAAACCCCTGAGGGAGACAAGACATGCACAGAACTCTGATCACACACAGTAACCATTACAACATACTTGGCTCAATCAAAAACCAGGTGGAAAGTGTGCGTGTAGGCGGCGGTGTGGTTGGCGTTTCTAAGCCAACTGATGCAGCATATTGGGTTTACATAAACAGTGAAAAGCATGAGGTAGGCGGAACATACCAAGGGCACCGTTTGGGCCCAGCAAGGTATTTTAGGACCTCCTGTATCACTATAACCATAGCCTGACGCTCATCCTTGAACATCTGCTTGGTTCTCTAGTTTTGAATTACAACCCTGGTTCCAAAAAGGTGGGGACTCTGTGTAAAATGCAAATAAAAACAGAATGCAATGATGTGCAGATCATTTATCCCCATATTTAATCAAAAACAGTACAAAGACAACATATTAAATGTTGAAACAGAATTTTGTTATTGTTTCTGGAAAAACACACACCATGAATTTGATGCCAGAAACACATTTTTAAAAAGTTGGACATGTTTACCACTGTGTTGCATCACCTCTTCTTTTAACAAAACTCTACAAGCGATTGGGAACTGAGGGGACCAATTGCTGTAGTTTTTAAACCGAAATGTTTTCCCATTTTTGCTTGATATAGGATGGCAGCTGCTCAACAGTTCGGGGTCTCCTTTGTCATATTTATCGTTTCATAATACGTAAAGTGTTTTCAGTGGGTGACAGGTCTGGACGGCATGTAGGCCCGTTTAGCACACAGACTCTTTCTACAGAGCCATGCTGTAGTAATACAGAATGTGGTTTGGCATTGTTTTGCTGAAATAAGCAAGGCCTTCACTGAAAAAGACGTTGTCTGGATGGCAGCATACATTGCTCCAAAACCTGTGCATATTGTTTAGCATTAATGGTGCCTTCACATATGTGCAGGTCACCCATGCCATGTGCACCTATGCACCCCAATACCATAACAGAAGCTGGCTTTTGAACTGTGTGCTGATTACAAGCCAGATGGTGTCTCGCCTCTTTAGTCCGGAGGAAGCAGCATCCATGATTCCCACATTTTTTTTCAAATATTGATCTTGTTTTTATATGATTTCTTCTTTGCATGGAGTTTTAACTTGCATTTCTGGATGCAGTGTTATACTGTGTTTACAGACAATGGTTTTCAGAAGTGTTCCTGAGCCCATGCAGTAATGTCCACTAAAGAATCGTGTCTGTCTGTTTTTAATGCAGTTTCGTCTGAGGGCCCAAAGATCACGACCATCCAATACTGGGTTTCAGCCTTGTCCCTTGCATACAGAGATTACTCCGGATTCTCTGAATCTTTTAATGATATTATGTACAGTAGATGGTGAGATCCCCTAACTCTTTGCAATTTTACATTGAGAAATATTATTCTTAAATTTTTTCAGTATTTGCCTGCACAGAGTGGTGAACCCCACCTCATCTCTCAAGTCTCTTTATATACCCAATCATGTTACGGATCTGTTGCCAGTTGACCTAATTAGTTGTGAGATGTTCAACCAGGTTATTTTTTTAGCATTACAAAACTTTTCCAGTCTTTTGTTGCCCCTGTGACAGATTTCTGGAAATGTGTTGCTGGTATCAAATTCAAATAGGGCATGTATTTTTCAAGAAAGAATTTTGAAACATTTGAAATGTCGTCTTTGTACTATTTTCTATTGAATATAGGGTTTAAATGATTGGCACTTAATTGCATTCTGTTTTTCTTTACATTTTACACAGCACCCCAACTCTTTTGGAAACAGGGTTGTACTTAAAAATACTCAAGGATGTTCTTATGAAAACATAGCATAATGGGGGCCTATACAATCTGTTTAGATTGCTTTGCCAAATATGTTTTTAGGATTTTCACAATTATGTTTATTCAGTAAAAGATTTTCTGGTAATGTTCTGCACTTCACATGAACAATAGGATAAGCAACTAAATTGGAGTCCATTTCAATATAGGTCGGGGAGCAAATATGTTTTTTGTGTAAATATTGTTAAATAGCATGTGGAACAAATGATACATTTACTCATGATATACAGTGCCATGAAAAGGTATTGGTACCCTTTTGGTTAATCTACACTTTGCATATTTTGACATATATTGAAATCTTCAAGAAAACCTTATATTTTAAAGGGAACCACTAACAAATAGAAATGTAAATACTTATTAATTTAATGAACGGTGTTAGGCAACACCTAATATCCCATGTGAATCAGTGATTATCCCTTACACATAATAACTGGTCGTTATTAAGCCCCCTTTAGCTGCAATGACTGCAACCAGGTTTGTAGTTGATGATCAGTCTCTTACATGGCCGTGGAGGAATTCTGGACGTTTGTGACATTTATTACAGCTATTACAGCTCTAAACCAAAAGAGCAGTCCCTCTCCAGTGTCTAGCCGGGGGTAACCTGAAATATAGCATCTCACTCACCCATCTCCATCCAGATGAATCTTGGTGTCACTCCATAGAGGCAGAACCATGCCAATAGAGCAGCTTTTACTGGGAACAACACACAAAGAAACGTTCCCAGCAGATCAATACAAAATACATCTGGTTTGATCCGCTACAGGAAGTTTAAGATCTGGCATCAAGGACGTAAAGACAGTGAGAAGAGTGCCATACCCAAACACAGCCAGGCCCAGGACCAGGACCATGCCCAGGACCAGGACCATGCCCAGGCCAAGGACCATGCCCAGGCCAAGGACCATGCCCAGGCCAAGGACCATGCCCAGGACCAGGCCCAGGACCAGGACCAGGCCCATACACACCTGTCCTTGTTGCTGAAGTCCATCCCCAGCAGGATGTTCTCCTCGGTGTCCTGTCGTCCACTGGTGTACACCACCACCATGTACCGCACTCTGTCTGACCAGGCGCTCTCTAACCGCACAGCCTGCACCCAGGGACATGACAGGTTCACCAACTCCATCACAACCAGGTTGCCTGCCCTGAGCCCACATATGCACGCAACTACCCAAACATGTCAGTCAGACACCAAGTACTAATGCTAATCGACTTTGAACTTCGAGGGTGACTGAGGAGGCACATGGGCTCCCCAACAGGGCATGGGCATTAGACCAACAGTCCATATCGATATTAGAGCAACACCTTCACATTTACACGTCAATCCTCTAAAGTAATTTGTTCCAGTCAAAAACTCTTTGTAAATACATAGGAGGCAGCATTCCAATAGAGTGTGAAAACATAGTGGTAGGTAAGAATAACTGACAAACTATTTCACAAGACATGGAAAAATTGGGTAATAGTCTCCTGTGTACGTTCAAACATGTTCTCATGAGCTAATAATTACAGTGAGCAAACGAGAGTCTTAAGTACACAATAAAAACCTTTCAGGCAGGTTGCCTATTACATGGTGCCAGTTGGTTAGTCACTGGCCAGGGCTGTGTGGGTGTCTCATACCAGTTTAATTCGATCCTCTGAGCGCAGAATGTTGATCATCACCTGCAGGTGCTGAGGTAAGTCCCCTGATGAAAACAAGAAATCAAATATGTCAATTAAGTAATTACAAATATATGTATCTAATTATGATGTTATTCATAACATATATATGAATATTTTATCTCATCATACCACATGGCAATGGACGTTGAGTGAGATCATCAAGTAGAGTTGAACTTAATGCACGCTATTGTTAACCGAGAGAGTGAAAGCAGGCACATAGGGTTAGATCCCATTTAGACCTCACCAACTGTCGTGAGCAATTTCATTTATATAACATTGAATGAACACGTAAATGCGCCTAGTTTCGCTGTGAGTTTCTGATTCTGTTCGTGGAGCTGAAAGGACCTCCAACAACACTGCTCATTCCACTGGATTCACACAGGGCGAGATGTCTTTAGACCTCAGCAGCAGCGAGGAGGATCTGTCAAAAGTGTCCCACGTTACCTCGGAAGGTGAATGGAGACAACGGATATTTTCGCTTGTTCACACTACACATTTTTTTTTATTCCCCAGCCCAACTACGCCATCAGGTCATCTAAATAAAACAATGGTGGTGTCATGAAAGGATACCCAGCAGAGAGCACTCACGACGTGGGTATGTGTAGTAACACTGCTCCCTGCTGTTGAGATCTAGACACAGAATCATGAATCCTCTCTCATCTTGACTTGACTGAAGACAAGAACTGCTTCCTGCTTGTACATATTGAGACCTCACAACCTTGGCTTTAGACAACCATAGAAATACAACATGATTGTGAAGAAGACACAGTGGTGTGTGTAAGTGCATCCTGCCAGGCTTGACGGATGTAAATGAGGCTAACCGGAGGGAGTGGTTCTGCTCCAAATGACACTGTATTCCCTATAACTGGGCTCTTCGATTCCACTCCTGGAGGATTAAAACACTATGATTCTAACTTGTACCTCATCTGCTCTTATGAACATAGAGGATCAAGACCAGAAATGTTTGGGCCCTTAAGGACTGGAGTTGAGTAGCCTTATAAAGTGCACTACATTTTCAGGTTCTATGCATTTGCTGTTTATTAAAAAAATCAACAACATTGTTTTCTGCTATTTAAAATCAAAGTATATGCAATTTCTCTCTGTTTTCATATCTAACCATTACATCATAAAACATTTTCTATCTTTGAGTAGCAGTATATTCCTGAAAAACCACTGAAAAATCATATTAAACAGAGTCTATAACAAGAACTAACAACTCTAACCCTTGCTTTGCACAGAGCATGGAAAATGCACTTTACAAGTGTACTATTATTTATTATTACAGTGACAATAATTTAAAAAGGGCAGCACAGTTTTTGCCAGTCATGGTGTTCTGATGACAAACAAACTGTTCTTTCCTGGACAACTTGAATTACAGCTTGTTCATTCTGCTTTGCAGCTTCATAGTTCATCAATAGATAGACGCCTCATGACAAGATATTCTGATTCATTGGTAGGTTTGGCTACAACTTGCCAACTTTTCTGGACCTCCCAAAATGATAAAAACCAAGGGCTATATTTTATATTAGATATTTTAACAGACAAGATCTCTGTACTGTAGTTCAGGCCCACTTCCATTGACATGCAGGCCTTGATGTTTTAAAAAAAATGGCAGTTCTATAATGCCCTCTAAAGCTTTCACTAGAAAGGATGACTCCAGCTCATGGATCTGAAATCTGTAACCTTACAACCTGAGGGTTCATCACAACCTAACTACACCAAGCCACAATGTGTGCTGACACCAACTAATAGATAACGTATAGCACAAAGGCCTTGGAGATTACCCTTTTTCAAATATTATGTATTACAGCAAACAAAAAGCTGGCCTATTTAGCCTACAGATCAGAGTCTATACAGGCAGAGCTTTCTCTGTAACAAACACATGACCGCATCCTAACTCCTTACCAATGCAAAACAACTGGGCTAGCAGCCAATTCTGGGTGTTCTCAAATTCAGTCAATTAACTTGGTGATACAAACCATTCCGCATTCCAAATGTCCAAGTTCGCAGAGTGAAACTTAAACATTGGTCCATAAAGAGTGAAAAAATATTCATCAAACTCCCATGAAATTAAAATGATACTTGGGATAATACAAATGTGTTTAACCAAAGAAACATTGAAAGTGTGTGCTTACCTGTTCTAAGCAACTGTCAATTAAAACCTCTGCCTCAGAATCACACCTGATATCATCTTTAAGCCTACATGATACTACTGGCAAAGCACTGAGGTGTGGTGGGGCTTTGAAAGATGTTGATGCTTGGAACCTACTCTGCATTGTGTTTAGATAGGACATTGCCTGTGACATATTGGACATATAACACACCCGCGATGCCCAATTTCTTAGAGTTAACTCTGGACATTACAGGAACATTAAAAGAACCCAAATCACTAATCATTAAAGGAAAAATACATTTGGATATTTCTTTAGTTGTATTGTAGGGTTCAGATGAATACAACCAGTACCCAGAAACTTCAAGCAACTACACAGCTGATTTAAATAATTAAAGGTTAGTTATGAGTTGATTATTAGAATTATCTGAGTAATGCTAGGGCAAAAGCCAAAATGTGTATCCCTGGGAGGCCCCAGGACCAAGCCTGGGAATCCTTCCTTAACCACTGATCTGCCTTTGCTACACATGTCTGGAACATGCTAATAACCTGCTGGACACCGTCCCCGGCACTGTCAACTCACTCATCTGAAACACTTTCAAGGACAGCAGGTTGTTTTGTCTGGGTAACAAGTCAAAACGACAACTGCAACCACTGTCTGGACAACGCAATGAGTTTTGGGAGAATTTACCCACTCTGCCAGGCAGAGCAGACCTCGACCGGGGTCCTGCCCGGTGATGTTGTGGGAGATACTCACCTGCATGTTTATGATGAGGATGCGCTTTCTGGCCCTGGGGACTGTTGCCCTGCTGCAGGAACAGGGCGGCCCCCTTCACCATGAAGAAGCTCTCGCTCAGGCTGTGAATACAACATACGGAGAGAGCAGTTAGGACCGCTGGATCAAACGGTCGGTTGAGGCCGCATGCCCACATCAGGACTGGGTCTGATAACTGTTGTCCGACAGGAACCGTCACCCAGCCCTACATTACAGAAAGATCAGGGGAGAAGATAAGACAAACTACGCACCTGACTGAAAAAACAAGTGTTTCATACAGGTCAGGAGGCCCAGGCCAGCACTGAGAGAATTTATCTTGGTTTATTACAACAAAAAAAGGAATTGGCAATGTACAGCAATAAGCCAGGTGAGTGAACCAGGCTCCAAACACAGCTCTGCGGCAGCTATGAATCAAGATTTGATCCTGAATTTTTATCTAGCTCTTTTCTCCTGTGTGAGCTGCTGCGTCCTGATGGGATCTGTCAGGTCTCTGCTAGCCCAGGAAAATGCAAAACGGACTGAATAATTAGCTGCAGCATTTTCTAATGCATTCCTCAGAGCTATCCATTTATGTCTCACCTCTCCAATGTAAAACGTCCAAACTGCCATTGCATTCCTCAGCAACATGGCATGGTGGTGGTGAAAAACAAGGGCTGAAGCTGTTCTCCACAATAACTCCAATTATTTTCTTTCACTTTGCTTATAGAATTAGTCTCTCTCTCCCCAGGCTTGTAAATCCACTTGACAGCAGGGCGGAACATATACCCAAAGTACCCTGTTAGTGCAGTCTAGCGAACTTGCACATCATTGGAAAGTACAGGTGTGATGAGACATAGGAACAAAACAAATCTCAAAATAAAATGAGAAAATATCAGAGCCTATGAAGGCGCCTGTTAAATGTCAAAATATGAATTTCAGGTGAAACAAATCACATCGATTGCTCTGTTGACAAAAGCCTGGCTGTGACGGCGATTAGTCTAAACATTTGGGGGTCCCATATTTAAGCCCAGTGAGGGTCAAGAACGGTCCCTCCACCCCCCTCCCACATTGTAAGTCCCTGACTGGACTTCCTGAGAACAGACGAGGAGGCCTGGCCTAAGCATACGATAACAGCGAAACAACAAGCTTTGCTTTGTGCGCCCATCACACTAGAAACCCTCCCTCCCACCCGCCTCCACCGCAGAGAGTTCCACACTGACCAGGGTGGCAGGGCGCTAATCACAAGAGCTTTTGTTTCACTTTGGCCTTTTGTTTCTCTCCTCCTTTGCTCCCTGTTTTAAGATGTATGTGGCCATGTGGATAGCCCCTTTCAGGGAACAATGAATTAGGTAGAGCTGCAGCTGGCTAGAACTACAGAATATATCAAGTCACTGTGAGTAAAGATACAACATCAGAAAGCCACTAAACCTCAAACACCTTTTCAACTCAACATCCACCATCTTGACTTCATTACCGGTGACATAACAATAAAAACAAAACTTTATCGCATTTGTAAAGGGCTTTTCGTTATAGAGGAATAATCCCACAGTGCATGAAAAAGAAAATATTAAAAACAAGAAAATAAGAAAAATGCCATCAATCTCATAGTACTGTAGACAAAAATGTAATTGTTCTGAATGACGCATGTTATAAGGTGCACTTGACAAACCCAAGACTTTGAAATAAAAAACTTCAATCATGTTGGAATCTAAACATGGTATATACAATACAGTATGATCTAAAAGTATGCTGCATGCCTAAACCTGGGTGATAAATCAACCTGGGGATGTGTTGAACGTGAAGCATCCTCTCCTTTCCTGCCAAGCCTCCGTCCACCACCATGATCCACACTCAGACAGCCTAATTAACTAGCTTCTGCGATGGTGTCTCCAGTCCTCCGGCACGTACAGTACCCTGCTATCAGACAGCCTCTCCACAACACCAGGGCTAAAAATATATCCGCTACTACGGCAAACAAAGACAGTGACAAAGAGGGCTTGCTAAACAGCCCGAAATGAACCCTTATGATTTTAGAGCGTCTGTTTGAATGGGAGTAAAAAAGACAGGCTCTAGATTTTGAATGAATGGAATTCATTCAATCACAAATGCTTGACTACATTTATAAAGACATGTAAGATGCAAGAACTTGATCTGATTTCCCGTCTGATCTGTTGAAGTGTTCCTCAGCAGCCAGGCTGTACATCCACCCCAAGGTATGTATAGGGAAGGTTCTCTCTAACATTTGGATTCATACTCCAAGATTTTTGTATTTATTTGGGGTATTTTCATTCTTGCCCATTTTGACGCTGAGAAATTGAAAACTATAAACACGTTGTCCCGTCATTTAAATAATTCCTACATATATAGACACAGGTTTAGGGGAACTACCCAGGTGGGGCAGCGGTGTACAGTGCCTTTTCGTAAATTACCACAACGGCCTATGTTCAAGCATTCACTGTGCTAGCTGACCAGTAGCTGGAAAACAAGTTAACAAGTAACCACTAACACAGAAGAACCCTGCTAGACTCAAATATATTTACAGCGTTCTCCATAAAACAGGGCAGCATCTTCAGCAAACAGCCTCCTGAGGACTCAACCACCAAATGCATACTGTTGTCGGGCCACAGACAGCTACAGCCCCTCCCCTATTAACTTTGTAGCCCAAGACAGTGAGTTGGAGGAAAGTAATGTAAAGAGAGAGATGGCTTCAGGTACTGACCCAATGCCTGGGTGATTTACTTACTTAGTCCCGTCTTATCGGAGGGTTGTTGGCAGGCAGCTGCCCGCTCCACTGTATAGGCCTATGGTCCTCCACTGAACAAATCTATAACCTACTCTCCAATTTCCACACCGTCTATCTGTGGTAGTATGGTGAAGAAAAGCCCGTCAGAGTGTTCCTGCCTGAGACTTGGTGCACTGTCTCCACTAGCAGCCTGAGGGAGGGGCTTGTGTTCTCTCTCTCTCTCTCTCTCTCTCTCTCTCTCTCTCTCTCTCTCTCTCCCACAAAACCAAACCACCCCTCTTCTCTCTTTCACACACACAGGAAAACATCCACACACAAACACACACACACTTGTTAGGAAACAGGTTTCCCCTTCAGCAAGGGGGAAAACAGTTCTCAACCAGGATCTTATACCACTGTCTAACAGAAACCTATTCTTAAAGACCTCTAAGAAGAGCTTTCTTCCCTTCTTTAATGTCAGAAAAGCAACCTATTTGTTTTCAGAAGAATAGAGACTATGGCCAACTATTCAGCATAGATGTCTTGATGTCTTTATCTAGCAGGTTGCTTGCCACACAAGCAGCCCACTGACTTCCAGGCAGAACTGCCAAGAAGCTCTTTATATGGGCCAATAATGGACAGGCAAACCTGACACACACAGCTCCTCCCAAATTAAATTAACCTCAGGGGCGCCACTGCCGGTCACTCACTCCCATTCCTATGTTTATTGGGATTTCCATTAGCTGAAGCCTAGCGCGACACCACAGCTAGTCTTCCTGTAGTCCAACAATTACCAGACAACTATGTTCATTTTTGCCGGACGGCGTAAGCGGATCCAGCCAAGAAGATCGAATGTCTCCTACTGAGTGAGTGACTGACCCGCGCTTGAATCCCGTCACAGTCAAAGCAAATTATGCATTAGGATTTGTTCCAGGTAGAAAAAAACTTTATAGTAAGCCTAAAATAAAACTGTTCATGGTAATGTTGCGACTATTTCTGGTGGATTTTCAAAGTACGCACCCATGCATGATTTTTGGGGCAATCAAAGCTAGATAAAAACCCCATTTACAGTGAAAGAGTATTGGTTTCCATGATTCGTCTTTACACTTGACGAAAAAGTCAATTATCGTCACCTATATTGATTGATACAATACCTATGTAATTCACGAACGAAAGAAAGAAAAACGTTTTGTGCCATAAAATAGCTTTGGCTGTGTTAAGTTCAAGTAGTAAGTTAGATACTAGTAAACCTATTACTGGCTAATAAGCAGTTAAAACGGCCAGTGGCAAAATGATATACATTTCATAAATGCTATTTGTGGTGGAAGTAAACTTAAGAAATGTTAGTCAGTTTAACACAATGCTTAATGGTGTCTAGCGAAATAGTCAAACTTGGCGTGATGTTAATGTGTGACAAAATGACCTAATGTCGAGATGCTATACCGAAACTAGGCAAACATATAGCAGCATGGTGTAGTAGGAAAAGACACAACCACTCACATGGGAGACCTGGGTTTGAATCCACTGAGATCAACAACATATATCACTTTTTATTGCGGGCCGGCTGAACTAGGCTTGCCTGGTTCCTTTTCAGTTTTTTTCAATTTATATAATGTTACATAAAGACATCAAGCAACAACAACAAAAAATAATAATTGGTCCTAAAAATCAATGTCTTGGGGCAGAGCCATGTGGGATTTGGAACATTCTATGAAACTCTGATATCTATTGATAACATTATTTTGTTACATCTCTCACTTACCTGCGCTATATTATTTATTTATTTATTTATTTATATATATATATATATATATATATATATATATATATATATATATATATATGAAGCAACCAAAAGTGCAGTGCTCACTGAAATGGTGCGGTTCCTTGTGTCAGTTATACAGTAGACTTCGGGACTGTGAAGATGGTTGCAGGTCTCATGAGATAAGTATGGGTGTCTCAGCTGTACGTTACCAGGGTATAACAATATAGAATTGATGTCAATATTTTCATAATAACAAGTAGTGCAGCCAGTTAAAGGCAAAATGGTCTGCTCGGATGTGTGATTGCTGCAGCACTGCAACTGACCACACTAACAGTATTAAATACAGGACCAGAGCATAACTAGTACAGCTGATGTGACAGAAATGTATGGCTAACATTCCAACACTTGCCACTCCTGTTGACTGACAAATAGACTGCCCTTTCTCATTGGTTGTTCGGAAATAACATTAATATTTTCCATAACAACATGTCGAGTCTCAAAAAGCCTCCAAAGAGAAATGCAACTATAAACAAAAAAAAACATTCAGCTGTTAGCTAGACAAGTTTGGAGGCTTAGAATGAAAGCCAAGAAGTTGCGGTTGGAAATGCAGTAGCTATGTATTTAGTTTCAAAATTTAGATGCAAGTAAGCAACCTTCCACAGTGGTTTCAACTGGACAAACAAAAAGTTGTGGATAAAGAAGAATCATCAAAATGTTCCAATATAATTGTTTTGACTCTGTCCCCTTCATACTCAATAATGAAATAATGTCCATATTTGAAACAGAATAAAAACCTTAGCGACTGGTCCTAGAAATAGTTGAGGCGTATGCATAAAGCCACTGTATGGTGTGACCCCTCTTTTCTACATACACAAATATGCTGACATCTGGACACTTTAGAAAATGTATTTGGAACTTGCATTTTTGGTAGACTGTACATTTGAAGTTAGGCAGATAAGTGCATATGGCAAAGAAAATCACCCAGCTCGTCGGCGAGGACGTGCTGAACACGACAAAGGTCTCTCATCACCGGAACGAGGTCTGTGATACTTTCATAGACACAGGCAACTAGCCAGTCAACGACCACTAGACGGAAATGTCCTTCAACATTAGCCAGAGAAAGTGCTGCCAACAGCCCAGTGAGGACAGCTCTGGGAGAGGGAGAAGCCAGGCCTGAACCACGTGACTGGGCATTAGTAGAATTACTCCTGGAGCCAGAAGGGCCAACAATGCCTTGAACTGGTCTGAACTAAGTCTACAATGCCAGTAATCTGATCTGAACGGCCAGGTGTTCACAAGGTGTAATAGATTACTCGGTAAAGGACTCTCCACAGCCTGCAGAGGGGGAGGTGCTACTCGCCAGGTGGGTTGGTACTTAGGGTTTTTGCAAACACCAGTACAATGGAAGAAAAGCCTCTTCTGGCGGGCAAGTTCATGATGTCCTCTTCCCACTGACACCACAGAAGGGAGAGGAACGACAACCTGGCCTGCTCAGCCATCAGTTAGAGTAGATCGGTTATAAGGAAACAAAAATAAATTACCTTGATTTGTTACCTATGAACAAGCAGCAACCACACACAAACACACACGTTGCGAATATCTGTCCACCCACCACAGGCCCCAGACTACAAGCCCTAAAGTTAACTTACAAATGTTAATGAATAGCAAAATACAAGCAAAAGCAACATGTTGCATCAAATCATTGATACTAGAGTGACATAACCGTTGACAGACAGATGGGAGATAGCTTGTGCGCTGAATAAAACTGTCCCTCTTCTGTTTGAGCAACTCTTCAGTTTATACGTTCACCCAGTGAAGACCCCAGCTCTCAACCTTTCGCACACTTGTTCTTGCTTCAGTCTGCTACCCTGTTGGTTAAGTTGGTGAAATCATAAGTAGGCAAGGTACCATCGCCCCTTGATCTGGATGATGTTACAGTGTTTATGTTGGGCCTTTACACTAAGGCCCGGTCTTGTCATCCTTATCAAGTTCAGCAGGGTGGAAGCACTGAGTGCCAGCATGCCCACATGCAACATCGCTGTAGTGGTTCTTTAGTTTGTCTCCACACATTGACTCCATTGCGTCCTTTCATGATGCTTTAAAAAGAAAAGACACAGTTGCCAGGTAAATACAGCACTTTGTTTATAATATTTTCACAGGTCAGTTGGTGGACTGAATGTCCTGTGTCGCCTGCCTACTAAAACTCGATAAATAGAATTACCCATTACATAAGTGGAGTTTTTTTGCAGTTTAGATGCCTAACAGGGTAGCATGTCCAATAGTGTAACCTAGAAGACAGACAGGCCTTAACTTGTATCCTACTGATATCATTCCTCAAAGATGTGCATCACTTTGAGTGCCAATATCAAAAACTGCACAACAAAAAGGTACACAGATGTTATGAATATTTCACTAGATGTCGTAATGAGGGCTATCACGATCCATCAAGTAACTCGAACAAAAAAAGTACAAAAACATCCTTGAATATAATTTACTGCCTCAAGGCTTCTGTTAAAAAAATAAATAAAAAAAAGGGTGGGGAAAATTTGAAGAAGGTCTTGCAAAATAACACACAACAAAATAAGGCAGATGTTTGAAGTCTGATAAAGATAACCTGGCTGTAGGTCACTACGACAAGACAGAACTCACATTTCACAAGATGACTTCTTCCATTCTGCAACATTTGAAAAGGAACCATTCACTCGTGGGGGAATCAGAATCAGACATGCGGAGGTTAGGTTCCCCTTGCTATGTTAGCAAGGTTTTTTAGCCAGGTAGCTACCTGCAGCCGACAGTATGAGCGCTGTGTTGACTATGTGTTCTCCAGCAAGGAAGGGTAAGGAATGTACAGTACGTTAGACGCTGGAGCGGACTAACTAACAAACAACTAGAAGTTTTATTTCAACATTATTATTAAGGTTAGAGTCAAGGTTTTAGTTTGAAAGCAATGCTTGCATCTGCTATCAAAAATGATGCAATTATATAAAGGGGACAAGTTTTAGACATGTATCTAATGCCCTAGATAGGTGCTTGCTCACTCATTCTCTACTAACACTTGCTTTTGCAATAAAAGACAATCGCACAATATCCTTGCATGTACTTTGCATTAATTAAATAACAAGATAAACCAAAATTGCATTTCAGTGCAATTCCCAAATTGCAATTTAATTACTGCGTAGGTTAAATGTTCCGCAATGCCAATCATAACCAAAAAGCATGCGATGTAAAATTTTGAATAACTTTATAAATATTGTGCACAGTTTTACTTTTATCCAACATACTGAACATGCCTTTTTATCCGAAAAAAATTATTAATGGTCAGAATATTAGTTAGAATACTTGATTACCAAAATATTAATTGGTGACAGCCCTAGTTGTAATGTGTGGCAAGGTCAAATCAACCATTAACTACAAAGTTTCCTGCCTGTTTCCAAGTCTGCAATGGTTAGTCAACAGTAAATCTACCTGTGAGGAATCACAGAGAATATTGGCAAGCTGTGGAGCCAGAGAGCAGCATCTCTCATAGAACAGAGTGGGAGGGCCACTCATTTACAAGGGAAAACGACTGAGGTTTAGTGGCACACATAGTTTATTGGTTCACATGGCTAAATGCTTTCAGTATATTTTAGATTGAGACTTGTAATATGTAATCAAACGTGGGACAGATATGGACATACTGGACCAATCTGTCTGAGAATAAGACTCGTAGTCAGTTTTGGATATCAACCCGGAGTGAAGTCTCACTACCTCTTCACGTCTGCAGCGCAGTCTGACCCGTGGCCCATGACTTACAACGTGATCATACAGCAGAAAGTTAAAGGCGAGTTCTCCTGAGTAGTGGAGACTAAATGCATTTGAACAGTCAGTGGTTGTCCCCATCCAGCAGGGTAACAATCTGGCTGTGTAGGCTTGACTGGAAACATTAAAATTGAGAACCGCTCCCCAAGCAGATCTAACTTCAGTCAAGACTTTTAAATTATAGATTCAGAACAGAATACCAACTTTTTACTTCAAAGACGCATAAAAATAAATGTTTGCTTTGGTGGTTGTGATGACCCATATTTCAGGTTTAGCGGTAATCTGTGATTCATGTAACTATAAATGCTTTGTCTCTGTGAATTGACAGAGACAAAGCCTTAGCACCATACAGTAACAGTCTCTAACAAATGGCAAAAGACCACATTGTCTGTCTATTATTGATTGATGACCACTTTATATAGACAGACAACAGTGCCTTAATGGTTTGTTACAGTGGTGCGTGTCATTGACAAATCAGACAGATCCATTTACACACATTAACAAACCAAGATTACGCTAATATACTTCTGTATTCTTAACTTGTTATAGCTTTTCTGCAAAACAATAGACAGCAATGAATAGAAAGCAGTAGCTCAAGGAAAGGGAGTGTTTACCACACTTACCTCTGATTCAAACGACGCTCATCGTCACTGCCAAAGTCCTGCAAACCAAGAAAAGGTAGAGGAAACAGAAACAACCGTTACCAATCTGATACTAGATACAGTCCAGCCATTTGTATCAGGTGGACATAATTCCATGTTGTGCTTACAATTCAGTGTAAGCAATATGCTTTGCCTCATAATAAGGCAAGATAATAGCATTAGCTAAGTAGGTTATTATGCTACAGACGAATGACAGGAACCTAATTCTAATGACTCACAACAGAGAGATGTCAGATATAATTTTTACTACAACAAAAGCCCCAAAATGATAGGCTTACAACCAATATTCATGTTTCAATTTTTGTTTAATGCCATACCAACCTAACCTAACCCAGTAACAGAGAAATCCACCGGTGCCCCAATGAATCAACACTACAGACAGAGGGAATAGGGACATTCTTTATGATAAAGTTTCACCACAGTTATGTCTTTCTAAAGGTTTCATTGTACCAGAAGGGACATCATAAACTGGGTGGGAGTATCAAGTTATAGCTACATGGTGACAGGTGACTGTGAGGTAGGCATACCATTCTCCAGCAGTTTCACCTACTAAAGCCTGAGGGTTGTTCACCAAAGCGCTACCAGTAAGAGGCACATGCTGTCTAAAGTGGTCCAATGGTCTAAGCTGATTCATCTGGTGTACATACACTCCAGCAGTGTGGGTTTCAATCCAACTTACTGCTCTTCCAGAAACAAAACTCCACCATCTAGCTTTCACCACTTTCCTGTACAATAAGGCATAAACATCCAAAGAGCATCACACTTGTGTTGAGCAGAATGCGTTCAAAACGGCAAACAGACATGCCATTGTTAGAAAATTGTTATAATGACAAAATCTGTAGGTAAAGGCTTTTTTCCTCCATCTATACAAAATGTCATGTAATATGATACGGATGCCTCTGTAGATGCTCTACAGTATACCCATTCAACTAGGCTAATGCCATCAAGGTCCAGGTGAAACTTAAACCAGGGAGGTGTCAATTGCTGTGTTTAAATTGGGTTTCAGTTACTGCTGGGAATTGCCAGGGACCTTACGATACAATACTGTCATGATACTTAGGTGCCAATACAATATATATTCAAATTCTCATAACTCAATGATTTGAATTGCTTCTAAATATACTGTTCACCCTATCTACTAGTGCACAAAAAAAGAGCCTTGGGAAACTTGTTCTGATTACTAATGGAAATAAAAGTGCTAATAAACTAGAAAACAAGCTCTGAAAAAGTCTGGAGTTCAGGTGCATGTACAGCCAAATAGCACAAAAATGATATTGCAATAGTTAAAACAGTACATCAGTAAACATAAAATAACGATATGGGACTACAGTTTGTTCCCCCAACCACTAGATTCAGTCTGCAGAAAGGGAGGATGATAATTATTCTACTACAGTGAAACATGACAAAAGCAACTAACTAGCTGTTCTGAATAGACAAAGGATAATTTCACAATGTAGCAAAGAATCTAATATGTAAGGGGATTCAATTTTCAGCTAGGGTAAATAAACAGAGCATATGAAAGACAGTGAAAACCAAGCTCTTGCTGTGGGAATAATGACAAGCAAATTATGAAAGCTTTGTGATCACACACCTTGAATTTCAACCAAACTCCGACCACCATTGAAAAGGAAATAGTGAAAGCACCATCTCTTTTTGGTTGACCTACCAAAATCACAAGTGTACCATACTGTTACTCCGTGCCACCACTTTCCCTCCACTTCTCATCCCTTCTTCTCTCTAGACTACATCCTCCATGTGTGAATGACATCATAGCTGCAGCAGTATCCTGAGGGGCTTGGCTGCTCTTCATCAGACAGGCTTCGGACAGAGCCCTGGGTGCAGCCAGTCAATTCTAGCCCATATGGAAAGTGTGTAAAAGGCAGTGACAGGGAAAGCTGGTCCAGTCTCACCATCTCTCAACCATTTTCACAACAAATGTGTATCCTTTCACTTAGGATCATTTTCTTTTACATGGCAGTTGGTACGGACAAGGTTTGATAAGAATTCATGCTTTGATTTAATTTCCAAGACACAATGCACAAATACTAGTCCTGGCACCAATGTTAGCATTTTTTCATTCATCAGTTAAATCATCCTCACATTACCTAAATGTATCACCAATTGGTAGTGAAGATAAATATAGGAACTTGTAGATGATGCGCAAAAGAATATATCCATATCTGACATCTTCAATAATGGCTTCCAATAATAAGACTAGTGCCTTTATTAAGCATTATTATTGTACATATGTTGACAGTTAGCGCCCCCAACTGGTTGAGAAGGTTGAAGAAAAACAGTACTTTGTCGCTATATTCAAAAAATATATATTACAATGTCATAACTTTAATTTGTGTAGGCTGTAACAGTTATATTTTGGAATACTAAAAAGGTTAGGTTTTGTTGAGTGACACTGAGGTATCATGAGGCTTTGGCGTCCTGAAAGTGTTCAAAGCTAAACAGTCCATGGTTGCCAGACTCTATTCTGTAAGAGGAAAGTATGACTAGACATCTACATGACTTTATGAAGTTATGCCACATGTTGTGGTATTAAGAGGACTCATTACATTCCATAACCATAATATTATTATCACAGAAGACTATATATTTATGCAATAAAGCATGGGGATGTGGTATATGTCTAATATACCACATATGTCTAATATACCACAGCTAAGAGCTGTTCTTCGGCATTACATAGAGGGCATGGACACGTTGCTTAGCCATGCTACACTGGCAATACAGGACAAACCCCTGAGATACCACATTGTTATTATATACCAGTCATCAAGCATTTACAGCAGTAAAATGTGTTGTAATATCATACCCGTGGTATAGGTCTCATAACAAGGTTATCAATCAATCAGCATTTAGGTTTCAAAACCACCCGATTTATCATAGAAAATAACCTATGTTGCCCATTACATTACTTAATTTAGCCAGTAGCTTGTTTGCTAGCTTGCCTAATAAACACGCCGGCAATCCTAATACCTGATCCACTTATCAGGCACATAGTTAGGTAGGCCAGCAAAATGTAAACATTTTGGCCTATTACATTTTATCACACGACTTCCATCACGTGGCTAGCTAGCTAGATATACATTAGTAGCAATATAAGTTAACGTTAATGCATTCACCATCAGGATAAACAAACTGACACCACTTGTCATGCTGCTAGCCAGCTTGGTTTACTGTAGCCGGTCTTATTAAAGGAGGTTGCAGTGTACTTGTGTTGCAACATCATGAAAATTATAATGCGATAAAAGTGAACCACGTGACTAGGTATAAGATGATAACCATGCAACTGGAAATTTCTAGCTGCCTCATTTACTCACTCACATGCTATCTCTGTTATCCATGGCAAACGAGAAAGCAGTTAGCCTTTCGTTCATTAACACGTTAGCAATCTAGCTAACGATAGATGATTGCCGGTAGCTAATAATTTCGCTGTACTACATTGACATACCAATAGCCACATCCATGTGTGTTAAGATTCCTGACATGTAACGTTTGCTTGGCTAGCTTTTCTAGACAGCTCGTAATAATATAACGCTAGATAGGAAGCCAGGTATATTGCTTGCTAGTAAAGTTGAGCCTAGTACTGTAACGTTACCTTTGAAGCTAGTTAGACAAATGGCTACAGATCTAGCTAACATGACTAGGCCTGTCACTCCTACGTATCCCCACGGTTTTCTTGAGTTTTCTTCACGTTTCTAGAACGTCTCCGGTAATTTCCTAGCTTACCTCCCCCGCGTTGGTGTTGGTTGTGCTGGCTGTTGATGCAGCGCTTGGGGTAGGGGAGCGCTGCAATGTAACCAGAGCCATGACTGGGAAAATCTGGACAGACCGTTGAAGCCTGTTAGAGAATAGGTTTATTCCGGGTGAGTCGAGGAAGTTGTTTCTTGTTGGTATCAGCGTCTACAGCAGGCGAAGCAGAGAATGTCATTGTCTTTACATTTCCATCGTCTTAAATCTGGCAGCCAGTTGTTGCTTTTGAATTTTCTCTAATAAAAACATATTAATGTCATATAAAGAACCGTAAGAACACAAAGAGCATAGATAGATTTCCCATGTTGCGGCTTTCTCGAAATACATCCCGCGGACGTCTACAGCGGGATGCTATTGGCTTTCTCAGCCTGGCCTGCTCGACACCGCTTCAACCAGGGGATGCGATTGTACGTCAGCTGGCCAACCAGAGTAATTCTGAGTTAAAACATTCTGGTGAGATTGATGTTGTAAAGTATTCACTAATATCGGTCAAATACTCACAGAATCTGTTCCTATTTTATTTTACTTAGCTTAGTCGTATACACAAAACAGTCCAACATGCTTACCCCGCGCAACTATGACGTTACTGTTATTGAGGTCTTTAGGTATTGGGTTCAGTAGCCCTACTGTACGTCTTTGCGTGGCGTCCTGTAGTTTAAAAAAAATATAAAATCAATTAAATTCTACTTGTTACATGATTTGTTACCTAATAGTGAAATGCTTGCCTTTCCAGTAGGGTTAAAAAGTTAAACCGATAGGAATAATAAAAAATTGTTAGACACAGGGCATACAGTCCCCTGGGTTAAGGCATTGCTCATGGTGGATGGGTATGATGTCTGGCTGCCTTGTTTGGTATTGCTCTACTGACTCCTTGTGGTATGTCAGGTGCTTGCCAGCTCAAACGTGGTAGTTGACCAGAGAATATGCTCTCCTTCAATCACATATTGTGCTGGTGAGTAATTTCTGGTTGAGTAAGCTGTCATAATAAGAATGGCTTGACCAGATGTGCACTGAGATGCATATTTTGATCTTAAACTCTCCTAAAACCTGCTGTGGAACTGTTGTGATAAAGCAAATCCATTACCAAATAGGGAGGAGAGAAAATATTGACAAAAAAAAAAAACACTTGGAATGTCCAAAATTAACTACATTTATACTTTACAAGTAGAGTTTCTGGGGCTTGGTTTAACTCTTTCTGGGGCTTGGTTTGCACAACATTTTATTTTTGTGGAAATGTTCTGAAGTGCTGTGACTTTACATCTGAAAGATCCTGCAGCTTCAAATCAGGCCACTGAACTAAGACTGTTGCAACAGTCTTCAACCATCTCAATGTCGCCCTGCTTCTTCACACACTCCACTGGCTTCCAGTTGAAGCTCATAACTGCTACAAGGCCATGGTGCTTGCCTACAGAGCAAGAAGAAGAGCTTCTCCTCCTTACCTTCAAACAATGGTGTTCCTGTACACAGTTCCAACACCATTGTGAAGTTTGCAGATGATACCACGGTGGTAGGCATGATCAGTGACAAAGACAAGTCAGCCTACAGGGAGGAGGTCAAGTGCCTAATGGCATGGTGTGCCCACAACAAGTGGGCACACCATTAGTTTTCTTTGCACAACAACGCAAAGAAAACTAAGTAGCTCATTGTGGATTACAGGAGGTCAAAAGGCTGCAGTCATGCCCCAGTTCTTATCGACAGCACTAAAGTGGAGCGTGTGTCCAGCTTCAATTTCCTGGGGATCCACATCTCCTAGGACCTCTCCTGGACCCTCAACACCTCAGCCCTGGTCAAAAAGGCACAGCAGCGTCTGTACTTTTTTAGGAGGCTAAAGGAGGCCCACCTGTGCTCCAAGATACTTGGGAACTTTTACTGCTGCACATTCAAGAGCCTACTGACTAACTGCGCCACTGTAACGGGTGGTGAAAATCGTCTAGCCCATCACTGGTGCCCAGCTCCCAGCCATCGTAGACCTCCAGCGCAGGGCGCACGGCATCTTCAGGGACCCTTCACATCCAGGCCACAAACTGTTTGCCCTCCTACCATCAGGCCGGCGGTACAGGTATCTTCATTTCCGCACGAGCAGGCTCAGGAACAGTATCTTTCCATCTACTGTAACCCTGCTGAATGCAGTGACACATCATTAACCATACCCCCCCTCCTCTCAGGGACCTTGTTGCACTACTCCCTTTGTATAACTGGACTCAGTTGTTACAGGTATGTGTCTACCTCAGAAACTCCACTGCTGCTATCCCTGCATTTCAGTTACACATGACACTTTGCACCTTCAATTTGCCTTCATTGCACATTTAGAATTGCCATTGTACTTGCATTTTTGTTGTTACATATACATGTTCACCTCGGAGACCTCATTGCTGCTATCTTTACATTCCGGTTGCACATGCTACCTTACCCCTTCATTTTGCCTCTATTGCACATTTAGAATGAAATTTAGAATTGCCATTTGTACCCGCACAACTATGTATCCCACATGTAACATACAATATACTTAATACTTTCTCTGCCCTTTTCTATCTGCACTTCTGGTTGGATGCTAACTGTATTTCATTGTACTGTACTTGTTCAATGACAATAAAGTTGAATCTAATCTAATCAATGTTCAAATCCTACATCCCTACCAGGCTTGATGATTACCTGACAAGTCTAATCAGATGTGCTAGATCTGGAATAGAACAAATACATGGAGGGTTGGCTGGGGGTCCCTGAGAAGGATGACTACATCTGCTCTCAAGTTATGTAGAGTACAAGCTTTGTTCAAACAGGACGGAGCACAGGTACTTATCCAGGCATTTGTCATTTCACTTCAGGACTACAGTAACTCACTTCTTCTGCCATCACCCTGCAACTAATCCAGAGTGCCACAGACTGCCTGGTGTTCAACTTTCTAAAGTTTTTCCACATAACCCTACACTCCATGGACCTAAAGTTCAACCTTGGATTCTCTACTACACTACAGTACTTAACTACCTAACAGCAAGAGAAACTAACCAATCACTACTTTCAGGAAATGCACTGCCAAACATCCCATCTTAGCACTCCAAATGGTGGAACTAGCTTCCCCTAAAATTTAAGATATTTAAAAACCACAAGATAATTCAATAAGAGGCATGGATAAGGCTGATGAGCAGCGATTAATCAGATTTACCAGATTTTTTCATGTACACCAGGGAGGCGACACCAACAAAGTTACAATTGTTTGTTACAAGCTGTGTTGAGATTGTAGTGCCTTGATCAAGAGTCATTCTGTGCATGGGCAACTTTTGGCACCAACCAAACTCCATAGCGCGCTAAAGGTTAGCTTCACATACCCAGGTAGTGGTTTTCCCCTCTACTGTCACTCTTCTCTTCCCTAAAATAAAACATGACTTCTGTCAGCAAACGCATGATGTGGCTGGCATTGTAAAATGCTTGAAACAACAAACCCAATGTAGGTGTCTGTTGAGTGTCTAGTTTTAACCATATGAGCAGATAGCGTTCTAAATAAGAAATTTCGATGACCACTGACCACTCTTGCTTCGCAAGTCCTAGTAATAACGAATAATAAAAACTATTCGTTATCCCATAGTTGTAACCTAATATATTATATAGTTATAAAACAATTTCGTTCCCACAGCTATTAACTAACCAAGGCTACCATGAGGGATTGTACCATTGACGTTTTTTTACATTGAACCATGTGACGCGATAAGTTTGAACTCAGACTGTCACGGGAACAAGGCAAATTCGAAGGTAAATACAATTTTCTAGTCTCTGTAATGATTTCTAATTGACTTTCACCACTCCTGTGTAGCTTAAAATGCTGCATCCAACAATCCGACATCGCATTTTCGAGAATGTTTACCACTTCAAGTTGCATCAAAAACAAATATCCTGCTAGATACAGACAACGTTAGAAGTTGGTAGCCAATGTACAAACTGCTTAAAAGTAAATTCTGTTATTGTGGAACAGTTGGATAGCGCACATCTGCTTTAGTAGCCTACTAAGTCAGGGAGCAGCAATTCAGAATTCCAGCTTTGCAAACGTTCTAATGTCAAAATACATTGGGAACTTACTTACATATGGAGTTTTGTTTGTGCGATAATGTATTCCCGTTACTCATGGAGTTTAGTTATATTAGGTCACCAAATCTATATTACAGCACATCGCAGAGACTTTAATGTGCATTCGAGTCTTTTCGGTGAGTCGTATACAAATCAAAGTCGGTTGATTTGGCTCCCAACCCGGAGTTTTTCAAAATGCTTAAAACACAAGGTATATGATTAAGTAAAATTCTCCAGTGTAAATGTGCAAAAGTTGTCTAGAATTATTTGTGAAATCCACGTTCAAATAGGCTGTATCTTACCGGTCTTTGGATCCCCTCCTAAAATGTTTTTCCATCTGACCCCACTGAAAAACAAGGACCAGAATGCGCTGCTATGGAACATTAAAAATGTCAAATTTCTGTAAAATTTCGGGATGGGGAATGTAATTAATTAGAGAAATGTAATTAGTTGGTCAAAAGTAGAAAGCCCAGACATCTGTTGCTTGCTGTATTTTCACTTAGGAATTTCGAAATACTTCTCGTAAATGTCAAAATTACGAGAGCGCGAAAAAACATCATTTGCTTGCAATTCGAGTTTAATTTATACCTATATATTGGAATTCCAACTGTAACATGTGTTCAAACGCTAGTGTACAAGCTTGTCAAACAAGCTGTCAAACATAAGCTTGCAAGCATGTACAATTTGATATGTTTAAAATCCCATAATCTGCAGGGAACAGGTTACATTTTATAATTTTTAAATCCTTTCATGCCATCCAATTTCTAGATGGGTTGCCAGGTTTCATTAACAATATATTGCTCAATCACCCGTGGACTCCACAAAAAACAAAGACTATTTTGCCCATAAAATCCCTGTCTGTGAATCAATCCGACCAAGCCCATTTTTACCCGCACACAGTTATTTATACTTGCCCCAACAATGCTGCTTTTAAGTTGATATAATTAGTTAGCCGAAAGTAACTGGTATATTGGTCATATTCCCCTCCCTTCAGCCTTATTGCTTACTTATTAACTGGGTGTTTTGAATCCTGAATGCTGATTGGCTAAAATCCGTGGCATATGAGACCCATCACATCACTTTTCACTGCTATAATTAGCTTGGTAACGGGTCAATAAGCGCAGTAAGTTTGTTTTCTGTGTACTGCCATAGGTTTTTCATCGATTATTAACATAGTTAATTATTAACTTTTTTATTGACATAAAAATGTTATTGTACATTACACTATTTACAATATCAGATTATTTAAATTAATTTGTTATTCTCAAGTGGATGTACAATTTGACATTGTTCAAAGAATGGATTGGTATCTGTTTCTGAGCAGAAGCATGTAAACCAGCCATACAAAATGCAAGCAAATCTAATGTTATTTTTAGTGAAATAACATAATCATTATTGATTGTAATTGTATATCATAATGTTACACTATTAACAAACAGCTGCTCTGTGTATCTTCAGACATGCGCGTGGCAGTGATTGGAGCTGGGGTCAGTGGCCTGTCCACAGCTCAGAGCATCTTTGAACAGTACCACTCTTTAATCATTCCTCTGACCATTGAGGTATACGCAGACCGCTTCACTCCTCTGACCACCAGCGATGGGGCTGCAGGATTCTGGCAGCCATACCTCTACGACAAAGGCAATGTCCAGGAGACGTGAGAGATTTCTGCTTGGCACTATGATTTCATTTTGTTTATTCATTGTATCTGTAGTCATGTCATTAAGTCATTAGAATGTCTTAAAATGGAATGCTTACACTTTGTCTCTGTGCATGTGGACTGATTTTAGTAAATGGTGTAAGGAGACATTTGACTATCTGCTGAGTTTTCTGCGTTCCCCAGACTCTATCAAAATGGGTATTTTCCTCCAGTCTGGCTACAACCTTTGCAGTGAGTCTGCACCAGTGAGTATTGTGTATCATGATAAACAGCATTCAATAGATTTACACTCGGATAACATTGGACCATGTTCACTTGGCCACATCTTATCACTCAAATTACAGGGAGGCAAGGTCTAGTAGTTGGATCTTTTAAGCTTGGATCTTTTAAGCTGATATAATTATGCAATAAGTCCTGAAGGATAGTAATGGATTTAAACAAAATGACCTGTTTTAGGGTATACCACACTTTACCACAGGCAACACAGAATGCCTGGATATATCCCTTAGCTGTGGAATATAAACCATATACCACAAATCCCCATTTTCTTGTCATGCTTGTGGTACACAGCTACTGCATAAACTTGAGTCCAAAGTCAATAGTCATTACCATATAGCAATGGTTAATCTTAGCAGTGGCTTCACTCAGTTTATTATGTTTGTATGTTCTGAAAACAGTCAGAATTCACACAGTCCATTTGCATTGACTGTTGTTCAGAACCACAAAGACAGATCCATGTAGTTAGAAGACATGGTGACCGAATCCCAAATGGGTCTCATTGTCACCAGGCTAAAAGATAATGAATCACCTACATCACATTCACTGCCAGCATGATCATGGAATGTAATGGAAATGGATAAGGAACTAATAACTATATCCACCCTCCTTTATTACAGGATCCCTCTTTTAAAGATAGTGTTCTGGGCTTCAGAACGCTTACAGAGAGAGAGCTGGAACTGTTTCCTGGATACAGGTACTTTGTTGAGACAAATTTGCTTAGCTGTTGTTGCATTAGTCATGGTCACTCTTGTTATCTAATTGTACACCATTCAAGACTTAAAAATGAGTCTGTTATGCAACATGTAGCAGGATCGGTTTGTCATTGTTTTTGACATTTACTGTCATTCTCCCCTTATGCATTTTGGGGACTTTTATAGTTATGGGTGGTTCAACACTGCTCTCATGGTGGAGGGAAAGACATACTTGCCTTGGCTGATGGACTGGTGAGGGATTACTTATCTTATCAGTGATATACCAAAAATATTAACAGATTTCAGAACTTGCCATTTGGTTGTGTTTCAGTTTCATAAATAATACTTTGTATTTGTATTTGAGAATAACTGACTATTAGCTATTAACAGCTGTGAGGGTAGTGTGCAATTGATATCATTCAAGTTCAAAGATGTTTGGCGCCAACCTGTAGTGTATAATAATTTTGAAATAATTAAATTAGGTTACATTTGGGTACCCTGTTTTACTTAATTTTCTATATAAATGTATACTGCTTTAAAGTACATATGGCAAATCGCAATTTGTAATTTCTAGGTTACGAGAAAGAGGAGTGAAATTTTACCAGAGGAAGATAGAGTCATTCAAAGAGGTGAGAATTCTAAATTACTTTAATGTAGAAGTGATTGTTTGGATTGGGTTGTGCCAAGGTGTCAGGTCCTGGCTGGGATGCCTCTAGGCCAGTGTTTCCCAATCCTGGTCCTCAGGACCCAAAGGGGTGCACGTTTTTGTTTTTGCCTAGCACTCACACACCTGATTCAAATTAAAGACTTGATGATTGGTTGATTATGTCAATCAAGTGAGTAACTGGTAAGGCAATGTTTGAATTAGGTGCGTGAGTGCTAGGGCAAGAACAAAAACATGCACCGTTTTGTGTCCCCAGGACTAGGATTGGGAAACACTGTTCTAGGCATCTCTATGCGCCCGGGGGGCCACAGCTAGGGTCTGACCATGAGGATGCCTCTAGGCATCTCTGCGCTTCTGTTTTCTGTTCTCCCCAATTAGAGGCAGCTGCACCTTGTTGTCTCGGATTGGGGACCCTATTTAAGTTGCTCTTGTTTCGCTTTAGTTTGTGGTTCATTGTTTGTGCTGCTTGCCTCAGTTCTTGGTTGTATGGCGCCTTTTTTTTTTTTTGGAGAAGAACATTAAAAGGATGTTTACCTTTGACACCTGCGCCTGTGTCCTGCCTCCACGACTGTGACACAAGTGCCCAAAAATCAGTGCTGTTTTTTCCAAGGCCTTTGCTCTGTTTTGTGCCAAGATAACAGTAATTTGGTCATGTTTATATCAATTTCCATTTAATCCAGGCATGTGTTTTCCTTACCTAACTTGAGTCCCTCACACAGTACAGTGCATTCATGCTCAGAGTGTAGCTCAACCATATTAGTTTAACCTTGTGTTTACTTTTAACAAATATCCTGAATGTATTAATATCCAATATCAATAGTCAATGAAATCATATAGACCTTTCCAGAGAGAGGGAGGGTTTAGGCCTTAATAAAACCATGTTATTCATGAATATCAGCCATGTTTATTCTAGCTCTACCCATTGAAACTGCTAAATTACAATAACAAAAAATGTTCACCTCTGCCTTTTCTTAATTCTTGTCTGTTGAGGTCAGCTTGTAGACAGTGGGGTGGACATCATCATCAACTGCACAGGGGTGAGGTCAGGTGACCTCCAGTTTGACCCTGAACTCACACCAGGCCGTGGGCAGATACTAAAGGTCAGACTGCAAGGTTGAAAGTTCAGTGTAGTAATTACATGAGGAGCATGGCTGACCCTATTCCTCCTAATCTGTTTTAGGTGCAAGCGCCATGGTTAAAGCATTGGATCATCACCCACAGTTTCACAGCTGGAACCTACAATGCACCATACATCATACCTGGGTAAAGTATATGAAAGCTGTTTCATGTTAATAAAGAAGTTATTCCAAATTGTATTTTAAAGTTGATAAACATAGTAACAGTGTCAAAGTAAACTGTTTCCAAAGTGCTCCAAGGTGTGGGGTTACCATGCTCTAGGTTCTCCTGTGATTGCACAATGCCATCTGTTGGTAAACATCGGCACCAGAAGGATTGGTGCCAGCGTCGTACTCCTTCCAGGATGAGGGAGTAAGCACCGGTCTCCTCCTTAACATTCATTCCTGACGCCCTAGTGTTGTTTTGAAAGAGGAAACCTGCTCTCCCCTTTAGTTACTGTACACTGGCTATTCAACTTGTCCCTTAGCAGAGGCACAGGAAAGCATTTCGGGAAGCAAGGATTTTTGTTAAAGATCAGGACGGAAAGATTTCATCTCGCTGTCTTTGATGATCGTCGTGCCCATTGATCTGCTATAGATGTGCCCAATTCCTTCTCTGGGTGTGCAACTTCCAACGGTCCAGGTGTTTGCATTTTTCCTAAGGTACTAGCCTGGTTGAGGGACCCCAGCTGATCTTACAGTTAGTCCCCATGGGCAGACTTTATCATGCAAGGTGATCCCAACAGATGTTTCTCTGGCGGATGGGGTGCACAGTAGTCTGGGCAACTCAATGAAGGGACCAAGGTCAGTTGTGCAGAGCACACTGCACTTCAGTCACCTGGAGTTGTTGCCCAGTGTTCTAGGGCTCTGGTTTGGACCAACAACTTGTCAGTCGTGGCGTATTTCAATAGACAGGAGACCCATTCTTTTTAGTTGTTGAATCTGGCCTCCATATAGTGAGATGGAGCCACATACAGTATCTTCCCGGTCTTCTAAACCTGGGCGATGGGGTTTTCGTGAAATGGACTCCACCATCAAATCCACTAGATCAGAGTTTCTCAACCCTGCTCTTGGGCGCCCCACTGCCCTGCATGATTTAGAGCTCTCCCTGCCCTGTCACACCTGATTCAAATGATCAGCTCATAATCAAGTCCTTCATGAGCTACATCAGGTATGTTAGGGCAGGGAGAGATCTAAAACATGCAGGGCAGGGGGGCGTCCAGGAGCAGGGTTGAGAAACGCTGTATGTACAAGTGAAAGACATGATGATCAAAACAAATGTATTGTTCCTTCCTAGTTCCTAAATGGGAACCTCTTGTTGCTGCAGGAGCTGTCCCAGCTGGGTACATTTTCTCTATGTTGAAGGTGTCTTAGCGGCTATGTCAGCATACTGCATGTCCCATCTCTTGACTGCACAGTTTCTGTAGGATCTGCCTTGTCTTAGGCCAGATTTCAGACCGAATGCCATGGGGTTTGGCTATGGTAATATATACGCTCTGCATATCTCTTTTTGAACCAGGGATGTAGAAGTCAGTATACAAAACCAAACTGCTTATGGCTCTGACTTAGGCCAAGCATGTTATTCCATGCATAATCTGTACACCCCTTCTGTTATTAGTTTGCATATGGTGATTCCAAAGTGAAGTTGATTCCAAAAGCAAAATTCAAACTTGCATGTATTGTGTCATACCAGTCTGCCTTTAGAGCTGGTGTCATTTTTACACCTTGCCTTTGCTTTGTTAGAGCAATGGAAGGTAAATGCCCTGTGCGCTGCGGGAGCATAGTGCATGTACGTGGATAGGACCTGTGGTCATTCTTGTGGCTATTTGTGGAAGCTCATGCTGTCAAGTCGTCTCTCACCTGGCCCGTCTTTCAGTAAATGAAGGTGTTTGGGTTAGTTTGCCTAAATATTCAGTCTCTTTGAATTAACATCTACCCTGTTTCTGTAGAAGTCAGTCAGTGGTGGTTGGTGGCTGTTTCCAGATAGGGAACTGGAGCGAGCAAAACAATTCTGAGGATCACCAGAGGATCTGGGAGGCGGCCTGCAAGCTGGAACCCAGCCTTAAGGTTAGAGGTCACAGACCATTTGAAAAAGGCCGGACCTTGAATTGTCACAGCATCTGTCTTCTGCTGTTTACACTATATTGTTTAATGTGGATAAGACATAGAAAGCATGTACAGGTTCAGAATAACTATATTATCTAGCTCCTCTCTATATTCTCAGTATGCCTAGATAAGTTTGTTCACAGTAGATTTCACAGCTATTGTGCACAAAAATGCATTGTAAAACACAAATAATGGTTTCCAGAGATTCTGAGGCAAATTCAATTATTTATTTATTGCTAAAACCCTTTAGGCCCCAATTTTAAAAGACACATTTTATAACATTTGCGTCCATGAATTAATTTGTATGTAGCGACAGCTGTGAAAGTCATATTCCCCAGACTGTTCACTTTCAGAATATGTAACCAGTTTGTGTCTTTTATTAATGGCAGAACTGATTACCTTAATTGTGACAATATCTGTCTACTCTGTATACTGATGTGGAGCTGACACAATAGCGACATCATCTAGTTTCATCCCTTGTCTTCTCAGCATGCCCAGATAGTGGAGGACTGGACAGGGCTCAGGCCTGTTCGCAGTAAAGTTCGACTGGTGCGAGAATCCATGCAATCTGGACAATCCAAATTTGAGGTGAGCAACCAATGTGTTGTCTGGCTAGTTTAAGTTACCCTGTAGATTAGCAGTAGATAGACAAAACATTGATATTTGGCTGTTTCAGGTGATCCACAACTATGGCCACGGAGGGTTCGGATTGACCATCCACCGAGGTTGTGCCCAGGAGGCAGCTAGGCTTTTTGGGGAGATATTGGAGCTGAAGGACTGGGTGCCAAAGTCTAGTTTGTAAAGCAGAATTAGCATCAGTAGCACTTCAATTTTAACATCATAACCGTTTATATGGAAACCCACAGAGGAGGACAATCCTGGACCTTCAGATAATAATCATGTCTAAATCAGAGGTTGAATAGTAGTTATCTTGATAAACCCAAGATCAGTTTTCTTTAAACACAAAGGGCCAGTTACAAGGACGCATCTTAAGCCTAATCTTAGATGAAGAAGTCAAGCTCAATGGATTGTGGACCTACGTTTATACTGGTTGAGTATATTAGCTAATAGTATATAAAGATGTAAGTGGTGAATATATCCTATCTATTAATTTACATTATATTTTGACAGGACTAGGCTTAGTCTGTGTCTGGGAAACTGGCCTAAAGACTACCAAATGGCTGAATGCCATCCATCGGCATAGCTTTTAATGAATTTGCCAATTGTCTTTGTTTTATAATCATACTATTAAATAATGTATCTAATGAAATTTGAAGTTACACTTTTATAACTACAATTTAATTTTTTGCTAAAATGCATACAAAACATATTGAAAATACAGATGTTAAAATAAAAAGTTTAAATATCTTGAAATAATAGTAAATCTGAGAGCTCACACAGGATTGATGATAAATCATAAATCCCACCACAAATCATTCTTTTTCCTTTTTTAAAACATAATTTATTATTGTATCATACACATTTACATCCAGTGCAGTGATAAGACTCTGTGCACAGACTCTTAATGTGGCACTAAATCGCAAAGGCAGGCCTGTAGAAGACAGCTTACAGCTTGGACAAGTGCAAGGTTCCTTACCGTTTTCAACAATACCTTATTTCACGTGTTACTTTTACAAGGGGACAAAGTACATCCCCGCACCACCTCACCAACGGACAAGGACAACACCAACCAAACCAGGATTTGGTATAGTATTTACAGAGCTCACTTCTGCCCAGTAAGAAAAGCTTCTTCTTGAGTGTTTGGCATGTGAATACTGATTAACGTGACTTAGTATACCCAGTGAAGCATGAGGTGTACCCCGAAATACACTGTAGTGTACCAGACTCACATCTTTGTGTGATGCAGGGTGATAACACACACAGTCATGGCATATTCATAAAGCCTTAAAATGAGAATGTTTACACCTGGTATGAACTTTCATAAATACCTGTCAGCAGTTGTCCTATTATACTTAAACTATAGTCACAGCAAGAAAAAACATTATAACCCGCTCAAGACTAGAATATGATTGTGAATAATTCATATGACAGCTAGACAGATGGATTTTATGTCATTATTATTATTTACGGATTCATAAAGTCATTATTATCATTAGCTGTCTCACTTATGTGTCTATATACCCTGAATACTCCAGTGAGCTCATTCCCACTCAGTGTGGTTACTGTACACTGGCAAAAATAGGGATTAAAATAAGATACTTTTTTTGTTGAAAAACATTTTGCTGGCAGGCTCGCTCAAGCCACTGTGGTGCCTATATACAAACCAGTAATGACACATGAGGTGCAAATGGACAATGGCTGCTTGCCGCTTCTTCACTGCCCTTCTCTTCCACATTATTGTCCCTCCTCCACCATTCCTGTACATGTACTCAGTCGTCCTGGGACCCAGAGTCGGAGTGTGGGATGCCCCCAGAGCTGTGGGCAGGAGCCCGGCCCATCATCTCCTGGCCCCATTCACGGTGGCTGGACTCCTGGAGGCCCCGGCCAGTGGTCTCAATGGGTAGAGCACAGGAGGCAATGGCAGCCAGCAAACAGCAGATGCTGTACACTGACAGAGTCAGGTACACAGACGACTCCAACATCACCTGTAGGACAAGGGAAAGAATGCCAACATTATCACCACCCCTTCTGTAGTAGGAGTCTTTCTGTGAAGGTCTGAATGTCTTACAGCACACATTAAGTACAAAGCAAATATACCTTACATTAGTCATGGTAACCTTTCAGCAATTTTACCTGTGCAACAAAGGGTGTAATGAGGGCTCCCACTCTGGCCATTCCACTACTAGTGCCTAGACCTAATGCCCTGGTTGCAGTTGGATATACCTGAGGAGTTAGGACAACACCACAGGAATACATTATTAACATTCAGGACAGACATGTGCAGTTTAAATAGAAGGGAAGGTCAATTTCACACACTGTCATTACAGTAATATTTAGTTGCAATACATATAACTATATTGACATTTTATACTTATGAATCAGTGTGGAAGAAAAGTAGGAACTAAAAGTGTGACTTAGAGCAATATGCAATATGTAGATATTCCATTGGACAAGCAGGTTCTGTCCTCAAATGAAAAAGCTGCACCGTCCTCAGTGGCCCTATGAGATGTCGTCATTGCCTCCTCTAGCATATAGATTAAAAATGTCAGGGACTTGGAACTTCTCTCTATTTCTTGGTTGCTACAATTCAACACATTTGACTCAATTTCTGTAAATATGAAAAAAGACTGTAGTTAATTATTGTGCCATCTAAATAGCTGTGTGTCATTTTTATATCATACATTACATTGGTACTTAGATTTCAGGTTTTTTTTATATCTTAATGCATATAGACCCAGAACTTAATAAAGCATCTGACCAATTAAACAATTGTTTTTTTCTAGGTTTACCAGGACTATAAAGACAAATATTAAATAAATGAGAAACCTTTTGACAACCATAGGCTTATTACTATTGGTTTGGAAAATAATTTTTAAAAAAATGGCTCGCCATAATGAAGAAGAAAAACCATTACAACAGCTGTCAGACAGATCAGAAACACTAGGAGATAGGTGTAGGTCTGTCAGAACTAGAAAGCACATTGTTCTCTTAATGTTGTGATAATATATAAAAAAAAAATGCCTAAAACCAGATTGCACAAAATAGCACTGAATAATTCTGGAATAATTAATTCTGGTCTTGAAAAATGAGACAAAAATTGACAACAATATGAAATATGGTGTCATGGCTGTAACTGGAACTGGCTCACTTAATGATGTAACAGCTAAAGGCAGGAGCAGAATTAGTTCTGGAGTGTACATTCATATCTTGTTTGCTAAAGTACAAGAAAATTTCGCCAAACTCATTAGACACTGCTGCATCATACAGCAAGACAATGACACCAAACATACTATATAAACTAGGGCCAAAAAGTCCTTGAATGCCTAAACACAGATGTTTTGCCATTCGGAACAGAGTGCCTTCCTTCCAGAGATATAAGGACTGTTTGGGCAAGCGGCAAGATTAATACCAGAAGGACATTGGGCGTATTTCAGAAGACATATCTTGACATTGTCTATGCCGAGTCTGCTGAGAGTTGCTTTAATGAAGCAGGGGCCTAATAACAAATTGAATATTACAAAATTGGGGATTTCTTTCATAGTCCATCTTGACTGAGCTTGTCCAGATTTAAATATAAGTAAAAATGCATTTCATTTGCTAAAGATGAGAGTTAATGCTAAAAGACTTCAAAGCAAACAACAACTAAAGATGGCTGCAATACAGCCCTAGAAGAGCATCATCATGGAAGATCCTTAGTGTTTGGTAGGACCAGTGGGTTACAGACTTCAGGTTGCTATGCATGCAAAGAATATGTGACCAACTAGTAAACATGTCTGTTTAATTTGGATATTATAGTAATCTGTCCCAAAACTTTTGATGACCTGAATTTGGGGTACTATGTTTCAAAGTGTTCTTTCTAAATGGTAAAACCAATATATTCACAAGTACTATAAAATAGGAGAATCTATGCATTAACTTCATAGTAACTGATTTACAATCCAATCTTTACAAGTCAAAACAAGAAAATACAGATTTCGACGTCCCAGCGGTTAGAGGGAACTGTATTTATAACAGAAAAATAGGCTGTGTTTAATATGATTAGATATAAAACTAATTTTGTCACTTCTATGTGTTGTCTATGTGTGATCAAGGCTGAGTTTGGTTTTGGAAAAGAGCTGATGATCTATTGAGTCAACCATGTATCCACAGTGTATGTGGGCTAATATGGCATATGACCTCACCTCAGGGGTGTAGACATAAGCAGCCTGGAAACCTCCTGCGATGAATGCCCTGGCGATGAATATCAATACTGTCAGCCAGGTCCTGAAGTGGAGACAACAGCAACACTATCAATAAAGATAACAACAAAACATAATAACAAGGTTGATTTCAACAAAATGTAATAACAACACTTGTTCAATTGTCAGTTTTCAATCCAACAAGGTCTGATATGGTTGTAGTGTTAAACTTGAGAGTGGCGATGCTCTGGCGCTGTGATTATTTAATAATTATGTATAATACTAATCATTTTACCTCCCCACACAGGCATATAGTGGCACAAGGCAGAGAGAAAAGATGAAGAAGCATAACGCCATTGTCATCCTCCTTCCCAGCCGATCGATGGCCCACAAAGTTACCAGCAGGCCTGCCCAACATCAATACATGAAAAAATCTATTCAGATACTGAACTAGTCACACTAATCAATCAGAACAATTTACATTCTTCTTCATTTCAAAGTTCACTACACACCATACAGCAAGTGTGGTTGCTCGTGTTTAAATTGAATGCAAAAGAAGTTCACCTGGGAATTCAGACAGGGTTGTCCAGAGCAGATCCTTGTAATCATCTGAGGTCAGGTATTTACACTCCAGGCTACATCTAGGCTCCCTCTTATTACCTTTAGACTCTAGATGGAGACATAACACAGCAAACAGCTGATGCACCCTTAACAGAACACCAGAATCAAAGGTCCTGAAAAGCCTTCAGACTTAAAGGGTAATTTAACATCATGTCCGTTAAAGCTATTCTGGGTAAAGCCTGACACACATTTGAGTTGTCAAGATGACATGGTAAGTGTTTAAAATAACCATCACTGGTTTTGTTCTCCCATTACGTTAAGAATTTAAATGATCAGAGGTGCTCAACTGGTTTATATGCTGTACTTGAGAATGTAACTGATGTCTGAAGAAGGACCAGTGACTCACCCCCACAGGCACCCCCATCCTGGAAGAGTTCAGTGGTAAGCAGGACCAGGCCATAGTATGAGAAGGCATTAGAGAACCTGAGACATAAATCACAGCGCTCAGTCAATCAAAACCTTCTTAAATGGAAAACTGGTTTAATTCAACTTGGGATTCTTCGTTTTTGCATATAGTACTGTTCAAACGTCGTAGGGCACTTTTTTTTAAAGCTATTGATCTGAGCAGTAAGTACTTATTTGCTTGTAAAAACACTAGGAATAAATACAAATAAACAATATAATAAAATGTAACAAGAATGTATGTGTTGTAAAGGTAATTATATCTTTTGAGAAATGTAAAAGAATTTTGCAGCTGATGATGAAAGCTGTCTTCATCTGATGATCAGGACTTACAGGTCCTTGAAGTGAAGTGATTGTTCAGCCAAGTTATCTGGCACCAATTTACATGCATCAACCATGAGAAGTCTTACTATAAAAATACTTGTAAGGCATGTTGCCGCTAAGAAAGCATTCTTTCTGAAAGGCAACAAGCAGAAGCTATTGCAGCACACAAAAGAGCATAAAGCTTAGAGCAACAACTAGTGGCAGAAAGTGTTATGGAACAGATTCCAAATTTGGAATGTTTGGTTTGCCAGCATGTCAGAAGAATAGATGGTGAAAAATACACTGAAACCCGGTTGAAGCCTATTTTGAAGCAGATTTTCAGCTTTGTCATGGTCTGGGGCTGCATTTCAGACTACTGTATATGGGAACTGGTCTAAATTAATGTAATTATAAATGCTGAGATATATGAAAGTAGTTTGATTCATCATACTTCTTGGGGAAATTACTGATTTATCTTTAATGACCCAAAAAACCTACAGATGGAACACTATATTTGACTGGCCACTTCAGACCCCCGTTCTCAAGAAGAACAAATATTTAAAACAAAAAGCAGCCAAAGTCAAGAAAAGGGTTATGGTATATTCTGAATGTAGCTTGGAAGAATTTAGCAAAGGACTATTTGGAAATAAATTGCCCATAAATAGTTTACCAACAAAAATTGCTTCAGTTTTACACATTGTGGTTTTAAAGGTTTATATTGTATTAATGTTATTTTGTGTTTACTTTCATGTTACTTGAATGTTATATTTATATACAAATGAACTACCAGTTACTGTTCAGATTAATGTCTTGAATTTGAATTGTTTGGAGTGGCCTAAGACTTTTGCACAGTATTGCACGTTTGTTTTTTTCTTATAAATTAATTATACAGTATGTATCAACTGAACTGAATATAACTTATTCATACCTCACAAGCTAAGTTCAACTGCAATACTCCATCAGAATCTAAATTATATGTTTTTTTTTTACTCCAACATTTGTAAACAATGTAAATGCAAAAGCTATTGTAAAGTCTGGGTTTGACCTTGCTTTCACAGATTTATAAATTTAAGAATACATTTTAAGAATGACAGTTTTGAATATGCAACTCTTATGAATATCTTTACATTATGTAATGGAGCAAAGCTGGTTGTTTTTAATAGATACAGTATTTTAGAAAAATTGAAATGAGTCATCCAATGAGATCTACTAACGTATAATAACCTCCATACAGAAATTAGGAAATGTAAAGATTATTTTGTTAAAGGAGTTATATACCAAATAAACCACAGCAGAATTGTAGTCCATCGAAAATGTGGTGAGAAAAGATCCTGGATCTTCCCACGGTCCTCCTAATTGATAAATGGTAAAAACAGATTAACAATGGAAGACTTTTTGTTTGTCCTTTATGTAGTTCATAATTAATGTTGTGTACTGAGCTACACCTGTCTCGCAGCAACTAGTTTTCCTAGGGGCATGGGGACTCCATTCTCTTTGGCGATCCGCTTCAAAGTGGTCAGGGCTTTCTCCTGGTTCCCTGTCAGCACATCATAGCGGGCACTCTCTGGCAGCCACTGTTTTTCAAAACAAAAGTCTTGGCTGTTTAAGAGTGTAAAAAGCAAAACAGAATTACAGTGGATTGGTGTTAATGTTATACTCACAAAAGAGAGGATAGCAAATATAAAGAGCGGTATGGTGGAGAGGCCAAGCAGCCAGCGCCAGCCCAGAGTGGGCATCACCAGGATGGCCAAAAGCACCTCAAACACAATGCCAAGAGCCCAGAATATCTGCAGGGCACAAAAATAGGTACAGAAGAAGGTTGGCATGGTGAGTTTCCTGGCCCATTAAAGCAGCTTCATTGATCCAGATCAGAGTGGAGATCTTGCCTACCCCTGATGGACCCCTAACCAGGCATCAAGAGGATCCACTGACAAGTGGATCAATACGCACCTCACAACTTCTACTGTCTCTAATCAATGAAGGACAATGACAGAGTTAAAAGTGGACCTCACAGGACTGCAGAGTTGGACAGAGAAATGTAGTACAAGCACATGAGAAATTATTTGGTTTGGAAAGGTCACAGACTAACATATGACTATAGTTAAGTACCTCTATCAGCAGAATGCAGGTAGCTCTGGACCTCATGGGGAGAAACTCTGCATACAGTGTTACTCTGAAGGAGGAAGGACATGATCATCATATAGTGTTACTCTGAAGAAGGAAGGACATGATCATCATACAGTGTTACTCTGAAGAAGGAAGGACATGATCATCATATAGTGTTACTCTGAAGGAGGAAGCACATGATCATCATAGTGTTACTCTGAAGGAGGAAGCACATGATCATCATAGTGTTACTCTGAAGGAGGAAGCACATGATCATCATAGTGTTACTCTGAAGGAGGAAGCACATGATCACCATAGTGTTACTCTGAAGGAGGAAGCACATGATCACCATTATGACACTGACACTACTATGTGCTATTAATGTATTATATTATTGATTTACACTATGTATATACTACTACTCATATTGAATATCTATAGTATATTAAAATATTATATATTCTTGCCTAGTTGTTCCCCACTATGAAATCGGGGGAAGAGATCTGTCTCTGTCCATTTGTTCTTGAGTATGTCTGTAAATTTGTTACACATGATATCCCAAATACCACTGCCCAGAATATTTATAAAACTTGTTGAAAATGAATTTGAACTAGTGGATTCACCTTGATGGAGCGATCACATCTGTCACAAATGATTGAAGATTCTGTATGAGTTCAGCTAAACCAGACCATTATTGACACACCACTGGCCTGATTTTGATGACATTGCTGGACAGATCATCACTAAACTTGGAATAATGATAATGCATTTTGCCATAGATCTTAAGCATTTCTTAAGTATAACTGAGTAGATATCCCCATCCATTACTATGACCTACTGCAGTATATGTTATTGCCAACAGGAATAGACAAGGTAGACGTACGACTGTGGGGCCCCTCCGATGCCAAAGCCAACCAGGGCACGAAGAAAAAGGATCCAGCCGTAGATGGGAGCGAAGGCGCTGAGGACACCGTAGAACATGGTCCACGCCACACTCATCTTCAAACCCTGTTTACTCACACATCCACAGATTTGAGCTCTGACACTGGCAGTAATATACCCTAACAGTCTCTACCATACATCACAATGCCACTTCATGTCTCCATCGCTTCTCAAGACATTGATATGAAAATAAAATGATATCTTATGAAAGCCTGTCAAAGCACAATGGTATTAAATGGCGAGTAGAAATCGATGGTATTAAATGGCCAATAGAAATCGATAATGTGTCTGTCTGTCCTGTTGTGAAAGTTTCTAACCTCCCATTAATTAACCTTGTTGTTGAACTCACAGTTTTTCTGCCATACTTGTCAGAGATGTTGCCCCAAATGGAGGAGCTTATCATCATCCCAATGAACACCGCCTGGAGTAAAAATAACAGATATGGTAACACAATATGCAAAGGCTTTGTCAGTAATGAAAAGTGATAACTGAAACTGAATAACATAAACAGCTGCTGCTATAACACTCATCACTACCAGTAGTAGTCATTAAAATAGTTACCACCATCTCAGCTACCATAAGCCCCCAACCCAGAGATACAGAAAGCAAGACATCTGACTTAGAGACATAGCTCACTGGCAATGTATCTGGTAACTAAATTGACCAGTGTCCCTGCCCGTGCCCTGACCAGAAAAACTACCCAGACTGGACTCCAGTCACAAGATAGACTGCAACTGAACATTGCACCACTCAACCCTGGAATGATGTTTCACATTGCCACATCCAAGTGTACTTGCAAGTGAACTTGCTAATGCAAGGGAGATTGATGAGTCTACGTAACAAGATTTTAGTTCCTGGGTACTGTTATTTTGTAATTACTTATGCCAAAAAAGTATAGAAAATGGCTATTATTCCCCACAAACCTATTTCCAATGAGAAAATGGGCAAACTGGTGTCTTTTCATTAAAATAAAGTCAGAAATATCATATGAATCCAAATTAACATGCATTAATACTGAAGTAATAAAATAATGACTACAAAATATTTAGAAGTGAGTAGTTTTTCGAGATTTCCGATAATTCTGTAAATTACTTTCACGAACCAGCCCCCAAATGTAGTCTCCCTCGTTATACTGTCCTTGGTAGTGACATTCAAACTCCACTTTATCCTGGTGGAAGCGCTCACCTTGCTCCTCCGAGTACGCTCCCATGTTCTTCTTAAATTTACCAAGATGAGCAACAAGGATATGGACTTTTAGGGAAATCCTACAGCCCATTGTGCCGTAGTTTTTCACCAGAGTCTCAACAGCTCCACATAGTTTTCGGCCTTGTGATTGCTCAGGAAGCCCCAAACCCCTGCAACAAAACTGTTCCAAGCCGCTGTTCACACTTCTCTGTTCTCTTTGCTAGTAAGCTTCTTGTGGAATTCATTGCACTCCAGGATATTCTTCATCTGTGGTCCGACGAAGACACCGGCTTTGACCTTTGCCTCAGACAGCTTAGGGAAGAAGTATTGAAGGTACTTGAAGGCTGCCGACTCCTTATCTAGAGCTCTGACAAATTGTTTCATACGGCCCAATTTGATGCACAGTGGCATCAGCACCTTCTGGGGGTCCACCCGTGGCTCCCACCTGACGTTGTTCCTCTCCACAGAGAACTCGGGCCGCGGTGGCCAGTCCCGCCTGTAGTAGGGCACCTTGGTGTCCCTGCTGTCCCAAAGGCAAAGATAACAGGTAAACTTGGTAAAACCACCTTGGAGACCCATCAGGAATGCTACCAAGTATCTTATGACCTCCCAGACGTATTTATCATACTTGAAGACATCCAGCAAGGTCTTGATGCTGTTGTAATCCTGTATTTATACTATTATTTATTTTACTGGAAATTTCGAGGAAGTTACTAGAAGTAACTCCAAGTTTACTCAGCACATAATCTATCTGGAATGTACTGGAAAATAGGTACATTTCTAAATATCACTGTCCTGGAATAATATACATTTTCTATACTTTTGAGGCATAAGCAATTAGGAAATAACACTTACTACCCAGGAACAAAAAAACAATTGTTATACAGTGTGTTCAGAGTTAGCAAACTACAGAGTTGATTAACTTGAAACGACCTCACAAGGTGTCTGACCAATGAGGTTTTGTCTGACAGTAGAAGTGTTGATTAAATTGGACACTGCGGCCATTCAAAGCATTGCATTGAATTGTGGATGATTTCAACCCTGGAAGTGAGAACATTTGTTCATTCCTTCCCTCCGGTTAAATCAAGAGCCAAGACATCTGCTTTTTTTCAATTTGGACCAGCATTTAAAATGGCAATGAAAATTGCATCCAGTTTTGAGTGGGATTCACTCAAGGGGAAAGTGGCGAGGGCATGTACTTTGGGGCTGTCTACTTAGCAATTGGAGACCAGCCCCAGTAAGATGTATTCCCGGGAATCAATATAAGAAAGAGTCAAACATTACCGAGGTGAGTAGCGCCACCCACAGGCTTGGCAGCCTCCATTCACAGTGTAACTGTGGTGCCAGAATGCTAAGAATCATCATCTCCATGGCATCAGCCATCTGAAAAAACAACAGGTTTAAGGACCAGTGGGGAAAGAAACAAAACATTGAATTATGCTCACAAAAAGTACATTACATACACATGTACAAAGTTGAGCACAGCACATAGATATTTTATGCACATTGTTAATACATACATACACATTATACACATTGTTTCATCTCTGACCAGACCAGCCCTGTCTAAAGTCTGGCTGCTCACCCAGGACAGTCCTGTGAGGATGGAGAGTTTCCACTGGAATTTCCCAAAGCCAATGGCCTCCACAGCATCTTCCACCATAAATGTGTCTGGGGAGAATGAGAGGTATTACCAAATAACAAATAAATTGTATACCAACTCAAGGAATTATATTCTCAAATGATTTATAGACTTTCGAGTCAGTTTGCAAGTTATGTATATGTGTACACAATGAGTAGCTACAGTCATTTTAATTACAGGATTACATCCCTTAGAAGAGCTCTCCAGGCAGTGCTATCCAGTGTGAGGACAGTGGGAGAGGTGGGCGTTATTTGGAGTTTGTATGGTAAAGTAACAGTGGAGCCTTATGAAAGTCCCATTCATACCATCAGTTGGATTGGCAAACTCTCTGGGTACTGGTGCACTATCCTGAAGTGCCACAGACTCCATGTAAGCTTGCCTCCCATCGATCTGGATCTCCTGCTCTCTTCCCCCGCCATCGTCGTCAGAGCGGGTGCTCTCTCCCGTGCGACGGAACTTGACCACGCTGAAGGAGAGAAAGCCATTAAGATCAACTTGGAACCATTTGCAAGCCTATTGAGAGGAAGAAGTTCTGCCAGCAATTATTGAATAAAGCATCAAATGAATCAATTGCCTGAAAACTGTTGCTGTCAATAAATGAGTGATTGACTATAAATGTAGAACAATTCCACCAATGAGTGAGAGGTGTCCGGCGAACTGGGGAGAGTAACACACTGCTCTTTGCTACTGACAAACTTGTGACACATAATAATTCCATTTTGTAAGATAACAGTTTGCTGATAGAGGGTTAAACACTAAAATAACCATGGAGGCAGCCAGTGATGTCTTAATCACTGTAATTACTACACAAATTTGGCAAGAGCAGAAGAAATACAGCTGATGGCACATTGAGGAGCCTAGAAATCGACATGCCTTGTTTACTGGGTTTTGGCTCCTTTCAGATCTGTACAGAAAAATATCAAGAACGTCCCATATAGATTTGCAGGGCATTGCACAAATGAGAGATTTTGTAAAACTTTGTGTTATTGGCTTAACACTATTAGCCGAAATGTTAAATTATAACCTAAATGCCTTAAGCATTATCAACTGTGAAATAACAGCATATGATATAGTGGAATGTATCCAGTTACAAAATATGTCTGTGGGTTCACAATGGGGATAAACACAGTTTGCAGCAACAGTTACATTTGCACAATTCACGTTCTGAGTTATGTAGAGACTAGGCATACCGCAAAGGCACTGTTCATAAACATAGGCCCAATTATAAAGAGAATGATGAACCTTAATTTATATTTATTATATATATTTTTTAAAGTGCCTTTTGGCAATCGTCTACCTTCCTACCTAAAGATGCATTAATGGACTTTTGTGACAAATCTTTTAAAATACTCAATTTTGGGCTGGATATGTAATATGTTGTTTACATTTGCATAATCTATGAGTAAAAAAATGGTCATACTTAGTTATCCATGACATTCCCAGTTGGGTTTTGATGCCATGGGGCATACAGTAGAACACAATGTTTCAAACACTGAAACATCTACAACCAGTCACCCAAAAAAGTGTTGACCATGACCATGAATGTATCATAATACTCCTGATATGACTAGTGAAATCAGATGAACAGGTTAGGCTATTCTTTGTTATCTATGACTATCTATAATAAATAAAGATCAACTTGGATCCATTATGCAAACCTATTTTAAAGAAGAAGTTGTGCCTGCACTTAATGAATTTAAAACCAAAATGTGTCTGTTGCCTAAAAACTTTCCTTGTCTGTGGTTTCTGAATGAGTGGTGTAACCCTCTTAGGAGTGAAATGTTAGGCAAATTGAGAGAAATAACGCACTGATGTTCACACTGCTGGTCCAAAATGTATGCACCTTATTTTAATTGTACGTATTTTTCTGATACGGAGAGGAGTGGGTGGGGAGAGGCTTAGAGCCAGCAATGTGCAATTGTGTTATACCTTCGTAATATAAATGTACTGAATGAAAAGAGAGTCTAAACGAGACTTTGGGAATGGGAATGGCAGCCAAGTGTGGACAACTTGACAGCTAAACTAAAGTCTTCATAAACTCTATGTACCTTCAGTGAAAAGCGTATCTTTCCTTTTTGGCAATACAAAGAAATTAGCATAAAAGTCTTATGCACAGTAGATAGAACTGTTCTACATTCATGTTCTAAACCCGTTCCAAATATGTCATAATTCTTGCAACGAAATAAACTGTAGGCCTAATAAGCAGGCACATATAGCTGGTACCGATGCCTAAAGTAATTGATAGGCTAAACGCGTGGCCAAGCAGATATATAAGGGATACAAAATGACAATACGCTACATTTTGCGTAGCATGTTAGATGTTAACCAACCCAATCTAACCTTCTGGAACAGCTCATGGAGACTCAAAATAAACGCATGACGAAAGATGTTTTCATAGTGTCTCCATAGACAAAAAATGTGCACACCGTCTCTTTCACTAAAAAGACCCAGAGATACAAGGGAAATATGCTGTAAATACAAATTGTTGCCGATATTGTTGACGCATCCATATGTGCAGTTAGGTCAGGGTTTTCCTACTGTTCACCAGTCATTTATGCTTTCAAACAAAACCGCTTGTTCCTCGACATGCACATTGTATTATCGTATAGGAGCGTATTTAACTGTGGCAATGTCAACATAAGAATACAAATGTTGCACGTTCTGTTATCCTGTAGCTCAAATTCAAACAATCATGAAAATATTTGACACTGAAAGACTGTCACAGAACGAAGGGTCGTTTAAACAAAATGGCCCAGTTAAAAGCAGATGAAAAATTAAGTATATATATTTACTGTTGTTGAGAGTATACTCACGGGAGTTGTCTTAACTGGAACAAATCATCCTCCATGTTGGTAGTGTTTATTGGTTTCCACAGTAAATTGTGTCATTGCCGTTACATTGTTATCATATGGAGACGAGATTTCAGCACCACGGTCTTGCGGAGAGCAACCTCTTCTGGTACTCAGTGGATGAGAGGCGGTTTATTCACAATTCCAGCTTCCAGTGTTATGAGAAGTGTGCCAGCTTGGATGATGTACGTGCACTGTGCAGGCTAGTCGTCCGGGACTGGAGTCATTAAGACATTTTCATGAAAACCTTCTAAAATATTTTTTTTATTGTATCTGATTTCATCTACTCACCCACACACACTTTAAAAATAATCTCAATTGGCACCATTCTGTAATATAGCCTGAGATGTAAGCTTATTAACCATGTTTCATGCAAGTCAGATTTGTATTTCAGATATTCAGATTTAGTACATGTACAAACATGTCTGCGGATAAAGACAGCTAGTTCTTTTTTTTAATACGCAAACAAAGCATCTGACAACCTGCGTAATATGCGCAGCAGAAATAGCTTGTCTGGATGATGCTCATTATGCAGACAGAGATGGACAAGGAGCCAGAAAATTCACCGGATGTATAAGTCTGAAGCATCAAGCTGATAAAAAAGTACCACAATCTACCATTTTTATTTTAAACTTATCATCAAAAATGTTCAAAACGTTTTCTTCTTATTTGAGATTTAAAATATGTTATGCACTGAGTCAACCAAGTTTTTTAGATTACCCCTTGCCAATATATTTTGAATGCCTTATATATTCGTAGAGCAGTGATAATGAAGTTATTGCCCATGCGCACCTCACAGAGTAGGCGTTTCCTAACAGAAAAACGCTAGAACTCAAATATTGCCCAATCTCGTTAGCCCTTAGTGCTGAGCTCTGCCCACCCGACTCCACTAGCCTCCCATTGGAAATTACAGCTTGTGAGCAGTCTTGGTTTAGTTATGAACAATCGTTTCTACCGGTTTCTACAAATGTTTTCCAAATGACTTCCTGTACAGCTAGGTGTATGGTCCGTCAAAAACATTGAAAGACTCCCGACTTTTGTTCCACGACATTTGGTCCGTCATGCCGTGGTGCAGACCAGTAACATCTGAAAAGCTTATTCGGGGGTTCCTGTACTCTGGATCCATAGTCAGGTCTGTGAATGTTTGGAAACGCTTTAAATGTATGATCGTTTTGGGGGTTTACTGCAAGTGTGGTTAATCCGCTCGCTCTTAATGGGCTACTTAACGAACGACATGTTTAAGTGGCGTACATAAACAAACCAGCCAAAGCCGCTAGCTAGTTGAAGCTAAAACTCTTTAGGACTTTTGAACGATCTGAAATCAAGGACTAGACTACTGCGATGGAAATACCATAAGGTAGATCTGTAAGCAAACATTCAACATATTTTAAAGATGCGCAAGTGTAGTGCTGTAGTAGTAGCAAACATGGATGATAAAATAGACAACCTACAGTCTTGCTAACGTAACGTGTCGTATTTTACTCTCATCAAATAGGAATTACCTAACTCTGTAGTGACATTCGTGTGGTATTGACCCATGCACTTTATTAGACTAGAACTAACATTGTTGAATGTTGTCATTCGTTATCGCAGGTCAGTAACAATTGTCAATTGTTAAGGGTCAACCGAGGAACTTTCAAGTCTTGATTATGGCACGAGCTAACTAACCTAGACCTGTTTGATTACCGCAAGATTAATGAATTGCAATAAACATAAATATAAATCAGTGTTCTAATGTGTTTATAACATCTTGGTTCCCCCCCCCCCCCCCCCCCCCCCCCCCCCCCCCCCCCCCCCCCCCCCCCCCCCCCCCCCCCCCCCCCCCCCCCCCCCCCCCCCCCCCCCCCCCCCCCGCGTAACTCTTTCACAAAAAACACAATGTCACCATTCTTTTTTTCAACACCTCTGGCCGCCACTAGTCTTAATCAACTACACATTTTCTGTATCATCACACCAGCTCAGCCAACTATTAAAAACGTTTTGTACTAATTTCAAGGATTGCTTGGATTTAAAATATGACCTTATTTAAACAATAAGAAGTTCAGTTTAACTGTTTGAAATGGCGTGTAAGGAAAAGGTAAGTGGGGTAAAAAAAAAACAGGGCCAATTCTTTAAAACCGTAAAAAAAGATGAACATGTATAACAGGAGGTTGCGTCAATAATTTATGTCACTTTCAGGAACAAAATGATGAAAAACTGGGGAATAATCGGTGGAATAGCGGCTGCAATGGCTGCTGGAGTATATGTTCTATGGGGTCCAATTACAGATCGTAAGAAAAATAAAAAAGGTAAGTTTGACCTGTGTCAGTCTGTTAGGCAGTTCACGCTGGTATTACTATGTCGATGGATGGTTATGTGGTCCACTGAATGTTTAAGTGTCCCCCACAGGCATGGTACCAGGCCTGCTGAATCTGGGAAACACCTGCTTCATGAATTCTCTGCTCCAGGGTCTGGCGGCCTGCCCTTCCTTCATCAAGTGGCTGGAGGAGTTCACTAACCACAGAGGTCTGTCTGAGGGCAAATCTGAGAAGGACCTGAAGCTTTCCAAAACTCTCCTGCAGCTTCTCAAAGGTACTGTGATAATCAAAGAAGGACCCTAAATCCTTATTCTCTTAATTGTGCTGTACAGTAAATTCTCTTTACCCAAATAGTGCACAACCTTTGACAAAGACCCCTATAATGCATTGTAAGGAGTAGGGTGCCATTTGTGCTGCAGCCTGACAGTGCAGTCTGATTTGCAGCACTGTCTAACGAGGACCCTGGTGAGGATGATGTGCTGGATGCAGGGTGTCTGCTGGAAGTCCTAAGACTCTACAGGTGGCACATCAGTTCCTTTGAGGAGCAGGTAGGTTATCCTTACATGTAATGCATCAGTAGTACATTTTTCAGAATGTTTAATTCTGGGGTCTCCATTTTGTTTTGCCCTTTAGAAGCACATTTTGTTTTCAGTGAGGTCTGGAGTGCTGCACCGATTTAAATTTTTTATATACTATACACAGTATCTCACAAAAGTGATAACTCCCCTCACATTTTTGCAAATATTTGATTATCTTTTCATGTGACAACACTGAAGAAATTACACTTTGCTACAATGTAAAGTAGTGAGTGTACAGATTGTATAACAGTGTACATTTGCTATCCCCTCAAAATAACTCAACACACAGCCATTAATGTCATCTCTCACTATTTACCACTTTTAGGATGCCCATGAGCTCTTCCATGTCCTCACCTCCTCTTTGGAAGAGGAGCGAGACCAACAGCCCAAAGTCACCCATCTCTTTGACATTCAGTCACTTGAGGTAAAATGCTCTCATCCCTCTTCCTACTCTAACACTCAAAACTTATGGATTTGTGTTTTTCAGCACAGTGTACATTTTATTTAAAGTTATAACAATTGGATAGCATTGTTATGAATTTAAATAAAATATCAATATGTTCTTTTGTTTTTTGTTTTTGGCTTCAGAGTCTTCCAGATATAGATGAGAAGATGTTGAGCTGTAGAAGTCGAGGTAATTCTTTTACCTTATTTTAACCAGGAAAGGCACATTTGAGATGATACAAACCCGATTCCAAAAAAGTTGAGACACTGTACAATTGTGAATAAAAACAGAATGCAATGATGTGAAAGTTTCAAATTTCAATATTTTATTCAGAATACAACATAGATGACATCAAATGTTTAAACTGAGAAAATGTATCACTTTAAGATAAAATAAGTTGATTTTAAATTTCATGGCATCAACACATCTCAAAAAAGTTGGGACAAGGCCATGTTTACCACTGTGTGGCATCCCCTCTTCTTTTTATAACAGACTGCAAACGTCTGGGGACTGAGGAGACAAGTTGCTCAAGTTTATGAATAGGAATGTTGTCCCATTCTTGTCTAATACGGGCTTCTAGTTGCTCAACTGTCTTAGGTCTTCTTTGTCGCACCTTCCTCTTTATGATGCGCCAAATGTTTTCTATGGGGGAAAGATCTGGACTGCAGGCTGGCCATTTCAGTACCCGGATCCTTCTATGCAGCCATGACATTGTAATTGATGCAGTATGTGGTCTGGCATTGTCATGTTGGAAAATGCAAGGTCTTCCCTGAAAGAGATGACATCTGGATGGGAGCATATGTTGTTCTAGAACTTGGATAGAACTGTCAGCATTGATGGTGCCTTTCCAGATGTGTAGGCTGCCCATGCCACACGCACTCATGCAACCCCATACCATCAGAGATGCAGGCTTCTGAACTGAGCGCTGATAAAAACTTGGGTTGTCCTTGTTCTCTTTTAGTCCGGATGACATGGCGTCCCAGTTTTCCAAAATGAACTTCACATTTTGATTTGTCTGACCACAGAACACTTTGCTACAGTCCATTTTAAATGATCCTTGGCTCAGAGAAAACGCCTGCACTTCTGGATCCTGTTTAGATACGACTTATTTTTTGATCTATAGAGTTTTAGCCGGCAACGGCGAATGGCACGATGGATTGTGTTCACCGACAATGTTTTCTGGAAGTATTCCTGAGCCCATGTTGTGATTTCCATTACAGTATCATTCCTGTATGTGATGCAGTGCCGTCTGAGGGCCCGAAGATCACGGGCATCCAGTATGGTTTTCCGGCCTTGACCCTTGTACAGAGATTGTTCCAGATTCTCTGAATCTTTGGATGATATTATGCACTGTAGATGATGATTACTTCAAACTCTTTGCAATGTTTCTCTGAGAAACTCCTTTCTGATATTGCTCCGCTATTTTTCGTCACAGCATTGGGGGAATTGGTGAACCTCTGCCCATCTTGACTTCTGAGAGACACTGCCACTCTGAGAGGCTCTTTTTATACCCAGTCATGTTGCCAATTGACATAATAAGTTGCAAATTGGTCCTCCAGCTGTTCCTTATCTGTACATTTAACTTTTCCGGCCTCTTATGAAATCCAAAATGAGCCAATATTTGGCATGACATTACAAAATGTCTCACTTTCAACATTCGATATGTTATCTATATTCTATTGTGAATTAAATATAAGTTTATGAGATTCCTTTTTACTCACAATTATTTTTGCTGCCCATCTTGGCCAGGAATTTATCACAAAATGTACAAACCCGATTTCAAAAAAGTTGGGACACTGTACAAATTATTTCATAATTACAAACAAAGAAATCACTATCATAATTCACAATTATATCAACAGCTAATTAAAGCATTGACTGGTCAAGGACTCAAAAGACCATCAGTGATTTTAAAACACAAGGGTTCTTCCAAATTAGAACTATTTTGTAAGGGGTTCCCTCTGTAAGACAATGTAGTAGAGTAAAACACTTTTTAGTTTGGGCATTTGGGATAGTTAGGTGGATAAAGTCCTGTGAACGAAGACTACACTCCAGATTTCTGATGTAATGAGACAAATGGTAGATTGGAATATTATTAAAAAAATATGTTTTAAGAAAATATTTCTTCCAATTCAAATGACTTTTTCTCCTCCAGGCCCTCTTCATCCTATACGAAGTCCTTGGAAGTTTCCACATCCTTTCCACGGCCGCCTAACAAGCTACATGGCATGCAAGCGTTGCGAACAACAGGTAATGCATTCATATTAAGTATCAGAAATTGTACTATCAGTAAATCAGAGATTTGTTGTGCAATAATTCCTTTACTTATTTGCAGAGTCCTGTGCGATATGATTCTTTCGACAGCCTCTCCTTATCCATCCCTTCATCGCAATGGGTAAGTAGAGTAGATGACAGGGAAAAAAATAAATTAATACATTTTGTATGTAAATTGCTTGTAAACTACAGTATGTGCAAAGTGCTAACGATTGATAGAGTATATTTCCCTCAGGGCCGACCTGTTTCTCTGGATCAGTGTCTCCAGCATTTCATCTCTTCAGAGACCATAAAAGAGGTGGAGTGTGACAACTGCACCAAGGTACTTCACTTTCAATTCGTTGGTGTGTAAGCGAAAAGAAAAGCGACTTTACATCCCTGAGCCTATTGGTGTTACTGTTGGAGTTTTGGATAGATCCTTGTCTCTACCATCAGCTTCAACAAGGAGCCTTAGTGAATGGGCGGGTCCTGGAAAGCCAGAGGACAACCTTCATCAAACAGCTTAAACTGGGAAAGGTAATGAAACTTATTATTAATGCCAGTGCAACTAAACAAACTCCCACTAAAAATAGTAACCTACTTGACCATGTTTGAAGCAAGTGCAGTGTACTAAATGGCTTCCCTCTGTAAATGGCAATGTGTTTTAGCATCTGGCTGCAACATATTGTTCTTGTCCTCTGCTAATATTTACCATTCCAGTGTGTGTCTGTGACACCCCCCCCCTTCCAGCTCCCCCAGTGTCTTTGCATCCACCTGCAGAGACTGACGTGGTCCAACGAGGGCACGCCCATAAAGAGACAAGAACATGTCCAGATCTCAGAGTACCTGTCTATGGACCGCTACAAACACCGTGCTGCCATTCAGAGGCTTCAACGCATCAGCTGTACACCCAAAACCACCAAAGCAGAGGACTCTGGAGAAAATGTGGCCAAGACCACTCCCAATGGGAAAGGTTGTGTGTTTTTTATTAGTCAAAATGACAAATGTATGAAATCCCAAAGTAATTATTGTTTTCTAGGCCGTTGAGAAGGCCTATATAATATGCAATAGTGTACTGTACTTATTTTCAGATGTAGAACACCATAACAACAACAAACCTTTGTCCAATGGAACCTGTTCGTCACTCTTTCTCCACTCTCCTGGACTCAGCCCACAACTCAACCTCACATATGAGTACAGGTAAAAAAAATAAAAAATCCCCTTTAAAACCATATATCAGTAAAAAAAGACCAATACTTCCAAATCTGCTGGAATTTACAGTGCAATCTGATAACATTGATACACTGTGTGTCTCCACAGCTCCTCGGAGTACCTCTTCCAACTGATGGCTGTGTTGGTTCACCATGGTGATATGCACTCAGGACACTTTGTTACATACCGCCGCTGCCCACCTTTGTCCTGCAGCCCCCCTCCATTCAGCTCCCAGTGGCTGTGGGTTTCTGATGACTCTGTACGCAAGGCCAGCCTGCAGGAGGCGCTCTCCTCCAATGCTTACCTACTCTTCTATGAACGAGTCAGACCACTTTGTAGAGCACCGGAGCACTGACCCGGACCAGATACTTTGGGCCTGTGCCTAATTGGATCAGTGCAGAATGGACAGCACAATGAAAATGGTTGGTTTACCGGTCTATCAAATCTTTTTTTTAATTGAAAACATCACAATAATTTCTGAATAGGGATTTGTTATCACTGCTGTCTGTTAACGTACAACCCCTCGTTGAGAGAGCAGTGTCACAGATACTGATGAAAATGAACCTGTCGGAGTGGCTGTGGTCAACACAGTCATTTATATCAGAAAAACGTTTTCCTTTAAAGTGTAGTTCTCAGCCCCAATGATGTACCTTTAGGATTGTGCTTCAACAGAACTGAAGATGATGCTGCTATACTATGACCTTGTACATTAAAATGATGATTGTCTCCCTGGTTAATGGATTTAGGAGACTGATTTGGGAGACACTGCCTTTTAGAGCCCAGATATTGCCTACATGTAGGAAGCATTGGACTGGTATTTCAGAATGACTGCTAATTCATAGTCGTATCTCTTATCTCAAAAGACTTGAATTATTTCAACCAAGACTTTTTAAGGCGTTATTGATCAAGTTGTTACTAGATTATGAATGTCAGTGGAGGACCTTTATATGTAATCACTGTCTTCAGGCATTTCTAGGTTGGAAATAATAATTGTCAATATAATGTCAAATGTCTATTTAAAAAGAGGTCTCAATTCACATTGTATACAAGCTTCTGTATCTTATTTTTTCTACTTGTGTAACAGATTTAGTTAACTATCATATGGTGGTGGTTGATAGGCTGGTGGTTAGGGCATTGGGACAGTAACTAAAAAAAGTTGCTGGTTAAAATCCGAGACAGCAAGGAATTTAAACTTAATTGCTCTTATATGTTGCTCTGGATAAGAGTGTTTACTAAAGGACTAACATGTCAATGTGCAGGTGGTTTGGATTGTAGTCTAGACACATTTCTTAAGACCAGGTAATGTTGTGCACAATAATTTCTGCAATTGATTACACGCATTTTTGAGCTACATGTGTATTTTTTAATTTTTTTTCCTAGAAGATAATATTAAAGCAACATGATGGCATGTTTTGTAGAGCAATGAAATGAAAATAATTTACTACAAATGGTCCATATATTGTTGATTTGCCAAAGTGTTTCAAGTTGCGGGTTCAGTGTGTATCACTACAAAATCTAATATTCAGTGTATTGCTCAATATACATACCACTTAATTCACTCTTTTCCCGGTATTAAATTAAAATGCGACTTCTAAAAAATGATCTACCAGTTTGCTGATGACTGCGTGTGTTTCAGAGAGTGAGAAATTTGTAGAGAATTGTTTTCATATTAAGATACAAATCTTACCAACTGATTTGTATGAATAGGACCTTTGAAAAATTATTTATTCAGAAACTAGTTAAATCAGTATTGGAGTGGTACCAACTACAAGATTGATATCCAGAACAAATTATATTAATCAAATTCCTGTCTGACACAGGCATTTTTACTTGACATTCACAGTAAAATAGTTTTTGATGAATCCGCTGTAGGTTGGATTGAAAGACGTAACTTAATTGTTTAAAATATCATTATATACATACAATACCCCATAATGACAAGGCAAAAACATGTTTTTTTAATTTTGTGCCCATTTCTTTTTAAATAAAACTATAAAGTACTTAGTAGAGAAGCCATGGGAAGGGATTACAGCTTTGTGATATTTGGAATCATGCAAATCATTCATAACACTTGACAACGTAAAATACGGACGCTCAGAGTTTTGTCACTAACATTTCGCTACAACTGTGACAATATTATATTTATTTGTAAATCAAGATTCGGCTGTTGTACGTTTCACTGCGTTTGCAAGCGGAGATACCCATGAGGACTCTGATTGGCACGACATAGCTTTTCTGACCAATGAACTGCATGCATCCCCTGTCACGTTTTCACCTTTTAACCAATCTGAGTAGATTCTGGAACACGCAGCGCCAGTGTTTCAACCGGTTTCAACTCGCAGTGAAGCCCGATTAAGAAAAACATGGCTATGCACTGTCGGATTCTCGTAATTACTTTTGTAGTTGTATAAAAGTTGTCCTTGTTTGTAAAAAAAAAAATCACAAGCGTGCAACATGTGAATTTAACCCTATGTCGCTGTTTTCCCTTCATAGTTTACCTATAAAATAACTTGTTTTGCACCAGAGCATATTTTTCATTAAGGTGTCATGTTACATACACTGCTCAAAACATTGGGGGAACACTTAAATCACACAGGCCCAATCCCAATGTCCTCCGCTAAACCCTAAGCCTGGACCCTCACAGACTTAACTGACTTCACAAGGTAAGTGATTGAGTGCAAAAGGCTGCAAGGGCTCTAAATGCTATAAATCGTAATGGGACAGCACTGCGACTTTATCGTGTTACCTTGCTCTGATCTCATGTGTTCTATGTGCCATCTTAAATCACTGTTAATGTAGTGCAGTTTACCGTTCTTCTCAAGGCGGGTTTGCCGGAATTTTTCTCTGGCATCCGGGCTTTCCCTGGTAACCATATACATAATAATGCTGGGGTTACCAGCATTACCCCCGTGTTTCACGTCACAACGCAATGAACTGTGGGCAATTCCCCCAGGCAAAGTCGGCAGAAATGCGGACTTAGGAAAAGGGTGCATAAATGGCTCAAAATGTCTGCGAAAGAGCCCTCGCGCACTAGACGATTTGACAGTGGTACAGCCCTAAACCCTCACGGACTTAGCGAGAACGCGCTTCAAAGTCCGTGAGTGTGGACATTGGATTTGGACCATTGGGTCTCGATGAACGAAATATATTAAAGATCAAAATCTTCACTGTAATTCGTTAAGAACAAAATGACGTAATAACGGTCAATGGAAACCAAAATTACCAACCGATTGAGGGCTGTATTAAAACTCAGACCTGAGGGCTGGATTAAAACTCAGATTTCAAATAAATAATTGAAAACACAGGCTGATCCAACTTGTGAATTTCATCACGGCAACTCATTATGTGGCAGTAGTGTGTATGGTGCCTAGGGACCGCCCATAGACTGTATAAATAAGGGACCGCCATTCGAGCCTTTATTACCGTTTTTCTAGCAGCAGGATATTATGCTAGCAGCGCTAACACGAATTTTATTTTTCAAAATCAACGCCATCATTGAAATATATAAGGCAATATAGTTAATCTAGTCTGTACATATTTATGTTTAATGTCCGTCCCAGTGTTATTCTTGTCCGTTCTTTTTCACATAAATTATTTCACTAAATATATTGCCTTACATAGTTCAATGATGGCTTTTATTTTGAAAATGAAAATCAGCGTTAGCGCTGCTAGCATAATATCCTGCTGCTAGAAGAATGGTAATGAAGCCTTTCGAGACATAGATTCACTATCGCTTATGCTTCCTAACTGGACAGACTGATATACCTGAAGTTTAATTGGCTTTGTGTTACACTGTGATGATTGTGTTTTTTGTTTTTTTTAACAGTGTAGTTGGCTGGGTAGAAAGCTATAGCAATAATTTTTTCTGGTTCCAAACTTCTTCCATTTTACATTTATGGAACTGTGCTCCTGGGAATTTAAATAACTTTCCCTAGAGGTATAGTACCAGTCAAATTGTTTGGACACACCTACTTATTTAAGGATATTTCTTTTGTTTTAATACTTTCCACATATGAAATAATACATGGACTATAGAGACATGAGTGCCTTTCTAAATTATGACCAATCAATTATATTTTCTACAGTTGGTCTCCAATCAAGCTGTATAGACATTTCAAGGATGTTCAAAACACAGGATGCATTTGAGCTCAATTTGGAGTGCCATGGTAAAGGGTCTGAATACTTATGTATGACATTTTTTCTATTTTCAATAAAATGGAACACATTTCTAAAATGTTTTCACTTTGTCATTATAGGGCAGTATGTGTACATTAATGGCAAATATGTATATGTAATATCTTGTCTAGAACAACAAAATCTGGAGAAAGTAGAGTACTTGATAGGTTTCAAAGGCACAGTGACAAGTAACTGCTGAAAGAACCTGTCCTGAAACAAAATTGATTTAGAGAGATTTATTTTAATCAGGAATTCTTTTCTTTCAAATATAATATAAAAACCACATACATTTCAGTCAGGTAGCATCAAGACCTTTAGTCCCGACCCATGATGTATTTGCTGTGATTATACCACCCAGTTAGCCATAACCAAGTGAAACTGATGACCTGTCTAACAGTTATTTTTTGCCATCTTGTAGGATTCGCCTGAAGGTGAGGTTGATGCGGGGTGTAATGACCCTCTTGCGAACCGGCAGGCTGTGGTACCAGTGGGTGTTAGTTGGCGAGTTCATGAGAAGCAGACTTCCATGGGCAAGTTCCAGCTTCACCGGGTTGATCTGCCGTCTGTGCTGTTTTCGCCGTGCCTCTTGGTGTCTGAATACAAAGTCCCTGGGCGCTCCCAGAGATACAGAGGCGATAGGACAGAGGGGGTCCAGTTCCCTCTCGTCATCACGGTGCTCACCCATGTGATCATGCCCATCTTTGTACCTGAAGAAAAACAGGAGCAGCTTGCCTAGCCGGGATCACACTCGCATCAATTAATACGTTTCATAGTGTTGCAAACAGAATCACACCCAGACAGTGCTGTAGATGTTGTTTCTTTGGGAGTGTACAGACTCACCTGTTGATCAGAACAAAGTTGAAAGCATGCCCTGTTGCCTTTGTAACAGCATCCCGAATGTACCTCAAGGTTGGAGTCCATGGGCTTGCCTGATGACTCAATCCAGAATAGGTGTATGTTAGTCCTGTATCCCCATAAGTTGCCAGCTTTCTTGGGACACTGTACACCTTTCCAAATACCTGAATCTTTGTTTTATCCCCTGTAACAAAACCAGAGTGGCACATTTACACACCAAGAAAAAAAAGTGCTGGTTAGTCATTGAATTGTTGTGAGACAAAAATAATACATCTACCTGTTAGGTAAACCACCTCCTCCTCTAGTTGTGTGTAGAGTTTGTCTGCTTCCTGTTTAGGGAAGAGTAAAGCATAGTCACAGTCCAGTCCCTCTGCTTCAATCTTCTGCCAAGGAATAGGTTCCAGGAACCCAGTGAAATAATCATCCTCTTCTTCTTTCACAGTGTTTTTTATGATATCCTGGTTGCACTTCTCTTCTATTTTATTTCTGCCAGGTTCTCTCTGCTCATCTGTTGCCCAGTCAATAGGGCCCTTCCTTGTCCGACTCACAAATGTATCCATTATGAAAAGACTTCATTGGAATGATGTCCCTAAAGGGAAAAAATAACCTAGTGGTTAAGATAACTACCAGGAGGAATATGTCTACATAAATAAATACGATATAAGAAAGACTTATAATAATATTTCAATACTTTTCAAATCTCAAGTATGATCATGAACAATAACATCAAACAAAAACAGTTTTCATATCAGGTACACAAACGTCTGTAGACGTAAACCTCCTTCATGCGTCATTACAGGTTGGCGGGAAATATTCTGCTGGAGAAAGCTGTCGATTCAAAACAAGCTTCAGTGAAGAAAGGAGGGTTACCAACAACAAGGAAAGCAATCGTAAATTCCGCTAGTTACAAGTAATACAGGGTAGTAGAATGATAGGGCAGAAAACAATACATTCTTTTTTTTTGCCAATTTCGAAGAAGAGAACTTCGGAAAAGGAGCATGAAGACGGAGTGGATGCCCAAGAGCACGTGAGAATTAGCATGTTGTTGTTTGCCCGCAAGCTCCATGACATGCAATGTCTTAATGATTGTAGCCAGAATAATGTCATATTGTACTTTACCTTTTTTGAATAGGTTTATATATGGTTTTAATAGCACGTAACGTTGTCTTGATGACGGTGTTTTATAAACAATGAAAATATATTAGTCAGCTAAATGTGTCTATTGATCTAAGACGGGTGATGTTACAAATCCCGCGATAACAGTAACTGATCACGCGGGGTGTGTTTACTGGCATGAGTGTTTTTGAGAAGTTGGTAGATTCGTTGCATCAAGCATCCTGTAAATGTTTGCTATGAATGGACCATATTTCAGACGTTCTGCAAGACTTTTACATCAACCATTGACAGTCCCACTTGTTTCACCGACTGTGCGTTTTAAAAACAAGGTTGGACAGGTGAAGAAACTGAAACGATTAAGCAATGAGACGCCGGCATTGCCTTCTTCAGTTGCCTTGAGCCCGGAACAACTGGATCAGATCTTAAAAAACAAGAATGCTGCGCTTTTGAGACTGGCTAATAAAGCACCAGAGGGATTTGGGGAGAGTTGGCGAAAGAGTTTGGCCACTGAGTTTGGCAAGCCTTACTTTAAAAACGTAAGCGTACAGTCTACACACATTTTCCTACTATATATTATCAGAAATGTGGATAACCTAATTCCTCTAATTCCCTCTCCATTGTTTTACTGTGTTACAGTTGATGTCCTTTGTTGATGGAGAGAGGAAACAACACACTGTCTACCCACCACCTGAGCATGTTTTCACTTGGACACAGATGTGTGAAATCCAAGATGTAGGGTTATGTTTTTCACCAAAACGGCAAAAGTAGTTTTTTATATTGAGGGATTGTGGAATAATTGTAGATACTTAAAAAAAATGGTGAGGTAAGGTCATACTCTGCACATGTGGTAGAGCTTAAACGTGCAGTTTTGAGTCACTGCTGTGATGTTTGCAGAGATCGGCAGGGTGTTGTCCAGGGTCACGCCCTGTGGTACATGTATAAAACTGTTTGCCCCTAAATAATTGTTTTTTGAGCTACGTCTTACCAGTAGCTTGCAATCAATCTGTTTGAGACCGCTGCAGTGAAGTACATTATGTTCAGCACTATATTTGAAATCTGTCAAATCAAAAATGTTTTCAATATTCAATATTATATTTTTCAATATTACCTACAATATAACACGATACAACATCCTAAATTTGCAACATAGATTTTTTGCTTTTTTTGGAATGCCCATTATTAAGCTTTATTTCTCAATTATGTTTTGTTAGCACATATTCAATATGGCCCTGAAGAGTAGCTTATTACCTATTTATATTACTTATCAATTAAATGTATGTTGGCATCTAATTAACATTTAAATTATCATTAGTAAGTACAATTTCCTTTTAATGGCTAACTAGTTGAAGGGAATACATGTTTATAGGACTTGTCATAGTCTGTCAATTCTTGTTCTGTTTATACAATGTCTTCTTGATACAGGTAAAGGTTGTAGTTCTTGGCCAGGATCCTTATCATGGTCCAAACCAAGCCCATGGGTTATGCTTCAGTGTGCAGCACCCTGTCCCACCTCCACCCAGGTAACAGGACTGTCACAAAGTACACTATGCTAAACACATCCTGGTGCGGGAAATACATTATTTCCTGCCATTTCATTTGCTTTAAATATACACATTGGAATGACAGTGGTTGCTTTTTTTGTCATACTGTATTGGATTTTGTTATCATTGGCACCTCTCCAATGTCAACCCTCTTTCTCTTCCAGCTTGGTAAACATGTATAAAGAATTGGCATCTGACATAGAAGGCTTCATGCACCCTGGACATGGAGATCTGACTGGATGGGCTAAACAAGGTACTAAAGGCATAATAGTTTAGTCCAGCACTCCAGTTCTCAAGGGCTAATGTTCTGCATAATTTAGTTCCTACAACTTGATTGATATATTAATGTCATTGGTATTTAGAAATGTCGCCAGTTTGCCTACGTCTTAAGTGGATATAACCTATAGAAATCAGCATACACACATCCCTCCAGAGACAAGGTTTGACACCCTCAGTGTAGTAGTCTTGGTAGTGGTAGTCTCCTCAATTATGCTGTCACTATTAGTGCCCATGCAAACATTCATATATCAAGTAAATGTATGTATGAATAGGGCACGGATGAACTGCCATCACCTAATGTGTAGTTGTCAAGAGCAAAATGGTTTTATGGTAACCTTTCCAGGTGTCTTGTTGCTCAATGCTGTGCTGACTGTCCGAGCGCACCAACCCAACTCTCACAAAGACAAAGGCTGGGAAACCTTCACTGATGCTGTAGTGCATTGGCTCAGCACTAATCTGGAGGGCCTTGTCTTCATGCTGTGGGGGGCCTATGCTCAGAAGAAGGGAGCAGCAATTGATAGGGTTGGTTTCATTTTAATATTAACTACTAAATATTGTATTGCTTCTAGTGGTGTCAAATGATAAAAACAAGTAATCGAGTTGCTCAAACTGAGCTGTAATTTACGAGATTATTTTACAAAAAACATAACAACAATAGTCTTGCACTTGATTAAATTGATGCAGCAGTAATAATTGATAGACTAACATCGACTTGTTTTGTCTTTTATCTTTTGTATTACTATATGAAATGATGCATTTTTTATGTTTTAAGTGCCATAATAACTTACTCATAATCATTTTCAAAATGTTTTCTTTGTTTAATTATGAATTCTGACAGGTGTAAACAAACACTGGACATGTTTAACAAACACAGATTAAGCTTATTTCTTGACCACAATATGTTTAGAAGTTCAATGGACATTCTGTATATTCAAAACTGGCCCACAATCTTTCTTTTTGCATAATAGTCAGTTGGGGGCCTTAACCATCATGTATTTTGGGGCTCCCTCTCCCCTATCGGTCGGGGGCTCTTTATATAGAGAACCATAAATGAATTGGTTCTCTATATAAAAGGATAGAGAACAAGATTTAAAGGAAAAATTAAAACCAGTTTTCTTTCCTGCAGATCCATCAAACTTATTTAAATGCTATCAAAACAGTATATCAGACAATATCACTGTAACTATTGACATTTTCCCCAATCATTTGCTAATTATTCTTCATATTTCTTTGTAGAAACGTCACCATGTCCTCCACACTGTACACCCCTCTCCATTGTCTGCTCATCGGGGATACTTTGGAAGCAAGCACTTTTCCAAAACCAATGACATCCTGAAGACTTCAGGGAAGGAGCCCATAGACTGGAAGGCACTTTGAAGTGTTCCACACTACCTTACTTTCAGGGCATGGGTTCCCAACTACAATACACTTGGCTGATCACTACTGACCACAAATCATAAGCTTAATGTACAATTGTTGTGATATATCTGGGTAAAGTGAATTTGTTTTCTGCAGTGGGCTATACATACATGTCATGTAGACACATGAAAATGTTCTTTCTTGTTGGCAGTTTGCACCCTTTAGAATTGCTTTGGATTGTATCTACATCCAACCTAAGTTCACCTGTATTCCTAAGTTTTACTTGGTTGCTTTATGAGAAACACAATTTCAACAAAAATGGCTACCTCATCAACAAGCGCTGTTCATAAGTATGTCGTCATCTCAGACATTGCTGAAGCCTAACATCTTGGAGTAGGATAGGAATTTTAAGCTAATCAAATCCCATGCATGTTTTAGCAGTCTGTCAATCTATGATAGTGAATGACATTGCTCACAAACTTTGGTGAATCCATGCAATGTCTGAGCCAGGGAATGTGCCTGGTCTGTCAACAGCAGTTACATGATGTAGCTGTTCTGTAAATGTTAAACTGTTCAGTATTTCCTGTTGCGCTTCCTTTTAAAATAAACTTTATTTTATACAATTCAGATTTTTTTTGTATTCTGCAGTTGTTATGGGGAATCTATTTAGATGTATATATTGGGCGGGGGTGTAAATATATATATATATATATATATATATATATATATATACACACACACACACACACAGGCTCTCAAAAGTATGCACCTTTTTGGACTTTTGTCATTTTAGGCAAGGCCATTTGGCCTTCGGTGTCACAAAAATGTTTAGGGCACCAAGGCCACAAGCTAGGGAACAAAGGCCATTGAGTGAAAGAAGAGGATTGGAAGCTTACAAATAAACGTAATATGCTGATAAGAAAAAAACACTACTTTTTTTTTAGTATCATACTTTGAATAATAACATAACTTATGACCTTTCCACATAAAAAGTTCAATTATCATGTTTTAATCCTTGAAGTTACATCTACTCCTCAGATTATTTCTAGATTCTGGAATTTGTTTCATTTCATGCATTCACATGACAGCAATGAGGCAACTATTATTGACAGTTAAGTAACCAAACATTAACCTGTTTTCCACAATTATAGTAGACTCATTCAACTGCGCAGATTAAACTGTAGATATTAGTAATCCTGCTTTAGGCAACATTTTTGGAGTTGATGTCCCGGTTGCAATAGGCCCCATGCACTTTGGTCGTATAGAGCAGGGGCCTCATGAATCAATCGTGCATACGCACAAATATGTGCGTAAACCATGCGTACTCCAGTTTTGACGCGAAAGTTGGCATTTATCAACGTTGAACTTGGTGGGAAAGTGTGCGTATCTACGCAAATTTCTACCCATGTGTACGCACAGCCTAGCGGTTGAATTGAAGAAATACCATGCTATTTTGGAAAAGCTGGAACACATAGGAAAAATCTTATCAATAGAAATATGAATAGCCTACAGAAATGTGCAAACTGTTTCCAGCAACATCCTAGGCTTATAGGCTACGGATGTAGCAAGCGTAAAAACCCTACAGCCTGTAACTGATCCAAAAACTATTAGAACCAATAGGTTGTAAAACGTAGCCCTTTCATTGGGCATATCCATACAGTTTGAAAACAAAACGAACACTAGCCCCATGTGCATGTCCGTAAAGCAACACGTTCAACATTGCATATTAATTTCAGAAATTCCTTTTATTTAAAATTCTTACTGAATGAAAATGAATAGAACCTAAAATAGGCCTACTCAAAATAAAAGTTATAGGCTATTGCCATGCAGCACCAAACAAAAATGCATTCCTCTAAAATGAAACAATCATTTTAACAAAAGGTCTTTCCAAGAGTCATTGATTGTCTATAAAACGTCTGAAATGTTATAAACTTTCTTGGCCACATTCTGTAGGCGACTGTTTCTTTTAACAGATCTTGTGTTTGCAAAACAGCCCCGGCTGTACCGCGACGACCGGGTACAGGCCAATACGGAACGCTGCCGAACTGCAGAGCCCCCCAACCCCACTCCATATGCAGGGGAGCTGTATATGGGGGAAAAGTTAGGACAATTCCAAGGGCCCAAAATAGGTAACAGCTGTGCAGAGGGGGCCCAATTAGATTTTTTGTCATGGGGCCCAAAATTCTTGGCGGCGCCCCTGCTATATGCCACTGCAGACATGTTCTGTAGCGAAAATAACAGCTGAGTCCCACATGACTTGAACTGGGCTTGACCAATTCCCTTAGATTGTATGTCTGTATTGATATGTTTCTAGAATGTGAAGTTGAAATGTTATGATTAGCCTACTGGCAAAAGGTCATTTACTGCAACCCTCCCACATCGACATGTCGGTGTCCCTATCTAGGACTTCTCTCAGATCTCCCCAATGATGCCAGCGATTTGCTAGTCTATGGGAAAAATATCTGTCACACTTTGCCCACCTCCTGTAGTTTGGACACTGGTTAGGTGTGCAGCAAATCGCTTCCTCACGTCCACCTTGACTGATCTCTGACCACTTTATTTTATTAACAACAGCCACGTCTTGCAATGCGAAATATTTATGACTTCTTGTCTTGCTACTTGATATGCAGTGGCTTCGTTAGGCCTGGGCGTCCGGGGCTATAGCCTCGGATCTTTTATGAATAGCCCCGGATCTCAAATATTTTTTTACAAGTGTGAAAAACCTTTTTTCAACTACAAAAGTAATTGTAATTTTGCAAATATTTGTGTGCCACGTTTTTTACAAATAAAAAACTTATGTCGCCTGTTTTATCTTCATAGAAAATGGTTATGCATGGGTTGCAAGGTCTGTTTGGTGTCAGCAATGCAGGGGCAGAGGAACATCCATATTCCTCTGCCCCTGCGTTGATGCACATCATGTGGTCAAAGCCCTCATGGGCGGCCATACAAAACGTTTTCCAAATGTTCGTACCGTTCCTGTTGATTTCAACGCTGCACGCCGTCCTGTCTTACTAAACGCGCCCCTGAGGGCGTGCTTAGTTTATCGTAACGTTTTCAAGCTTGAGCAACCATATCTGCTGAGGTCTGGCAACCAACACTTTTCTTCCCAATTTGACATTTTTATATTGGCAATGCCTGTACAAAGTTTATTGATTCGAGACTCGGCGCCTCATGCCGGATTACTGCAGCAATACTTGGTTTTGCTGAAGAATTACCCTATTCTTACCAAATCAGTAACAAGGTCAGTATAGTTAGCTATTTCGCTAATTAGCAAGCTAGCCTTTGCAAATGGTATGAATGGGTTTAAGTAAATACTCCTCCCCAGTGTGTGCGCTTCTGTTTTATTACAGCTTTGCCGGTGTAATTGACCGTAGTAGAAGAGTAATTGTATTAGACAAGTCAATTTAAAATGTTATGTTTACGTGTAAAATAGTGGTATTTTGAAGTTTTTGGATTTCCTTAAATGTCTTTCTGGCAAACTTGTACTGTACAAGACATGAATAATTGATCTCTCTTCATACAGAAATGCATGTACTTAATACTATTTCAACTAATTTGTGGGAGATATTTTTTTAACTGACAATTTAAGTCTGCTTATGACAGAGGCAGAGCTTTAATGGTGCGCGGCAGCCAATCATAGGAGCCCCCAAGAAGTTTATCTTATTGTTGAAAAAATTATAGCAAAGAGAGTAAAATTATATTATGATTAATACGCTGCATACTACTTAGTTTACATTGAAGTGATAAACATCTATATGTTTTATGATTCCCAATGCATTTGAATGATGACCAATCTGTGACCGTGGGTGTGTAGCCAGCGTTGCCAGATGGGACAGTTTCTTGAAACTGGGCTATATATATTTAATGATAGTGAACGGTTTTCTGTGGAGTCTGCGGGTAATTGGGCCTATAGTTAGTGAATCTGGCAACCCTGTGTATAACGTCGGATTTTGTTAGCTCATTTGCTAAGGATCTGAACAGTGGAAAATTAAGTAACAAAACAAGAATGTAACGTGGATGTCTGCCACGCAGAGGAAATAAAAGAAATGCATTATAAAAAAAGATATAGTGATATTACAATGATATGTGCTTTTGAGAAACGTCTTTAGTAAAGTTGTTGAGTAGCAGAAGCAAGAGAAAATGGATAGATATGACGTTAAAATGACAGGAGCAGCATCGCAGTGTATAGCGAAATGGGATTGTGGTAGGGGGGGGCCTTCGCAGCTAAGGTTTGCACCCATTGGTGAGAAAGCTAAGCTCCGCCACTGGCCTATGGGGTGACATGCGAACGATGAAGTCCTTTGAGGACCTAGACCTTTCCAATTTCTCATTGTCTTTTCAGCCAATCATCCCTCTGCTCTGGGGCCCTCCATGATATTTCCTTGAACGAGACATGCATTGAATTCAGCCCTTACCCTGGAAGGCGAAAAGGATGGTCTAAAGTAGGGTTAAACAACATATAGTCATGAATGGCCTGTGAGTGATATTATATGTAATACGTTCCCTATTTTTCTGCGGCTACAAATATGGTGCAAACCACAAGTTGCCGATTGCTACTTTTGACCATTCTTTTTTGTTTTAAAAATAATCTGTGGGTGTAGGAGCAGGGGGATATGTCTTCTGCCACCTATCCCTAGAGGATCACCATCATGTACAGTGTACTGTAACTTTCTGTCACTGGGAAAGCTGTGTGTGTTTGTCAATATTTTTCCCCAGGCTCAAGAGTTTTTCTGTTAGTGGACCGTTATGATAAGGAAATTGTAGTTTGCATTATCGTGCCCAGGAACATTTTGAATCCAGTTGTTAGATAATATAACACCCCTCCAAATCATTACCAAACATGAATGTCAATCTTTGCTCCAATTCTACTTACTTTCTGCTGCATCATGTTGACAAATTGCAAGGCTTCTATACAAACAGTACAGGGAATCCATGTTAGGTTTTGATTTGGACAGGGATTTACAATTTGATATAATCTTTTCTTGGCCATATTTTTTTCTAAACCTTTTAGGGGACTACATTATACTTTAATGTGTTTAATGTGGGTTTAATTCTTATATTGATCCTAAATCCTCCTTCCTAGTTGGCGATAATCACTGATTCAAAGGTCATTTTGGATAAACAAATTGTTGACTCTAGTGGGTTATTCGGTTCTATTCTTTCTATGGTTATGATCTTTTTCAAATAGGCATAATCCAGATGTTAAAATTTTAAACAAAAAACCGCCAGAAGATGAGTTTTTTGGGGTTTTAGAATAACACTATTCTAACTACATTTGAATGTAATCCTATCCAATTGTCACAGTCCAATCTGATAATGGGCACCGCTTAGCAACACAAATCAATATTCCCTTGTCTGAAGAGTACACCTATATTTTTGGACAATGAAATGCTTTGGCAAATAGTTAAAAGTTGGCCAGTATAATGGAAATTAAATAACAACCAACATAATTAAAAATTAACTGTCTAAATGTTTCTAGTGCCATTCTCTCAGCCTTGGGGAATCTTCTATCTCAAGCATTGGAAGCAAAACGAAAGGCTAAAGAAGGGGCTGCAGTGAAAGAAATTGACATTTCAGGACCTGCACGCTTTGCCATTTATGGGTAGGCATAGTGATTTAACATCCACATCACTTGAATGACATTACATGGTACTATAGTGCACAATACTGTGAAATTATTACACCACTGATGTTATTTCCCCTTGGTGTTTAGGTTGCTCATTACTGGGCCTGTAAGCCATTACTTTTACCAACTCATGGAGGTTTTCATTCCTGCCACTGTTCCCTTCTGTGTGGTCAAACGCTTACTGTTGGATCGCCTTATCTTCGCACCTGCATTCCTGCTGGTTTTCTTTTTTGTCATGAACATCCTGGAGGTTAGTCAGCTGCTCACTAGCCAAGCATCTCAACTGGTTCAGTATAATGTAACTATAGATACTTCCCTAAGTGCCCCCTTATCGACCCTCTGGAACCATACACCTGACTGGCTCTCAGTGGTTTGTTCATGTATCACACTGCAATATAGCAGCCTCATGTCTATATTGATACGCTATTACTCATTCAAAATGTTTTCAGGGACTGCTTATACTGTCAGTTTAGGTTGGTCAAGGTTAAATTATGCAGTACTAAATTAATTTCTACATAAAATTACTTTACAATGCAGATTTTTCATTCCTTTACATTCCTTTTAATCTGTTCTAATACTGTTTAAGGGTAAGAGGTGGACGGACTTCCGGAGCAAAATTAAGTGTAATTATTGGCCTGCCTTGAAAATGAACTGGAAAGTTTGGACCCCCTTCCAGTTCTTTAATATAATCTATGTGCCTGTACAGGTGAGCAACTCTCAATGGATTTTTATTTAAGGATACATTCATTTGTAATGCATTTGATTGTAATGCTCTATCACTAATCTGTGTTGTTTTCCCCCCCTTAGTTTAGAGTGCTCTTTGCCAACATTGTGGCCTTATTTTGGTATGCTTACCTTGCATCAGTGAGGAAGTGAAGACTCCCAAGATTTTCCCTCTGATTACTGAGTGAAGTGGGCACAAGTCTGAATCAGGAGCTACATAAATTCTCAAGGGCATGCCTGTGAATGCAAGTGCATCAAGCTGCTAGAACCAGTTAGGAGAACTGGGACGATGTGTTGGACTTAATTTACACAATAACTAAGGTGCTACACTACTGCCCAAATCGAATCCTAACTCATCCAGTGCTTTCAAAATAGCGAGTGTCTGAAATGTTCAATATTCATAATTAATACTGATAAATCTGTATTTGAAATACTGGAGTATTTGTTCTTTGAACATGGTTGTGTTTTAGTTTGCACAAGGGTAAATACTGTAAGTTACCGATTCATAAATGTTGATGCTCTGTCAATCACATATCGGAAAGAAACTGTCAGTCATTTTAAATAACAATTGCCTAATGTATTTTATAAATGGGTCCAGTAACTTACCATGTTGCCTTACCTTTTGATGTGGAGCCATAACAACTAAGGCAGACAGTGTTTTATATTTGTTTATTACTTGAAAACAATCTAATTGCTATATCAGCCATGCTTGCTTTAATTTTTTCAATTGAATAAAAATAAAACTGATACTTTGTGCACTGGCGTTGACGTCGCCACCCCTGATGTTTGGTGGATTAGACTCTTGAGAGACCCCACCGTGGTGTGTGGTGGAACCGTCAGGGGTACTGACACCCCGGTCAGAAGTGTTATAGTTAGCTCCATCTGAAAGAGGATTTGATTATTTGGCCATAAATGAGCATAATTAGATCTCAATTAACTAATTGGGTACTTAAAGCTTGCACGTATCATTTACAAATTATTAAAACATGTATTGTATAGTGTTATAATTTCCCCTGAATCAACTGGATAGTAGGCTATTTACTGAGAATCAGATGACTGAAAGTAAGTCATATGTATTATATATGGCATTTATCTATATCTATCTTCTTAACGATTAATGTGCGATTATTATGCAATAACAAAATATATAAGTATGGCTCTAAAGCTTTTTATCCATTACAGTAAGATGAAAGCAATTTCCTTTATATTGCTGAAATTCCGATTTTGTAAATGTGTATGTTGACAAGTACCTCAACTTTCGTGAGATACTGTAACACCAGGTAGGCCTATTGCCTATCATTGTTCTGAGAATTATGCTTGGAGTAGACAACTAAATAAAATTGTATTTGACTTGGCTAATATTATCAAAGATATACTGTTTTTATCAGGTAGCCATCCAACCAACCAAAACCGGACAAATTTCAATTAGCGCTTCCTCCGTCACTAAACTGGTAATGGGCGTCCACTTTTTCGCGCATGATGATCACACACACAACTGAGTAGCGCGATTCATATTTTGGTTCAAATAACAATGTTTTTATAACATTAAATAATAAACTCAAACATACAACGTGTCATACTTATTTCACGCACCTATTCTTTTTCAATTGAAGTAATCCAAAAGTAATCATACATTTTTTCAAAATCCGATTACAATATATTTGTTGGTAACATAACTGATTACAGTTACTATTTTTACATGTAACAGATTACTCTGGGTGTGTGAGGGTTGAGTGGACTCCGGGGATACCAAAACATAGAGCAGATAAGAGGAAATACAAACACGCCAACGCACTAGACAGAAACTCTTTCACACACGAGACCCACGGAAAAAACATTCCTCACGGAGGAGGGGTCGTGACAAAAACCAATTATAATGTAATTCTGCAAAATAGTAAGGTGGCTAATAAAAGTATGCTGGGCATTTGTAGAATAAATCCGATGTTGTTTGGTGTGTATATGTCAATCAATGAATATTTTATTGATTTTCAAAGCTTTTATTGCACTATTACAGATTTCAGGAATTTTCACTAAATCCTCAGGATAATTTCTGTAGAAAACAAAGGTTGTAAAAGTATGCAAGGCATTTATAGAATAAATCAGATGGTGATGTGTTTATGTAAATCAAGTAAGTTATTAAGTTATACAACATTAACATCCATAAAGATAAAAAATAACAATAGAAACTATAACGCTCAAAATCTATGTTAACAGTATTCATAACAAAACAGTGATGTACGACACATAACATTAGAGGAAAGTTACATTGGTATACTGACTGTAGCCTAGTATCTAAGCATATTATAACCTACTTTAACATCACCCCCAACGGGTGCAAGACACCTTATAGTGACAAAAGAACAGAATACGACGTTCTTCCTTCCACGATGAGTAAGAAAAAGTAATTTTCCCTTTGAACTAACAACACAACAATTTAAATGAGTAGTTAAGTCTAAACTGTTTAAACTAGAAACATTGGGTTATGCATGTTTTGCGATCTAATGCTTTATCTTTCCTTTTTAAATTGAAGCCATTAAAACGAATGTAAACTTGTTTATTAATTTAAAAAAATATTCATAATTTTAACGTACGTTTACATCAACCATGCTTAATCTTTACAACTGAAAAAAAACATCAAGCGATTACCTTTGTGCACTAATTGTCTATGGAATGCATAACAATGTAATCATAGTGTTTCATATAGATGCAGGGTTTCTTCAGCCTCCCCTTAGACGGAGCGACAGTTGGATTGTGCTGCGATTTCCGATGCCGTAGTCCTCCAGTTTCTTGCCATCTTCTAGCTGCCTACCCTGGTGAATTAACCTCTGTTGGTTGGCAGGGACTTTCTCCTTGTTTTCCACCTTGGCTTTAAACTGGGTTACAGTCTCATTCGGCACCACATCGTACGTATGCACCTGGCCGTTGACGTTTTTTAGAAACACTTGGATAGGATTAGTAATCAGCACCATCACTTTAGATCCTGAATTCAGACCATAGTCGATTAATGTTTTTGAATCATCGTTGAGACTGATGTTGTTCCCATTGACACCAGACAATCTTTGAGTTGACGTCGCCACTCCTAATGTTTGGTGGATTAGGCTCTTGAGAGACCCCACCGTGGTGTGTAGCGGAACCGTCAGGGGTACTGAGTCCCCGTTCAAAAGTGTTATAGTGAGTTCCATGATATCTGAAAGAGAATTTAATTTATTATTTGACCTTAAATGTGCATAGTTGGATTATACATTATTTACTATCAATGCTTTACAACTTGTTAAAAATATGTATAGTCCTCATGTCTTATTATAAGGCTATTATTATAAGTGTTATTGTGAGCTCCATCTGAAAGAGGATTTGATTATTTGGCCATAAATGAGCATAATTAGATCTCAATTAACTAATTGGGTACTTAAAGCTTGCACGTGTCATTTGCAAATTATTAAAACATATATTGTATAGTGTTATAATTTCCCCTGAATCAACTGGATAGTAGGCTGTTTACTGAGAATCAGATGACTGAAAGTAAGTCATATGTTCACAAGTCATATGTATTATATATGGCATTTATCTATATCTATCTTCTTAACGATTATTATGCCTGTTGCAATAACAAAATATATCATAATAAGTATGGCTCTTAAGCTTTTTATCCATTACAGTAAGATGAAAGCGACTTACCTTTATATTGCTGAGTCCGATTTTGTAAATGTGTATGTTGACAAGTACCTAAACAGAATTAAAAAAAAAAGCAGGACAGTTCTGTCATTTATATTAACAGCTGCCCCTCCCCTGCATTATTACCCTCTGCCTCATCCAGCCTGGTCACTTTCGGTTCCCATTCTCAGTAAGATGCGGTATGATGAACTTTTGTTGCAGGAAGTCAAGTTATTTTTATTTTATTAACACTCTGTACAGAGTAATAGCAAACAATGAAATACAGTAGTCCATTGGCAACTTGTTCTTAAACCAATTTCAACGAAGTCTGTGAAGTTCTTATTTGAGTCGTATTTGGTAATGTATCACCATAGTGTTTTGCCAGTCTAAACAAGTTCACATAGAGTACAAAGTGCAATGTTCCCAAGCAGACCATTTTCGCATATCATACTAAAATGTTGATACGTCAGACAGAAAGAAAAGGGAAACCTAATTACATTTTACAGTGAAACCCAACCTTCTTGTGAAAACCCAAGATGATACTGATAACTTCAGTGGTCAATTAATTATTTAATTAATATATCCACGGGTCAATAATTTCTGTACATTTAGGCTATATATATATTCTTTAGTTTTTTAAAACAATTCTTCTGAACAACATAACCCACAAGCTGTTGGTTCATATTGACACGTTCTAGCTTGTTTAGGGAAAGTCTTCTTTAGGAAGTAGTCTATAGACGTGTTTAATATCTATATTATCCATCACCCCAAATACAACTTAAACTGATTTAAAAAGTAGGACAGCATTGTCAGTAATTAAACAGCTGATCTGCCCTTCCCCTGAAATTAAGATTTGGTTTCCTTTCTGCCTCATCACTTTTCGGTTTCACTTTCGGTTTTACAGTATGTTGCAGTCTGCTGCTGTTCTAGAAAGTTGAGTTAAATATATTTTTCTTTGATTAATACTGGTGCATTATAGTGTTTAGGGAAAGCCTTCTTTCATAAAGACGTGTTTACCAACTACATTCGCCATTACTCCAACAATAGTTTTTTTTAGTTTGTCAAAGTTAGCATCAGAACAACTTCATCCACTCAGTTCATAACATTCTACTTCGTGGAACAGAATATTTGACAAACTCATCAAAATGTTTGCTCAGTTCTACTTCGAATCCACCGCCTGGCCTATAGCGGAAATGACGATCTGAGTCTTCATATAATCACAGCTTTGATGTCTCACAAATTGTACATATAAAAAATAAAACTGGATTTTCGGGTCATAGTACAACTGGGAGAGGTATATAACCAAAAAATTGTATTTCTGATTTTTTTTTGCTTGAAAAAAGAGATCTCCCTCATTTGCTCCCACCTTGTGGAGGTTAGCTGAATTACAACAAAAGGAGGCTAATTAATTTGAATGCCTTGTGCTAAAGCCATTCCAGCGTTGTCTTTGCCCTAGTCTGAGGTCCTCTGTGGCCTGGATCAGGTTTCTTTAAGGCTCTCTCTGTATTTCTCTGTGATTTCATTTTTTCGTCAACCTTCCATCGCAGGGGTGTCCAAACCATTCCACGGAGGGCCGTGTGTCTGCAGGTTTATGGTTTTTCCTATAAATTGGTTCCCAGTTCAAACCTACACAACCAGTTGAGGGTAGAAACTAACCAATTAGTTACATAATTAGTCACTCAAGTAAAAGGAGAGAGTGAAAACCTGCAGACACACGGCCCTCCATGGAATAGTTTGGAAACCCCTTTTCCATCGCATCTAAACTTCTTACAAATTGTATAGAATCCTGTTCATTTGGCTGCATGTTTGGTTAGGTTTGATGCTTTGAACGTAACTCGCTCATCTGAAGAAATCTCTCTTCTGTAAATAGCAGCGCAGGGGTGTGAAAACGGTTCCATGGAGGGCCGAGTGTCTGCAGTAGTCTCCCTGCTATCCGCCACCCCCATTATCGGATGTTTCTAGTGGGAGAAGTAAAACCTCTCAAGTTCAAAATGTAAATGCACTGGAAAGCACAAGTAGGTTTTGTTAATAAAAATACTCAATCTTCTTATAGCCTAGGCCATCTTTATGTAGAGCAACAATTCTTTTTTTAACACACCTGCTCCACATTCACACCTGAGACCTTGTAACACTAATGAGTCACATGACACCGGGGAGGGAAAATGGCTAATTGGGCCCAATTTGGACATTTTCACTTAGGGGTGTACTCACTTTTGTTGACAGCGGTTTAGACATGAATGGCTGTGTGTTGTGTTATTTTGAGGGGATAGCAAATTCACACTGTTATACAAGCTGTACACACACATTACTTAACATTGTAGCAAAGTGTCATTTCTTCAGTGTTGTCACATGAAAAGATCTAATCAAATATTTACAAAACTGTGAGGGGTGTACTCACTTTCGTGAGATACTGTAACACCAGGTAGGCCTATTGCCTATCATTGTTCTGAGAATTATGCTTGGAGTAGATAACTAAATAAAATTGTATTTGACATGGCTAATATTATCAAAGATATACTGTTTTTATCAGGCAGCCATCCAACCAACCAAAACCTTATACATTTCAATTAGGGCTTCCTCCGTCACTAAACTGGTTATGGGCGTCCACTTTTTCGCGCATGATGATCACACACACACTGAGTGGCGCAATTCATATTTTGGTTCAAATAACAATGTTTTTATAACATTAAATAATAAACTCAAACATACAATGTGTCATACTTATTTCACGCACCTATTCTTTTTCAATTGAAGTAATCCAAAAGTAATCATACATATTTTCAAAAGTATCTGTAATCCGATTACAATATATTTGTTGGTAACGTAACTGATTACAGTTACTATTTTTACATGTAACAGATTACTCTGGGTGTGTGAGGGTTGAGTGGACTCAGCTGGCACTGGAATCACCTTCGTTCTGACGTCACGCCCCCTTCCCCGTATCGCGGGATACCGAAACATGGAGCAGATAAGAGGAAATACAAACACGCCAACGCACTAGACAGAAACTCTTTCACACACGAGACCCACGGAAAAAACATTCCTCACGGAGGAGGGGTCGTGACAAAAACCAATTATAATGTAATTCTGCAAAATAGTAAGGTGGCTAATAAAAGTATGCTGGGCATTTGTAGAATAAATCCGATGTTGTTTGGTGTGTATATGTCAATCAATGAATATTTTATTGATTTTCAAAGCTTTTATTGCACTATTACAGATTTCAGGAATTTTCACTAAATCCTCAGGATAATTTCTGTAGAAAACAAAGGTTGTAAAAGTATGCAAGGCATTTATAGAATAAATCAGATGGTGATGTGTTTATGTAAATCAAGTAAGTTATTAAGTTATACAACATTAACATCCATAAAGATAAAAAATAACAATAGAAACTATAACGCTCAAAATCTATGTTAACAGTATTCATAACAAAACAGTGATGTACGACACATAACATTAGAGGAAAGTTACATTGGTATACTGACTGTAGCCTAGTATCTAAGCATATTATAACCTACTTTAACATCACCCCCAACGGGTGCAAGACACCTTATAGTGACAAAAGAACAGAATACGACGTTCTTCCTTCCACGATGAGTAAGAAAAAGTAATTTTCCCTTTGAACTAACAACACAACAATTTAAATGAGTAGTTAAGTCTAAACTGTTTAAACTAGAAACATTGGGTTATGCATGTTTTGCGATCTAATGCTTTATCTTTCCTTTTTAAATTGAAGCCATTAAAACGAATGTAAACTTGTTTATTAATTTAAAAAAATATTCATAATTTTAACGTACGTTTACATCAACCATGCTTAATCTTTACAACTGAAAAAAAACATCAAGCGATTACCTTTGTGCACTAATTGTCTATGGAATGCATAACAATGTAATCATAGTGTTTCATATAGATGCAGGGTTTCTTCAGCCTCCCCTTAGACGGAGCGACAGTTGGATTGTGCTGCGATTTCCGATGCCGTAGTCCTCCAGTTTCTTGCCATCTTCTAGCTGCCTACCCTGGTGAATTAACCTCTGTTGGTTGGCAGGGACTTTCTCCTTGTTTTCCACCTTGGCTTTAAACTGGGTTACAGTCTCATTCGGCACCACATCGTACGTATGCACCTGGCCGTTGACGTTTTTTAGAAACACTTGGATAGGATTAGTAATCAGCACCATCACTTTAGATCCTGAATTCAGACCATAGTCGATTAATGTTTTTGAATCATCGTTGAGACTGATGTTGTTCCCATTGACACCAGACAATCTTTGAGTTGACGTCGCCACTCCTAATGTTTGGTGGATTAGGCTCTTGAGAGACCCCACCGTGGTGTGTAGCGGAACCGTCAGGGGTACTGAGTCCCCGTTCAAAAGTGTTATAGTGAGTTCCATGATATCTGAAAGAGAATTTAATTTATTATTTGACCTTAAATGTGCATAGTTGGATTATACATTATTTACTATCAATGCTTTACAACTTGTTAAAAATATGTATAGTCCTCATGTCTTATTATAAGGCTATTATTATAAGTGTTATTGTGAGCTCCATCTGAAAGAGGATTTGATTATTTGGCCATAAATGAGCATAATTAGATCTCAATTAACTAATTGGGTACTTAAAGCTTGCACGTGTCATTTGCAAATTATTAAAACATATATTGTATAGTGTTATAATTTCCCCTGAATCAACTGGATAGTAGGCTGTTTACTGAGAATCAGATGACTGAAAGTAAGTCATATGTTCACAAGTCATATGTATTATATATGGCATTTATCTATATCTATCTTCTTAACGATTATTATGCCTGTTGCAATAACAAAATATATCATAATAAGTATGGCTCTTAAGCTTTTTATCCATTACAGTAAGATGAAAGCGACTTACCTTTATATTGCTGAGTCCGATTTTGTAAATGTGTATGTTGACAAGTACCTAAACAGAATTAAAAAAAAAAGCAGGACAGTTCTGTCATTTATATTAACAGCTGCCCCTCCCCTGCATTATTACCCTCTGCCTCATCCAGCCTGGTCACTTTCGGTTCCCATTCTCAGTAAGATGCGGTATGATGAACTTTTGTTGCAGGAAGTCAAGTTATTTTTATTTTATTAACACTCTGTACAGAGTAATAGCAAACAATGAAATACAGTAGTCCATTGGCAACTTGTTCTTAAACCAATTTCAACGAAGTCTGTGAAGTTCTTATTTGAGTCGTATTTGGTAATGTATCACCATAGTGTTTTGCCAGTCTAAACAAGTTCACATAGAGTACAAAGTGCAATGTTCCCAAGCAGACCATTTTCGCATATCATACTAAAATGTTGATACGTCAGACAGAAAGAAAAGGGAAACCTAATTACATTTTACAGTGAAACCCAACCTTCTTGTGAAAACCCAAGATGATACTGATAACTTCAGTGGTCAATTAATTATTTAATTAATATATCCACGGGTCAATAATTTCTGTACATTTAGGCTATATATATATTCTTTAGTTTTTTAAAACAATTCTTCTGAACAACATAACCCACAAGCTGTTGGTTCATATTGACACGTTCTAGCTTGTTTAGGGAAAGTCTTCTTTAGGAAGTAGTCTATAGACGTGTTTAATATCTATATTATCCATCACCCCAAATACAACTTAAACTGATTTAAAAAGTAGGACAGCATTGTCAGTAATTAAACAGCTGATCTGCCCTTCCCCTGAAATTAAGATTTGGTTTCCTTTCTGCCTCATCACTTTTCGGTTTCACTTTCGGTTTTACAGTATGTTGCAGTCTGCTGCTGTTCTAGAAAGTTGAGTTAAATATATTTTTCTTTGATTAATACTGGTGCATTATAGTGTTTAGGGAAAGCCTTCTTTCATAAAGACGTGTTTACCAACTACATTCGCCATTACTCCAACAATAGTTTTTTTTAGTTTGTCAAAGTTAGCATCAGAACAACTTCATCCACTCAGTTCATAACATTCTACTTCGTGGAACAGAATATTTGACAAACTCATCAAAATGTTTGCTCAGTTCTACTTCGAATCCACCGCCTGGCCTATAGCGGAAATGACGATCTGAGTCTTCATATAATCACAGCTTTGATGTCTCACAAATTGTACATATAAAAAATAAAACTGGATTTTCGGGTCATAGTACAACTGGGAGAGGTATATAACCAAAAAATTGTATTTCTGATTTTTTTTTGCTTGAAAAAAGAGATCTCCCTCATTTGCTCCCACCTTGTGGAGGTTAGCTGAATTACAACAAAAGGAGGCTAATTAATTTGAATGCCTTGTGCTAAAGCCATTCCAGCGTTGTCTTTGCCCTAGTCTGAGGTCCTCTGTGGCCTGGATCAGGTTTCTTTAAGGCTCTCTCTGTATTTCTCTGTGATTTCATTTTTTCGTCAACCTTCCATCGCAGGGGTGTCCAAACCATTCCACGGAGGGCCGTGTGTCTGCAGGTTTATGGTTTTTCCTATAAATTGGTTCCCAGTTCAAACCTACACAACCAGTTGAGGGTAGAAACTAACCAATTAGTTACATAATTAGTCACTCAAGTAAAAGGAGAGAGTGAAAACCTGCAGACACACGGCCCTCCATGGAATAGTTTGGAAACCCCTTTTCCATCGCATCTAAACTTCTTACAAATTGTATAGAATCCTGTTCATTTGGCTGCATGTTTGGTTAGGTTTGATGCTTTGAACGTAACTCGCTCATCTGAAGAAATCTCTCTTCTGTAAATAGCAGCGCAGGGGTGTGAAAACGGTTCCATGGAGGGCCGAGTGTCTGCAGTAGTCTCCCTGCTATCCGCCACCCCCATTATCGGATGTTTCTAGTGGGAGAAGTAAAACCTCTCAAGTTCAAAATGTAAATGCACTGGAAAGCACAAGTAGGTTTTGTTAATAAAAATACTCAATCTTCTTATAGCCTAGGCCATCTTTATGTAGAGCAACAATTCTTTTTTTAACACACCTGCTCCACATTCACACCTGAGACCTTGTAACACTAATGAGTCACATGACACCGGGGAGGGAAAATGGCTAATTGGGCCCAATTTGGACATTTTCACTTAGGGGTGTACTCACTTTTGTTGACAGCGGTTTAGACATGAATGGCTGTGTGTTGTGTTATTTTGAGGGGATAGCAAATTCACACTGTTATACAAGCTGTACACACACATTACTTAACATTGTAGCAAAGTGTCATTTCTTCAGTGTTGTCACATGAAAAGATCTAATCAAATATTTACAAAACTGTGAGGGGTGTACTCACTTTCGTGAGATACTGTAACACCAGGTAGGCCTATTGCCTATCATTGTTCTGAGAATTATGCTTGGAGTAGATAACTAAATAAAATTGTATTTGACATGGCTAATATTATCAAAGATATACTGTTTTTATCAGGCAGCCATCCAACCAACCAAAACCTTATACATTTCAATTAGGGCTTCCTCCGTCACTAAACTGGTTATGGGCGTCCACTTTTTCGCGCATGATGATCACACACACACTGAGTGGCGCAATTCATATTTTGGTTCAAATAACAATGTTTTTATAACATTAAATAATAAACTCAAACATACAATGTGTCATACTTATTTCACGCACCTATTCTTTTTCAATTGAAGTAATCCAAAAGTAATCATACATATTTTCAAAAGTATCTGTAATCCGATTACAATATATTTGTTGGTAACGTAACTGATTACAGTTACTATTTTTACATGTAACAGATTACTCTGGGTGTGTGAGGGTTGAGTGGACTCAGCTGGCACTGGAATCACCTTCGTTCTGACGTCACGCCCCCTTCCCCGTATCGCGGGATACCGAAACATGGAGCAGATAAGAGGAAATACAAACACGCCAACGCACTAGACAGAAACTCTTTCACACACGAGACCCACGGAAAAAACATTCCTCACGGAGGAGGGGTCGTGACAAAAACCAATTATAATGTAATTCTGCAAAATAGTAAGGTGGCTAATAAAAGTATGCTGGGCATTTGTAGAATAAATCCGATGTTGTTTGATGTGTATATGTCAATCAATGAACAAGTTATTGATTTTCAAAGCTTTTATTGCACTATTACAGATTTCAGGAATTTTCACTAAATCCTCAGGATAATTTCTGTAGAAAACAAAGGTTGTAAAAGTATGCAAGGCATTTATAGAATAAATCAGATGGTGATGTTTTTATGTAAATCAATTAAGTTATTAAGTTATACAACATTAACATCCATAAAGATAAAAAAAATAACAATAGAAACTATAACGCTCAAAATCTATATTAACAATATTCATAACAAAACAATGATGTATGACACATAACATTAGAGGAAAGTTACATTGGCATACTGACTGTAGCCTAGTATCTAAGCATATTATAACCTACTTTAACATCACCCCCAACGGGTGCAAGACACCTTATAGTGACAAAAGAACAGAATACGACGTTCTTCCTTCTACGATGAGTCAGAAAAAGTAATTTTCCCTTTGAACTAACAACACAACAATTTAAATGAGTAGTTAAGTCTAAACTGTTTAAAGTAGAAACATTGGGTTATGCATGTTTTGCGATCTAATGCTTTATCTTTCCTTTTTAAATAAACTTGTTTATTAATTTAGAAAAATATTCATAATTTTAACGTACGTTTACATCAACCATGCTTAATCTTTATAACTGAAAAAAAACATCAAGCGATTACCTTTGTGCACTAATTGTCTATGGAATGCATAACAATGTAATCATAGTGTTTCATATAGATGCAGGGTTTCTTCAGCCTCCCCTTAGACGGAGCGACAGTTGGATTGTGCTGTGATTTCCGATGCCGTAGTCCTCCAGTTTCTTGCCATCTTCTAGCTGCCTACCCTGGTGAATTAGCATCTGTTGGTTGGCAGGGACTTTCTCCTTGTTTTCCACCTTGGCTTTAAACTGGGTTACAGTCTCATTCGGCACCACATCGTACGTATGCATCTGGCCCTTGTCGTTTTTTAGAAACACTTGGATAGGATTAGTAATCAGCACCATCACTTTAGATCCTGAATTCAGACCATAGTCGATTAATGTTTTTGAATCATCGTTGAGACTGATGTTGTTCCCATTGACACCAGACAATCTTTGAGTTGACGTCGCCACTCCTAATGTTTGGTGGATTAGGCTCTTGAGAGACCCCACCGTAGTGTGTAGCGGAACCGTCAGGGGTACTGATTCCCCGTTCAAAAGTGTTATAGTGAGTTCCATGATATCTGAAAGAGAATTTAATTTATTATTTGACCTTAAATGTGCATAGTTGGGTTATACATTATTTACTATCAATGCTTTACAACTTGTTAAAAATATGTATAGTCCTCATGTCTTATTATGTCATGTGTATCAAACATTTAGCTTAATCAAAGGGTGGGGATTTACAGAGAATATGCTTACAATAAATACTTTTTACCAGCAGGTTTTAAGCGTTGCAATTTATTAAGCAATTTGTTGAGCCAGTTATAACACAGTACATCATAATTAATCTGAACGCCTGTTTTCTGACAATATAATTGTTTATCTGTACGTTTCTGTAAGATGAAAATGACTTACCGTATCAGTATTGTCAAAAAGTATTTTTTGTAATAGCAAGTTGGTGTTAAAGATGTTTCGCAAATCCGTTGACAAAAACAACTTCCACTGATCAAAATACACGGAATTTATACTGTGTACAGCCGGGCCGTATCAACCCGCCCCTGGAATTAAGATTCGATTTTCTCTCTGCCTTCTCGTCACTTTCGGTTTTCATTCTCAAATTATGGTGATGCGGTCTCTTCGAAGAATAAATCGTGCACTTCAGGTTTTTGTGTGTAGGGGCTCCACCAAGAGGGAGGATTTAGTAAGGAACATTTCGACGAAACCGGAAGTCATTGGAAGTGGGTAGCCTAGCCTGATCCTAGCCTGGCTAGCTAAAGCCGTATAGAGATCATTCGAAAGAGATTTAAGGCAACCATTAATGGGAAATAAGCAATACATAAAGCAATACCGGATTTAGAAAATAATCACAGCAACCGTAAGGGTTGCACGTCTGGTCAACAAACCAAGAAGAACGTGAGGTATAATTAATTATTCTGCAAACACAAAACATGACACACGAGTCAGCAAGGCAAAGTTGTTAAATAGCTAAGTGCTAACGTTAGCTTCATTAGCTAACTATTTCTTGTCGACAACTTGGTGGTTTGCTATGTAATGAATGAATTGGCTACTTTGAGCAACAAGTGAGCATATTTTGGTTATGACGTAGGCGATTAAATACCACAATGTTATGTGCAACGCATTTCTCTAATTAATATTGCTAACTAGCTAGTGCAGATGGTTAGCGAACTACACAGACAGTCCCGCCCCCCGAGCCAGGTTATCCCGTTTGAAAGGAAATATCCGGTGAATTGCTCAACTAGCTTTACAGTATCTAGCAGCCTAAATAATATTGGCTCGTAGTGCATTTGTTTTTTATTATAATACTTATTTAATAATAACTCCATATTCAAGTTGTATGTCTTATGTTCACTTATTTGGTGGACAACTGTTGGTAGACACAATATTTTCATGACTGATGATCAGTGTTCGGTTTTGATACATTCTCTTCGTGTTTTCCATCAGGATAATTCTTGTAACGTCATGGCAGATGGCAGGATCTATGTGGGGAACCTTCCAGCTGATGTGCAAGAGAGAGACATTGAAGATATATTCTTTAAATATGGCAAAATCAGAGATATTGAGTTGAAGAACAACAGAGGCACTATTCCCTTTGCCTTTGTGCGCTTTGAAGATCCAAGGTAAGAAAATCACCATGTCCATAAATGGCATGCTTCAATGGCATAACCTATCATGTAAATACATTAGTTTATAGTTACTAGTGAAAGTTTACTCACCTTTTTACATGCTCAAATCAAATGTTTTCCCTACCACTGTTGACAGCCTAATCAACTTTTTAAAATAAGAGATACATATTCATTTGTAAGGATTTTTGAAGGAGCTTTGACAGTCACTACAACAGTGATTTAAAGGGTGGCAAATAGGTGCAGTTATGAAGGGTTTCTAGTTGGAATCCCAGAGCCAGTAGGGTTAACGATCAGTTCTCTCTTCAAGCAAGTTCATGAATCCTAATTGCTCTCTAGGAACCTCTCTAATTAGATTGTGTTGGATTAAAAAATGAAGTCAGATTTGGGTTGGACCAGGTGTTCATTTGTTGCAACCCGTTTTATAAATAACCCCCACTGCCTTCCATTTTAGGTGTCCAAAAGTGATTGGACAAATTAACAATCTCAAATACAAAGTTGTCATTAAGTGCTTGGTTGCATATTTATTCTCATTCTATGGCTGCCTAAATCTGCAACCCACAGACATTGTCAGACACTGGGTATCATCCCTAATGATGCTCTGCCAGGCCTGTATTGCAGCCATCTTCAACTAGTTTGTTTCGGGGCATTTTTTCCTTTAGTCTAGGCAAGTAAAACACATGCTCAGTTGGATTCAGGGCCACTGATTGACGTGGCCAGTCAAGAACATTCCACTTTTTGGCCTTGTCTAAAACTCCTTGGTTGCTTAAACGGTATGTTTGGGGCCATCGAGCTGCAGCAGGTTGTAGTTTCATCCAATGTGTTCTGAAGCATTTGCTTGTATTTGAGCTAAGAAGATGTTTCTGTATGCTTCATAATTCACTGTACAGTATACTATCTATGTATATACTACATAGTTCTATACCACTGCAGTTAGGGGTTACATAAACAAAGACAAGTGAGACATCTATGTCCAAAACATTAGACTGTGTGTCCTTTAGTAATGTGTCCAATTGGCCAGTAATATCTTGGTTTGGGAGCTTAATAATTGAATATGGTAGCATTGCCTAATCATGGTTTAGGGACTTCTTGTGGCTACTTGGGCACACGAAATCTCAAACAAGGTGTGATCCTGGAAAATTAATTGCATCCAATGTGTAAAGATAACTGTACAGACTTCCTGGTTAAGCAAGCAATGTGATAAAACCCAGAAAAGCATAGGATGTGCTGTGGAGGACTCATACCTCGTCATTGAGTGTCCTACGTCTGCTTGGAGTTGTTATTAATTGGATATCACAAGATTTGATATCACAAAATGCACACAAAAATACTGCATCCCCAGGCAATGCTAGCCAGTTTGCATCACCCATGGCATTGTTCAGTGCTAGACTGGTGTTCAACTTGGTACTATGAAAGGGCATTGTATATTGCTGCACCTAAAAGGGATTTCTTAACAGCCACAACTTGAACGGGATTGGTCAATAATCAGTTACTAGTCACTGACCGCTAAGATTGCCAACAGATTTTTGACCAAACCTTTAAGTTTGTGCATTCTTCTGAACACAACTAGGTGAGACAATATAATTTGTACCAAACTAAATTTTTCCTCATTTAAATTGTTATTGGGAGAGTTGTAAGATAATTGTTGTGGAGCTTCAGACATTTTGTGGAAACAGGGTCCAGGCCTACCATATGTAATGTGTGATATTTCATGTTCTCATCAGGGATGCTGAGGATGCAGTCTATGGAAGAAATGGTTATGGATTTGGTGACTGCAAGCTGCGTGTTGAGCACCCTCGTTCTGCCTCCTCTAAATTTAACGGTCCTATGGGTGGGGGGGGTCGAGGGCCTGGGGAAGGAGGTCCTGGTGGTCCTAAAGGGAGGTTTGGGCCTCCTACTCGGAGGTCAGAGTTCAGAGTTATTGTGACTGGTAAGTGGATGAAGTCTGTATTGTTGTTTTATCAAAGCTAATTTCTATCTTCCATTTCTCTCTTATATTGTGACAGCAGAAAGTTGAGGCTACGAAGACAGGTATTTAGAGAGTATGGAAATAAAGAGTAGGCTCAGTCTACCCTGCTGTCCTTGGGGCCTGTCTGTCAAGGTCAGTGTGCTCAATGGTTTGGTCTCTGTTCCCCCAGGTCTGCCTCCGACTGGGAGCTGGCAAGACTTGAAAGACCACATGAGGGAGGCGGGAGACGTTTGTTTCACAGATGTTCAGCGGGACGGGGAAGGGGTGGTGGAGTTCCTCCGCAGAGAGGACATGGAGTATGCCATGCGGCGCCTGGACAGGACAGAGTTCAGATCACACCAGGTAACTAAGCGCTCAGATGCACAGCTCTACAAGTCTTAAGAACAATGCAGCATTTGGGGACATTGACATGGTTGACGTCTTCCAGGGGGAGACTTCCTGTATCCGTGTCCATGGCGAGATGGGGGTCAGCAGAGGACGCTCGCGGTCCCGTTCCAGATCCAGGGGACGTTATTCACCGGCGTATCAAGGCCGCGGCTCTCCTCCCCCTCGTTATCAGTCACCCCCTGCTCGAAGGTTGTCTCGCCATAGCCCTCCTCCACGTCGACTATCTGCAGCACGCCGCAGCCCGCAAAGCCGCAGCCCGCCCCCCCGTCACTACCGATAATACAGCTGCAGGGGGACCCAAGACCGGTGACTTTCTTTTGTTGCGTTTTTGTTATAGTCTGTTATGTGCATTCCATCATGAGGACTGTCTCCAAAGGAGGACTTTTTAAATAGCATAGACAGCAGACCCGCATTGCCTCACATTTAAATTGATTCATTCTCAAACTTCAGATATTGCTGATTTGGGAGATTTGTGAAGGAGACTGCATACTAGAGGGCTTTGACATTATACAGCTCTTTAGATTTTTTTTGATCTTGTTTCTGTAACAGCCTGTCTAGATGGCCCTGCCTTGTGGATGGTTGCCTCACAAATACTGGCACTAATCTTCATTTTGTTTCTTTTACTTGAGTGAAATGATTTGTAAGTACTCTTGTCCCCATTCTTGAAATAATGTTTGTATCTCCTAACAGCTTTGTAAAAAAAAGTTTTGTTTTTGTTTTTTAAATAAAGCGAGGACTCTTATTAGAATGTTTGTTTTAGTTTCTTAAAGCATACATCTGGTTTGAAGGCACCCAGACCTAAACTTTCCTTATGGTTCAAGCAGTCTTTATTCATTTATGTCCTTACAAAGGTCTATGTCTTCAAGATAGTCCTGTCCTTCCTTATTTTGTTGAGTCGGAATGTGTTTCAACATTCCTCTCTCCCTGGTAGTGGAATGTTACCTGAAAATAGTAGAGATGTGTCAAGACAAAAACAGGGAACCACATTAAAAGAGAACAACAGTACAAACTGCACTTTCCAAGGTGTTAACACAATAGCCAAGTTACTTACCTGGCGGTGCCACAAAGTACTCCTCTACGGTGTCTTTGGAAAGCTGGAGCAGTCTATCTGCACAGTCCCCCTCTGCTACTACATCCTCCCTCAGATACAATGCCCTAAAGGACAGACTGAGATTATTAAAGTGACATCAGCATTGGTAGATCTGAAGCAATTAATTTGGGGGAGGGCGTATAAGTACATTTTAGAAAATCTGTCAAAAATGTACTTATTTTAACCTGACCACTTCAAATTGGTAAGATGCAAAGGGATGCCACATTGGTTGCTTAGGGAGAGATTAGGGTTAACTGTCTCAAGGAACAAAGGATATTTTCATTACAGGTCCGCTGTTACCATGCTCCACCAAATGTTCCACTGAAAATGTTCGATGGCATACCACGCAACCTGATCGTCAAATCTGCAAACATTCAAGGACTTGTGTGGTTAAAGATTTGTCAAGTCTGGGCTTCTAACCTGTTCTCTAGAACTGAATCCATTGGATCTACCCCCTCTGTGTCAACAACATGCAGCTGATCAGCAAATCGGATGGCTTTCTTCAGACATACAAGCCCCTCCTGGTTGGGGAAATCTACCAAAGCTAGTCTCTCTAATTTGTCAACAAGGTCTGCAGGGACTTGCTTAGCCTGCAAAAAAAGAAATTCAGTGTCATTTAAAGTGGATTTATCTTAATTTATAATCTAATAAAAACACTGGATTAAAAAAGTAACATATAGCCTACTAACTGGAGGTAGTTGGTTCTCCAGTACAGGCTCCCATGTTGCTACACTGGGTACCTTGGTGAAATATGGAAATTATTAAACTTGGGCAACAAACTACATCACAACCTGGATGCTAGCAGCTTTCCAAGCCGTCAGACTCTAATATACTATCTAACATTTACTTCAGAAAATGATTACGCTTAAGGTAGTTAAAACTGTCGTTCCTAATCAATTACCTTTGATGTGTTACCTTCTGTACTGTACTGATAATGTACAGGTGTTAAAAGACCACACCAAAGTCGGCACCTGAAGTTCTGCTTGGAATCTCTGATACGTAGAGCCACTGAAGCTGTTGTAACCCAGCGGTGATAACATCTAGGCCCAATATTCAATATTACTTTCTGTAACGTTCGCGCATAATTCACTACGGACATTTTTATGCCAACGATAGTATTGCACGTTTGCTTGCGAATACCTATATATTTACGATCACATTCAGGGTATGTAACTGATCAACGAAAACATGAAGCCCTAACTTTACAATATATCGACATCCGAGGTGCTTTTGGGGAAGATGGAAAGTGCCACGCGGTGCATTATGGGCAAATGGAATGGATTTTTCAAAAACACCACGTTTTCAAATATACGTGATCAATACGTAGAACTTTAGAAACATGTTTTGAAATATTACACAGGTAACTTGTTTTATTAACCATCATATCGGTTTTAATCGTGACAAAAATACACGATTCCTTTACCAATAAAGGATAGATAAAGAAAATCCCAGTGCCATATAGCCACGATAGAAACAATAAAATCTAATGTGGATTAATGGGACAGTGTATATTTAGTGCGAAAAGGACTATTGAGAAAAAACATCCAGTGGATATTCTTATGTAAAAATGCAAATGCAGATACATCCAGAATGAGATTTAATGTAATGTTAGTTGGTTTGCAGTGAAGTGTTAGAAGTGCCAAAATAGATAAACTATTTGCTGAATAACATTTTGCTGTGATATGTTGAATACTCAGGTAGTATACTGTTGCATATTATTTCAGTAACGACTTTTATTTTGAAGGCTAATTTGATCCGGAATGATTTTGTAGAACAATCAAACTGTTTCCGGGTTAGCAATGGCAACCTAGTTCAAGCGTCCATGCGTGTGTTGTTGACATTTGTTATTTCATCTTTAGTGTATTGTCATCATTTAGGTTATGAAAAATGTCGAGATTAATAGTCAAAAACCTTCCAAACGGGGTAAGTTACATTGGAATGGAATATTGCATAGAGCGTCTCACTAAGACCATTTACATTATGTCAATACATTTCAGTGGCTATCAAGCTATAGTAATGTGTACTAAACTGATTTAGGGTTGGCTCAGGTTGAAACAGCAGTCTTATGAAACGGACAAAGTGATGATTCATTCTCCGTTTACGGGTTAGCCCTTTAAGACTTAACCAGATAGTTTTTAACAAACCTGCATTTGGCGTGACAAGCTACTGTAGCTATCTTAGTTTTTGGTTTGCCTACAAAAGTTGTCAGCAGTTTCCAACCTAGGGTCCTAGGACCCCCGTGGGAGTCATTGGGGAGCCATAACCCAAAATGGTTGAGAAACCACTAGACTAACTATCCATGTTCAGTTTAGCCCTGAGGTCCCTCAGCTTGGCAAGAACTAGGACATACTTTGTTTTTTATTTGTGGTAGACTGTCCTGAGTCCACTTGGAGATGTGGCGATGAGGCATGGCTTTAATCACAAGTTAGATATCATGAAATTCGGGAGAAAAACTGTAAGAGTAAAAATAAGAAACAAAAACGTAGTAACTATTACCAACCAAAAGATGATACTATGTTTTTTTTTTATGGCAATGGACCTAGTCATGATTGTGGTAAAGTTCTGGCCTCAGCTTAGGATAGATAAATGGAGCAATAATCCTGTGGCAGCATTGTTGAATGCTTTAACGTGCTGTGATGTTGCTATGCTGACACAGGACGCTAACTTGGATGAGCTAGTTACAGAGTTTCACAGAGATTATGCATATCCAGTGAAATTGTTGATGTTCCTGGATGTGGAGAACTTGAAAATGAACAGTAGCACATTTATAGATGTTCCTCATTTACTGCTAACCTGTGCCTCCTTATGCAGTTGTGGATATAAAGGAATATTCAAATGTATTCTCTACACAAGTGAATACATTTAGAGTAGGGGCTAGGCTGGAGTAGGTTGCTGATGACTGAGCTTGTACCTGCAGATGAAAGAGGAGCGGTTTAAGGGGATGTTTGCTGCCTTTGGAACCCTGACCGACTGCGACCTGAAGTTCACCAAGGATGGCAAGTTTCGCAAGTTCGGATTTGTGGGCTTCAAGACTGAAGAGGATGCAGACAAGGCTCTGAAACATTTTAATAAAAGCTTTGTGGACACGTCCAGAGTAACGGTGAGACAGTTGAACATTAAGATTCTTGAAGCTAGCAGCATATCACGCTGCATCCTAGTGCTGGCTTAGCCTCACACAGCTGCCTGGTCCGGCAATCTTACATTTAAACGCTGAACAGATATCAGTCTGGTCGTAATGAGTAGACTTAAGTTTGGAGCTGGCTACCGTTTAACCGATTCAATCAGCACACTTTCAAGAATTATGGATGTGATCTAGGTAATCATGTGTACTTGGCTTTTTTTTTTGGTAGTAGCCAAGGTGCGTTTGATGTGCAAATGTTTGTGAAGATTATGTCAATAATTGTTTTCAGACTTTTTAATCAGTTACACTTACTGATCTACTTGTTTGATTGCTGTTGCTTGATGTACAATACTGTTTGTTGTTGTGAATTATGGCGATTTGGTGCTACGTTATGTGCATTGTTCGTTTAATTATAGGTCAGTCCAATCACATTCAAATTAACTTTTCTTACTGCCCTATGTCCAAAAGACCAAACTGATATCTGTGTGATATCTGTGTAGCGTTTAAATTTCAGATTGCGGGATCAGGCGGCTGTGCAAGGCTTGTGCTAAATTTCCCATCTGGTCCTCATATAATCACCTCAACATCCCCTGCTTCCAACTGACTCATCCATCCCCTCTCCTGGTCCTGTTAGTATTTGCCTGTTAGGTTGTTGCTGTAAATGATGAATGTACACTGATGAGCCTAAACATAATGAACACTCACAGGTGAAGTGAATAATGTTGCTGTTCTCCTAACAAGGGCACATGTCAAGGTCTAGGTAGATTAGATGACAAGGCAACAGTATGTTCTCGTTTTCAACTTTTTGGATGCAGGAGTAAAGACCTGAGCGACTTTAACAAGGGCCAAATTGTTATGGCCAGACAACTGGGTCAGTGCATCCCCGAATCTGCAAGTCTTTTGAGGTGCTCCCAGTCAGCAGTGGCGAGTACCTACTGACGGTGGTCAGAGGAGGGACAAACCGGCAACAGGGTGTTGAGGACCCAAGACTCATCGAAGAGTCCCGTTTCCATTTACATCACGTGGACGGGAGTGTACGTGTGTACCGTTTACCTGGTGAAGTGATGGCACCAGGATGCACTGTGGGAGGACGACAAGCCAGTGGAGAGAGTTTCATGCTTTGAGCAATGTTCTGCTGGGCAACCTTGGGTCCGGGCATTCAAGTGGATGTCAATTTGACGTGTACTACCTATCTAAACAGCGTTGCAGTCCTGGTTCACCCCTTCATGGCAACGGTATTCCCTGATGGCAGTGGCCTCATTCAGCAGGATAATGTTCCCTGCCACACTGCACACATTGTTCCGGAATGGTTTGAGGAACATGACGAAGACTTCAAGGTGTTGCCCTGGCCTCCAAATTACACACATCCCAATCCGATTGAGCATCTGTGGGATGTGCTGGACTAACAAGTCCGATCCACCTCGCAACTTACAGAACTTGAAGGATCTGCTACTAATGTCTTGGTGCCAGATACCACAGGACACCTTCAGGTGTCTTGTAGAGTTCAGATGCTGTTTTGGCGGTACTTGGAGGACACACAGCTTGTCAGGCTGGTGGTCTCTATGTTTTGGCTCATCAGTGTATATTCAGTCAATTTGCCTTGTAAAATAAGAGTTAAATAAAATAAAAGATGGATAGCAAACCAATGACAGGTTATATGCCAACATCTAATAGGCTGTGACTGCTTGGCCCTGGGGACAGATCCTGTCATGGTTCTCTATGATGGTCTGTTTTGTTCCTTTGCCCAGGTGGAGATGTGCAAATCTTTTGGGGACCCCACTAAGGCCAGAGCCTGGAGTAAACACACCCGTGTCTCAGCTAAAGGCCCTGTGGAGAATGTTAAGGTAGGTTGTGATAACTGCGCTGCAGTCCAGTGGCTAAATGTTTTTGAAATGTGTCTCTTCATGATGTGTTCTCTTCATCTTCTGGTCATGCCTATGCACAGGGTCCTGGGTGATATTGGTGTTTTATTATTTTTACTGTTTATTTGCCATAATAACAATGATTATGATATACTTATTGTATACGATTATTATATGATCTATTTCTTTTTCTTGTTCTTTTGTTCTTTCACCAGGAGAAGAAAAAGGAATCATCCAATATTCTAGGCAAGGTAAGGATATGTCTGTATAGCATATGTCTGTATCACATTATGGACAGAGGCATTGACATGCTTGGGTTCTGGTTAATAAAATGTCTGTTTTATTTTTTGTTTTGGTCAGCTGGAGGATGATGAGGGTTTCCAGGAGTTTGTATCAGTGCATCAGAATCGTAAGCAGGTCCCTGTCTGGGCCAATGACACGCTGCCCCAATCAGCAGCCTCTGACATAGGCAAGGAGAAGAAGAGGAAGAAGAAGCCTGACTCGGATGATTACCTTAACTTTGACTCTGATGAGTCCGATGAGGAACAGGAGGAGGAGGAGGAGGTGGAGGAGGAGGAGGAGGATGAGGGAAACCAAGGTGAGTACACATGCATACACGCCAGCTTTCCTTGACAGGTGGCGGTTAAGCTGTGTGTGTGAACAGTGTGTTTTCACTGTTAGGTTAAGCTGTGTGTGTGAACAGTGTGTTTTCACTGTTAGGTTAAGCTGTGTGTGTGAACAGTGTGTTTTCACTGTTAGGTTAAGCTGTGTGTGTGAACACTGTGTTTTCACTGTTAGGTTAAGCTGTGTGTGTGAACACTGTGTTTTCTCTGTTAGGTGCTAGTAAGGAGGCCCTGAAGTCAGGCCTGTCTGATATGGACTACCTGCGTTCCAAAGTGGCTCATACAGAGGTTGCTGAGGAGGATGGAGACAAGTCTGTCCATTTGATGCAGACTGACAGTTCTTATGAGAGTGGAGACAAAGACAGTAATCGGAAGGTCACAGCACCAACCCCTTCACTGGATAAAAGCCCGGGCAAGCCTGGCAAAAAGCAGGAGGTAGGGCAGATTCCTGACCCACAGGCCTGGGACTGCAGATTGTACTTCAGATCCAGTCTTCCGCACATGGAGGTTACCAGATGATAAAGCATTCTGTCGTTGACATTAGGTCAGAGAATTGTGGTTGTTGTGGTCTCTTTGGTAACGTGTGCCTGCGTGTGTGACCCCACAGACCGAGCCCACCACTGAGTTCACAGTGAAACTGAGAGGATGTCCTTTCAATGTCAAAGAGGTGAGTGTGTGTGTGTGTGCAAGGTGGGGTGGATTACTTGACAAGTACAATGCCTTATTGGTTAGTTAAGTAATCACTGACATTGTCACTTGGATTACTCAAAAATAATCATTACTTTTGTTACTTTCATCAAAATAGTAGTAAAGAACATGTAATGTTTTTTCCTAATTGACTAATTGTGTGAGAATGTAAAAGTAGAGTTTCAACAAATGTTCAACATCGCACCAGTTGATTATGTGTGGTGTTATGTGAATGTTTATGCAACATCCACAGCAACAAGTTCGAGAGTTCATGACTCCTCTGAAGCCTGTAGCCATTCGAATCCTTAAGAACACAACAGGAAACAGAACCGGGTATATATATGTGGACCTGCACTCAGAGGAGGAAGTGAAAAAAGCTCTGAAGAAGAACAAAGATTACATGGGTGAGCATCTCTCTGTCTGTGCATGAGCATATGCTCGTTGGTGTTTTCCCTGAGAATAAAGAAATGACAACGATGTGTTCTGTGTCTGTCCTCAGGGGGGCGCTATATTGAGGTGTTTCCAACACGCGGCAGGGGTGAGTGGCAGTCAGAGAGGCGGGAGAAAGTGAGTGAGAGGAGCTTCACCCGGGAGCTAAAGGAGGATGAAGTGGAAGAAGATATAGCAGAGTCAGGAAGACTCTTTATAAGAAACCTGCCCTACACCTGCACAGAAGAGGAGCTTCAAGACCTCTTTTCCAAGCACGGTATGCTTGCATTCACACACACACACACACACACACACACACTCAGTATACCTTCTATCTTCACATTGTATTTTATTGATTTTATGGTATTTTCATTTCTTTTTTTAATTTAGTTTAAACAAACCTGTAAGTTGAAACCTATGATTGTTCACATGTTACAGGTCCTCTGTCTGAGGTGGTCTTCCCCATTGACAATCTGACCAAGAAGCCTAAAGGGTTTGCCTTTGTCTCTTACATGATCCCTGAGAACGCAGTGACAGCTCTGGCTGAGCTGGATGGACACATATTCCAGGTACCAATCTCAGTGTTAAGGGTTTTTGTATCTGCATTATGTCTATTCCATCTAACATAGATGTAGTGCTGTATCTGCATTGTCTATTCCATCAAACATAGTTTTAGTGCTGTATCTGCATTGTCTATGCCATCTAACATAGCTGTAGTACTGCATCTGCATTATGTCTATTCCATCTAACATAGATGTAGTACTGCATCTGCATTATGTCTATTCCATCTAACATAGATACATAACTGCATTTTGTTTATCACATCTTGCGTCTCATCTGTCCATATAATGCCACCCCCCTCAGGGTAGGATTCTGCACCTTCTTCCATCCACTCTGAAGAAGGAGAAGTCTGATGGTGCCCACTCCGGCCCAGGCTCATCCTCCTACAAACGCCAGAAAGATGCCAAGGACAAAGCAGCTAGTTCCAGGTCAGTTATTCTCTACAAACGTATCTTCCTTAGGGTGGTGGTTATCGTTCGCTTCCTGTGGTTCTGAAATATACACTAATCTCTTATATTGGCGAGTTTAATCTGCTGTTTTGCAGGCTGAATACCATTTTTGTACTTGGAGTTTACTTCACATAGTTACACTGTTGTACTTTTTGCAGTCATTTTTTGTAGCACTTTTTGTAGGCTTTTGGCATTCTGCAACATCAAGAGAAATATTCAATATAATTAATACTTTTTTAAGTGGCTGAATCTGGGAAGGCCAGTGGCTGCAGTGAATCAAGTCGGGAACTTTTTTATTTTATTTCTGGTTGTCTTTCCAATACTGATCCTTGATTTGTATTATTTCATCAAAAGGTGGCTTTTAAGCATCAAACAACTTTGTATAAATAACATTTGACCAAAAAAGATCTTATTCATTGACCACCCTACTTTGTACTTTCAAGTATCTCTCTCGTAGTCCAGCTTCCTTTTACAACCCAGTATTGGCGCTGCCCCGTAGATATTTTCTGTGTTTGTTAACATTGTGATGTTTGTTCCTTTGCAGCTCCCATAACTGGAACACGCTGTTTCTGGGTACCAGTGCTGTCGCAGATGCTATTGCTGAAAAATACAACACCACCAAGAGCCAAGTCCTGGACCATGTGAGTTTTACTTTCCTCTTCCTCAAATACACCATTCTTCCTCTGTGCCTGATCGTCTTCAATGATTCTCTCTCTCAGGAGTCCAAGGGGAGTGTAGCAGTGAGGATGGCTCTGGGAGAGACTCAGATTGTCCAGGAGACTCGCCAATTCCTGCTAGATAACCACGTCTGTCTGGACTCCTTCAGTCAGGTATGTCCAGGATGGGCTTGCACTGTGTGAAGAATGTAACATTAATGAAAGGTAGACTCTGCAAAATGACTTTGCCACAAGCAGCACTGCAAATAGAGATGGGCGAGATAGATGGCTTTCACACAGAAACACTCTGAACATGATAGAGGTTATTCTGATGTTGGTGCTTTTTGTTACCCACAGGACAAAACCCAGGGTGAAACACGTTTTAACACTCTTCGTTGTTGTGGAAATGTAACCACTATGCTCTTTACTGTCTGGATAGTCAATTCTGCTGAGTCTTCATTTAAAATGATACTGCATGATTTTAGATATAAAATGCCCTCTAATTATTGGTAGAGTGAAAAAAATAATCTAGCAAATGTGCTAAAATGACTGTAAAATAACTTCAGAAATCCCCAAGGTGTCAGCAAAGACCTAAACCTAAATTATTTCAATGTGTTTGTCTGACTCTGGTTAAGTGGAACCAAGATCTCTAGTCTCACAGTATTAATTTGCAGTACCAGTCAAAAATTTAGACACATTTTTTAATTCAAGGCTATTTTATTTTTTTGTTGAGTAAAATTGATTGATAAGCTCAACAGGTCGTGGTAAGTTAAGACAATTCAAAATACTATTCAGACATTCCCAAATGTGAACTTTTCTGTTATACATTTGTGTGCCAGCCAACAACTGAGTGGTACATTAACATGAAAGGAAGAAATTTACTATTTGTAAATGGCGTTAAGTATACCCACAAGCATATCCACAGGGTGAATAGTTAGTAACTTGAAAAATACACTGCTCGAAAATCGGATCTTGATGAATGAAATATATTAAAGATCAAAATCCTTACTGTACGGTCAATGGAAACCAAAATCACCAACCGTCTGAGGGCTGGATTCAAACTCAAAGTAAACAATTGAAATCATAGGCTGTTCCAGCGTGAATTTCATCACGGCAACTCATGTGACTCAGTAGTGTGTATGGCCCCCACATGCCTGAATGCACTCCCGATGAGATGGCGGATGGTGTCCTTGGGGGATCTCCTTCCAGACCTGGATCAGGGCATCATTGAGCTCCTGGACATTTGTGGCACTACTTGGCAGCGTTGTATGCACCGATACATAACGTCCCAGAGGTGCTCAATTGGATTCAGGTCTGGGGAACTTGAGGGCCAGTCAATGGCATCAATACCTTTGTCATCCAGGAACTGCCTACACACTCTGGCCACATGAGGCTGGGCATTGTCCTGCACCAGGAGGATCCCAGGGCCCACTGCACCAGCGTAAGGTCTGACAATGGTTCTGAGGATTTCATTCCAGTACCTAACAGCAGTCAGGGTACTGTTGGCTAGCATGTGGAGGTCTGTGCGACCCTCCAAGGAAATGCCTGGCCAGACCTTTACTGACCCTCCACCAAAAAGGTCATGCTGGATGATGTTGCAGGCAGCATAACGGTCACCATGGCGTCTCCAGACACTTTCCCCTCTGTCACATATTCTCATTGTGAACCTGCTCTTGTCTGTGAAGAGAATGGAGTGCCAGTGGCGGACCTGCCAATTCTGGTGTTCTCTGACGAATGCCAATCGAGCTGCACAGTGCTGGGCTGTAAGCACAGGTCCCACTAGAGGACGTTGGGCCCTCATGCCACCCTCATGGAGTCTGTTTCTGGTAGTTTGGTCAGAAACATGCACACCAGTAGCCCGCTGGAGGTAATTTTGTAGGGATCTGGCAGTGTTCGTAATCTTCCCACAAAGGAGCTGATACCAGTCCTCCTGCTGGGTTGATGCCCTTCTACGGCCCTGTCCAGCTCAAATTGTGTAATGGCTGTGCCATCCTGGAGGAGCTGGAATGCCTGTGCAACCTGAATGGGCTGCAGGTACTGCCTCATGCTGCCAGTAGTGGCAAGGACACTGGAGAAGAATCAGTCAGGAAGGATAAGGAAAGAGAAATTGTCTGTGGCCACCACCTGCAAAACCATTCCCTTTTTGGGGGGTTGTTTTGCTGTTGCCTCTTCGGTGCACCTGTTGTCACTTTCATTTGCACCAAAACAGGTGACATTGATTCATAATTGCTTATGCTTCCTAACTGGGCAGATTGATATCCCTGGAGTTTATTTGACTTGATGTTATACTGGGATGTTTACGTGTTCCCCTAATTTTCTGACCTGTGTATATTAAATAATCTTCAATGTCTGTAACCAAACATTAAGGATTATTATAGATGGGGATGTTAAATGCAGTACTAGTGATATAAGTAATGGGAATTGACAGACATTAAGTCAATGGGCAAACAATTTACAGTCATCTTACTGTATGAAACAGTCAATGCTTGTCTTAAAATGTTCATTTCATGGATACTGGTTTTTAATTGTCCTCTGATTTTGATGTTAAGGTGGTGGAATGGGATTTAGTCCTGTTTTAGATTAATTCCAAATAGTCAAGGAATTAATGTAACAAATTATTTTAATATACAAAGAGAGTTACAATTACAGTACAAGATAAAAGATTGAAGCTGGAGGGAGGAAAATGTAAGAGAGAGCTTTCCCAAACTATATCCCCTAACCAAACGTGTGATGGTTGGTTTACTGACATAAGGATAACAAAACTAGTCCTGAAGAATAGACCCCTTATCAATTAAGGACATATTATGATCTGATCTGGGGCCATCTCATATGACAGAGTGGTGTTATCTTGAGTAGCAAGCCAGCTAGGCAATAACAAGCAAACCTTGTGTCCCTGTATTCACACCTTGTCGAAACATCTGTTGACCGTCAACATTCCAATGATTGCCTACTAAGATATAAATTAAGTGTGTATGTATACATCAATCAATCAATCAAATGTATTTATAAAGCCCTATTTACATCAGCAGTAGTCACAAAATGCTTTTACAAAATATGCAGCCTTAAACCCCAAGGAGCAAACAACAACAGTGTTGAATTTCAGTGGCTAGGAAAAACTCTCTAAGAATGCTGACATTTAGGAAGAAACCTAGAGAGGGGCCAGGCTCAGAGGGGTGACCAGTCCTCTTCTGGCTGTGCCGGGTGAAATATTAAGAGTACAAATTGTAATAATTAATAAATGCATGTGGGCTGAGTCCAGAGTCTATTTACACCTAGTCCAGGTTGGAAGCATGACCAGATGGACGAGGACAGGGACAAGACCAAGACCTCATGTCCTCCTAAGTTTAAAACAGGGCAGGAGACAGGGAAATATTTGAAAATGCATCCCTTAGATCTACAAGGATCTAAAGCGTGTAAGACCTTGGGGGTGAGACAGGGTGGTCCAGTGACACTGTGGCCCCGGACAGGGCCTAACAGGCAGGAAATCAATCCACCCACATTGCCCAGCATCAAGCAGAGAAGCACCCACCAACCGCAACCACCCTGAAATGAGGGCTGAGTATTGCCAAAAGAGTTCAGCCCAATTGCACAATGGTATACACAATGGTATACAAAATTATGAAGAATCATTGAATATGTAAATAAATATAGATTTGACGTTTTTCGGTTCCTTCAAAGGCAGCAGGGCCTCGAAGCACATGTGTGTTCCTGGTGAAGAACCTTCCAGCGGGGGTGACGGTCGGAGACCTGGAGGCGTTGTTCTCGCCACATGGCACCCTGGGTAGAGTACTGCTTCCACCTGCAGGCTTAACTGCCATCATAGAATACCTGGAGCCTACAGAGGCCAAACGAGCCTTCACAAGACTGGCATATAGCAAGGTTTGTGGGTCTGTTCCATACAAATGTGGCAGCTAAAATGTGAAAAATGTTCATGACATTTGTGTTAAATACTTGAATACTGTTAGGAAGCACATGGTTGCTTTGAGGCTAATCTCATACTCTTCATTTGTCTTTCTCTGCCGGTCTATCTCTAGTTCCAGCACATCCCCTTATACCTAGAGTGGGCGCCGATAGGAGTGTTCTCAGCTCCCGTGCCCAGCAAGACACTTCAATCTGTACCAGAACCCACCTCGAAAACCACAGAACAGGAGGAGGAGGAAGCAGAAGAAGAAGAAGAAGAAGCAGAAGCAGGATCTACACTCTTCATCAAGAACCTTAACTTTACTACAACAGAGGAGACATTGCGAGAGGTATGGTAATAGCATTAGATTTCTGGAATCGGGATAAGAGGATAAGTGTTGTAATTTCAGGGATAATGGATGAAAAGTAGGATGAGAAGAGTGGTTAGAGCAGAGGTGTCAAACCGGTTCCACAGAGGGATGAGTGTCTGAAGGTTTTTGCTCTCACCTTGTACTTGTTTGATTTATTAGATCACTAATTGGTTCTACCACTAAGATTCTACCATCACATGGTTTTTTAGGACTTAACTGGGAACCAATTTATAGGGAAAACCAAAAACCTGCAGACACTCGACCGTCCGTGGAATTGGTTTGACACCCCTGGTTTAGAGAATGCGTTGTGCGTGTGATGTTTTATTTTCATGTCTCATGTGTTGGGTTTGTGTCTTTCTACAGACTTTCTCCAAATGTGGCACAGTGAAGTCCTGTACCATCTCCCAAAAAAAAGACAAGTCTGGTACTGTACATGATTTTTAGACTGGTTCTGTACATGACCTGTAAACTGGTACTGTCCATGACCTGTAAACTGGTTCTGTCCATGACCTTTAGATTGGTTCTGTCCATGACCTTTAGATTGGTTCTATCCATGACCTTTAGATTGGTTCTGTACATGACCTTTAGACTGGTTCTGTCCATGACCTTTAGACTGGTTCTGTCCATGACCTTTAGACTGGTTCTGTCCATGACCTTTAGACTGGTTCTGGACATGACCTTTAGACTGGTTCTGTACATGACCTTTAGACTGGTACTCCACATGATATTTAGACTGTTACTGGACATTACTTTTAGATGAACAATGTGTGTATCAGTGATGTCTCAGTCCTGTTTTGTCCCTGTAGGTCGGCTCTTGTCGATGGGCTATGGCTTTGTCACCTATCAGACGAAGAAGGCAGCAGAGAAGGCCTTAAGGCAGCTACAGGTACTAACCTTAGCCCTGATTGTGGCCCCTTACCTTAACCCCTACAGCTACAGATATCTTACACATCTCTCTCTCAGCACTGTAGTGTGGATGATCACCAGTTGGAGTTGAAAGTTTCTGAGAAAGCCACCAAGTGAGTCCCGCCATCACACTGACTGTGGTTACACCCATTTAGAACTGATGAATAGTAATAGTACTTAAAATCCACTGATGAAACATTGTAACTTCTCCTCAGAGACTTTAGTATTTCCTTATTTTTTTCTATGTCATTGTTTTGTACAGGTCTACGGTAGTGTCTCGTAAGAAGCAGGCCGAGAAGAAACAGACCAGCTCTAAGATCCTTGTACGCAATGTCCCCTTCCAGGCCACTGTCAGGGAGATACGAGAGCTCTTCTGGTAAAACACACACACACACGCACACTCATGCTTCACATGCCCACGTCAGTTGTACAACCGCTGTCACAGAGCAGTACTTCGCTACCTGCTTTTCCCTTGACTTATGTATGCCTGCCATTTGTAGGCCACTCTCAAATCAGTGCAGCAGGATTCCATTGATAGCTGTGGCAGTTAAAGGGTAAAATGAAGGGCTGACAGTTTCAGCTCGTCAACAGAACGCCTGGTCCTTTTAGCGTTCTGATCACAAACCCACTTCCAGAATGGTACTATGATCCATTATTGCTGACAGCCGTACTGTTTTGCCCTCCTGGAGCAAGCTGGCATGACCCTGCACAAACACACTGTCGTTTTCTAAACATCGATGACCTTAGTAACACAGGATGCGGTGCAGGGACTAATTCAGGCACTTGTCATCTCACGCCTGTACTACTGCAATTCTGTGTCAGTAGGGAAACCTGTTGTGGCATCAAACCCCTGCAATGTATCCAGAAAAAGAATTGTCCCGTCTGATTTTCAATCTTCCCATGTTCTCCCATGTCCCATTGGTGCTCCACACACCCCTCTGGCTTCCTGTGGTGCTTTCCTACAGAGCAGCCAGTGGAACTGCCCTTCCCTCACTTCAGTCAAGGTTCAAACCCCACATCCCTACCTAAGTTCAATATTATGCCACCTCTCTATCAGCCCAGTAAGGTTGGTGTCTTGGTGGAACCAGCTCCCCCTTTAAAATAGGACAGCATAGCCCATCCATGCACATTTTTCATGAATCTTATATTTTTGTGATGGATCTAGTTTTGTGGGAAGAATGAGTAACCTTGTTTTAACCAATTACATGAAACGATCACGTTTCTAACACATGGAATGGGAGACCTACTGAACTGAGGTTCCTCTGTATCCTAAGACCAGTCCAGGTCTGTGTAGCAGCATTGGTCAGACTTACAGGAGTGTTGTCCTTGATGTAGGACATGAGTGTTGTCCTTGATGTAGGACAGGAGTGTTGTCCTTGATGTAGGACAGGAGTGTTGTCCTTGATGTAGGACAGGAGTGTTGTCCTTGATGTAGGACAGGAGTGTTGTCCTTGATGTAGGACAGGAGTGTTGTCCTTGATGTAGGACAGGAGTGTTGTCCTTGATGTAGGACAGGAGTGTTGTCCTTGATGTAGGACAGGAGTGTTGTCCTTGATGTAGGACAGGATGTTCCACTCATTGTAACTGAAACACACCTCTCCATTTAAACATCACGCTCACTAATGTTGATGATGAACTGTGTTTCCCCCCCAGCACCTTTGGGGAACTGAAAACGGTTCGTCTGCCAAAGAAGGTGTCTGGTACTGGGACCGGGGCTCATCGTGGGTTTGGTTTCGTAGACTTCCTAACAAAACAGGATGCCAAGGTGAGTTCAGGTGATGAGTATGGTGTGTTTTTCCCCTCTGGATGTACAGTGCTGTTAAAGAAGTGTGATGTTTCCCCTGTAGAAAGCATTCTCAGCGTTGTGCCACAGCACCCATCTGTATGGGCGACGGCTGGTTCTAGAGTGGGCAGATGCCGAAGATACTGTGGAGACCCTACGTAGAAAAACAGCAGAGCATTTCCACGGTAACACCCTGTGTGTGTTTGGGTGTGTGTGTGTTTGGGTGTGTGTTTGGGTGGATGGGTGGGTTAGGTCTTACTGAACGAATGGGGACCAAATGTCCCAATGAGTATAGTAAAACCAGAAAAATTGACCTAATTGGGACCTTTTGCCGGTCCCGTGAGGCAAAAGTAAATTTCTGGCTCAGGGTTTAGGTTTAGGGCCAAACTTACAATTGATTTTATAGTTAGAATTGGGGTTTCTTTAAGGTTCAGGCATTGTTGGTTAAGTTTAAGGTTAAGGTTAGGCATTACATCTAGGTAAACTTTAGGCATATATGTCACTTTATTGAGGTTAAGGTTAGGGTTAGGTTTCGGGTTAAGTTTAGGGCAAGGGAGCATGCAATTTCTATTTTCTGGTCCCCATGAGGGTAGCTGTACAAACGTGTGCGTGCGTGTGTGCATACCAGCACATGGATGCAGTAAACTGTATGAATGCAATAACATTTTTCAGGCCGATGTTTTGACTTGTTTCTCAATTTCAGACACCACTAAGAAGAAACGGAAAACTGAGGTAATGGAGGAGATTATGGAGACGTTAGAAACTGGAGGGACGGAGGATGACTGAGTCCCTAACCACAACCCAACCCTGTGGCCCATGCGGGAATGATTGACTGCATCGTCAAGACCTGAGTGAAAGGAGAACTAATCCGATAGAGCGAAAAGTGGCTGAAGGATAATGTTTTGTCAGTAATTCTGCACAGAACCTTTTCAAGCGAATTCTCTCAATCATACAGAAGGACTTTGACAGAGCGTTTTTTTTTTAACAAGTGTGTGCACAAATTTGTCAGTAAGATAGGTCTGTCAGTGATGTGGGACTGATGACAGTGTGATTGATTCATAGTAAACAATTACATGTTAACCATTTGATACTAGCTTTCACTTGCATTCTTTGAAAGAAAGACAAAACATCAGAGAACTTTAATACATGCTCCAGAAGATTAAAAAACAATGTTATATTTTAGTCAGTGCATGGCACATACAACGATCAGCCATAACATTATGTTGACTTAGGCTCCAAATTCCCCAGATCTCAATCCAATTGAGCATCTATGGGATGTGCTGGACAAACAGGTCCAATCCATGGAGGCCCCACCTCGCAAACCTTCAGGTCTGCTGCTGACGTCTTGATGTCAGATACCACAGCACACCTTCAGAGGTCTAGTGGAGTCTGTGCCTCGACAGGTCAGGGCTGTTTTGGCGGCAAAAGGGTGACCCACACAATATTAGGCAGGTGGTCATAATGTTATGGCTGATCGGTGTATGTAGCACAATGGAGATGGGAAAATTACACCTCAGCCTGAAGGAGCTGCACACATTTATCCCAGATTTATCCATTAAATAGTTAATACTTGTATTTGACTTCCTAAATTCAGTTTAATCTTCTAGTTATAAACAGCTGAGATGTTTATAACTAGAAGATGGTAATAAAAAGATGAGCGTACTGTGTAGACTATTCAACTAATTGACAATTCATAAGACAATTGGCTTGACCACAGATTATGTTACAAACATGGGGTGAATTGTTAAGCAATCAAGATGTTTTTCTTTTAGTAAACTACAAAAAATATATATTTATGCATCCCCCTATAACCTCCACCATGAATTCCATAAATCTTTGTCTGGCTCATTGTTTACAATAAAAAAAAAAGTGAATATATAAGTTATGTTTCATCAACTGCCTTATTTCTACAACTACATTCCATAACTTGGAATCTCAAATTGCTACGGTCATTTTGCTGTCAGGTTTGAAAATCAATTCAGGTCTTTTGTCATTGACAAAAGTGGCAGTGAGAAATTGTGATATCTCTACTTTCTAAGCGGCAAACTTTAGACAGAATAAATGTATATAAATAAATAGATTGTGAAGTTTTACAAGCGCTGGTATCTTAAAACATTGGTGCTCTAATAGAAAAGTGCCCACAAGTTTGAAAAACCTTTTGAAATAATATTTTTTGGCGTTGCTGTTTGGTACTTTTGAGGGTTCAATGTAGCACATGGAGATGCATGAAATGTACTCATCAGCCAGATATGTCCTTGCACCGCTTCGTTGTTAACTTACACTTGAGGGAGAATGGTTGTGAGTGTTTGTGTAGGTCTTTGATTTGAGCCAGGTACGTGCTGTACCAGGCACTCGATAGCAGCATGACATCCTTAACCAGCGGGTGGGAAGGGTAGACAAGATCCAGCTTTTCACTCAGTTGAATCAAATATATATCTTCTCTTGGGGGAAAATATGACCACTTGACAGAAAATTCACACTTAAGATGAAACATTCATATTGAAGGGGGGGGGGGGGGTATTTTAAAATGTAATGCTATGACTTTATTTGGTTCTTGGGCACTAAGAATGATTAGGTGGAATACCTTCTCAGATATTTTTTAAGGGTTTGTTTCCCCCTTGAACTGGTGTCCAAGGTCTGGACTCCCAGTTATAAGGAGTTCGTAAAAAAACACTTAGTAACCTTAATTATTCAATTTACTACAGGCTTGAAGACCTGCAGACAAGACGTTCCCTGGAATTAGTTGAATGACTGTGCGTTAACCATAGAGATTGATAGTAGATGCATCATGATCAGTCCAGCAGATATATCAAGTATTTTATGTGAAATTGTGCCAGCTAAAAACTGTGCTTTATGGGATTCCATGCTCATGAAAAATCGGTAGCTACATACTTTCCGCAAACTCAGCTTTGGGACACCTCAGCCAGTGATGTTCAAAGTCCTATCCTGTTGATAACATTAAATTGCGAATTCCTTCAATCGCGAAGTTGATGCTGAAAGAGATCTTTCAGCACTAGAACCTATGTCATTCTCCGTTGCCCAATCACTTAACTACGTGGGTGGGACATTTATTTTGAAAACCCGAGTCTGCTGTGGTCACATGATCCGTAACGTTAGAGATGACAGACAGACGCTCGCACCAGCTCACAACAGCGATGATGGCTGTGTTTTTGTGTTTGTTGTATTTAACATGGACATCTGTTCGGGCAGAGATTAATTCTGCATTTCTGGATAAAGATACTGGGCAACTGTCATTGCAGGAAGGATTTCGTGACGATTATGTTGCGTGGGGGAACTTCACTGACGACATCGAGAACTCCGGGTAAATTAAGTAATGTTCTAGCTCTGGTCCAGAGCATTAACGTTTGAGGGAAATATGATTTAGTACTGTAGTTCAGACAGCACCATTGGCGTACCCATGGGGAGAAGAGCAGTCCATGCCTAAAAATGCTTTTTTGTTATTGGTTCCTGTTCTATTGGGTTTGTGATATATCGGGCCTTCTTGCTGGACCCCGTAAGCGGAGCCGGCCTAGAAGAGTGAATGTCTCTTACTGAGTCCGTCCGTCCCTGACTGATTGCCCCTTGTTAAATAGCGTAGTGGTCAACACACATGATGACTGAGGTAAAGTTTACAACCTTTAAATGGATCGAAATAGTACACTTAAATTTAATACACATTTTCAACTTTCTATGATAAAGGTTCTATGATAATATCGTAAAAAGTTATTGCAATTAAACTGTATTATTCGAAGTTTGAAAATGTGTAATGTTAGGTGTACTATTTCGATCAATTTAAAGGTTGTAAAAAAAAAACATCTTACTGGTGAATATTTTTAAGTTTCTATGAAACTTTTTGAAAATGTTATTGCAATAAAACCTGCGTTTTTCAAAGTTAGCGAAATTTTGAAGATTCTAGTTGTGATTTATGGATCAAATCAAAGGTTGTAAAAGTTGTCCACCCTAGGGTAGAATATTATGAACTTGGAAAGAAGTGTCTATGATATGTTAAAAAGGTATTGCAATTAAACTGTTTTTTGTTTTGTTTTGAAAATGTTTATTAAATGTAGGTGTACTATTCGATTAATTTTAAGGTTGTAAAAGTTGTGCAGCCTATTGGAGAATATTTGTTTACTTCGAGTCCCTGTTGAAACTCTCTCTGTTGAATCTCTGAATATAAAACCAACTTTACCTCGGTTTCCTGGGGTTCAGGACAGTCACAAACTTTGCTGGCTGTAACATTATGTAGCTACGTAATAGGAAGCCTAAAATAAAACAGTTCTGGTTGATATAAGTATTTTTTCGGGAAAGACAAACACGTTGCTGCCTACACGATTCTGTCGTCTTTTCACTTGACAAAAAAATCACTTATATCGTCACCTTGATAGATACTCAATATCGTCCACGAATGGCCAATTAGCTGTTAAAACGCCCAGTGGTAAAATATGATTTGTTCGGAATAGACAAACACTGTGCTGGCCACAAACGTCTGTAGCTACGGGAAACCTGAAATTAAACGTTACTGTAGTCATGGGCGAAAATTTCATCTAACTGTTGGGGGGGACAATAAACTTAAAAATTTTCAAGAGCAAGTTTTGAAGGGGACACCAATAATACAGGCACAATTAGGATAGCCTATGTGTACAGAGAGGAAAGCCTTACTTCTATTATTAGTGTAGCATGGAGACGGTTCCATTATCCTTCTTCTCAAAGTTTCTTTCTGGTTCAATGAAAAAGCTGGCTAAATAGACCAAAACATTATTCAAAACCAATTTTGTTTTTGAAGTTGTTTGTAGTTGTTAACACAATCAAGCCACCGAACTACAATGGAATTTGAACTTAACTTCAACTTTAATTTATTTATATAGCACATTTAATAGCAACGTTGTTGCTTCACATTTATAATTAAAACACATATATAAACTCTTTTAGCATGCCTATGGCAAAATTAAGGCATGACTACACTCTAGAACCTCACACAACTGTAAAGTGAGATCAGTATACAGTAGACATAAAAGACACAATAAAAATAAATTACTATGTCAATGAACAAATAGCCTACTCTTGAACAAAGGAATGAACAAAAAGCTAAGTTAAAAAGATAAGTAATGAAAAACAAAGTAATGAAAATGTTAATACGTAAATATTGTGAAAATATAAAAGAAGTGTCCCCATATAAAAGAAACAAAATGATTTTGTAACAAATAAAACTATTAGGTTATAGTCACTCACTGCTATAAAAATATAAAAATAGCTGTAATTTAAATCAAACTTGCATGACAGGATAGGTACTAAACAAAAGTACCAAATGTATTTTTCCTGGTATCACTGGGCCCCACAAACTCTTGGCATATCTTATTTATGTTAAGACTGTCCAGCCTGTCTTTGTGCACATTGCAGACTAACAGGCTGTTAAGTCTGTCTTGGCCCATTGGAGCCCTTAGCCACGTCTTCAGTCTACGCAATGCACTGAAGCTCCTCTCAGCTTCACATGAGGACACTGGCACCACCAACAAAATTCTGACAAGGACCTCAACTTGGTCAAACAACCCCCGTACCTCCACTGGCATTCCCCTGAGGACCTCTGCTGCCTCTCCACTGCTGCTACAGGGGTATTTCTGGCGAAAGAGGGGCAACTGTACTGAGAGAGAACCTCTATGCAAATCAGGGTACTCAACTATTGATTCAGTTAACACCCCAGTCAGAAGGACACTCTCTAAGTTTTGCAGAGGCTTTAAACTGTCTTGATTGAAACGGTCACCAAACTGAACATCCACACAATCCAACACTTTAAAGAACTCTGCCCTGTAATGGTCCACTGCTTTACCAGCAAAGCGTCTGGATAAAGATATAAAGGCATAAAAAGGAAAATTTCCTCTCGTTTGCCGCGCTCCACCTGTCACGTCTCTATTCCCCACCAGTGGGGCGCGCCTCACGCTTTGAGAACCACCCGTACTGTGTGTATTTGTGTGTGTGATAGGCTATGCTACGTTATTAAACAACCTAAACTACTATAAAACAAGAGAGTAACGTTATAATTGCTAACAAAGCAGAATACATTGGTGACAATATTACATTGGTAGGTAACTGTTAGTTAAGTTACACAAGTTAATTTACACAATAATATTTTTTTGAGATGATTTATCAATGACTCAGCATCATCTATATTAGAGAGAAAATATCCGATGAACTTCATCACTTCATCCGATGTATAATTGTGAATAAAATAGCCTGGACTTACTGAGGTTTCACAACTACTGAAAACTTTGTTTTCTCCCGGCACCGACTGTGTGTGTGTCGGTGGTGACTGAGGTAAAGGGACCAAAACACTTTGAGGCAAAGCAGGGGGGACTCAAAATGTTTAAAACTTTTTTTGTTGTTGCCCCGTTTGCATTTGTATTGTTTTACTACTTACACAATTATTTTAAGTATATACCATTATATTATTTACAATACACCTATTTTAATTATATTTTAGGGGGGGACAACCCTCAGAAAGGGGGGGTCCCGACCCCCCCGCGATTTCCGCCCTTGACTGTAGTGATGGCCAAACGGGGCTTCATTAGCGTTATTGTAGCAGCAGGATATTATGCTGGAAGCATATCACAATAAAAGCCATCATTTACATTTAGAAGGCCATATAGTTAACCATCTAGTATGTAAAAACGAACAGACAAGAACAACATTGGAGCGGACATGACTTGATTGTTAACTATATCAGTGGCTAATAAGATTTTAAAACAGCCAGTGGCAAAAGTCATACAATTCATAGATACTATTTGTGGTGGAGGTAAACTTCATAAGAAATGTTACTCAGTTTAACACGATGGTTAATGGTAGCTAAAGAAATATTCAAACTTGACGTGATGTTAATGCATGACAACATTTTATAATGTCAATATGCTATACTTACACCTGGCAAATTGTCAGCTCTGTGGTGTTGTGGTTAAAGACCGAGCCTTTCACGTGGCTGACCTAGGTTAGAATCTTGAGAGGGCAGCCATCATCCACACTTTCTATTGCCGGCCGGCTGAACTATGATTATCTGGTTTCTTGTTTATATAGGAAAAATACATTGTATGTGATGAAATCGACCGCTGGACAGGGTGAAAAGCATTTTGTTATCAGGTAATGATGAGGGGAATAGAGTGGCAAAGTGCGTTTCTGGAAATTACTTATTCATTGTTTTGAGACATTACATTTTAGCGTTTATTTACACTGTGCAACGTATGTTATATTTTCTGTTAAGATTGCAAAATAATGTGTAGGCTAAGTCCACGTAGCGGCAATGGGTTGTTCTCTAGGGAACAATCGAGAAGAGAAAATTTAAGTTTAGGACTGATAACTGGTGGCGGTAAAAATATATTTAATGAGTCACAACTGAATAGTACAACTGAGCATCTGCTTGGATTAAAATGACTTGTGAAAGACTGAGTCATTCAATAATTTTTTTTTTAACAATGAACAATTTATTGTTCATTGGTAGAAGGGCCTGGCCTTCCCTATATAAATCATAACCTAAAACAAATGTGGTTATGAGGATGTGTTTACCAAGTTTTCTGTTCCCTAGCTGGGCATATCTCGAAGTGACCACTAGTGGGCGCTATAATGACAGCATTCAGGCGTACGCTGCCGGCGCGGTGGAGGCTGATCTCACCTCTCAGGTAAAGACTGTCACTTCATCCTACCACCCTTAACCTTCAACGCCTGCTGGAAAGGTTTTTTCATCCCTGACTTGTTTGTGTGTTTGTGCCTCAGCTGATCTATAAGCACTGGATGAACACTCTGATGGGATACTGCGGTCCGTTAACATTTGAGTCAGGTTTCTGCCAGAGACTAAAAGATTACATCAACACAAATCTGGAGTGGGTCAGTCAGCAAATTGAGGACCATCCCAACTGTCCCTATTGGCACCAGGTATTGGCTGGGTCAGCCAGTGTGCTGTAGCACCAAATTCCTTCTCATGTTTTGTCAGGAAATAACTCACTGTGAAGTTGCTTGTTCAAAAATGACTTGGTAACTGAAAAGGCCATCATAGCAAAGGACTTCTCCTGTTTTGACTTCTCTCTCAGGTGCAGTTGGCATTGCTACAGCTGAAAGGCCTAGAGGACGGTTATAACAATCAGCTTTCGTTTCCCACAGGCCCTTTCACATTCAACCCCTTTGGCTTCCTGTGAGTAATGGCTTTCACCTCTATGATTTATGGGTTAGAGTTCACTGCAGAAGAGGCTCTCTTTGGGCACTCCTGTTTTAATTAACCTGAAGTACCCATCTTGGAACCAATGCAAGGAGTTCCAATGTGGAAATCTATTAGGTTAATTACATACAGCTTTGACCGAAACTCTATTTCTCTCTGGCCATTCAGACTTTTCCAAATGGGAGGAGACGTAGAGGATCTTGAGGGTGCCTTAAACAAATCAAGCCGATCACGAACGCTGGGTTCTGGATCCTGCTCTGCCTTTATTAAGCTGTTGCCTGGAAACAAAGATTTGCTGGTGTCACATGATACCTGGAGCAACTACCAGTCCATGCTGCGCATCTTAAAGAAGTACATGTTTTCCTACCATCTCTCTCCTACAGGTAAACTTTGACCCCAAAACATTTATAAAGATAACTTAAATGGTTAATTCACCCAAAATTAATTACAAATTAAATAATACTTGCCTTGAGTTGTTCTTGGAGGTACGTGGAGTAATTCTTCCCAGTCTCCTAATAAACCCTCGAAGATAAAAACTCTTACCCTAATAATTTGGCTTGTGAACACTAGGAAAGTCAAAATATGAGTTGGCTGTATTCAGGTCAGAGTTTTATATTAAGTTTGAGGTCTGTGTTCTGTTTTATTTAGACAGTGATCCAATCCCTGGTGGAACCCAAGCGTTCTCCTCCTACCCGGGGTCAATTTACTCTGGGGATGACTTCTACATCCTTAGCAGTGGACTGGTGAGAGTGATGTATAATGTCTGGACATAACTTGTATCTTGTGTGTAGTTAACTTTTTTTTAAAAGAGCTCTCTCTTTAGGTAACCATGGAGACCACTATTGGCAACAGTAACCCCTCTCTATGGAAGTTTGTTCAACCAACTGGAGCAGTAATGGAGTGGTTAAGGAACATCGTAGCCAACAGGCTGGCTGCAAACGGCAAGGAGTGGGCAGAGATTTTCAGCAAACACAACAGTGGCACGTGAGTCTCTGCAGAACCTCTGGGTGACATTTCCTCCCTTATATTATTCTTTTCTATATAGATTTTTGTGTGTATTTTATTGACAGGACTGGGCACAAACAGTCAGCTAAGCAGGGGATTGAAACCACATCGCCCGGAGGCGTGTGTGGTCTGCCATCAGGAGTTTAGACTGCTACACCAGACTCTTGTGCACATTTCCCCTTTTTTCTGTTGACTCTCACTGACCTGTGGCTGTCCATCATTTTAATACCCTCCCCCAGTCCTGTCAGACCAGTGCTGGCATTTATTTAAAGGACATTAGGAGAGGAAGAGAGACTATATGAAGGATAGACAAAATATAATATCACATGAAATATCACATGAGTGGGACATGGTTATGTCAGCTGATGAAGCAGTTTCTCTGAAGTGCTGAGTTATCTTTTTTGACACAAACACACCACTACTTGTAGGAGCGCTGTAAAGACAAATCTGATTATCGTTGTGACCAACTCGGGTCAAAGCTCCCACAGATCAAAGGTGGTTCAGGATTAGAGTTGTGGCTGTTTTCCCTGTCATTGACGGCTTATCTCAGTCTCTGAAATGTTTATTTTCATCAGCCACAGTCTCTAGCATATCTACATAACGTCTGTCTTTCAAAACCTTAGTACAAACCCGATTCCAAAAAAGTTGGGACACTGTACAATTGTGAATAAAAACAGAATGCAATGATGTGGAAGTTTCAAATTTCAATATTTTATTCAGAATACAACATAGATGACATATCAAATGTTTAAACTGAGAAAATGTATCACTCTAAGGGAAAAGTATATGATTTTAAATTTCATGGCATCAACACATCTCAAAAAAGTTGGGACAAGGCCATGTTTACCACTGTAGCATCCCCTCTTCTTTTTATAACAGACTGCAAACGTCTGGGGACTGAGGAGACAAGTTGCTCAAGTTTATGAATAGGAATGTTGTCCCATTCCTGTCTAATACAGGCTTCTAGTTGCTCAACTGTCTTAGGTCTTCTTTGTCGCACCTTCCTCTTTATGATGTGCCAAATGTTTTCTATGGGTGAAAGATCTGGACTGCAGGCTGGCCATTTCAGTACCCGGATCCTTCTTCTATGCAGCCATGATATTGTAATTGATGCAGTATGTGGTCTGGCATTGTCGTGTTGGAAAATGCAAGGTCTTCCCTGAAAGAGAAGACGTCTGGATGGGAGCATATGTTGTTCTAGAACTTGGATAGAACTGTCAGCATTGATGGTGCCTTTCCAGATGTGTAGGCTGCCCATGCCACACGCACTCATGCAACCCCATAGCATCAGAGATGCAGGCTTCTGAACTGAGCGCTGATAACAACTTCACATTTTGATTCGTAGGACCACAGAACACTTTTCCACAGTCCAATTTAAATGATCCTTGGCCCAGAGAAAACGCCTGCGCTTCTGGATCCTGTTTAGATACAGCTTCTTTTTTGACCTATAGAGTTTTAGCCGGCAACAGCGTATGGCACGGTGGATTGTGTTCACCGACAATGTTTTCTGGAAGTATTCCTGAGCCCATGTTGTGATTTCCATTACAGTATCATTCCTGTATGTGATGCAGTGCCGTCTGAGGGCCCGAAGATCACGGGCATCCAGTATGGTTTTCCGGCCTTGACCCTTACGCACAGAGATTGTTCCAGATTCTCTGAATCTTTGGATGATATTATGCACTGTAAATGATGATTACTTCAAACTCTTTGCAATTTTTCTCTAAAAACTCCTTTCTGATAATGCTCCACTATTTTTTGCCGCAGCATTGGGGGAATTGGTGATCCTCTGCCCATCTTGACTTCTGAGAGACACTGCCACTCTGAGAGGCTCTTTTTATACCCAGTCATGTTGCCAATTGACATAATAAGTTGCAAATTGGTCCTCCAGCTGTTCCTTATCTGTACATTTAACTTTTCCGGCCTCTTATTGCTACCTGTCCCAACTTTTTTGGAATGTGTAGCTCTCATGAAATCCAAAATGAGCCAATATTTGGCTTGACATTACAAAATGTCTCACTTTCAACATTCAATGTTATCTATATTCTATTGCGAATTAAATATAAATTTGAGATTTGTAAATTATTCCATTCCTTTTTTACTCACAATTTGTACAGTGTCCCAACTCTTTTGGAATCAGGTTTGTACATAAGAGGGAAGTTACAGTAGATCCAGTAGAAAACTGACTAGTATCTCATCAATAACACCATAAATACATGCCCTCAGAACATGTAGAATGTATCCTTTTGAAGTAATTGCATTTCCTAATTTGTAGATCTAACATTTATGTGTGTGTGATAGGTATAATAACCAGTGGATGATCGTGGACTACAAGCATTTTACCCCGGGGATGACCGAGACTAAGGAGCAATTGTTTACTGTACTGGAGCAGATCCCGTAAGAACATATACAAGTGCTTACGCACACCACTAACAACCACTTAATCTTTACACTTCATTTGTGATTTCTGCCAAGCTTTTCAGTAGTTTGAGTTGACGTTTCAGGACCCATGTAGGAACAGTATATAGATAGTAATATTAGACAGGAAGTCTCTAGCTTAAGCACACACTGAGATATGTATACTAGGGCACAATGTTGGCTGTTTGAAATTTGCTTACTACAGTGTGGGACTGGCTATTTATCTATCAGCAATAAGCGTGTTTGTGTTTGTGCTTCTCTTCTGTTTAGTGGGTTAGTTGTTCACACTGATAAAACACAGCAGCTGCTGCAGAAAAGCTACTGGTCCAGTTACAATATCCCGTAAGTACCAATGACCACAAATATATAACTTACTCACATCAGTCTCTCGTGTTTGTTCAGATCTAGTGTATCTAATGAGTATCTGACACACTCTGTGCGTCTGTGTGTAGGTTCTATGAGGAGGTGTTTAATGCCAGCGGCTATCGAGAACTCGTTGAACAGTTTGGTCCTGTATTCTCTATAGACATGAACCCTCGAGCCCAAATATTCAAAAGAAACCAATCACATGTCACAGACATGGACTCCATGGTTCGCCTTATGAGGTACGCTCTTCTGTTCCGACGTTTGAAACACGGGTCACTGGAGTGAGAAAGATTGAACTGCGTATAGGCCTGTACAACTGAATATGCTTACTTACATTGTATAACCTTTGTATGAACATCCCTTCCACACCTTCCTCCGCTCTCTGTAGGTTTAATAACTTTAAGCAGGACCCGTTGTCTCGTTGTGAGGGCTGCGATCCACCTGGTAACGGAGAGAACACCATCTCAGCTCGGTCTGACCTCAACCCGGCTAACGGAACTTATCCCTTTGGAGCGCTAAAGCAAAGATCACACGGAGGAATAGATATGAAGGTTAGACTGTTCGGTTGCTGTAACTTGCTTGTGTGTGTGTGTGTGTGTGTGTGTGTGACCAAATGTCCCAATGAGTGTAGTAACATTTGACTCATGGTGACCTTTAGCCGGTCCCCATGAGGCAAAAGTAAATTTCCGGCTCAGGGTTTAGGGTCAAACTTACAATTCATTTTAGAGTTAGAATTTGGGTTTCTTTAAGGTCCACGTGTTGTTGGTTAAGGTTAGGCATTACATCTAGGTAAAGTTTAGACATAAATTGTACTTTATTGAGGTTAGGGTTAAGATTAGGGCAAGGGAGCATGCAATTTCTATTTTCTGGTCCCCATGAGGATAGCCATACAAACGTGTGTGTGTGTGTGTGTGTGTGTGTGTGTGTGTAGGTGACGTCTTACGGGCAGTGGCGTGAGTTTGGGTTCCTGGCCGTGAGTGGACCTACGTGGGACCAGGTACCGGTCTTCCAATGGAGTTCCTCTCCCTACCCAGACCTGATGCACATGGGACACCCTGACAAATGGGCATTCCAACCTGTCCAAGTCACCTGGTCTACCTAATTCGCCTACCTTGGTCAGCCTGTGTTGGGGGAAGGGGTGGTTGGGGAAAGGGGTGGTTGTGGGAGGAATAAAATGCATCCTTTTCCCAGTTCCAATATATTTTCACATGAATCTCCCCCTATACTGTAGAGTAACCTGTTTTTATAAATGTGGATATTGCCTCACTTTGGTTTTGGGGCCCTATATATCCCATGCAGTTCTATGGCCCGAAGGTTAATGGTTGGCTAGTCGTATTGGACTCTTCCTGCCTGTCTCTCTACACTGATTGGAGATGTTTTTATATGTAATCATTTCAAATATAAGTAAAAATTGTCCTCCCAAGTTTCTATGCCAATGCAGCACAAAACCAAGGCCCTAAAGCCACATGCATACAGGCAATGTACCAAAGGCATTAAATGCACTAAAACACAGAGTAATCATTTCTACAATGTGTTCCAAGTAATGTTTGCCCATTTCCTGAGCCATCATTTAACACACCGTCAGTGTGGGAGAGGTAACTGAATGGTAGTTTCTAAAGGGACAATTATAACAGTAAGTAACTCTGCTGTGTAAACGGTATTATTAATATTTAGTTAAGGGAATCTAACTGTTGACATTGAATGTATAACAATCCATTGGCCCCAATCCATTGCTTATGGTGGTTAGCTGGTCCAACACCCTCATGACTAACAGCTTCTAAAGTGCCGGTTTTAGACTAGATATATTTAAAAATAGAAAAAGCTGCACAATTTAAATTTGGGCAAAGAAACTGTACTTTGGATGGAGAATTTGTTCATAATGTTTGTCTTGTTTGGGAAGATGCCCATAAATGTCTCTGTGATTGTATAGTTTTTTTATGTTCATTCTGATATTTGAATTATTGGTTTTGTTTTTAAATTAAGCAGCCTGCATTTTAAGTGCATTATAAGTATTTTTAAGTATTCTATTTTGCTGCTATTACATTTCCTTTTTTCTATCAACTCTAAGTCATTCAAATCAAATGTTTTTGTTTTAAGCTGTATTAATTAGCATGTATAAATTATTTTCCTTTTTATACAATACGTTTAAGAAAATGTTTTTCTTCCACATATTGCATACATGCATGCATGCATGCATACATACCATATGTATAATACACACCACCAATTGCTGTTAAAACATTCCCCATGTAATATTAATGGGGATATTAATGTGTTTGCCATAGAATGGTGTAGTGTTATGCAAATGCATTATAAACTTACTCCAGACATTACATTTTTCTAGTATTTATTTCAAATAATTTCTTGTACAGTATGTTGTCAATGGGGAGCAACATGTTTTCCAAACACCGTCATGCAGCGACCACATTGGCCAAACTCTAAAAATAGGTTTTGGGAAAACAATGCATAAAAATTAGAAAATAATATTAGACCTATTTGCTGCAGGAACAGAAAGCGCAATAAAACAATCTGTTGTTTATTCCATGGCTCTAGTTCAAAAGTACCAAAAAGGGATAGGGTTATGTAAACTTGCCAGCCCTCATTCCAACTCCTTTCTAGGTTCCAACCTTACTAGTGATTTTCTTTCTAGCTGCTGTACTTCAATTTCTTTTTGCTTGCTTTTTTGTGTTTAAGGATTTGTCTTAAATTCCAGCTGCTGATGTAAGAATGGGTTAATAATGATAAAAACACTGAAATAAAAATGTATATGGACAAAACTTTTGCATCTTACTTCTGAGGTTATGAAAATGAGTGTGCTTTTTAAGATATAGTGTTAGACCATTTGACTCAAAATAATACAATGTTGTATCATTGTATGTTAGTGTTGGGCAACAGATTGCATGTTGGTTTAGTTGTAACACTCTTCCGTTTCACGTAACGACCAATAACTTCTAGAGTGGCAGTCTCAGGCTGCATATATGTGAGAAACTGATTATCACTAGCTTTGTGAGATCAGATTATGTTACAGGAAATGTCCTAGTAAGGACTGACTACGGACTCGCCAACAAACTACGGAGGTTTAACTGTAAGCATGTCAAATCATTTTTAAATAGACAAGTATATGTGTATGTATATATATATATATGTACACAAACACACACAAACAACCTCGATGTTGCGAAAGCTCCCAGCTGACACAGATGGAAGACTTTCCCTTGACCAGGACACAACTATGTAACCACTGGCTTCCAAATGTGAACCACTGAAGGTCCTGTCATGGTAAGGTCCTTGATTCTGAAAGCACCGAAATTGCATGACCCGGAAGTACTTTTTGTGTTGCTGTCATGACGCTATTAATAAATAGATAGACAAGTTTTCAAGTTGTCATGCTGGCAACAATAAGACTTCCGGTTTTCAGGATTTTTGTATTCAAAATAAAGGTCCACGGTAAAACGCGATTTTAATAATAATAATAAACGTATTGATTGTGCCACTTTGCTTAGTCTATATTGTAGAAAGGTATTGTAGGAAATGTTCAGGAAAGTGGATATAGTAATTATATGCAAAAAAATTAATAATTAGGGGACACTGTGGATTTGCAATTGTTGCTGGTATTTTACTCCACCCATCCTACATCCTATTGGCCACAATGTAACTCAAGGGATATGAAATACATATTGCCCTGTACAGAAAAACCTGTTCTATACACCGCAGTGAATGTATTGTAGGAAATGTTCAGGAGACTCTATAGAGTGATTATATACAAAAACATATCAAGGGGCACTGGATATTTGCAATTGTTTCTGACTGATTGTATTGTAGGAAATGTTTAGGAGATACATTGTAATACATTGGTCTCTTTTATTTTGAAAATGTCCTAATTTTCGTGACCCGGAGGTGTTTCTTTAATGTTGCTCACAAGACGCAGATTTTCAAGGTAGGTTAGAAATGTAACTCAATATTACTTCTTTGGAACTGAATTGCGAAGCTTTGCACAGGCATGTCTTTTTGGTAAACATGTTTTGTTATTGTAGGAAAGACTATGCGTTTGGTTGTTAGGTTTATTGAGGCTACATATGACTTGGGTTATTAAGATTTGTAGGGCTTAATTTAATTGGCCTTCATTTAGTATGAACAAAACACATGATAGACAAGATAATATAGATTATCAGCGAGGCCAGTGCATACAACAGTAAATGTACATGGTGTTGTATGCACTGCCAGTTGTGATCCGCCAATAAAATCAGAAGAAATACTTCTAGATATCGAGTGAACTGGTTTTATTAAGGTAGTTGAAAGATTAATTGTAGTGATTTAGTTAGCTTTTTTTTAACAGTTTGCTAGCTGGTTAACGTTTCCTGATAATATCGTTTAGCTGTGGATACTAGCGCAGAACTGTTTCACTACATCTAGGTACTTCTCTTATCAAGAAAAGTATAGATGCTAAAGTTGTACTTTGGCTGGTTAAGTCCGCTCATTATCTTAGTTTGACAAGAATGGAAGTAACGTGCAGAGACAGTTCAATTCTTGATTTTGGATTAAACCTACTACACCACCACTTATGTCTTGACTGTGTAGCTAACGAGACAGGTATTGTATGTTATTTGGCTGAATCTTGGACCATACATATTTGTGATACAGGTGTGGGTCTCTATGTAGTTTCACAGGTGATGGGTTCCTGGCATCCTATCGCTAATCTAAAGGAGTATGTTTACGAGCACCCTCCGGGAGTCATCTTTTTCTTGTGTGTGCTGACCCTTGCACTCACCTTCCTAAGCTTCGGGTCATACACACATACACACCGACTGCCCAACCCAGACACACCACAGGTACAATATAGTTTACACACTCCGACATTACTTGACCAACTTTGATACAAACACAATGAGACAGAGAACAGCATTAGCATCACTATGTTAGTGGGTATGGAACTGGCTAACCCATTCCTAGTGTGTAAATGATCCATTTAAAATTAAAGGCTCCTTTTTGCAAACATTCTACACTTTTATTCAAACAAATATAGCAATAGGAGTTCTGAGCAAAACCTTTAGTGCCTCTGGCCTCAGCTGTCTGCTCAATACATGTACAAAAAATCCCAGTAGGGTTAGATGACTGCAGACACATGAAAATGCATCTTTTCTTTCAAGGACTGGAACCACTTCCTGTCCTCATTAGCCCACCTCCAGTTGTGTGCAAAAGCCAATGGTGTGGGGGTGGAGATGGTCTCCTCTACTACATTTGGGCAAGAGGAGTTAGGTGGAACAGCATACAATTCCACCCAGAGTCCTCCATCTATCACCCATTTGTCCCTCTCGGTACCGCTGGCTGTGATGCACAGCTCAGACAGCCAGTCTATGAGCAACGTCCACCTCCGTGCAATGTTACTGGCCAGTCAGCTGGGCCTCACAGGTCAGTTTCAGGCTTCTATTCATTTAATGTTCCGGTATGTTAGTTTTATATGCTGAAACCATGCTTCATAATAATAATAATACGTAGGTCCAGTCTGTGTCATTTAAAAATAATTAGCAGCAGTAAAAGTGGAAAATATGTCTCCCCAGGTAATGAGACTGTAAACGTTACACTGATGTTCTCTTCTCAACCTGTGGAAGGCAACTTGCACACCTGCCTTACCATCAGTGCACCTACACACATCCTACCACTGACCCTGTGAGTCAAATGTACATACCCACTCTTACATGCATAATTGCAGTCCCTTGTTTCAAACAGCTGTGTTGTCTGGGTGGCAAGTATGCCTTTTAGCCGACAGTCACGTCTGCCTTATCTCTTCTGGAGTGTCTATGTGTTTGCTGTCCTCACTAAAGCATATCTGTGTATACCATTTCCAGAAGGCCACCTGTGTGCTCTGCTAGTGAAGGGACATCCTATCCTGTCAAAGCAGTTGCAACAGACACAAGCAGCCTGAAGCCACCAATGTCAGAGTCCTGCTACATTCTGCAGTACACACCGGATTCCACACTTACAGCCATGCTTACACAGGTATACCGTACATACAAAGTCCCACAGGTACACATTAACATTCCCATTACCGCAACATAAGTCCAAATTAATCTATAAAATAAATTACACTACTTCCCTATTATAAAAATATGATCATTATACTTTCCCCTAGTTTTAGCTATTTTGTTAATTTGGGTGATGAGGCCCAGTGGTGTGTTTGAGTATTCAAGGCAGTCACCTCCAAAATAATTGCCACATTTGATCAAGATGACCAAATTTAAAATGTCACTAATGAGTCCTTACTGTAAAAATAATTTGTTTTTTATACAATTCTAACTGCTCAAATTGTATTTTTAAAGTAAATTAATATATTGTTCCTTCAGGTAGGTGTGAATTTTTGCCACCCCTAAGCATTTACCTAAACATTCCAATCAGTGTTAAGGAATTCAACTTTTTACATAACATCTTGTTTCACTTGGTATATAAGACTACTGTAATGAGGAGAGACACAAAGGACACTGAGCAAGTATGCAAGGCCCTAGTGGGTGTTTTTATTAAAGCAAGAAGTGGTATGGGAGGACACGAGGGAGAATTCATCTATTGAAAACAAACCGCTGTGACGGGGTGGTGTCGTTGTCTCTGTGGTAGCCTCCTGGTGGCGGTTTTGGAGTTGTGGTCTCAGACAGGTCAAGTCCTCAGCGGCCTTTCCACCTTTCATCTACCTTGTCTTTTTCTCTGTTTCTGTGTCACTGTGGCTGAGTCACAGTGTTTGCATTAACAACTGCAGAGCCTGGAGCTGCCCTCTTGCCCGCTCTTAACCCTCAAACTCATATTCAGACCACCATTCAACATACCACAATTAGGCCAATTATTAAAACCTGTGAAACAGTGGTGAACCTGCATGGTAGAGCATGCTAGGCATTTTGCCCCCATCCGCTGTCACAAAGATGGTTTTGGAAACAAGGAAGAATCAAAGGACAACAGTTGGAGTGTTACAGAATTTGGTTGGGTATCAGGGGGTAATCAAATTGGCAATTAAACATCATCTCTATGTCAGTATTTTCACATTTCATTGTGCCAGTGCTGGAAATGTTTAATTATTTAGTCTTTCATATATTAAAAAATACAAAAGAAAAATATCATACTTGGATTAGGTCTTACACCTGAGTTTATTCTTAGTGGCAGAACCTTTTGGAAGTAATTATTTGAGCTTTTTATTCAGTACAAAACTGTTCAAGCTCAGTTCACGCCTATTTTAATGCTTCGCATTTAGGCCGAGCAAACAGTTCCTTTTAGATTTGTCAGACCAGAAACCTTATTGACAAGTTTATAGAATTGTGAGAGGCCAGGGTAAACCTCCAAAAAAAAGAGCCAGAGAGAAAACGGATCAGGCCAGGATAAGCTGCTCTGATGCAGCTTTGTGATAAAGGTACAAACCCTTTCCATACATGAATTTGGACAATGCTAGTAATGCTAATTATAGACTGGGACACAGCTGAATAAATGGATTGTTTGAAAAAATTTCTGTGTATTCAGGAATATCATTTGGTAAGTGGACTTTGAGAAAAATATGAATTTTGGACTAACTATCACACTGGCTGCTGAGTGGGGAGACCCACTCTGCAGCCAGACCCACCAGTGTGTCTTGGGTCTGTGGGTGCACGATGTGACAGCAAGTTCTGCAGGACCGGCTAATGCCAAGGAGGTTCGCTGAGCAGACGGACACACTCCGGGAACCATAGGGACAGACTCACAGTCTGAACTGACGAGAGCTATATGTGGTAATGTGTAGAGTCCGTGGCCAATGTTGCGCAAAATATTCCACCCCCAGAATGCTTGCATCTCCCATTAAGGAAACGCGGCAGTACACCTTTCCTGACCTTTGCATGCCCTGCTGAATTACTTGGAAGGGTAAATGTCGCAGCCCAAGTTGATAGTGCATACAGGCGCTCCATTGAGCAGCATAACAAACAGGTGGAGGAAAACAGGTACGTTCTCAGTCGGATTATAACATTTATTAAACTGTGTGGAAAATGTGAAACTGCTCTGCTCTGCACTTCAGAGGCACTATGATCAGCCCATCTTCAAAGGGACATCCAGCACTATACAAAACAAACTGTTAGACTGTATGTATGAAGTGTATAGGGAGGTCATCATTTGTTGCCATACAGGCAGATGAGACAACTGATGTCTCCTGTATATCACAAATGGTGGTTATTTTGCGATACATGTTGCCTGACAATACAGTGACAGAGGTTTTTAGAGTTTGTGGAAGTCAAAGATAAAACTAGACTCGACCTCTCTAATAGCATCAGGGGTGTGCTGGAACCACTGAAGCTGGGAGAAAAACTGATTGCTCAGACTTATGATGGCTGTAATGAGTGGAAACATCAGAGGGGTACAGATGCTAATGAAAGAGACATGCCCAGTTTGTTCACTGCTGTGCTCAACAGCTGAACCTGATCTTACAGCAACTTTGTTCAGCAAGGATGATCATCCTGAAGGTGTTTTTTGCAGATTTAACTGCTTTTGCCACCTTTTTCTCTGGTGCTCCAAAATGTGTTGCGGCACTTGCTGAGGCAACACAGAGACACATTCCACGGCCACCCGCTGTACGATGGAACTTTAAAAGTAGAACTTTAAAAACTGTCAATGCAGTTTGGGGAAACCGCGCTGCGCTGCTCCTGTGTATGGAGGACATACGCACAGAACCAGAATGGGATGAGGCCTGTGAGGCATACAGCCTGTCAAAAATACTCTGCGACTGAGCCTTTCTGCAGCTGCTGGAATCTTTTTTCTTCCTTATGCCAGAAATTGATGTTTTTTTCATCACTCTGCAAAAACGGAGCATCAATGCATCTGGGATTAGCAGTGCGCTCACCCGTTTCAAGGAGAATGTCCAGAAAATGCGGAAGCAAACTGATGAATGGGCTGCCACCGTTTACAATGGAACAGACGAGCCAGGCCGACGAGTAACCAACACAGCGCCGGTGATGAAGGAGGCATGCGACATAGTCATCTCCCAGGTGGAGCAGAGGTTTTCACAAAGTGACCACCTGATTGCTGCCAAGCTGGTTGACAGCTCACTCTTCCCACAATTTGTTCTGTCATTCATTACATCTGAGCTTGACTGTGCGGTGAAACTATGGCTTCTAGGAAACAAGGAAAAGTTGAAGTCTGTGCTGACCACTGTACCGTCACACTGAGCTTCACACTGGTAAGACGGCCCTGTCTCTGTTAAGATCCATCCATGACAACAACCTAGAGGAGGCTTTTCCTGAGACCTTCGCTCTGCTGAAAATGATCATAACAACACCTATGACGACATCCAAGTCAGAGAGGTACTTTTCCACCTAGAAGAGGGTAAAAATCTTCACTCACAATACCATGGGACAGCCGCGACTCAACGCATTGGCCATGTTGTCCATCGAAAGCCAGCTGATTCGGCAGCTGCATAACTTAATTCCCAAAGTAATGGAAGTGTTTGCCCAGAGGAAGAACCGCCGTGCCACCTCTCTTCAAGTGAGCCCTCGGCCTTGGCGAGTGAAAGCATATTTTATCATCCTGCCTTTGTGGTTCTGGTCTGTGCATTGGTCATATTTTTGTGCTGGATCGATTGATATAGATGGTGATGAGTGTCAGTGTGTCCATGTTTATCAATTAAGGTTGTCATAGAATGGATCTGTATCCCTAAAAAGTGGCCTTCAGTGGTGTTGAGCTCATTGCTGTTTGCGTATGGCCCTGTAGGCACATTGGTTCTGAGCTTGGTTGCATTCCTAATTTAGGTTTGTAAATGTGACAGTGGTAATTTTACATGTGAGAGAGAGAAGGAGAGCAATTACACAAGGTCTCTCTCTCCAGTATGTTTACTACAACACCTGGTAGAAGCAAGCCGCTCAGTCGTTAAGTGTTTAGTGGAGCCACGCTGCTTGTTGATGTGTTAAATAAACACATCAGTAGCAAGAGGTTTTTTTTTTCATAGCTTTACTGGTATATATCCTACATTTTGAAATGGTTTGTGCCCCACCTATTTTTTACAGATAAAAACACCACTGGCAGTCCAACAAAATTATTTTGAAAGGGTCAGTATGACGGACAACAAATGCTGCAGAAAAATGACCCACCGACCAGACTAGTTGTTTGAACCTTTCAGTGTAGTACCACCAGTGAAGTGATTTGCGGTAGTAACTGACAAACTTACCTTCTGGAGATTTTTTCTTATCTGGGATAGTTGTCTGTGTTTAGTCTTTCTTCAATCATTCTCATTACCTGTGGTAATTTTGAAGTATTTTTGCTCATCTTTATCAAATGTGTTGATAAACTAATTGGAGTTTTTATCGGAACTTGATTGTGTTCCTTAATCAGACATGTCCAGACACTCTTAATCCATAAAAGTATATTTAATGAAATCTAAAACTAGACCACCGTTTTTTATTATTTCCTGTGGTGTTTAGTAAAATAACATTTCATCCAGGCGCATTTTGGTAATGACTGCAACAATTTACACAAATCTGGCAAACATTTAAATGAATAGACATTCCTAAAATCTACACATCTCCAAAAGAGTGGCTTTTTGCCGCTGCATCATTTTTTATCACTTTCTTCAGACACGTCAAACTCTTTGAGAATCACTCGCACTAACCTACTCACTGCCATGCTAACACCAATAAAAATAAATACTCAGCCAGTTACCTACTATATGCACAGTCCAGGAAACGAGTACAAGCACACTGTTCCAGGTCAGTCCATCTAATCCTGTGCGTAACTCCGCAGAAGGAACTGGGTCTGGCGGGTAGGCATCTGATCCAGGTGAGTATCTGCCTCCTGGGAGTATGTGTGCTGCTCTTCCTCTCTGCCAGCCTCACACACACACACACCCGTCGCGACCACAACGGCCTGGACCATCAAACGGTAGGACTAGCATTCCTAAACTCTGATTCATAACATACTTATCAGGTTTAAGTGTTCCGTGTTTAACCTAGTAGCATGTTATTTGGGCAGACGTCAACACTGCTTCCTCCCTTCATAGGAGCCACTGATGGACTCCTGAAGCGGTCTTTACCAGACCATAGAATGCATCTAATACCCAGCAGAGAAGCAAGAAACAGGATGGACTGACTTAAGGACACTGAGGTTGCTGTTGGGATCTGACTTTAACCACAACTTCCAACTGCAGTTATTGGTCTCTCGGCTCTTATCCTAGTCTAGCTCCACTGTCTGCAGCTGCCATGGAGGTTGAGCCTCCTGTCCAACACCGCCAGAGATTCAGCCTGAAAAGCTCTCTCTTCAACTGCACATTAGCGGCAGTAACACCTTTCCCATTATATCATTTGTGGTTGGCAGTACAATGTTTAATCAGCATAGCTGCATATCTCCATCTTAATTTAAAGGCTGACAGGTGAAATCATCCAAATGAAATTTACAGTGCGAAACAATAGTGAAATGCTTACAAGCTCTTTGCAGACCTTAACTAGTTCAGTCTGCAATAAAAAAAATGTAATATATAAAAACAATAAGTAACATGACTGTCTTCTATTTACAGTAATATTGACACTAAAGAAGGTCTATTCCCATCACCTGCCTAGTGAAAACTACTGTGCTCAATACCCCAGTAGGCCTTGAACTGCATGTTTCCGAAATGTTTGAAAACCCATGTGATTTGGATGTAAACGTAAAGTAACGGTCTGTTGCTCTGGAATCACATAGCATACAACACCTGGAGATGTAAACCTTTTTATGTTTTTTTTTACTTCTGAAAAGGCCTGCGTCAATGTAGCCTGCGTCAATGTAGCAAAACCTGATCTGTAAGTTCCTTGTACTGTATTAGTCACATATGATCCCCAAGGAAGGTTGAAATAAAGTTTTGGAGTTGACATTTTCCAGTTGCTTAGTGGACCATTTGCATCCTACTCAGTATCTCATTTTAAAACGGACAAAAGAAATAACGAGCGTGCATGGGATCAACTAATTATGGCAGCTAATAAGATATTGGCAGCCATTTCCAAATTTGTCCGACGTTCAACATGGCTGTCTAGAAAAAAATACGAAACTTAAATGTCACCTTGCATAGTCATAGAACAAGCAAATAGATTGAAACAAAAATATTCGTTAAAACTTAAAACATCCATAAATTAGCAACACTAAAGCCCTCTTAAAGGATGCGTAAACTAAACGACCAGCAAACTTACCATGGGAAATAAGAGATAAGGACAAAAGGCAATTCCAAGACGAAGATAAATGTTGGTTTAGTTTTACCGAAGACTTCAACTTGATAGCTAGCATAGCCTACGATAGACCTCTCGCCACTAGTTCTAACACGTTTTGGATTCCTCAGCCATCTAGTCAACTTCACTGTGCCTTTATAAATAGTAGTCAACAGTAAAACTTTTATTTACAAAACACTGAAAAATATCCCACCACGTTTAGACCAATCTCTTCACATTTTGTTTGTTTCTAAACAAAAGTAGGACTTCCAGCATGGAGAGAACCGACATGTTCGACTTCCTGATCACAGAAGTTGCACTAGCACGACTAATCAGAGCAACGTAAATAAATCCCACATATTCCTATTGGTGTTCTGATGCATAGTTCTTTTGGAACCTCCTCTCTGCGCAGTGTATCGTGCGCAGTACTGTGAGAGGAGGGGAGAAAGGCAAGGAGGTTTTCGCGGCCTGCAGAGTTGGTTTTGTTTAGAATTTAGCCTTAGCTACCTAAGTTATCGCTTCCTTGTTATCAAACGGATGTTTTATTTGGATCTAACGTCAATTTGAAGCTGCCGGCACTCTAAACGGTTTGCATATACGTTCTACTGTACTGTGTTCTATAAGGTGTTTACGTTACCCAACTAGCTAGTTCGCTAACGTTACATGGCAACTTAACGTTAATGTGTACCAGAGCTTGTGTAGGTTTGAGAGAACCAGGATAGGTTGCTAGCTAGATAGCATGGTTCAGTGGACTAAACATTTGTTAGTCGATCACGGCACAATAAAGCTCACCACCATATATAATAACCTCGCCACAAAACTCATCCCTAACTCCATAAAATGACGTTAAGATTGAGCTTAGATTTATGTTCTGGAATGATCCAGATAACAGCACAAACAGGCCTCCCACGTGAGTGTTCCATTTTCCCCGGGCCAGTTTGAAGGTAATGTTACCTGGCGCGTGGTCTATTAAAACGTCGCAAACCTCACCTATGGATCCCAAATCCTCGGTGTATTTTGTGTTTTACAGTGATAGCACAGCACACCTTAATCAACTTGTCAACTAATCAGCAAGCCCTTGAATATGTGAATCAGCTATGCTGGTTGAGAGTTAGAACCACTGGTCTATTGTACTTGTAGAGTATGTTGCAGAGACTGAGGCTTGATGTGTGGTGATAGTGACTGTGATGGTACCGTTGTAAGTAGAAACATGTTGTCTTTAGTCATAGGTGAAGTCATTATACACTAAAGAATTGGTAGAATTAGCTAATCACCACGTTACTTATTCCCTTCTTGAATACTCGCCCAGTTCAACTGGACATTAGGTCTGCATCAGAAATATTTGAGGCTGTTCCTCCAGTAGTATTTTTTTCTTATTTGACCTTTATGAAAGCGTATTATTGTCCAGGATCTTAATACTTTTGACAATATGCTGTGATTCTGTAGGTGCATGAAGTTATTGATAAGCCACACCAGACTGAAAGGAAGTCAGAAAGAAGACCACCAGGAAGAGAACAGGAAGTAGTTTTTAGCAGGTGGCAATGGCCTACACAAACTACAGCTCCCTGAATAGGGCTCAGCTGACCTTCGAGTATCTGCACACCAACTCGTAAGTACCGCCTGGGGAAAACATACCAACCTTATGCAGTCACTAATACCACTCATCAGATGGTCACAAACTAGATACAAATAAACTTGCTGTGTAGGACAACAAATGAAAGTATAGTACAACATTGTGAGGGGGAGTGGAATGTCCTGGCTGGGACCTGAGAATGGTCTCACACAAGGAGCAGGATATTTTGCATCATGGATGCTGCAGTCTGTCTTTCTACCACAAAATGTTGCTCTATCACACGTTTGAAAGTCATGAGTAAAACAACTAGAAAATCAAAAGTGGGAGCTGGTGGTACCTGCATAACATAGTAATTGATGTATTCCATCTGTATTCCACTGTTGGATAGCAAAGGGCTCATAAAAGGCCAGTGGTAGACGTTATGTTGGTGAGACTTTATTTTGAGATCTGTCCGTCGGCTGATGCTCTGCGGATAATTTGTTGATATCTGTTGATAAGCAACTGTTCTCTAACTTTAGGTGTCAGAAGCCCTTTTCCTGGTGTGCAACAAACTATGCTGTTTTATTTTTATATATGAACTTCCTGGAAGACCCATTACATTGATTTTAGTCAGTCACTGAACCGATTAATTTGCACAGTGTTTACAAATGTGCCCAGTTACTGAAAACAAAATGATTGGGCATGATTTAGAAAGGCACACACCTGTATATATAAGGTCCTACACTTGCTCAGGCATCACATGTAAGAGCAAAAATCTGTCCATGAAGTCTAAGGATATCTCCGGATATCTCCATATATCTCAGAGATTTGTCGAGGCACAAAAATGCACAGTGAAATATACATTTTAAGCCACAAAGACTCTTCCAACAGCTGGCCATTCAGGCAAGACAGGCCTTGGTGATGTAGGTGAACATTTCTGTCACTTTAACAGAAATTCAGACTTTCTGTGCAGAGATGGGAGAACATGCTAGAAGGACAACGATCTCTGCAGCACTCAGTTAGTCAGGCCTTATGGAAGACTGGCTAGACGGAAGCCGATCTTGAGTAAAAGGCACGTGACATGTTGCCTGAAGGTCCCTGAGAGCGTGAGGAAAAAGATTCTCTGGTCAGATGAGACCAAACATGCCAAAAAGTAATCACAAGCACTACGTCTGGCAAAAACAAGGTACTACTCGTCACCTGACTAATGCCATCCTTACAATCCGAAGTGCACAGACAATACATTACTGGAGTTGCTTCAGGCCCCACCACTGCCCAGACTTGAATACCATTGAATGTGTGGGGAGGCCTGAAAAAAAGATTTATGACTCACTGCCTTTTCATATTATTATAATACCTGCTGATAACTCTCTTAGTGGGTTACGGCAGGTCATGAGGTCATACCTGTTGGCTGGTGCCAACAGTTAATGTCCATCAGTTCAACTCGGTAGATTCTAGTGGGAGAAAGTACTTCACCTCTATGTCGGAAAGGTTGCATTTGATTAAATTGACTCATTATTCTTCAAAATGTTTGCTTAATAAATACATTTAAGTAGTCACTAGAATTTGGTGCTGCTATGGAAAAATGAGTTATTTATTATTGACTATCAGCCCAGACAAGCTTGCATTGGTCTAGGCAAGGCTTATTCTTTCGTCAACGATTAAGGTACTTCAAATGTGAATGTATTTGGCTAGCCTGTCTCCTACCTGTCATGACTCAACACCGCACAGCTCCCGTGATGTTACCCTTTCCCAGCTGATGATCTTACAGAGACCCTGGATTGAACACACAAATTTTTGCACTGACTTTCAATTGTGTTTTCTGGCATGTACTCTCCTGTCCACAGAACGGGTCAATTTTTAATATTTGCAGGTTGATTTGTTGGATATTGTTTGTTTCCAGGACGACCCACGAGTTCCTGTTTGGAGCACTCGCTGAGCTGGTGGACAACTCCAGGTACAGGCTGAGTTTACCCACAATTCTATGCGTTATTATCTTTATTCATCCAAAATATTGGTGTGTATCTATTCATCATGCATAGGTGATGGTAATTCACAAGGTGTCAGGTGCCTCAAAAGACTGAACTGATTTGAATCTGTGGGATATGTATGTTGTTTTATGGATTCTGTAATAAGTTAAAAGCTTTCTAATGGGAATCATGACTAACCACAATGATTTGTTCTGTTTGGTCTGTCTACTGCCAATCACTACAGAGATGCAAATGCCACCCGGATTGATATCTACACAGGTACACGTGCAATTATATTGGTTCACCTACAGTACAGCTGCACAAAGACACAAATCCACATATATGGAACTGTTACTCTCACCTCTCAACCCTGTGTCAGTAGTATAGAGAACACACTGCCTAGAAACAGTCTAGGATACCTGGCAATGCCAGTAATCACCTGTCTACTGGTTGGAATTATATGCTACAAACAGCATTTAAAAGTTGTTTATTTTATCACATGTTCCCTTTGTGGTCTCTCCGTCTCTTGTCTAACCTGTATGTGGCCTGTATTATACACCTCAAGTTGTTGCTGGTCTAACCTCTCTTCCATTTGTGGCCAACAGAAAAGAGACAAGACTTGCGTGGAGGCTACATGATATGTTTCTTAGATGACGGCACAGGAATGGACCCCAGTGAGTTGCACTCTGAAACACCATTTCCAGAGTAGACATGCAATAGTCATAGAGCTGTTTAGCAACAGTGTTGTAGGGTTAGTAGAGTCACGTTGTAGTCAAGTCACTAAATCTCAAGTTTGTCGTGTCCCAAGTCCTCTGCACTTGAGGCCGAATTGCATCACAAGTCACTATAGCTATGTCCAAGTTTAGTCCAGGTCCATTTGTCAAGACACAAGCCCTACGGCAGAAGTCTATCCATTGGGTCAGTGTGTTTTCTTTTGTACCATATTACTATTGCTTTATTACCAAGGTAGTTGAATATATTCAGTTTCTCTTGACAATTTCCATGTATAGAGGAACCACGTATCCACCAAATGTCTGTTTTAAAACTGACTTTGTCTTGGTGGATTGGGAAGAGGTGGTTTAAATGTGAACTGTTGTTTTGGCAATTCATCAAGTTTCCATGATATGTTCATGATATGCAACACTAAGTTACATTATTCACACTAAATTCCAGGAAGAAAAACTGGCTAGCGTCTTTTGGTTTGCTCAAGGAGAAATTGAAAGAAGTTATATACAAACACTTTCAAAAGCCAGCACATTAATTACACAGAGATTGCACAGATAAATCTGAATAAAATTGGTCTTGGTTCCTAAAATCATTGGGAAGTTTGATAAAATTGTGCCAATTAGCCTTGCTCCGTCCCTCATAATGATGACCCAATGACTAGAAACCCTCAGTGGGAGCACTGGAGCCTTGCATGGACAGCACCTCCGACCAGAAGAAATAGAGCAAGGATTATTTTCTTTTTTCTATGTTTTTATATTAATTTTCACCGTCTACTGTAAAAGAAGAACAAATTATTCTGGATTCTTTCAACATGATTAGCTACTGCTGTTCTTTAATCGCTTGATGCTCATCTTTTACTATAGCCTACTGATATTCAAATGTATGCGCAACGAAAAACACCATAGAAGCAGCTGTCAACCATGTGACGACTATATTTCCCTCCATCGCTCTCTTTCAGACGAGGCGACGCATGTGATTCAATTTGGAAAGTCCAGTAAGCGTACACCAGATTCCACTCACATTGGCCAGTACGGGAATGGACTGAAATCGTAAGACTCTGTAATCCTCTCATGCATACAGTGTATGTGGTTTTGCCTCATTTGGTGTTTTTATATGATCCTTATCGATCGAACCTGCAGTCTTGGGCCATGCTCTAACCAAGTGAGCCGCGTTGTTTGTGTGTTTCTTTTTAGGGGCTCCATGCGTATTGGGAAAGACTTCATTTTGTTCACCAAGAAGGAAAACACTCTGTCCTGCCTGTTCCTGTCTAGAACGTTCCACGAGGAGGAGGGGCTTGACGAGGTGACGTGCTTTAGCAGGCATTTTCCCCTTCTAGCAGACCTTGTGATGTACATTAATCATATGTCATGTCTCTTGAAGCATAATGTATTTATTTTCTGACTGTCATGCTTTGACATGCTGAAAGAGCCTTTATTGACTATCCACCAATTCACAACAACGTTTCTTTTTGTTATTGTATGGAATCTTCATAATCCTTTCCTCTCAAACCAGTTTGCGTACATTTTCAGTATATGCACAAATATGCCAAGGCTGACGAAGTTCAAGTGATCAAGGCTCTATTGCTAATTAGATCCTTCATTCAGTTGCATCTTTGACCATGCCATGAAGGCTGCATGCCCTAGCGAGAAGTGCTGTACCAACAATATTCTGTTGTTTGTGGAATTTCATACAAGCCTAATTTTATTGCATAATTGTTTTTCAATGCATAACATCAGTAACACCTCCCAAATGAAATGTTTTATTGTTATACTGAAGATTTGCTAAGGGTTTTCTAATGATCAATTAGCCTTTTAAAATGATAAACTTGGATTAGCAAACACAACGTGCCATTGGAACTCAGGACTGATATGGTTGCTGATAATGGGCTTCTGTGTGCTTGTGTAGATATTCCGTTAAAAATCTTCCATTTCCAGCTACATTAGTCATTTATTATGTTAACAATGTATTTCTGGTAAATTAGCTTTTCATTCAAAAACAAGGAGAGTGCCAAGTGACCCCAAACCTTTGACCGGTTGTGTCCGTCACCTAAGTCTCAGGGCTCTTTGAGTGATATGGTAGGGGCTGGTTTGGGATTCACTGTGTATACCACGTTTGTTTCCTCTGTCAGGTGATTGTGCCCCTGCCCACCTGGGACTTATTGACCAAACAGCCAATCACAGGGGACCCTGAGAAGTTCGCCATAGAGACAGAGCTCATCTACAAATACTCCCCTTTCAAAAATGAACAGCAGCTGATGGAACAGTTCAGCAAGATCGAGGGCATTAGTGGTGAGATGTGTGTGTGTGTGTGTGTGTGTGTTTAGATTATCATTTATAATATGTACTAGGTGTGTAGATATTCTAGTAATCCTCTATAATCTGAACTGTGTGTGTAGGTACTCTGGTGATTGTCTATAATCTGAAATTGATGGACACCAGGGAACCGGAGCTGGATGTGGAGACGGACCACCAGGACATTCTGATGGCTGGAACCCCTTCAGAGGGAGTGTAAGTATGACGAGTGTGACAACATGTGGCCTAAAGGCTACCTAGAACAGTGTTAATATTGATACCATCACATCCCCTCATACAGGAAGCCAGAGCGACGGTCTTTCAGAGCGTATGCGGCTGTCCTCTACATTGACCCCCGGATGAGGATCTTCATACAGGGTCACAAAGTCAGGACCAAGAGACTGTCCTGCTGCCTTTACAAACCCAGGTTTATATAAATGTTATATATATATATATATATATATATATATATATATATATATATATATATATATATATATATATATATACACACACACACACACACACACAGACACTCCTGCCTATAGACATCACTAATACTGGATTCCTGTTTGTGTCCGTTCAGCTAAGTGTGTGTTTGTGTCTTTCTTTCTGCTTTAGGGTATATAAATATACATCCACTCGATTCAAAACGCGTGCTGAGCAGGAAGTAAAAAAGGCTGATCACCTCGCTAAGATAGGTGAATGTCCTTACACACACATCTCCTGGCTAAGATCATTAGGACGCACAAACCAGGTCTGAACGTACTCTCCATCCTGACTGTGTGTGTTGTTTCGTGTGTGTGTGTGTGTGTGTGCGCGGCAGCGGAGGAGAAGGCTCGCGAGGCGGAGAGCAAAAGTCTGGCTCTTGAGGCTAAACTGGGAGATGACCTCTCCAGAGAATCACGAGTAAGGATCACAGTTCAGGACTGGCCATGTCCTGATCCAACTCCCCTACTCACTAATTTCAATCTGTCTGTCTCTGTTTCTGTCTCATTCTGTCTGTCTCTCTTTCTAATTCTATCTGTTGCTCTTTGTCTCATTCCATCTGTCTCTGTTTCTGTCTCATTCTGTCTATCTCATGCTTTCTTTGTCTCATTCTGTCTCTGTCTCATTCTGCCTGTCTTTCTCTTTCTGTGATCCAGGTCATGTTGCGTAAGGCTCAGGAAGGGGCCATGATGCTTCGCCGGGAAGCGGATATAAAGAAGAAAATTCAGGAATCCAAACAGAAGTCAGTAGAAATATCAGAGTTTATAAATCGCATTGCTTTAGACTTTATGAACCTCATTGCTGCCAACCCTACATTTCAGTTACACATGCCACCTTGCACCTCCAATTTGCCTGTACTGCACATTTAGAATTGACATTGTATCTGATTTTCGGATGTTACATGTACGTGTCTATCATGGGAAGCTTATTGCTGTTATCCCCGCTTTTCAGTTGTATAGATTATCTTACTCCTCCAACTAGCTCAACTGCACAGTCAGAATTGCCATTTGTACTTGCATTTGCTTCATCGCACAACTATTCATTCCCACTTTACCACAGACATATACATAATACGTGTACATTTGTAAATAGTTTGCCCTGCCTTATTTATCTTCATTGCTCATTTAGAATTGCCATTTTGTACAGTATTTGCCTTCATTGCACATCTATTTATTCCACTTGTAACATACACTTTACTTAATACTTGCACATTTCCTGTCCTCTTCTGGTTAGAAGCACACTGCATTTCGTTGTACTGTACTCGTACTGTTCAGTGACAGTGACATTTTTCTACTCTAAAGAAGGAAATGCTAGACAATCTCTACAACTTCAACAGATCTGTCTTTCTTCCCCCAGAGCTTTGAAGGAGCCTAAGGAGTTGAGTTTTATCTTTGGAGTGAACATTGAACAGAGAGACTTGGATGGGATGTTTGTTTATAACTGCTCGCGTCTGATCAAAATGTACGAGAAGACCGGACCTCAGCTAGAGGGGGGAATGTGAGTTACACACACACACCCCCATTCCCCTGATTACGCTGCTCTTATTGGACCTTTTGACTCCCAGAAATGATTTGTTATTTACTCTGTATTTGTGCAGGGCTTGTGGCGGTGTTGTGGGAGTAGTAGATGTTCCATACCTGGTTCTGGAACCCACTCACAACAAGCAGGACTTTGCAGACGCGAAAGAATACAGGCACCTTCTGAGAGCCATGGGGGAACACCTAGCCCAGTACTGGAAGGACAGCAACATAGGTAATTCAGACATACAGTGATGCAGAAAATGATTAGATTTCTTTGCATGTAATTTAGCATGAACTTGTCTTTTTATAGGTCTTGCCACGTTTAAATATGCTTTCAAGGTGCTTTCAACAAGTAAAAGAAAGGATAACGTTTCTGTACAAATTCATTATTTAGTGTAAATAGTGTTTGTGTGTATGTGTATATATATACACACTACCATTCAAAAGTTTGGGGTCACTTAGAAATGTCCTTGTTTAAAAAAAAAAAGAAGGAGAAGAACAAGAACCATGCGAGAAATTGCCAAGAAACTGAAGATCTCGTACACTGTACAACTCCCTTCACAGAACAGCACAAACTGGCACTGTCTAGAATAGAAAGAGGACTAGGAGGGCCCAGTGCACAACTGGGCAAGATGACAAACACATGAGTGTGTATAGTTTGACAAACAGATGCCTCACAAGTCCTCAACAACTTGTAATACCTGTAAAACACCATTCTAAATGTCAACAGTCAAGAGGCTACTCTGGGATGCTGGCCTTCTAGGCAGAGTTGCAAAGAAAAAGCCATATGTCAGACTTGCCAATAAAAAGGCAAACGGCGACACTACAGAGGATGATTGGAAAAAAGTCTTATGGACACAAATCTTGGTTTGAGGATCACAAAGTAGAACATTCGTGAGATGCAGACCAATGAAAAGATGCTGGAGGAAAGAAGGCTATCGCTCCATTTTGCAATGAAACTAGACCATATGAGTAGCATGTTTTTTTCTTCTTTCTTTTAGCTCAGAAGGGCATAGTGAAGTTCTGGGATGAGTTTGGCTACTTGTCTGCCAGTTGGTCCTCGCTCCCCTCGTCAGAGCAAAGATACAAGAGACGTCGTGCCATGGAGATACCCCTAACAATACAGTGTGGTAAGTTGTAAGCACAAATACAGAGATCTCTAATATTTTTGGACTCAGACAAAACACGTCTAAGGTTGGCATCTCTTCCTGTCTATCTGTAGATAAATGTCTGAAGTGGAGGACTCTGCCATTCCAGATGGATGCTGTGGATAAACGTTACCCAGACAGCTGGGTTTGTCTGATGAACCCTGACAGCACTCAAGACCGGTACACAATCTTATACCCACAAATACTCTCTAACACTCACAAATACACTCACTCACGCACCTCCAGGCCATTCTCCAATTGTGTGTGTGTGTGTGTGTGTTAGGTGTGACGCAGCAGAACAGAAACAGAACCTTCCATGTGGAGTTCTGAAGAAGGATAGACAGACCGCGGAAGACAAGCAGAAAGAACTGACAGAGAAGATTCGACAGCAACAAGAGAAACTAGAGGCTCTGCAGAAAACCAGCACAATCAGATCAGCAGCAGATGTGAAGAAGTTACCTCTAGACGTCAGCATGAGACAGATTAATGAGAGTTCTCAGGTACACATTTATCCTGAACCGGTCACACACACACACACACACACACACACACACTGTCCATTCCTGAATATAATGTTTTATGTTCTCTCTCTGTCTCCTAGGCTACCAGGTCGTCAGAGCGTGTGTCACGCCCTCGCTCCCCACCTCTCCCCGCCCTCCTGAAGAACGCTCCCAGCCAACCCCCTGCCCTCAACCGCAAACCCACCAATTCACCTCGACCGACCTCCCGGCCTGCAGCCGCTCCCCAAGCCCCCAGAGTTGACCAATCTAGAGCCAGGGCTGCAGCCAAACCGGCCCCCCCTCCCCCAAAGCCCTCGCCGAAGGCCCCAGCAAAAGTCCCTGCCAAACCTACCCCTCCAAGCCGTAGCTCACGAGTGAGTGTTATTTTGTACTTTGTCTAACCTATTTTGGCTATATTGGTTAAAGGGATAGTCTTTGGCAACCATGGCCTTCATCCACTATATTGGAGTCAAATGAGACAGCATGTTAGGTGTATCCTTAGGCCCAGGTTTTTCAAACCTCTCCTTGGCCTACCCTGACGTCACTTCCTGTTTTTTGGTTTTGACCTGCGCACCTAATGCAGTCATTCAAAGATGTGATGATTAGTGGACCTAGTGAATCTGGTGTGCCAGTTTAAGGTTAAGATAAAACGTGAAACATCTGGAGAGCTTTGCTGTAGACTCAGTCCTTGCACTAATGCACATTAGCATTTACCTGTGAAAGTACCTCAATCTCCTTCACACTGAAAGCAGAGACAAAAATTTTTTTATTGATGAGGTCAGGGGGGCCTGTGTACTCTTGGTAGAAGTAATATCCATGGTGTTTCTACAGACTCCAGCCAAAACGTCTCCGACCAAAGGAACCACACCTGCTAGCAGCCAGCGCAAAAGAGTGATAGAGCAGGAGGAGAGTGAGGAGGAGGAGGAGGAGGAAGAAGAGGAGGAAGAAGAAAAGGAAGATGAGGATGAAAGTGAAGAGGAGGAGGAGCCTCAGCCCAAGAAATCCAAGATGGCCACTGCAGTGGGAAATCGTGGCAAAGCTGCTGAGAAAGCTCCCCCAAAACGGGGAAAGGTGACAGAGGTGACCGTTTCTCTATTTCTCTGAAGCTCACTCACTCACAAACACACACTTTGTTGCTTTGCATTACATACATTAACAAAAATGTATGTTGACTCAAGTAGATTTTGTATATTCTGTCCCAATTATGAATACTGTCCCTATGATTTCTGCCACTAGCAGCACCTTCAATGCAAGTCAAATTCTGTGTGGGAGTAGATGTACTTAGCCAAATAAAGGCTATCAATCTATGCAATGAACTGTGCAAGTATATTTGACTGTCTAAGAGGAGAGAGAGTGTGGGCAGTCAAGGACAAGTAAATCTACAGGGCAGGTCCTTGCAAGACAAGTGGGGGGAGGAGTTGTTTAAGAGGTCACAGGTGCTGTATGAAGATCCAAGAGGTGAACACATGGAGCAGTTCAGAGGTCAGTACTGTTGACCCAGAGGTCAGAGATCATGTGATGTCATCGACCCCGCAGGTCCCCACCCCCCCACCCAGCAACAAACCCTCGCCACCTGAGAAGAGGAGCACTACAACCCTGGCCAAACCCATCACCACCACCCCTAAGCCCCCCGCTGGGACAAAAGTCAAGGTACCCACCAGCCGGAGCCAAAAGCAAGACCTGGATTTGGTCCTATCCTTCTAACTCTAACTCCAGAATTGAATTGACCCTACCCCTCTCTCCTAACTATTCCAAATGGAATGGGTTCTACTCTCCTGCTACCTTTTTTATTTTTCCATCACTCCACTCTTGTAATTCTGCGCACAATATTCGACAAGTTCCATAAGTGTGTTTTATGTGTGTTTTTAGGTGACAGACAGCGCAGAGGATGAGGAGCCAGAGAATGAACAGAAGAGTGCTCAGAAAGGTAACTTCTAAAATGTTTCATGATGGTTCAGCCATATATTCTAAATGGCCAATATGTTTTCAGAATAAATGTTTCAATAAATGATGCAGTCACTGCAGAAAGTTGCGCAGGATAAAAGCGTCTGCTGAAGTATTTCTGATTAGCAGTGCCATAGACATGAGTTTCAGCACAGTGCTTGTTTTGTGTGTTGTCTTCTGTAGATAAGGGCCTTTTGGTGGAGGTGCGTGTGAATAAGGAATGGTTCACGGGCAAAGTGGTTGCTGTGGAGAGCAATAAGCAGAGCATTCGCTGGAAGGTGAAGTTTGACTACGTGCCCAGATCCACCCCTAAGGACCGATGGTAGGCTGGCAACTCGGACCCTGTCTGTCCTTTGTCATATCCAGTGCGTGTGCTCCGCCAGTGGCCAGTGATGTGTTAACTGTGTATTGATTTGTGTGAGTGTTCTGAGGAGGTTTTGGGTTAGGGACTTGACGTTATGGTGGTTTAGGACTTAACTGTCCATCATCCGTTGTTGTTGCAACGAGGCAGGGCCACCATTGTGAATTGGTTATCACAACGTTAGGAGGTGCAAAATGGGGTTAAGCATGCTGCTGGCTGATGTTGTTTAGGTTGATGTTGTTGGTGTACTTGTCTGTTGTTGTTATTAGGGTTTTCAAAGGCAGTGAGGAGGTGAGGTTGATGCGACCCCCCTCTCCCCTTTCCCAAACCCCTGACACACAGCAAGGGGAGGGGACTGAGAAAGGGCCCGCACCCATGGAACCCGACACAACCCAGCCAGGAACCAGTCGAGAGGTGACTGAAAACCTGGTCATAATGATGAGGTAACCATGACTACCCGATGCTCTCTCATAAAGTCCTAACTTGGCTTTGGGTATCCAACTTTTTTTTTTTCATTGAAAGAATGGTGAGGGGATTTCACAGGTGTGTGTCTGTGTGCTATTTTTATCAGGACACTGCTCCGTTATTTCTTTCCTCCTGACTTCCGGATCCCAAAGGACGATGTCAACAGCATGACTGCAGAGGAGCTGGTGGCCTTCCCTATGGTAAGACTGAACTGTTACCTTCCCTATGATATGACTGAGCTGTTACCTTCCCTATGGTAAGACTGAACTGTTACCTTCCCTATGGTAAGACTGAACTGTTACCTTCCCTATGGTAAGACTGAACTGTTACCTTCCCTATGGTAAGACTGAACTGTTACCTTCCCTATGGTAAGACTGAACTGTTACCTTCCCTATGGTAAGACTGAACTGTTACCTTCCCTATGGTAAGACTGAACTGTTACCTTCCCTATGGTATGACTGAACTGTTACCTTCCCTATGGTAAGACTGAGCTGTAACCTTCCCTATGATATGACTGAGCTGTTACCTTCCCTATGGTATGACTGAGCTGTTACCTTCCCTATGGTATGACTGAGCTGTTACCTTCCCTATGGTAAGACTGAGCTGTTACCTTCCCTATGGTAAGACTGAGCTGTTACCTTCCCTATGGTAAGACTGAGCTGTTACCTTCCCTATGGTAAGACTGAGCTGTTACCTTCCCTATGGTAAGACTGAGCTGTTACCTTCCCTATGGTAAGACTGAGCTGTTACCTTCCCTATGGTAAGACTGAGCTGTTACCTTCCCTATGGTATGACTGAGCTGTTACCTTCCCTATGGTATGACTGAGCTGTTACCTTCCCTATGGTATGACTGAGCTGTTACCTTCCCTGTGGTAAGACTGAGCTGTTACCTTCCCTGTGGTAAGACTGAGCTGTTACCTTCCCTATGGTATGATTGAACTGTTACCTTCCCTATGGTAAGACTGAGCTGTTACCTTCCCTATGGTAAGACTGAGCTGTTACCTTCCCTATGGTAAGACTGAGCTGTTACCTTCCCCATGGTATGATTGAGCTGTAACCTTGACCCATTACTTTTAGTGATCTATTTAGGCTGCTAAATAAATCATATAAGTCTGTAAATCATGTGTCTGACTAGCCCTGTGTGCATGTGCATCTACAGAAGGAATATTTCCAACAGTATGAGCTGGGTCTCCAGTCTCTGTGTAACTCCTACCAGAGCAGAGCCGATGCCAGAGCCAAAGCTGTGGAGGAGAAGAGCAGCAGCGCTGAGACCAAACTCAGGGAAGCAGATGAAAAACTACAGAAACTACGAACCAACATTGTACAACTGCTGCAGAAAGTACAGGAGGTAAGATGCACCATCGTCAAAGTTTTGCTACAGAAACCGGAACATGCTCCAGGTCTGTCAGCTTGAACATGCTCCAAACCTGTCAGCTTGAACATGCTCCAGACCTGCATTTTGCATGGCAGTTTACTGTCAAAATATGCTTGCATGAGTTCAAGCCTGCTACTATATCAAGTCCAAATTCATTCTCACATCCTCTACTTCACTTTAGACTTCCCAAATCAATACCAAATAATCATTCTACCCCCGTTTTGGTTTAAAAAAATCTAATGCATCATTCGACCCAGGACAGCTTTAGCCTCAGGTAAGCAGAATCAACATGATCACAACTGAAATATGGAAAGTCTGTTTACCTGTGGCTTTAGCCGTTGCTCGATCCTGTTCGTTGACACAAAATTAAATTTAATGTATTAGGTATTTTCAAGATGTGAGAAGAAAGTAATTCTTGATTGCAGGGTTGATACATGTATTTATTAGTTAACACATCTGGGTGGTTGTAGCAGTGCCAGTGATCACACCTTGCTCAGAACGGGCAAAGGAATGGAGGAGAGTCGGGACATTTGATAGTACCATAATAACAGGATGTCCAGGGCATCTGATTTGCATTAAATGAGAGAGAAGTGGTCCTACTGTACACAATCTAATGAAAAATGCATTTCAAGCCAGTCCCCAATGATTAGGTCCGCCTTAATATACAGAACAATTAAGAACAGATACGTCGTATAGCATCCTGTGGAACTTACCTCATATCAGCAACTAACAACAGCTTCACATATTCCTGTCAGGGAAAAGTAAGTGGTGCAATGCCTGTTCATAGCCCTTTGTGACAATGTGCATGAGAGAGTTTGTTTTCTAGTAAAGCTTGAGCTGACTAGTCTCCCTGGACTTCACACCTTTTCAATGAAATTAACTGGAGTTAATCAACACAGTAGCCCGACATGCTGTGAGCTAATAGTACCGTTTCATAAGGCAAGACTGCACAATGAAAACCTGCATAAAGTAAGAATTCGGGTCCCATTTTGAACATGTTCTGGTCCGATCATGGCAACTCTTAGGTGGCCCAGGCACAATGCTGGCTGAGGTGGTCTGGGAAGTGTGTGCCCTGACCCGTAAGCCATTGACGACCAGGTTGGAAAACATCTGAATGCTGTGGCACAGATGCCCAGGAGGGAAGCTTGCTGCAGTCTTCAACTATCACAGTGACATATGATGGGCTTACAATAACGCCATTATGCTGTAAAAAATAATGTGCCTACGATTTGAGCCAGTGTATGGATTTCTCGAACGCCACACTGAAGAACTTTCAAAAATGATTCCTCGTTTGCAGATCTAACTCACACAGAAAATAACAGTATGTACTTCCTTCCTGCAGGACATTGACATAAACACAGATGATGAACTGGATGCCTACATAGAAGACCTTCTGACCAAGGGGGACTAGAGCAAAGGGGAGACTGACGTGATATCCTCCAGGAGCTGAGTTACAGACTGCGCCTCCCCGTCTGGTTCTCAGAACTTTGGTCTGTCCGTCCCTCCCAATGTACTGTAGCTCTGTAACTCCCCTACAGACATCCTTTACCCATAACCCCCTCTACGAGGCCTGCCCGCCCCACTCTACAAAGTATGCTCTGTCTTCTGTTAGATCTGCAGATGGAGGGGAGGAGAAGCAGATGCTGCCTGACCTGCTGCTGTTTGGTCTCTTCAGTTTGTTTTTATAAAACTGCAGTATGTTTTTCTCTTTCTGTTCCTTTAGTTAGTATTAGCATGCGCTGTGTTTGGGTGGTTCAATCTAAGATTAGCATGTAATGGACATCTCTTTTTAGTCCTTTTTTTTTTATTAACAATGTATGTTATATACAAGCTATGTTAAGATACTTTGTTAAACCAACCAATTCTGATTTGCTGTAGAACTGAACGGTCCTCAATCTGTTGTTGAGAATTAGATTCTGCTCAGTTGATGTGTTCTGAACATGCGCCCCTTGCACATGGTGTGTGTGTGTGTATATATATGTATACACACACACACACACACACACACACTAGTCTAAGTATTCCACCAAGTGTCACTGCTTTCCAGGTTCCTGTGATGTAGACAACAGGGAACTGACTTTGGAAGAGGGTTTCTGATAGTTAACTAAACCATGGAGCAGTGGAGATTCATAAGCAATTTCCCGATTGATCTGTGATCAGGTGGAGATTTGTTAACTATAAACCAACTATAAACTAATCTGATATGTTTTGACCCGTAACTGCTTTACCGCCACAAATAACACTCAGATGCGAATGCAGCATCATTGAATCCTAGATTTGATGACGTCTGTCATCAAGGTAGTATAGTGTTTTCTACCCTGTTAAAACAAACTAGCTGCCCAGTGAAAATCTCACTTTATGTTCATATTCTGTACACTCTAACCCAAATAATGTTCCCTTGCCCTATGTGTAGCCCAAAACCCTTCAAACACATCATCTTGGGTTTGAGCTAGCCAATCAGCAGTCTACTCATTTTATATGTTGTATAACTTGTATATGCCCACACTATTCATTCCCACACAGATATTTCTTTTAAATACATTTTTGTGTAAGGACAACTATTTCACATAAGTCATTATAGGTAATAAAAAATGTTAAAACACTGGGCAGTTAAGTTTAAACCATAATGTCAGTGTTGGAAGAAGAAAAAAAATCAGTGTTTCAACAGTGTTTTAACTTCTCTCACCCTACCCTCTTGTCTCTCACCATGCACCCCATCTCCTGCCTCTTCCACCCTACCCTCTTGTCTCTCACCATGCACCCCATCTCCTGCCTCTTCCACTCTACCCTCTTGTCTCTCACCATGCACCCCATCTCCTGCCTCTTCCACTCTACCCTCTTGTCTCTCACCATGCACCCCATCTCCTGCCTCTTCCACCCTACCCTCTTGTCCCTCACCATGCACCCCATCTCCTGCCTCTTCCACTCAACCCTCTTGTCTCTCACCATGCACCCCATCTCCTGCCTCTTCCACTCTACCCTCTTGTCTCTCACCATGCACCCCATCTCCTGCCTCTTCCACCCTACCCTCTTGTCCCTCACCACGCACCCCATCTCCTGCCTCTTCCACTCTACCCTCGGAGAGATTGCATTCATTATAAACAAGAAAAAGTGCTTCATCAAAAACAGACGCACATCCAAATCCATTAAAATGCCAGATGACATGTTGGCTACCATCAGGTTGGTTTAGCTTTTTCTACTCTGTGTTAAAGCATTAAACTACTGTTGTCTGACCCGTTCAGCCCTCTCTGCTGCACGCTTCTGTCTCCCACACCTTTCGGTTTCTGACGGTGTAGTGATCAGGTTTACCAGCCAGGCTATTGAGGGTTTTTTGTCCTCCATCACCATTGAGACTGAAGTTTTTACTGGGTTTTATCAGTACGACTTGTTGACGTCTCCTAACTACAGCTGAGTTATGTCCCCATTGTTTCTCTTGCCATTGTGAGCTACAACTGTTCACTGTTTTAATTTTGTTCTCGAAGGTGATTTTCTGGATTCTGAGTTAGTTATCCAAACCTCTTTGTTCATATTATTCAGTTGTCCATCTTCTAATTGAGTATTTTTAACATGTCAAGTAAATGTTTTATTAAAAGGTGGACGTTGTCTGGTGTGTGTTTATTGAAAAAAGGAATTATGCTCTATATTGTTTTTAGAGAAACCACAAATATTCATGATTATTCGTCATGATACACTATCTAGTTAGACAGTTTTTAAAGGACATGTTTAATTGGTGTATCCACTAATACCACACTGGAGTTGGCAGTGGTCAGTTTCATGATCCTCCTAAAGAAAATAAGTTATGCTCAGTTGCTGTGTTCTGACCAGGGGCCTGTTGCACAAAAGTAGAATGAAGAAATCGAGGATAACTGAAAAAGCGCAGCTTGACTTAGTGTGTTCCGCTCATCGCGGCTTAATCGGTTGCACGTTTCCCGAGCCAGAATGAGAAGGTGAAGCCATGTCAAGCCAGGTGTAGATAGTTGGGGTAAGTGCACGTCCACGGCTTTCCTAAATAGACCACGGTATTGATCATAGATTTGCTGATGTAGAGATGAAGACGCGTGCGGCATATTTTTCACCCGCTGAACAGCAACACATTTTGGAAAGTTATGAGGAGGTGAAGCATATAATATGCAGAAAAGGAAAGACGGCTGCTGTTATTAAACAGAGAGAAAAAGCCTGGCAGACAATAGCGGACCGACTTAATGCGTAAGGATTCAAAATTATCTACTTATAGCGAAGTTGCTTTTAATATGCATGTTTTGGTTTCAGTGCTGTATCACGTTGTGTGCTATATGTGCTGGTTGTACTAAGTGTCTTTGAGTAGTCTAACATGGAAAGCACAATATAAATAACATTTTATTAGTTAGCCTACTTTGCCATAAAAGTGAGCAGAGGGAATTAATGTTCCTCGGGAAGTTTACCCTAAAGATTAGGCTTAATTTCAAACCCTTATTCACAATGCGAGAATATGTTTTACAGCCATGTGCACAAATCTCCAGAAGCTATGTCTAATATTAAATATCTTCCTACAATTAATGTTCATGCAGAACAAATGTGACTGGGCAAAAAATAACCTGGCAACAAGTCAAAATCAAATGTAAAAACATTTAGCAGGCTGGTAAGTGTCTTAATTCTTAACAGTGTGCAAATGGTATGTAGAAATTACTCACATATTTTATCTATTAGGCCTTTGATGGAAGGGATTCAGGGTGGGACAGCTACAGGCTCTGTTCCACCTGCAGAAACTGCCCTCTTCATACAAGGTACATTTTCCAGTACTGCACATCAAACACAATCAACCATTTATGGGCATATGTGGACTGTCTGACCTTGTTGTGTCTTGCAGTGTCCGGCGACACAGTCACTCTCCTGCCACCAGATGATGATCCAGTGAGTATTATTTATTAAAAGCATATGGCTTGGCACATCCTGTCAATACATTCTATTTAATATGGCGGGGGGGGGGGGCTTCTGCAGCTGATGATGAGGAGATTGTGTCACTGGACTCAAGAAGGCCTGAGGTATCATGTCAATCTTATGGAAATGCATATTTAGCCCATAATGGATGAGAAGTCAGTGATGTAGCACTCAGAAATGTATGTATGTAACAGGATCCAGACGCAGTACAGTCTGACAGTCAGCCTGGCAACATAGTAAGTATGGGCTAATGGAAATCTAAATGATGCACAATTCCTGCTCTGCTAATCAATGGGTGGTTTACAGAATTTACAAACTGACAAGTGACAGCACTAAAATAAAAAGCTTAAGAAGCATTGTGGTGTTCCCTGTGTGATGAATGTACACTACACTATGCAAAGTTATTGGTTCAGTGAGGTGAGACGAAAATGTAGGTTATGAAACCAAAGTAAGCTACTATAATATCGAATGAAACATTAGGCCTAATTAAGGAGTAACACAAACTATCCTTTATTAGAGAAGGACAAGACAATGAAATCACTTATCTGAAATAATTAATGTATTGGTCTCTGACCAGCCTGCCATTAATGTCATCTGGGAATATAGCGGCATTGTCCCACTCAATCTCCGGTGCCACTGCAGGACCCCTTTCCTTCCTCAGACAGGCAATATTATGTAGGACCGTGCAGGCTACAGTAATGTCACAGGCCCTGTCTGGGGTGACCCTCATGTGGTGGAAACACTGAAATAGTGACTTGAGAAGGCCAAATCCCATCTCAATTCGGGCCCTTGTTCTTGTATGGGCAAGATTGTATCCTTGCTGTGCTGCTGTCTGAGGGTCTGCAAGGGGAGTGAGAAGGTATGTCTCACAAGCATAACCCTTGTCTCCCAGCAGAACGCCAGAGAATTCACCTTAGAATACAAAATGTAATCATTACAACTACACATAAGTAAAACCTTTGACGCAATTGTGTTTATTAGTGAAATGAGTGTGGCCTACCTTGTGATAGTCGCTGGGAAATGGTATTGGACCTAAAAACTCGGGAGTCATGGACGGATCCAGGCCACTTTGCCTCCACATTGTTAATGATGCAGGCAGCATCACTGATCATCTGAAACAATGCAACGTTTCCTATTCAGTATACATGTCATGCACAGAATACATTTGGGCTAGTTGACAGTAACTAAATAATTTTTACCTGAACACTGATACTGTGGAAGGATTTTCTGTTGACACAATCTCCTTCGTGGGCCCCTGAGGGGCGTTTTATGCGGATCTGTGTGCAGTCCAGCGCACCAATGACATGTGTATCCTGTGTATCCTGTGACTGTTGTAATGTAACACATTTTTGTAATCTGTAATTCATGTTACCTGCAATCTTGTAGAAATCCTCTTTGATGAAGCACATTCTTCTGTGGCCAGGGAAGGTAATAAAGATGTGTGCCACGGACTTTAGTGCCAAACACACACTTCTGACACAACGGCAAATAGTGCCTTTATTTAGAATTTCGGCATCTCCCACGGCATATAAAACATGCCGCTTGCAAAGAAACGCAGTGCCACACAGACCATCTGTGGGATGGTGAGAGCATGGCTTCGCGCTGTGCGGTGCTGAATTTTGGGACCCAGCAGTCTGCACAAATAACGGATTCCATCTCCAGTAAATCGATACCTCTCATGCAGGTACTCGTCGGGAAAAGCTAAAGGGTCTGATCTGTCCCGAAAGCACGTCTCAATATCAGCGCTTCTTCATCCAAAACGTCATTCAGAAATGGGCATGCCATGGTGCAGGGAGAAAAACAGGTGAATGGGACTTTATATATTGCCCTCATCACTGACTTCATTGAAATCACCCTTTTAAATTCATCAAACATTTCAAACCATCTGAACTGCAATAGTTGGATTTAAATCAAACTCGTCACAGCAATAGTGACAAGTAATGCGTGTTAATAACAATAAAGCAGAACACATTCAGAAGACAACGGAACGACTGTTAAAGACGTTTATTTCGGATCAGAGCGGCAGCTGATTTAACACATAAGACTCCAGGATTAATCTTAGCCTGGCTGTTAGCCTGCTCTGGAGCAGGCTAGCTGCAAAGAATAAATCTCCATGGTTACTTGGCTGGGTTTAATTCAGCCTGCTTTTGTGCAACCAAGTCAAAGCTAAATTAATCCAGGATAACTTGGATATCCCGGCTTAATCCCTTATCCTGGTTTTGTGCAACAGGCCCCAGTTTTTTTTATATGCGCTAAACATTTTGATTTTATATGAGATATCTAGCTGTTTAACCCTTGTGCGCCCCTCAAATGTACTACCCTTTGGACACCTTCGTGGACAAAAATGTACTGACATAAAACTGACATAATATTTATACATTAATATTTTTTCCAGCTTTTTTTCCCATAAATCTCTTAAACAACTTGAAACCTGCTCAAAACAACCAAACATTCAATCATTTTCAGGATTTTAACCCTTTAAATGCCAGCTTGATTGTTTGAATTACCTATTTATTTATTACAATAAATCATTAAAATATTTTCCATATAATAAATAGTAGGGGCATGGGGCTTTGGTGGTGATTAGAGTCTTGGATATGTCAAAGATTTGCAACAATCTAAGACATATTCGGGGACAAAAATGTCCCATTGACTTCCATTAAAAACATTTTTTTTATCTCACTGCCATTAGAGTATAAAACCATGCATTCTGTAATGTAAGCATTTCATTTTGATTACATTTTGACTGTATTCCATCACACACACACGCGCGCGCGCACGCACACACACGTGCACACACACACACGTGCACACAAAAACTCTTCTAATTTTCCCATTGAAGGCCAGTGGAAGAAATTATTGTATTTTTATTTTTTTGAGCCATGTGACTACCAAGGTGCCCCAATAATTTTGGTGTGCACACCTGTGTGTATGTGTGCGCGCGCACATCTGTATGTGTGTGGGTGTGTGGGTGTGTGCATGCATGTGCGCGCGCGTGTGTGTGGGCGCTCGCAAGTGTGTGTGCGTTTGCGTGTGTGTGTGTGGTGGAATACAATATAAAATTTCAAATATCACTACTTTTCTTCAAAATGGAATGCTTACATTACAGAATGCATGGTTTTATACTCTAATAGTGAGATATATATATATTTTTTTAATGGAAGTCAATGGGACATTTTTGTCCACGAAGGTGTCAAGAAGGTGCAAAATTCATTAACAGTATGAAAGACATGAAAGAGTTAAAGACATTGTATTTCAAAAATTTAACAAAAAATAAGAGTTCTGTCAAAAAAGCATGGCCCTAGCTGCAACACATGTATGTATTTTCCGGACCTTTATTTTGAAGGCGAAGTAGGAGAACCTGTAAGGATCTGTAAAGACGGACGTGGGTTGGAGGTAGTAGAGGATTTACTTGGAACCAAGTGTAGTAAGTGGGGAAACCAGACATTTTTGTATGTTATGGTTGCTGCGCATGGATTATTTTAAACATTCAGAACTAGTCATTTTGACAAGCAGTGCCCGACTAAAGTAAACCGTACAGATAACTCCATTGTTAGTGGCGTGAACTTTGACACACTTTTGATCTCAAGCTATTTTGTTTGTTTTGTTTGCTGTTGGTAAAACTATTTTTGATTTCTGTTGGACTACCCATAAAATAAGAGGCGCTGAATTATTGGGTATGCACAATAATAAAGGTCGTTAATTTAATTCTACTGGCATACTTGAACCGTAAAAACAATCAACCTAAAAAATACTTCATGAAACGTGCAATCTGCAAAAGTCCCAAAATATTTCAATTGCCACAAACTTAATGGGAAAACCTTGCCAAAAAAAACAAAAACGTGAGGGTGCAGATCAGTTAGCAATAATGTTTTACCAAACCAAACATTTTCCTCTACAACCGTGTATGTATGTATGTATGTATGTATGTATGTAGGTAGTTAGTTAGGCACGAGGGGGTACACATGGCCAATATACGACTGGCTAATAGCTGTTCTTATACACGACTATACAGTGCCTGGACACAGCGCTTTGCTTTGGTATAATGTCAATACACTGCTCAAAAAAATTAGGGGAACACGTAATCATCACAGTATAACACCAAGTCAATGAAAGTTCAGGGATATCAATATGACCAGTTAGGAAGCATAGGCGATTGTGAATCAATGTCACCTATTTTGGTGCAAATGAAAGTGACAACAGGTGCACTGGAGAGGCAATAGCAAGACATCCCCCCAAAAAGGGAATGGTTTTGCAGGTGGTGGCCACAGACAATTGCTTGTACTTCCTGACTGATTCTTCTCTAGTTTTGCTAGTGTCCTTTTCACTGCTGGTAGCATGAGGCGGTACCTGCAGCCCATTTAGGTTGTACAGGCAGTCCAGCTCCTCCAGGATGGCACATCCATACGTGTTGTCGCCAGAAGGTTTACTGTGTCTCCCAGTTCAGTCTCAAGAGCATGGAGGTGATACCAGTCAAATTTGTGTATAACCGATCAGCCATAACATTATGACCACTGTGTAGGTCCCCCTTTTGCCGCCAAAACAGCCCTGACCCTTCGAGGCATGGACTCCACTAGACCTCTGAAGGTGTGCTGTAGTATCTGACATCAGGGGGCCTCCATGGATTGGACCTGTTTGTCCAGCACATCCCATAGATGCTGAATTGGATTGAGATCTGGGGAGTTTGGAGCCCAAGTCAACACCTGGAACTCGTTGTGTTCCTCAAACCATTCCTGGAGCTACATTATCCTGCTGAAAAGACCAATGCCATCAGGGAATACCGTTGCCATGAAAGGGTGTACATGGTCTGCAACAATGCTCAGGTAGGTGGTACGTGTCAAAGTAACTTTCACATGAATGGCAGGACCCAAGGTTTCCCAGCAGAACATTGCCCAAAGCATCACACTGCCTCTGCCGGCTTGCCTTCTTCCCATAGTGCATCCTGGTGCCATGTGTTCTCCAGGTAAGCAACGCACACGCACCTGGCCATCCACGTGATGTAAAAGAAAACGTGATTCATCAGACCAGGCCACCTTCTTCCATTGCTCCGTGGTCCAGTTCTGATGCTCACATGCCCATTGTAGGCACTTTCGGCAGTGGACAGGGGTCAGCATGGGCACCCTGACTGGTCTGTGGTTACGCAGCATATGCAACTAACTGCGATGCACTGAGCTCTGACATCTTTCTATCAGTACCAGCATTAACCTTTTTCAGCAGTTTGTGCTACAGTAGCTCGTCTGTTGGATCGGACCACACAGGCCAGCCTTCGATCCCGGCATGCATCAATGAGCCTTTGCCACCCATGACCCTGTCTCCGGTTCACCACTTTTCCTTCCTTGGACCACTTTTGATAGATAATGACAACAGCAGACTGGGAACACCCCACAAGAGCTGTAGTTTTGGAGGAGCTCTGACCCAGTCATCTTGCCATATCACAATTTGGCCCTTGTCAAAGTCGTTAAAATCCTTACACTTGTCCATTTTTCCTGCTTCTAACACATCAACTTTGAGGACAGAATGTTCACTATATCCCACCCACTGACAGGTGCTGTGATAACAAGATTATCAGTGTTATTCATGATGTTATGGCTGATCAGTGTATATCAATTACATTACAAATGTAACTACAAAGGTGGTTAAAATGCAATTAGTTAAAACACATAATATTGTTGCCTTCAAGCTGCTGCCCTTTTACTCGCGTTCAGGAACATGAGAAAGTAATTGATGGGGGAGATTCAGCAATTGATATGTAAGAAAAGTTACGTGAGGGGGAGGACGAGCAGCAACTAAGTAAAACATTTATAGAGAATAAGTACATGACTGTTAGACTTTTATCCGCACATACGCAGACGTTTCTGGCTCTTTAGCGAGAGAGAAACAAATATAGGAACATTCTCCAAAGGTCCAAGAAAAAAATAGTCTGCAGCGACATCCATAAATGTAACCAAAAATGCAGTGGTTGGTTGTTCAAGGAAATCTTTCACTTATCCAATTCAGGCTAGTGACGTGACTGTAAAGTTCCTGGACAATGGCTTCCAGCCTGTTACTGCACCGCCAGGTCACCAGACCCGGGTACTGGGTGCATACTGGCATGTATCGGCTGCTGTCGCACAGCAGTTCTGCAAAAGTTGTTAAGCGCGACATGGCTCCATTTCCTCAAGATGCCCCAACAGTAGAGGGTCCGGCAGAGTTTTCCCGGGCTGGGATAGGGGGGTTCTTCCAGCAGAAGCCAGTGCTAAAGAACCCCTTTCTGGGGGATGCTCTGTTACAGGGATACCTGCGGAGACATCTGCCCAGCGAGGTGTGTGTTTTTGTCCCATACTCAGGTTTTGGAATTTATTATGATGATGAAGATAATGCTTTATGTTAGGCACTGATGATGAGGATGGTACGTGTTTATGTTTTCAGGCAGTGTACTCAGATCTTCTGGTTTTTGGAGAGCGGTTGGTGTATGAGGTGGATGGTTGGGGTCGGGAGTGTGAGACCACACCCCCTAAGTTAGTGACATATGACCCCTGGGGTTGCCGTGTTGACCGCATTGTCACATCTCCCGCCTGGCAACGAATGAAGGACCTATCAGCGCAGGAGGGACTGGTTGCCATTGGATACGAGAGGACCTATGGGGAGTGGAGGTAGGAAAAACCTGACCCATACACACACTGAACTAGAAAGAGATCCATCTGACCCATACACACGCTGAACTAGAAAGAGATCCATCTGACCCATACACACGCTGAACTAGAAAGAGATCCATCTGACCCATACACACGCTGAACTAGAAAGAGATCCATCTGACCCATACACACGCTGAACTAGAAAGAGATCCATCTGACCCATACACACGCTGAACTAGAGAGAGACCCATCTGGCCCATACACACGCATACACACGCTGAACTAATGGGAGGCCCACCAGAAAATTTTTGTAATTTAGCAGTCGCTTTTAACCAGAGCAATTTAAAGGAGCAATTAGCGTTAACTGTCTTGCTTATTGACTGTTTCAGATTTTCTTTCACCTAGATTTTATTGAACAACTTTTCGTTTATGGGTCAAATTGTCCACTTGCTTTCTGCCACACCTGTGTGACACAACGAGAATAATGCGGCATGATCACTGTGGCTTGTGCCAGCATTCACACAGAAAACTGTGGAATTGTATCCCCCTAGTCTGTTCTCTAATTATTTTGTTGTGTTATGTACACTGAACAAAATTATAAACGCAACACTTTTGCCCCCATTTATCATGAGCTGAACTCAGAGAAAATCTTAGATCTTTCTGTACACAAAAGGCCTATTTTTCTCAAATATTTTTCACAAATCTGTCTAAATCTGTGTTAGTGAGCACTTCTCCTTTACTGAGATAATCCATCCACCTCACAGGTGTGGCATATCAGGATGCTGATTAGACAGCATGAATATTGCACAGGTTTTCTATGTTCCGTGCATTGTTACAAAGCCACTAGTCTAACACTTTAGTTCCTATTTGTTATTCTGGCTGCTTGAATCCCTTTCCTGTCCTCACCTCAAAAACTGCAGCTCACGTTACATAGTTGCCATCCTGCTTCTTATCTTGGTGGTAGAAACAAATCTGCAATGGGATTTAGTTGGCCGGGAAGTAAACAGTAAGTAATTATGTGACCCATACACACACTGAACATGGCAAAAGGCTGTTCATAGGCATAACTCAATGCTGAGTGCCTACATTTACCATACCTGTGTTATATTGAACATTTACCACACCCCCCCCCCCGTAATCTCATTGTTTAAGTATACCTGCCAAGATTTTCGCAAAGGATAAATAAAATACTGATCTATATAGTCTGTGTGTGTTTCAGTCGTGTGTACCAGATGTGTAAGCTGTACCTGTTCTCTCCCTCCTCTGGTCTCTACACCTGCCCTCTGGCTATGACTGATGGAGCTGCCAAGGTTATACAGGTGTGTATGTGTGCCTGTATGAACTGACTAATGGGGTTGATTATGACTGCTCATTTAAGAATTGTTATTCAAACGTGCGTGTGCGTAGGCTCTGGGTGTGTCCGGGCCAACACAAGAGGCCTTCAGTCGTCTGACCTCTCGTAACCCTGAAGACTTTTGGACGTCTGGACAGTGGATGACTGAACGCAAGGGAGGATCTGACGTGGGTCAGTGTCTCTGGATCATCTGTGGTTACACACACTGTAGTAGGTGATGGAGTTTACCACCCTACTACTGGTAATGATTTGTGCGTGTGTGTGTGTTTGTGCGTGTGTGTGTCTAGGCAGCGGTACAGAGACCGTAGCATTACCTCAGAGTGATGGGACATACAGGCTGTCAGGTTTCAAGTGGTTCACCTCGGCTACAGATGCAGACATGACTCTAACACTGGGCAGAGTTGCGGACAGAGATGGACGGACCACACCGGTACCCCCTCTCATACCTCACCCCTGCACCTCTTCCTGGCATTCTGACCCATAACCTCTAACCCTTCTTACTTCTACCTCCTGATCCGCTGAAATCCTTTCTCCCTCCGGTGTGTCCGTCTGTCTCAGGGCAGTAGAGGTCTGTCTCTGTTCTATGCTGCGGTGCGTGATGAGGACGGGATGGTTCAGGGCATTGAGGTCCAGAGACTGAAGGACAAACTGGGAACCAGGCAGATGCCTACCGCTGAGTTACTGCTGGACGGGCTGCCTGCTTACAGGGTCTGGTTCCTACGTACATACAGGCTAACCGATGCTGACTGCTTAAACCATGAATGTACTGCAGTGTCATGATCATTCGCGAAACTCCAAAAGCTCAGTTCCTTTTGCAATTCCCCCTTCTGTGTGTCAGCTGTCGGAGGAGGGGAGAGGAGTGGCGTGTATCGCCAACATGCTGACCCTGACGCGCATCCATAACAGTGTGTCTGCTGTGTCTGGTATGAGGAGGTATGATCTGTACTTACTGCTGCCCACTGCTCTGCTGACGCTCACCGTACTGCATTGATGGCGTGCGTGTGTTTTCAGGGTACTCCAGCTGGCTCGTGACTACGCCACACGTCGTTCAGCGTTCGGGAAGCCCCTGAAAGACCACCCCCTCCACATGCAGACCCTTACCAGGATGGAGGTCAACCGACCGTTTAGTTCTTGAAATCGTAGCTATAGAACCTTTTCATAAGCCTTAAACCTTCCCGTTTTCGACGGGTCTTCACACACACCTCTACCCTCTTCTACCCCCCCCCCCCCCCCCCGCAGGTGGAGACTCGAGGTGCATTCCTGCTGGTGATGGATGTCTGTCGCCTGATTGGTCGAGAGGAGACAGGCCACGCCTCCCAGCTGGATACTCATCTCCTTCGTCTCCTGACCCCTGTAGCCAAACTCTACACTGGCAAACAGGTATGAGCACACACACTGTCTTAACCACTAACAGGCAGCCCATTACAACAGAAAACAACAAATTGTCCGGATAACAGACAATGGCAAGTGGGGTGTGTATTTAATTTATTCATTGAAAGAATACAGTAAGGGTGTGTGTGTGCCACGTTTCTTAGGCGATTGCTGTGATTTCCGAGGGGCTGGAGAGCTTTGGGGGGCAGGGTTACATTGAGGACACAGGACTACCTGCAATGCTCAGAGATGCTCAGGTAGGTGGTCACAATGAAAATATGTCTGTGTGAAGGCGCACCAACCTTTGGGTTTGCAGTATTTGCAAGAAAACACTAATATTATACTTTTTATACAAAAAAAAACGTCAATGCATTGGTGTGGCTGTATCATGGTACATTTACATTGAAGTGATTCAGCAGACATTCTTATCCAGAGTGACTGACAGTAGTGAGGCATACGTTTTCGTACTGGCCCCCTGTGGGAAACTATCCCAAAATACACTTAAATGTGTTTTAAAAACTACAGCAAGAATTTAACGTTGCTGTCTAGCCATGATCTCACCTTGATAGAGCATTAAGACATTTCAAAAGAATAATGCAATTATTAATTCTCATTGATATAAAAAAATGTTTGTTGCAATTTCCTTCCACACTTGTAATGCATCAGCATTTAAATAAGTCCAAGGGGATGAATATATATGCAACTGTATGTTGCTGTTAATGGATCAAGTGGTTTGTTACTTGCACCCTTTGTGAGTCAACAACAACTGTTAAGTGGCAGTAGTTAATTGTAGTGCAATAACACCTATCAATCTCTCTCTAGGTATTGAGTATCTGGGAGGGGACAACTAATGTCCTGTCTCTGGATGTTCTGCGCTGCATCGCTCGGACTTCAGGCCTTGTACTGCAGTCCTACTTTACACACACTCAGGTCAGGTGACCTAAAGTGCTAAAGTCAGTCAGTCAGAGTTGTATTTTTTACTAGCTTGGCTTATTTGATTGTCTTAGACAGTTTTGTAATTTTTTTCCACAGCCTTTGTCTAGCATTAACCTCTACTGATATAACTGCTTCACAAATGTTGACTTACTCTGTGCCCCACCACCCCAGTCACTTATAGCGTCAGACTTCCTCCCATCCCTGTCTGTGGCTGTGAGATCAGTAGACAGCGCCCTCTGTGGTTTGAGAGAGTTCCTGCAGGAGGCAGTTCTTAAACCACCAGGCTACCTGGAGCTGGCAGCACGAGATCTGGCTTACAGTCTGGCTCGCATCTATATAGGTGCCCAGCAGACAGAAAATTACTAATCATATCTGAACATTGACATATAGTGAGAACCATTTATTGCCCATTACTGGCCGTGGGGATGTATTATAACTGCTGCTCTGTGTGTTGTGTGTGCGTTTGTGTGCGTGTGGTCTGCGTGCTTCAGGTGCTCTCCTAATTGACCACGCCTCATGGGAGGGAGCCTCTCAGTCCGATGCCTATGCTGCTCTCCGGTAAACACAGTCATCAGTCCCCACTGCTAACAACCCACTGGTCCACTAGTTGTACCAAGACCAGCTTCAGGCTTTGACCCACCCCAGACAAGAGCTGTCATTTTAAGTGGCCCTTGTCCTGACAGCGCAGAAAATATTTTTGTTTCAAAGTTAATAATTGAGTATCAGACCGACATAAGAGCCTCAACTGCTGATACACAACCATTTATTGAAATTGCACTTGGTATATTCTACTACTTAGTGTTATGTAGTCATGTATTGGACATGACTGATTTCCTTAAAACAGTCTCCTGTTAGGCCTACACAGCAGGCCAACCTTGAGCTTTAGGCTAATTATAACAAAAAACAAAGTTCTTACAGTAACTGTGTGTGTGTGTGTGTGCATTGCTGTGTCTGTGTTACAGTTGGTGTGAGCAGGAGCTGTGTCCTGTGCTCAGTAATGCAGCCACGGGATGCTACAACACGGAGACTTTGCCTCAGGATGCTGCGCTGGTCTACGAAGCGTCGGCCAGACAGTGAAAGGCTGTGGGGGGAAGGCAGTTTAGTCATTCTCAATGGGATGCACTTTATGTAGGAACGGGGGAAGTTGTTATGTATTTGATGGAGAATAACAAACATAATTGAGACTTACTGAAAAACAGCCGTACTCAGTGCTGTGGCTGTAAAGCTCTCCTAGTGAATCTCTGTTTATACTTGTTTTTACTTTATATTGCCCTTGCAGTAATTGGTTGAAGGAGTCATATTCAACATAATACAGCAGCTTGAGTGTTGTGTCAGTAGACGGGCAGGTAAACCATATTTGACTAAGCTAACAGATGACTCATGCTTCCATTATCACATATACAGAGTTGTTTGTTTGCGTAAGGCATCTTCAGCCTTGGAAAGAAAATGACAATCCCGAGTAAGACCCAGTTGTTACAGAACCACCGGTAGGATGACCTCACCTTGTATGATAACATTCAGAGAAAGTCCCTGTACATTTGAGCTTACAAACAAGACAGGCTTATTGAAGAGGTAAAAAAATTGGCTCCAAAGGTTACACTGGAGCATATCCATATTTGTTGATCATGTCCAGTCATTGAAGTCTATTGCTGTTATGTCTAAGCCTTTATTACAATTAAATACATAAGGAGCACAACACTCTTAAAATTACTTTTGACATCATGGCCTGATGCCCCACAGGACCTTGTGATTAGCCTATCAGAAGTACATGCTATTAATGACCTTGGATAAATTGAGTTGAGCAAAAGGCTAACAGTCTGTTTAGGATTACACAGTGCTGGGTCTAGCCTTTTGGTGGCCCTAAGCAAAATTTGCTTTTGTCGCTTATGCCTAGAACCAGCCCTGGGGTTACATCTAACATTACATTTTAGTAAATGCTAGCTTTAAAAGTAAGGACTGCCTGTTTCTTGAGTAAATATGTCTAATGCAGAATACTGTATTAAAATGTGTCTTTTTTAATTGGTGCATGGACTGAAATGTTCTTGTGCAGATGAAAGCCTACTTGCATGAAATTATTTTCTTGTCACAACTTAGAGGGTATATCTCAAAATAAATTGTATTCACACAAGTTAGAAATTCATGTATGCTAATGTTTTGGGACGATGTACACTAATGTTTTTTTCCTTGCTTAATGCTATAACATAGTCATTTCATAGCCTCTAGACACATATTACACACTTGCAGAATAACATGTGTACACCACATAGAAGAAACCTAAGTATTACATTGTGTTAATGTATACAGGGGTATGTATACAGTAAATCAGTGTTAAGTCATGTTAAAATGTACAATTTGGTCATGTTCATGTGGGTTCTTCAGGAGCAACTGAAGAAAATGAGAGTCCATTGCAGAAAAAGGACATGTGTGCCACATTCATGTACAATTGGAAAATCCTAGCTCCAACTTGAATCCTAGATCCAACCATGTATTAATCAGTTTTGGACTGCAACCTTAATATGGATAGTGAAGATAGTCTGAAAAGCTCATGGGTATCTTCAATGAAGACAGCAGACTTAACCCTACATGGTATGTCCCACAACAGGAGGTTATGGTATTCTGGAGAAATGGAAAGAGTCTGTGATGTGACTTCCACTTCTACAGCCAGCCTTAAACCCCCCAAAAGCAAGAAACAACTAATTTAAACACAGTGGCTAAGTCAAAATCCAGTAGGTTGGAAAACTAGGATCAAGCCTAGAGAGGAGCTTTTGGGAGACTGAAAACTTCACTGGAATCGTATTACTGCGCATTGGTTGTTAACAACATGTTGTCAATGGGCTTCCTTACAGATCACACAATGTCCTGGATAGGCAATATTTATTTAATTACTCCCCCTTTCTACATTCCCCAATTTTGTCATATAAAATGTTATCTACCCTGTCTTGTCACAACTCCCAACAGATTAGAATGTTGAAGATAACAGCAAACTCCTCATAGGCTTACTTGCCAAATCATTCTATTGTTTTCAATATGCTCTTCCAATCAGGAAGTTGCTCAGTTTGGGGCGCTCACTCACCTGACAACTTTAGGTAGCCTTACAGTAGCCCAAGTCACCTATGGTAGTCACTAGAGTGGGTTGTGACAAGGAAGTCCCTGCTATTGACGCCTAATGCCCCCTGGGAAAAATTTGCATTGCTTCCCAGTCACACTGCAACTAGTGTCACAGTTGGCTCAAACCTCAAACACTGCTAGCGGTTGTTAACTTGGTGCTACGAAAATCCGCATTATACCGCTGTGGTACTTGGGCGGCCAACTTTGTTTTTAAATTAAGATCACATAATTAGTTCAAGAATTGTTCTGACTTAAAATGAACAGAAGAATACAGTTCATGTCGGACTTTCACCCCGCACTTCCTATTTCCGGCGATAAATCTCATGTTGGAATAACTCTTGCCGGTAGATATGGTCTGACACATTCGATGACGTGGCACGCAACCATTGGTAGTTGTTACATCGCCCTGCTTTAGCTGTCTATAATCAGCTATAATCTCAGTAAAAAAACATAAATAAAATGGGTTAGAAACTATTCACGTAATGCTATTTGTCAGGAATGGTCTATCTACCAAAAACACATCTGATCTATTCGCTCCTCCCAAATAGTTTTAAAACGTTTAACATGCACACCTGTGCGTGCCCGTGCACGCGTTCAAAACAACTAGGAAATGGGAAATTCGCGGAGTCCATATCCCAGCGGTTCCCAGGAGTCTTGAAAGCAACACACACATACATGAACTAGTGGGATGGGTTTAAATTTGGATGTCACGTCTTTCAATAACATTGATAATGTAGGCTTCTCGGGGACAGGCCTCGAGAAAGTTTTTGTACATAATATTCACGGACTTTCCGAAAACATCAAATAGACAGCTGTATAAGCGTTGATCGAGCTTTGTATACATTATGCCGATCAGAGTGATTTTAACCTGTCACAACAGATTATGAAAAAACGAGTTACTTTATTTTACTCGGACACTTTTAATTCTCCGGTATTTCATTCTCAAGTCGTATCCGAACCTGCGAACCCACATCCCGCCAGTCTCATTTAGCAAGGGATCGGAATGGACGTACTTCCTGAACGGAGTAAATTATGAAATATCGGGTAGTTTTTATCTCCGTGTTGTTTCTTTTGTGGTGTCCCTGCCGCCATGTATTGGTCTCGGGTGAATATGTCACTAGGGTAGTTTCTTCTAACCGATCTGCCGACGGTGCTGACCTGGGCTCGTCTGTGGATATGGTGGGTACGCAATTCACAATGTTCCATAAGGAAAACACTGACGGGGTGAGTCCGATAACTAATTCGATTTCAAACATAAGTCTTAATCTTTGTAACGAGAAGTGCTTCGTGAAATGTGTATTATTTTCCCGTGACAAACTTTTCATGTTTGGTTGTGTTGCGCAATATCTGCAGACATGGGTATACTTCATGGGTATGTTGAGTTTTATTTAATGATTAAAGGAGAGGTTCGAAACCTGAATCCGTTGGGAGATGTTGTGATGAGACTGGGCCATAGATTCAATTGGATATGCCAAATTTGGAATAGAGAAATTGTGCAAAGAAAATGAGGGTTATGCTTTAAAAACAACACATTTTTCCACATAATCGCATTTGGAAGGATGTGTCTGCACTCAGTTTTTGATGGGCCACTGTCCTATATATCCATATTTGAAAGCTTTTTTGTTGTGAAACAGTATAATTGAAAGCCATAATAGATAATTGGGTTCTGAAATATGATTTGTCTTGGACTGTTTGGGAGCACTAACTTGCTTTAATCACTTCACGTGCATTAGTCAGTGGTAAATGATTACCCCGCAAAATGTGACCACACAATTTCTCTATAATGAAAGTAACAACATAAAAAAACATTGGGGATCAACTGCAAGCACACAGACTATGAATCAGGCTAAATGTAAAAATGAGTGAACTTACCCTAATGTGTGTGTGTGTTTGTGTGGTGCTTATGCGTGCATGTGTGTGTGTCTTTCAGTGTGATGTAGTGATGAACTTGAGTGCTAGTCAACGCTGTACGTTTGTGAAGAACACCCCAGACTGCAGAATGGAAGATGGCTTCATCAACTACCTCCAACTGGCCTTCTGTTTACTGCCACCCAATCTCACACCCCTCACCATCACATTCTGTGTGAGTGTGCACATCTCAGAACATTATTTAATGCATTATTACATTATTCTTGGGTAGAAGGTGGTCTAGCGATTAGAACATCTAACAAGTAACCTAAGGTTTGCTAGATCCAATTCCTGAGCAAACAAGGTAAAAAAAGCATCTGTAATTCTGTTGCTGAGCAAGGCTGTGAACCATAATTGCTCCAAGATTGTTGTTGGAAGTAATGGCTTCTCAGTCAATACATAAAAATAAGGGTTGAAAAAACAACTCTTTTTATGTGCGCTATCCAAAATAACTTAAGATGGAATTGACACGAGGAAGCAACCATAACTCTAGCTATCCACTTCCCTTTCTTCTGAAAAAAGAACTTCCTTTTAAAATCTTAGTTTAATTTAAGCTTTATGACTTAAAATGCTGAGTCATGACATCAGGTTTAATTAAGGATTACTCTGCTGGCTGTTAAACCAGTTGGGTTACTTCTTACCTAAAAGGCACATACTCCATTTATTTAACAGGCCTAGTAGTACAGACTACATTAGGTTTTTGTTCTGTAATTTCTGTCAAAAAAAGAGATGGAACAAAAGTGATATCATTTATTTATGTGAAAAACATTGATGTTTTAGCCATATCAGAACTAATCTTTCATCCATTTACCCCTACTCTCTCTACAGATTATCTGGTTATTTTTCTTGTTCATAGGTCTGGGAGTGACTGCATCAAAGTTGTAAGTTTTTCTCACGTTCTCTTTGCAATATCTTTACATAAATGGGTAAAGTTAGTAGATTTTATTAAATGGGTTTTGTTTCCTCTCTCTGTAGACTGTGCTTAAGAGAGGTGTTTGTGGTTCCTCTGATTGTAGTGTTAGAACAGTGTTATCATGGTTCTGGTCACATGGCTGTCTTCATCACCGGAGATATAGCTGTGTTATGGTTCAGGATTCAGTGAGTGACTGTTTTTGTCTCCAAGGAAGATAAGAGTGGCTGTATTTCCGTTTACTCTGTAACTGCAGACTTTAGCCCACATTTATGATTTGTGATCCGGTCATGTGACCTATCACATGTATCACAGACAAAACAAATGCCTTCTAGACCCAAGGTTACATACTGTGTGAACTTTAAAAGCAGAAGCAGACATGCAATGCTCTTGGACTTTGTGTTTGTGTGGAGGTATTTCAGCTATTGATTGACTCAAGGTATCTCACTTTTGGGGAGATTTGACATTCTCTTGGGCCACTTTATGTTTTATTAGAAGCTACAAAATAAACTATTACAAAAAAATAGAATGGATTAATAATTACTAATAAGAAAGCAAAGATAGAATACAAACATAAAACATAACAAAAACACACATATATCCTGACACGCTTCCCTTACTTGAGTAATAAGCTGGCACATAGAACCACATACAAGGCACTTGAATGGGAAGGTATATGTGGGTAATGTAGAATGTAATTATGGTACCAAAATGTGTAAATAAGAGAGGAAGTGTAGACCGACGTTTTCATATGGTAATTTGTCGCTCAGAATATCTAAACTTCTAGTGCTTTCTGGCTACATCTGGGCCTCATTTAACAAGTCAACAGCAAATAGCATGAAATTATGAATGTGACAGTCTCCTGAGCATGTTCTTCCAGTATTTATGGTTTATTTTTTCTTCTCCCTCCAGCTTCTGTCCCAACCTCTCTGCCATCTCCTCCACCCTTCGGCTCACACACAACGTGGCTGTATCCTTCTACAGGCTTTTTTCTCTCATACCCAATGTATTCATTTAGACCCTCTTATTCAGATGGACTCAGAGTTAGTGAATTCATCTTAAGATAGCTAGGCGGGACAGCCACACAGCCTAATAATATGAATGCCATTTTACTAAAGTAGCTCCCAACACTGTCTCACACACAGAGGTTGGCATCACAAGTGTTTCCCCTAACTTTATGCCAGGGCGTGACGTTTCTGGCCCTTGGTAATGGAGCCCCAGATGTCTTCAGTGCCACTGTGGCCTTTTCCCGTCCACATACCGCTGGCCTGGCTATAGGAGCACTCTTTGGTATGTATACACACACACGCACATACAGACTGCCTTGCACTGTTCAGTAAACACTTACAGAGTAATCCCTCCCTCATTCCCTCCATAGGAGCAGGTATCTTTGTAACCACTGTGGTTGCAGGGGCAGTGTCGTTAGTCAAGCCCTTCACTGTTGCGTCCCGCCCCTTCCTGCGTGATGTCGTCTTCTTTATGGCTGCGGTCTTCTGGACCTTCGTCATCCTCTACAAAGGAACTATCTCACTGGGAGAGACACTAGGTACACACACAGACGCACCCACACACACCCACACACATCCACACACAGAAATTGGTATCCCACTTGTGAGGACCAACAATTGATTACCATTAACAAATAATTATTTTCCCTAACCTTTACTATAACCTTAACCCTAACCATGACCCCTAAACATCACCTTAACTCTTAAACATGTGACCTAACTTCAACCCTATTTCTAAGCCTAGAACTGTAACCCATAAGCTTAAAACAGCCTTTTTAGTTTTTTGTTACTAAGGTCAGATTTTCCTGCGCTTGCTAGCATTGTGAGGACCTTTGACAGATGAGAATTCTCTAGATAGGGACATGTCATGTCTGCTGTCTGGCAACATATGGCTCCCAGTAAGAATGCATTGGAAATCAAGGATACTGATGAAATCAGAACCTCAGTGTGGCCACTGCAAAGATATTTAAAACAAATCCAAGATAACTCAGGAGCTACTGTTTTGAATGGGAGGTACACCTGAGTGTAAAGAACCCAGGGAAATAAATTAGCCAATCGCAAACTGGGCAATACGGGCCTTGTGTGTTTCTCTTAGGAAATATCTTCTCTGTAAACTCCACTGATGTGTACAAACTATGTTCAACATGCACCTTTTCTACAAAAACATACCAAGTGTAAAATCAAGGAAACACATTCCACTCTTTCTGTTACAATTTTTACATTTTGGAACAGAGCTGTACTGAGCTCGGATGTTTAATCAAAGAGATAACGGCCGAATTTTGGCCAAGCTCCATCTCACTCCATAGGCTTCCATTGCCAAGCCACTGTTCATCTTCTACCCTTGGCAAGTGAAAATGATGCCCTATACAGATTTATCTATCCAGGATATGGCTAAGAGATGTTCTTAAGTATGATACATTGCGGACTGCCTGGACACAGCGCTTTGCTGTGGTGTATTGGCCTAATATCACAATTCTCCAAGATGCCTTATTGCTATTATAAACCAGTTACAAACGTAATTAGAACAGTGAAGAAATGCAATGTCATACCTGTTATGTACAGTATCAGATACTATGGCTATAAGCCAATCAGCATTCAGGTTTCGAACCACCCGATTTTATATATTATATAGATATATTGTATCATTAATTATTTTTACCCCAGGCAACCTGTTCACTTTCCTCCCCTCCCAATTTTGTATAGTCCACTTCACGCTAATGACTCCCACCAGGTCTAGGAGAGTGAAAGATTGCAAAGCTGTTCAGCTTCTTATAACGTTGCTTTCTCAAACAGGAAGTACCATGCACCTTGGTCGAGAACGCATTAACAAGCTAATCTTGTGGTCAGTCTACATAATCATAAAAGGCACCATAGATTGGTCAAGAAACAACGGTTTACATGAAATACCAAAGAGCATTAGTATCAGTGATTTACATTTGCATATGTTTGAAGAGGAAGGGAAATTTGGCCCATCCACCTGCTGGTCATTTGGATAGAGAGGAATGAGCTCTTGGTTTCCAATTCCCATCTCATAATTCCTGGTGAATTAACGCTGTGAAACACTGCCATTTCCACTATTACTACTGATATGGACATTTCAGCTTCCTTGCTGCTATTTTCTAATTGGTCCTTGTGTGTGTGCTACTCTTATTGACTGTGGTATCTATTGGTCCGTGACAAAGCCAAAGGCCGCTGCCACTAAGGAATTGATTTCATCAGTATCTGTGTTTTCTGATGCTTTCTCAGTGGACAGCAGTGATGACGTGACCCTATCCAGAAAGTTCTAATCCGCTTTAACAGACAAACAGTCTGTGACTTTTGATTAAGTGCATAATCTATTTGTCAGCGGCATGCCTCTTCACTAATTTCTTGAAGAAAACATTTTGACCCATGTTATCAAAGTCTGATGCATACAGTATGTTGATATTGATTAAGTGCACTGAAAAAACAACTAAATAAAAGAGAAAAAAGATAGCAATCTACTTGCAGTAAGTGTTCCCCTTTGTGGGATTGATAACTTTTGATGTTTGATTAGATGAATGTAAAGTAACTCACTAGTCACTAAATATAACCATCAAGGAGACATTTCTTGCTCAATCACAAAGGGTTTCTTTTCTTCTATTGAGATTTAAATACAATGAAATGCATTGGTATTCCCCACCCTTCAACAATCCCATTTGGTTGTTTTACAAAGTGTAATTGAAATGAACTGCAACTTCTTTGTCAAGAGTTTCCACAATAGATTATGTAATGTCAAAGAAAAATTAGAATGAGAAACATGAGAATGTTGCGAAGGACAAATATTTTCCTACTTCTTATTTCAATAAAAATTTAGTACTAACAGTTGGATTAAATAGATAAATATTCAACCCCTCTTGAGTTAAATATGTGTTAAATAAGTTGTAAAATAAAAAAACAAATCTACTTTGATTAAAATATCTAGTTAGCAGTTATTGAGTTGTGCTTATTTATTTAGTTTAGTAAAAAAAAAAAAATGTAATACTTATGCAAGCCATTGTGTGCATTGGTTTCTATTGTAACAATCCAGTATATGTTGGTGTTTTCAATGGGTGAGTGCTGTTTTGAGGATGCAAAAGTGACAATTTATGCTTTAACATCGGCACGTATCATTGCAAAGAAACTGATATTTGACAAATTTTATATTTGGCTTCTAAAATTTGGAGAATTCATGGTTGGGTGTATTAAGAAAAGTGTTTGTGTTTCTCTCTGTAGGGTATCTGGGGCTGTATGTAGTGTATGTGTTAACAGTCATTGTGAGTGCCTACATCTACAGTCATCAAAATCACTCGGCCATCAGAACATCTGCCCAGAGCTCAACATATGTACCAGGTGATGCGCACACAGACGGACACACACACACACACACACACACACACACACACACACACACATATTGTGTCACCTAATGAGTGTGTCTGACTTGTATATTTCTGCAGAGATCCAGTCGTCTGACGATGAGGCTCCTCTTTTATCGAATGGCAGTATCCAGCAGGACTATGGTAACCACTGTGTACATTCCACTACGTTACTTGGCTGGGGTGTGCTTCAAGAACCAGTTCAGTCAAGTCTGTGTGTATGTGTCTGTATAGACAGTGAATACAGTCCCCTGCTACCTTACTGTGAGTCGACCAGTACGATCCTGATGAATTCTCTGAACCCAGTGGACAGCAGAACCTGGAGGAGGAAGACCTGGGGCTGGAGAACTGCCAAAATACTTAAGGTGTGTGTACATGAATGGACTATGTTTTAAAAGGTCCTGTTCCATTGCTTCTGCAAATGGGACAGGTTGAGGTGACTAGAACTGGTGACATCAAAGGGTCTGACTGTAAGAGGATGTAGGACAGGAGCATCAGCAGATTTGACTGTCAGAGGAAGTAGGACAGGCGCATCAGCGGGTTTGACTGTCAGAGGAAGTAGGACAGGCGCATCAGCGGGTTTGACTGTCAGAGGATGTAGGACAGGAGCATCAGCGGGTTTGACTGTCGGAGGACGCTGAGTTGCATTCCTCAACTTTCCACCAGATGCCACTGGAGGTGCTGCTGCTACTGACTGTTCCTGTGGTGGATCCTGACAAAGAGGACAGGAACTGGAGAAGACCTTTGAACTGCCTTCAACTGGTCACCGCACCGCTGGTGTGTGTGCTCACCTTCCAGTCTGGAGAGTGTAAGTCAGAAGGCTTGAGGTCAAAGAACCTTTATGTTTATTGAGTAGTGACTCTGTCTGAAGAACAACTGTACTACTTTCTCTCTCTCTGACACTCTCTTTAGATGGTTTGTATTTGATCTCGGGTCTGTTTCCTGTCTGGGCATTGACTTTGCTGTTTGGCCTCTTCCTTTCCGCCATAGTCTTCCTCACCACCACCAATGACCAACCTCCACCGTACCACTCAGTAAGACACACACATTTTGTTCTCTCAGTAGCTGTTGTTATTTCTTCTAGGTGGTATGTAATGTGCGTTCTCTCTGTAGCTGTTCTCTTTGCTGGGCTTTCTGGTAAGTGCGATATGGATCAGTGCTGCGGCCTCGGAGGTGGTCAGTCTTCTACACATGCTCGGTGTGGTCCTTACTCTGTCCAACAATTTACTGGGTCTCACACTGCTGGCCTGGGGAAATAGCATTGGAGGTGAGAAACAAATGCGCAGGTTAGCCCTGCACTCCCCTACTAATCATACAACAGACTGCTTGCTTGTTGTAGTGTTTAATCCGTTTTTTATTTTTATTTACAGATTGTTTTTCTGACATCACCATTGCGCGCCAGGGATACCCACGGATGGCGATATCTGCCTGCTTTGGGGGAATCATCTTCAGTATCCTTGTGTGTGGTGTGGGTGTGTATTTTGCCTCTGAATGTGTGTACCTATGCTAAATGTAAGTGTCATGTTTGTGCCTTTGACCATAATCCTCTCAGACATGCTGATTGGAGTGGGCATTGGCTGCCTTCTGCAGATGTTTAACAGTGAGCCAGTGTTGATGGTAAGTCTGGTCTAACCTTCAGTTCCAATAGCCTGTTATGATCTTTGTCATCAACATTTGGTAGCATGAGGAAAACTATTTAAATTCTGAGAATAGCAGTGGTTCCAGTGTTAAATCAGTGATACGTCAGTTTCCATGTAATTGAACCAGCATGCAACATTTTATTAGCATATTAAAATGTGGTAATGTACATTAGTTTCATTGTTTTCCTCGTTCCTTTCTACCTTCCACTCCACCAGTTGGAACCAGAAGGTTTGTTGACCTGGGTGTTAGCGGGTTCTCTGGGGCTCTCTCTGGTCCTCTCCTTCATCTTAGTTCCTCTGCGAAGTTTTCACCTGGACCGGGCCTATGGAATCTTCCTCCTGTTCTTCTATGCAGTCTTTCTCCTAGTTGCGCTACTCACTGAGTTTGGCTTTATCCACACCTGAAGAATGTAACAGACAATTGAGCCCAGCCTGGTGGAACTGCCTGCCTGTATTGACAAGACAGTCTGACATCAGAGACTTTCCTCCTCATGGGAGATGGAGCTACAGCCAATCATATGAGGCCTTAACTGAGTTGGACCCTGTCATACTGTGGCTTTACAAATGTCTGTTTGCACTGACTGTATTTTTATATTTAGATCATAATTAGTATTTTTATATTTAGCTCAACATCATTTAGTATTTTGTAGTTGTATTGTTATTTTACGTGTGTGTAAAATGTATGGGATTTTAGTAGGTATTATGTATGTGTAGATTGTAAAGTATTTTTTTGTCTATTCTTTCCCCATAATAAGTTGGATCCCAGGAAGACTTGCTGACAATGCTGCTTCTGTTTTTGGGGATCCTAATAAAATCAAAAGATTAGCTGTTACATGAGCAACAGCTATTCTTCTTGGGGTCCAAACAGAACATTTATATAAATATACAGAAATGACTGCAGGGTCAGTAATACACCATTTAACAAGTAACCCCTAAAGCTACAGGAACCACAAAATGCTGCTAAAGCACTTTCTGAGAAGCATCTGCTTTAAATTAATGTGAATGTGGTGTCTCCACACTGCTGTCTGTAATGGTTGATGTGAGTCAATTGTAAAAGGTGCTTTATGAAACAAATGATCAGTGATTTTGGTTGTATCACTGGATGTTTGATCTGATTTGTTCATGAAACTGCAAGGGATAAGTTTAATATCATTTGAAAATGGCCCAGAACCAGCCACATACAGATCTTTACTACTACAAATATATGATTGATACAAATCTAATAATTTACTACTGCAAAGCTATGAATGACAGAGATCTAGTAATTCTCTACTGCAGATGTATGATAGATATAGATCTAGTACTTTACTGGCCTTGATATTTGCAGGTCTTGTTGCATTGAGTGCCTTGATAAAAGATGTTCTTGTTAGAACTGTCTTAGATATGTGTGTGTATATGTTAAAATACATGAGATCAGGGTAAAAGCACTTATGTCTAGGTTGATTTGTGTATTATCTGTCTTTACGTTTTAAATAAAAACATCAAAAATCCTTAATGTATAATTCACACAGATAAAGTTAAAGGCATTCAGTATAGGTATGACAGACGGCAGTTTTCAAACTGATTAAACATCTGACCTGAAAGCATTTTTGTATTCTTTTTAAATAATTCGCTTTTTGAAAGTAAAATGCCAGCATTTAGAACAACAGTGGTCTGAAGCAGCTGGTAGGAAAGAGTATGATTTAGGTCAAGGGTTCCCAAAGCCCTCCCCAAGGACCAGCAGCCATTCCATGTTTCTGAACTGTTCCAGAGCCAGCACACCTGATTCAACTTAGGAACACTCCCTTGATTAGGTGAAACAGATGAGCTAGTTCAAGGCTACAAAATAACTTGAAACATCTGACTGAGGAGAGTTTTTAGAACTGCTGATTTTGACACCTATCCTTTAAAAATATATATATTTTATAGATAAAAAGATTCTCAGAGCAACTGCTATTATGAAATAATAGATTCCATCTTTTTTTGGCATAACATCTAATTACCTGTGCTTATTGTATACAGCAGGGGTATTAAAATGTTACCATATGAGGGCCGGAGTCTGCTGGTTTTCTGTTCTACCTCATAATTAATTGGCTGAATAAGCCTGAATAAGTCCCTGATTAGAGGGTTGCAATGAAAATATGGATTGGAACTGGCTTTGAGGGCCAGATTTGAATACCCCTGGTATACAGCCTTTTTTGCTCATTTTTATTAAGAGTGCCTATCATTTTGTAAGTGACTGTAGCTACTCAAATGCACTTGAAATTAAACACTGTATTTAAATTATTCTTCATTTAATACACCAAATACATTATTATACACTTACATAATAACAAGATATAAAAATTAAAGTACTCTCTTAGGTTTGTTGAGACACTGGTCAGGAGATATAACTGTAGGTTAATTGACAGATGCAGGAGTATGTTGGCTGTAGAATGGCCTTAGCATTTGCTGAGAGACACGGCCAGATAATCCTGATTCCAGAGCAGTCGGACGAGCCCTCCCCTCAGAAAATGAACACAGAGTGGGGATTGGCTACAAGATAGGCTGGAGTGTACCTACAGCACAATGTTCACCTACAGGTGTATGTCCTTCCCCTGTCCTCTCTGTGTTCAGAGCACTGAACAAGAGTTGTAGAAAATTCCAAATAGTTCTGTCTTACAGGTAGAGGTCCTAATCTTGACCCTTGAAAACCTTGACCCCTAATCCCTCCATCAATGCTAACTGGAATCAGATATAGCTGTTGAACCTGAAAATTGAGATCCAGTTACACAGAGAACATGATTCAATCAATGTTGTTTTTGAACAGGTCCAGGGTTTAGATCGCTGACATCATCACGCACGTCATTTTCCCAGCTGTCCCACCAGGCTTCTGGAGTACATTCTCTTAGAATGGGAAACAGGGCAGGAGACATGAAGGTTTGAGGGGTTTTCTGTATTTTCATTGTGGAAGACAATCACCATCAAGTTCACAGAGTGCTCTGTGACACGATGACCACCCTCTGTGAGGTCCACAATAAGTGAAGTTTCTGGATTTCAGAGGAAATGGAAAGAAAGCCTGTCCCACATACTGATATTAACAAGGCAAAACTCCATCTAAACTCCTCCACATTTACAGGATTGATTGAACAATGCCGAAGAATACCTCTAGGAAGTTGTTTTCTCTTTTTAGGAAAGACCAGTTTGAAGATCTAGTGTCAGGCATTTTGTTAACACCAGCTATGCTAGGTTAAATGGCTGATGTTGCGCGTGTATGTGTGTTTGTGTGTTTTGTGTGTATTTGAGCGTGCATATAGGAATGTGTGATGTGTGTGTGTGTTTGTGTTAGAGAAACAGTGAGTGAGAGTTAGTCGGTGGTGGTCCGTTTGAGTTGAGCAGGAGTTAGGGTTCATGTTCAGGATCAGGATCCGGATCAGGGCAGGAATCAGGGATGTCCAGTTCTCCCTCTAAGCTTCTGTCTGACTGGGGCAGGTTCTCTCTGGAATACTCTGCATACCACTCCTGTGTTTGTACACAGAAACACACACAGAAACACACGCAACAGTCATAGTATTTGACTTTTTCTTGTGACAGATGTCAAATAAATACAATGGAAACATGTATAATGCATTTGGCTAGAAAGTAGGCTCAACACCATCTCTAACTAGATCATGTCGACTAAAACACATTTAACATGGAGCAGTTATCTGCTTGCCATGGCAACTTAAGCAGACTCACCCGGATCTCCTCCTCGTACATCTTCATACTGAGGTCACTCTTGGTTCGCGACCTCCGACCCAGATACACTAGAGATGAACTCTACATGTGTACGCATGCAGACCAAAAAAATCGTCAGTGTATAATTTTGAGAGTGGGTGTTTAGGTGTGTGGGTCTGGGGTCGGTCTGTATGAGTGTGTGTGTTTAGTTGTGAGTGTGTGGGTCTGGGGTCATTCGGTGAGTGTGTGGGTCTGGGGTCACTCTGTGTGTGTGTGGGTCTGGGGTCAGTCTGTTTGTGTGTGGGTCTGGGGTCAGTCTGTGTGTGTTCTTACCCCACTGCGGTCCATGGCCAGCAGTACTCCCTGTAGAGAGTTGATGGAGGAGAGTCCAGGGCAGGTTTGCTTATAAAGCTCCAGAGTATCCAATGCCTCGTCACGACTGACCTCAGCCTCAAACACTATCCCATTCTCATCTACAACCCACAAACACACCATTGTCAAAGTAATCTCAGTTAAACAAGGACCGAAGTCCTGCGTTATTTGTCAGATACTCGATTAAGTTGTGGTTCCTTAATGTGTTAAAGGAGTGTGTCACAACAGGTCATTTCATCCTGACAGGAAGTGATCCATGGTAGGGTTTTCTTTGTGTGATCCCATGAGACCTAATTTGCCTGAAATCAACTCCTTGTTTGGTTTAATGCCACTTAATAGTGATTTGTCCATTAAAGAAATTAAGTAGTGGTCAAAGTTGAGAAAGTCACTTCTTTTAGACTAGGTTAACATTTAATTTGGAGAAAATGTCACTCCCATTACTGCTCCCTGGAGGTAAAAAGACACAGTATACAGAAAATAGTTAATAGATAACGCTGTTTGGCTATTTTCAGAATAAACCAAAAGGGGGCAGACCTGCAAGTCATGTCTAGATACAGTTAGGTCCAGAAATTGGACACTGACGCAAGTTATGTCATTTTGGCTGTTAACCAAAATATATTCAAGATACAGTTGAGCTTAATATGGGCTTAAAGTGCAGCCCCTCAGCTTTCATTTGAGGGTATTCACATCCAAATTGGATGAAGGGTTTAGGAATTACAGCTCTAATACACTCACCTAAAGGATTATTAGGAACACCATACTAATACTGTGTTTGACCCCCTTTCACCTTCAGAACTGCCTTAATTCTACGTGGCATTGATTCAACAAGGTGCTGAAAGCATTCTTTAGAAATGTTGGCCCATATTGATAGGATAGCATCTTGCAGTTGATGGAGATTTGTGGGATGCACATCCAGGGCACGAAGCTCCCGTTCCACCACATCCCAAAGATGCTTTATTGGGTTGAGATCTGGTGACTGTGGGGGCCATTTCAGTACAGTGAACTCATTGTCATGTTCAAGAAACCAATTTGAAATGATTCGAGCTTTGTGACATGGTGCATTATCCTGCTGGAAGTAACCATGGTGCATGGTGGTCATAAAGGGATGGACATGGTCAGAAACAATGCTCAGGTAGGCCATGGCATTTAAATCATGCCCAATTGGCACTAAGGGGCCTAAAGTGTGCCAAGAAAACATCCCCCACACCATTACACCACCACCACCAGCCTGCACAGTGGTAACTCGGCATGATGAATCCATGTTCTCATTCTGTTTACGCCAAATTCTGACTCTACCATCTGAATGTCTCAACAGAAATCGAGACTCATCAGACCAGGCAACATTCTTCAACTGTCCAATTTTGGTGAGCTCGTGCAAATTGTAGCCTCTTTTTACTATTTGTAGTGGAGATGAGTGGTACCCGGTGGGGTCTTCTGCTGTTGTAGCCCATCTGCCTCAAGGTTGTGCGTGTTGTGGCTTCACAAATGCTTTGCTGCATACCTTGGTTGTAACAAGTGGTTATTTCAGTCAAAGTTGCTCTTCTATCAGCTTGAATCAATCAGCCCATTCTCCTCTGACCTCTAGCATCAACAAGGCATTTTCACCCACAGGACTGCCGCATACTGGATGTTTTTCCCTTTTCACACCATTCTTTGTAAACCCTAGAAATGGTTGCCAGACCGTCCTGCCCGTCTGGCACCAACAACCATGCCAAGGTTCCAAGGTGTTCCGCTGCTATATTATTGTGCTGGGGGATATGAGGGATGTACTACTAACTTTTCTCAGTCTCCTCCAGTTTTAAATTTTAGGAGGAGATGAGGTCCTGGTCCACACCTGCGGATTACCTGGTTTGGGGGGCCCGTTGCTGTCCCTGTCCTTGTCCACCTGGTCATACTTCTGACCTAGTCTAAAATCAAATAGACTCTGGATTTAGCCCAGAGAAATGTATTTATTATTCCAATTGGACTCTTAATATCTCACCCGGCACAGCCAGAAGAGGACTGGTCACCCCTCTGAGCCTGGGTCCTCTCTAGGTTTCTTCCTAAAATTCGACCTTCTTAGGGAGTTTTTCCTAGCCACTGAAATTCAACACTACTGTTGTTTGCTCCTTGGGGTTTAAGGCCGGGTGTCTCTGTAAAGCACTTTGTGACAACTGCTGTTGTAAAAAGGGCTTTTTAAATAAATTTGATTGATTGATTGATGCCACGCTCAAAATTGCTTAAATCACCTTTCTTTCCCATTCTGACATTCAGTTTGGAGTTCAGGAGATTGTCTTGACCAGGATCACACCCCTAAATGCATTGAAGCAACTACCATGTGATTGGTTGATTAGATAATTGCATTAATGAGAAATTGAACAGGTGTTCCTAATAATCCTTTAGGTGAGTGTATGTAGTGCCCTCTTTTTTAAGGGACCCAAAGTAATTGGACAATTCATGGACAGATTTAGGCTATTCCTTCGTTATTTCTTCATCAATTAAGCAGGTAAAAGGTCTGGAGTTGATTCCAGGTGTGGCATTCACATTTGGATGCTGTTGCTGTGAACCCACAACGTGCAGTCAAAGGAGCTCTCAATGCAAGTGAAACAGGCCATCCTTAGGTTGAAAAAAAAGAATCCATCAGAGAGATAGCAGGAACATTAAGAGTGGCCAAATCAACAGTTTGGTACATTCTGAGAAAAAAAGAATAAACTGGTGAGCTCTGCAACACAAAAAGGCCTGGATGTCCACAGAACACAAGAGTGGTGGATGGTTTCCATGGTAAAATATATAAACTTCACAACATCCAGCCAAGTGAAGAACAATCTCCAGGAGGTAGGCAAATCATTATCCAAGTCTACCACAAAGAGAAGACTTGACAAGAGGAAATACAGAGAGTTCACCACAAGTTGCAAACCATTCATAAGTCTCAAGAATAGAAAGGCCAGAGTATACTTTGCCAAAAAACATCTAAAAAAGCCAGCCCAGTTTTGGAACAGCAATCTTTGGACAAATTAAACTAAGATCAACCTGAACCAGAATGATGGGAAGAAAAAAGTATGGATTAAGCTCGGAACGGCTCATGATCTGAAGCATACCACATCATCTGTAAAACACAGTGGAGGCAGTGTGATGGCATGGGCATGCATGGCTTCCAAAGGCACTGGGTCACTAGAGTTTATTGATCATGTGACAGAAGACAGGAACAGCCGGATTAATTCTGAAGTGTCTAGGGATATATTGTCTGCTCAGATTCAGCCAAATTCAGCGAAGTTGATTGGACGGCACTTCACTTTACAGATGGACAATGATCTAAAACATACTGTGAAGGCAACCCTTACTGTTTAAGGCAAAGAAGTTGAATATTCTGCAATGGCCGAGTCAATCACCTGATCTCAACCTGATCAAGCATGCATTTCACTTGCTTTAATTAAAAGCTGAAAGTCTGCACTTCAATTGCATCTCTGTTGTTTCATTTCAAATCCATTGTGGTGGCATACAGTGCCAAAATTATGAAAAATTGTGTCAAGCGTCCAAATATTTCCGGGCCTTAGGTATTTAATGTCGGAGGACTTGCAGGGGAGTATCTAATGTTGGGGGAACTGCAGGGGAGTATCTAATGTCGGGGGAATTGCTGTGGAGTATTTAATGTTGGGGGAATTGCAATGGAGTATTTAATGTTGGGGGAATTGCTGTGGAGTATTTAATGTCGGGGGAATTGCTGTGTAGTATTTAATGTTGGGAGAATTGTTGTGGTTGCCATACTTTGAAAAAAGTTTAGTTTATTATTCTATCTATTTCTGTCAAGTCTTCTGATCCTCCTGCGCACTAATCTGGTCAGTTCTCTTTGTCAGTAATTCAACCTGGGTCATAAGAACTTTTGATGTACACATCACTTTCACTGTTAATGTCACCTGTGGATATGGAATTTAAGGGATATAGAATGAAGGATTGTTCAGATAATTCACAATGCCCATGTGATAATGTTCATGACCATAAAAGAGGCCCATGTTATACGGTAGAATCCCATGGTTTCAGTTGGCTAACAGACTTTTGAGTGACACAGCATCTTCTGCAATAAGATTGCCTTTAAAGTCCTTTGTACAGTCGCTATAGGCGAGCTGTGGGGATATCCACAGGTTTCCGCAAATAACCCAAGTACAACTATAACAATGACACTGACAATAAGGTTCTCATCTATACTAGTAAACTACTTGTGTAAGAGAAACGATAGCACGAGAATCAGTACCAGGAACAATAATCTTCACCCTCTCTAGTAATAGGCAAGTCTATGGGCCAAATATTTCCTCCCTTTCCAAAATATGAAAGAGATTTTTTTTTTTGATTTGTCCAAATATCAAGTGACGAAAACCCCAAGTACCGGAACTAATCCAGCTTCACTTCATCATTACTGACAGAACTAAAATATTGCACCGTTCTCAACTACAACACACACAAACACTACACCGCTCATTTCATACTACTGTTCATTTTCACACCATCATACGTACCCTCAGGGTCTAACAGCGGCTCTTTGTTCTTACGGCTGTAGTTCATACGGAATACAAAGGCATCCAGGATGAACGCAACAATGATGGTCATCACAACCTATAGAGGACGGAGAAAATATTACACGTGCACATGGCCAAACGAGCACACCGAAGCACAGAGACACGCTCCTACACAGATGCATCTCACCATGGTGACGATGTAGAAGGTCATGAAGTAGAGGCGGCTCCAGTGAGTGGTCATGGAGGTCACTCCTTCCTGTTGGGATGGGATAATAGCGACTGGCTGTGAATAAATCCTCACAACGGTGGACAAGCACGACAGTCATACGGCAGAGGCTTCATCAGACAGGTGACAAGCTGCATAGATTATGAGAAGGAGTCGAGTCTTACCATGGTGATGTACCAGTTGTTTACCACAGTCAGCTCAAACAGAGTCACTGCAGAGGAAGGGAGAGACACTGAATTTCAAATCAGTCCCTATTTAATACAAGAAAGAGTACATGGAAGTGCCTTGTATTGACCACGTTGTGTGTGCGTGCGTGCCGGTGTGTGTGTGTGTACCAAAGCTGCTGAGGATGTTGTTGAAGTTGTTGAGATAGTAGTAGCCCTCGTCCAGCACCGTCCTATTGCCTATTGTTACATTGATCTGCCTGTATGAATCTGCAACTGTACTGGTACTGTAGGGGGTGGGGGTTGGGGGTGAGAAAGAGAGATGAAGAAACTCATGTGAACCACCTTGACCAAGAAGAATGTCTTGAAGAAATATTAATGAAGCCAAAGTGTGTTTTGTGACTTTGTGGTAGGCTCTGTCTCTAACAAAGCTTCAGGGTACACTGAAAAGTTAACACAGTCAGTTAACTGAACAGAGACTCACTTGCAGCAGTTAGGGTAGATCACATCAGCAAAGAACTCCATCCCAACAATGGCGAAGGAGTAGTAGAAGATAATCAATGTTAGCCCCAGACTGAAAAGATAAATTACATAGGTTCTTATACAGGGTTAATGCATGTGTTGTATGTAAATATAGTGGGTTAGGTTCAATTTATTTACCTTGCCATCCTTGGGAAAAGTTCAAACATAGTGTCCAATACGTTACGATACCTCTGTTTTATCTTGAAAACCCTAACAACACAGAATTCACAAAGTTAGACATGATGATGTAAACATAATTTGCCCTGACAACATGTGCATGTTGTTGTTGTAACACACCTGAGAAGCTGCAGCGATCTGAGCACCACAATAAAGTAGAAGGGCTCCATGTTGAAGGCTAAGGCAATCAAGCCCAGAAAAGCAAACACAGTCACAGAGAAGTCAAAGCTGTGGGGAAAACAGACAAGTTGATGGTAGTTAGGCTTCTGGATGAGCACGTTGGAAATGTTAGGGTTTACACTGGAAATGACAGCCTTTTAAAGACTGGTGTCAAAGAGATTTCCTAGATCTTTGAATGGTGTTTCAATCCTTTCATGTTAGAGCAGTTTGATAAAGACCCCTAGAAGTGCAACCTGTTTGGGTAGAACGGATATTTTGACCAACTGCATGATCTAACACGGCTGATTCGACTGTTCATCAGTCTAAGGAAGTAAGGGGAATATTAATTTTGCCAAACATAGTTACAGAAGAAAATGGGGCAGGAGATACATGGGTACTGGGTACAGGAGATACATAGGTATGGGTTACAGGAGATACGTGGTTACTGGGTACAGGAGATATATGGGTACTGGGTACAGGAGATACATGTGTGAATAAATTGCAACAAACAAAATGGGGAGGGGCTTACCTCAAATAAGTTAAAAAGACACCCTGAAACTGTAAATGAATAGATTTGTATACCATTTAATGTTTTAAAATGCGGTCATTTCCATTTTAATGACCAGTACTCACAGGTTCCAGCCAGAGCTGAAATAGGCTAATGGTCCCAAGCCTGTTATCTTCAACAACACGTCCACCCCATAGACTTGAGAGTAAAGAAGAGGGAGGGGAGTAAAAAAGTGCTTGATCTCACTAGCGGCAAAGAGGATGTGGCTCTGTGTGTGTTTTTACTTGTGAGAAAGTGGATGTGGCTCTGTGTGGGATCTTACTGGTGAGAAAGTGGATGTGGCTCTGTGTGTGATCTCACTAGCGACAAAGATGATGTGGCTCTGTGTGTGATCTTACTGGTGAGAAAGAGGATATGGCTCTGTGTGATCTCACTAGCGACAAAGAGGATATGGCTCTGTGTGATCTCACTAGCGACAAAGAGGATGTGGCTCTGTGTGTGATCTCACTAGCGACAAAGAGGATGTGGCTCTATGTGTAATCTCACTAGTGACAAAGAGGATGTGGCTCTGGGTGTGATCTTACTGGTGCGAAAGACAATGTGACTCTGTGTGTGATCTCACTAGTGACAAAGAGGATATGGCTCTGTGTGTGATCCCACTAGTGAGAAAGAAGATGCAGCACTGTGTGTGATCTAACTGGTGAAAAAGAGGATGTGACTGTGTTGGATCTCTCTAGTGACAAAGAGGATGTGGCTCTGTGTGTGATCTTACTGGTGAGAAAGAGGATATGGCTCTGTGTGATCTCACTAGCGACAAAGAGGATATGGCTCTGCGTGTGATCTCACTAGCGACAAAGAGGATGTGGCCCTTTGTGTGATCTTACTGGTGAGAAAGAGGATGTGGCTCTGTGTTTGATGTCACTAGTGACAAAGAGGATGTTGCTCTGTGTGATCTCACTAGCGACAAAGAGGATGTGGCTCTGTGTGTGATCTCACTAGCGACAAAGAGGATGTGGCTCTATGTGTAATCTCACTAGTGACAAAGAGGATGTGGCTCTGTGTGTGATCCCACTAGTGAGAAAGAAGATGCAGCACTGTGTGTGATCTAACTGGTGAAAAAGAGGATGTGACTGTGTTGGATCTCTCTAGTGACAAAGAGGATGTGGCTCTGTGTGTGAACTTACTGGTGAGAAAGAGGATATGGCTCTGTGTGATCTCACTAGCGACAAAGAGGATATGGCTCTGCGTGTGATCTCACTAGCGACAAAGAGGATGTGGCCCTTTGTGTGATCTTACTGGTGAGAAAGAGGATGTGGCTCTGTGTTTGATGTCACTAGTGACAAAGAGGATGTTGCTCTGTGTGATCTCACTAGCGACAAAGAGGATGTGGCTCTGTGTGTGATCTCACTAGCGACAAAGAGGATGTGGCTCTATGTGTAATCTCACTAGTGACAAAGAGGATGTGGCTCTGGGTGTGATCTTACTGGTGCGAAAGACAATGTGACTCTGTGTGTGATCTCACTAGTGACAAAGAGGATATGGCTCTGTGTGTGATCCCACTAGTGAGAAAGAAGATGCAGCACTGTGTGTGATCTTACTGGTGAGAAAGAGGATGTGACTGTGTTGGATCTCACTAGTGACAAAGAGGATGTGGCTCTGTGTGTGATCTTACTGGTGAGAAAGAGGATATGGCTCTGTGTGATCTCACTAGCGACAAAGAGGATATGGCTCTGTGTGTGATCTCACTAGCGACAAAGAGGATGTGGCCCTTTGTGTGATCTTACTGGTGAGAAAGAGGATGTGGCTCTGTGTTTGATGTCACTAGTGACAAAGAGGATGTTGCTCTGTGTGTGATCTCACTAGTGACAAAGAGGATGTGGCTCTGTGTGTGATCTTACTGGTGAGAAAGACGATGTAGCTCCAGGGAACTATTCTGGACCAGGAGAATCCACCTGCAGGGGAGGAACCAGAACAGAGATCAGAATCACCATGTACTGTAGGTCTCTAGTCTTCACATATAGTCCTCTTTTAAAGACCCAATGTCAAACAAATGAGCTCCAGGGTGAAAATAAGGATAACTACTCCTCTTTGAATGAGGAGTCAGCCCTCTTGTCAGTTCATTTTTAAATGTTATTTGCAGCCTGAGTCCTCCTCCAGGCCATTCCAGAATTGTAAATGTATTGCATACCCCAAGGTCTTAAGCTGCTATATTATTGTGCTGGGGGAGTAGGGTCAGTTCTCCTTCTACACTATAAATCCTTGTAGATATAAGGAATGCATTTTCAAAATGTTCCCTGTCTCCTACCGTTTTAAACCTAGGAGGAAATTAGATCCTGGCCCACACCTGAGGAGTACCTGGCTTGCTGTCCCTGTCCAAAGTCCTCTTGATTGTGTTGCAGATCAAGACGATACCTGACGATTTCAGCTGCCACTGTGCGGACCCCTCCACCTCCCCCTCCCCCGTGTTGTCCCTGTCCTTGTCCATCTGGTCATGCTTGGACTAAGTTTAAATAGACTCTGGACTCAGCCCACGTGTATTTATTAATTATTACAATTTGTACTCTTAATATTTTCACCTGGCACAGCCAGAAGAGGACTGGTCACCCCTCTGAGCCTGGGTCCTCTCTAGGTTTCTTCCTAAATTTCGGGACTTCTTAGGGAGTTTTTCCTAGCCTCTGAAATTCAACACAACTGTTGTTTGCTCCTTGGGGTTTAAGGCCGGGTGTTTTGTAAAAGCACTTTGTGACAACTGCTGATGTGAAAAGGGCTTTATAAATATATTTGATTGATTGATTGATATCAGCCATTTTGATGTAGACTTGTGTGTACCCACATTTACTTCTACCCACGTTTACTATCCTTTAATGGTTATTGAATTTTGGTCTGCAAACCTCTCCTCAGGGACTATGGAGTTAGATATCTGCCAAAAGGATAAGCGTACGTATAGTTGAGATCGTAAACTAACCCAGTATTACAAGCATAGGGAGTGTGAACAACAGGAAATCTTGTTTGCATAAGTTACTGGTGCATAAGTTTCATGTGTAATAAAAAAATAACCTAAACTTATAGAAATTGTATTATTGTGTAGGCCTACACATTTGTTGTGGTCCCAAATACTCAAACAGCGTTGCTTTATGGGTCTATGCTTTTTCCCCTTGGGTTGTTGCTGTAAAATGAGAACTTATTAAAAAGTTCGGCAACCTCAACAGAAGGTCCACATACAGCCCTCATAAATACGATGGACAGAACAGAGCTATTAAATAGCACATGCCAGACTTTAATATTTTAAGGAATATCTTGGCCTAAATCATTTCATTATATTTTGCAGCTCAGAAGGATATTCTATGCAAGGCTATTCTGTGTCCTTGTCATTTTCATACACAAGTATGTTTACCTAATGCCTAAACTCATGATAGCTTACTGGTGTAATGTTGTTATGCAAACTTAAAAACCAGCTATGGACTTTTATTTTGAACAGGATATCAGGAATCGCAACTATAGTAGAGCAGTGGGCTAGCGGTCCAACTTATTGTTGCAAGCGCTACGTTCGGGTCAAATCTTTGCAAATGCCAGATTACTTGCAAATGTTTCTATGTAGAAAAACGATTTGTAAACAAATACATGGAGAATTAAAGCAAGAATGTAATGTGTATAAAGTCATAAAAGCTTGTTTGTTCAATCACAGATCTAATTTAATGTTTTACGTATGACCTTTTTTATGATCATATCGTATTTTCTTACAATCCTGACAATACGTACGCTAAACCTTTTGGCAGATATCTAATTCCATAAGAGACCCACTGCCATTCCATTTATTTGATCTATTCCAGAGCTACCACTCTTGATCAAACTTGTCAGTTAATCATCAAGATGAGCTTGTTCAGGACTAAATCAAAATTATGACATTTCATTCTTCAAAAATGGCTAAAAAGCAATATTATTTTTTTTGTCATGGCCTAGTCAATGGTCAGAGCTAAACCTGGTGTGGCAGGAACTGAAACTAGAAGTTAAAAAAAAAAATTAAGAAAGGGGCATTTTCAAATACAATGTGACCGAAGGCATTCAACTACAAGATTACAAGACAACACAGAACCAGGTGAATACAATTAAAATGTACAAATAAACTTGACAGAGGAATAAAGCAATAAAACAATGAAGGTGCCAACATATTCCAACTCATTCCCATTCAGGATGAGTATGTTTGGATGGCAGACAGGTTGATTTTGGCTCTAATTGAAGAGCATATATTTTGTCTTTTGTTATTAACATGCATCAACTGTAAGTTGCTCTAGATAGTGTGTCTGCTAATTGCCACAAAAAAGATTAAAATGTACATGCATGGACACGCAATGATGGCTGTCAGGTGAGAGAGTATAACAGATTATACTCTCGTGCCTAGGAACAGCTCATAGCCTTGGCATATTGGCCATTGTTCTAAATGATTTGGTAACCGGTTTATAATAGCAGAAAGGAATCTCAGAGTCTTTATAGTAAATGGACAATTAACCCCAGCTAAAGGGCTGTATCCAGGCACTCGCCTTTGCTTTCCTATACCATAATGGCCATAGACACAACCCCTTGTACCTTTTGGTAAATCAGATTGACGACCTCTGCATTATGTCAAATCTACTCATGCAATGAGGTCAATAAAAATCGTGACAGTATTTACAAAAAACAAAGCAATTGTTACCAACTACCAAAAACAGCCAGCACAATGTGACAGCTGAACTTTAGTTTACAAAACCAAGAACGAAAAATGTGGTCACTAGCTAGCAAGGTACTAAATACAACAGTACAGAGATGTCATAAATCATTGGCACATTTGAATCTGGAGCACATTTGCCCCCATATTCTTTCAGAAACAAAAGGCAGCTAATGAAATGTGCAAAAAACAGGAAAACAGATGCTAAACTGTGAATGTTTAGTTGAAGGTAACATTAGATGTTGGCTAAGTTTGCATGTTTGCAAACCAAATACACTTCAATACAACCTCAACATTTTTATCTTACCTAGCTTAAAGATACTTCTTTTCGAGTAATTTCTGGTAAAAATTCCATTAGCCTAGCAAACCATATGACTACACAGTAAATAGCTGACTCTTCAACATGTACTGTTTGCCAGAAAGTCTATTGCATAGGCCACTAGCAAGCTAACTAGCTCTAATGTGTAGATGATAATGTCAACCAGGCAGCAAGGTGCATCATCCAGAAACACATCTCTTTTCCATAAAGTGTTAATTGGAGAGTCAGAAGGCATTTTTTTCCAACACAGAATCCTACTCTACTACTTCTTTACAAGCTATGACACTACTTAGAGTTGACTTCACCTTTAACAGGGAACAGACTGATGCCCAGGAGTCATTCCGCTTCCAAAACATGCAATCAACTTTCAAACAGTGTAAAACATGCCTACCCGAGTGACAGAGCAAGATTCATGGAATCCCCTCATGGACGAATCAAGTTCCAGTCGGAGCTTTTACATGAAAACTAGATTTTCAGAGAGAAATATGTTGACTCATTTTATATAAAATTATGAGCATTATTAATTACATATTAGGGATGCTAGGCTTATTCTTGGCGGTGTTTCTGTTCTGTATTTCTCCAGCCTGGAGCCCCCATTGCTTTTCTTCAACCATTTTATAACTCTTATAAGACTCTTACTATTAAAATGTAGGTTTCTACTAAGAGTATTACTGTTCATCATGTAGGTCTCAATTAAGACTATTACTGTTCATCATGTAGGTCTCTACCAAGACTTTTACTGTTTAACATGCAGGTCTCTACTAAGACTCTTACCTTTCAACATGTAGGTCTCAATTAAGACTATTACTGTTCATCATGTAGGTCTCTACCAAGACTTTTACTGTTTAACATGTAGGTCTCTACTAAGACTCTTACCTTTCAACATGTAGGTCTCAAGTAAGACTATTACTGTTCATCATGTAGGTCTCTACTAAGACGCTTACTGTTCATCATGTAGGTCTCTACTAAGACTCTTACTGTTTAACATGTAGGTCTCTATTAAGACTCTTACTGTTTAACATGTAGGTCTCTACTAAGACTATTACTGTTCATCATGTAGGTCTCTACTAAGACTCTTACTGTTTAACATGTAGGTCACTACTAAGACTATTACTGTTCATCATGTAGGTCTCTACTAAGACTCTTACTGTTCAACATGTAGGTCTCTACTAAGACTCTTACTGTTTAACATGTAGGTCTCTACTAAGACTATTACTGTTCATCATGTAGGTCTCTACTAAGACTCTTACTGTTCATCATGTAGGTCTCTACTAAGACTCTTACTGTTTAACATGTAGGTCACTACTAAGACTATTACTGTTCATCATGTAGGTCTCTACTAAGACTCTTACTGTTCAACATGTAGGTCTCTACTAAGACTCTTACTGTTCATCATGTAGGTCTCTACTAAGACTCTTACTGTTCATCATGTAGGTCTCTACTAAGACTCTTACTGTTTAACATGTAGGTCACTACTAAGACTCTTACTGTTCATCATGTAGGTCTCTACTAAGACTCTTACTGTTCATCATGTAGGTCTCTACTAAGACTCTTACTGTATAACATGTAGGTCACTACTAAGACTCTTACTGTTTAACATGTAGGTCACTACTAAGACTCTTACTGTTCATCATGTAGGTCTCTACTAAGACTCTTACTGTTTAACATGTAGGTCACTACTAAGACTCTTACTGTTCAACATGTAGGTCTCTATTAGGATCCATACTCCGTTGACAGCCACCACCACATCTACAGGGAAGAAAGAAAGACACTAGATTTGCATCCTAGTTAGTTATTTCTAACCTAAAGATATGTTTTGGTCTAGAGTTAGTCCTATCCTAAGGATACATTTTGTCCTGGAGTGATTAATGTTCTAGAATTAGGTTTTGTTCCAGGATCAGTCGTGTTCTAGGATGATGACAAAACAGATAATAGTAATATAAATTCACAAATAGTGGATGTCCACTCACACATGGTGTACTGGAAGGCTTTAGACTTGACAAGCAGGTTGATGCCTGAATGAAACATGAACGTAAGTATGTCAGTCACCTCAGATAAGGGGAACGGAACAGAGCAGTGGACAGATTGAGGCAAAAGAGGGAAAAATAGGAGTCACCTTTGAAGATGAGAAAAGGAGTTTGTGGAAGATCATCAAACCAGTGTTCCCCACTCCGCCGTGCCTACAGAGTACAGTGACACACCAGCAATGTGTATAAGAAGTACAGTGTAGCTCCTCAAAGGAAAGTATGTAAGTGTGATTGTTTGTGTGTGTGTTTGTTTGTGTGTGTTTGGCTCACCTTCCATTTTAGACCGATTACTTCATAAAACCTATAGAAGTCATCCAAGCTATAAAAGAACATCACAAACACTTATTTTAAAACAGCAACACTTAAAATGTGTGTTCATATTTGTGTGTTTGCTTGTGTTTGCTACCTGAGCATAGGTCCGTCTGCAGAATTGAGGGTCTTGAATGTAAGGAAGCGATCTCTGGCTGACATACGAGGTCTATAGAAACGCATCAGACCGTCAAACTGCTTCAGAGACACACCCATCGGCCTCTGAAAAGACAACATGCACACAGTCACACATATGTTACGTACAATGTAGGTGGCTGAATAGCATGTGGCTGTGTGTGTGTGTTTGAGGGTACCTGTCGGCTGACCAGCAATTGAAAGGCATGGTCGATAGCAGAGCGTTTGTGCAGAAGCAGAGATTTAAACTTCATCTTCTCAACACCGTTAAACGTATCGAACACCACCGCCAGGAGCTGCAACACACACTATTACAACACGGACAAAGGGTGCACAAAGAGAAAAACACTGCATGTGTGTGTGTGTGTGTGTGTGTGTACCAGGTTCATGATGAAATACAGTTCAATAGAGAGGTAGACGATGAAGAAGACACAAGACCAGCGGTTCCTGGAGTACGCAGGCATCATCACGTCTGGGAAGCTAGAACAAACAGGACACTCATCAGGCTCTATGCCGTCTTAAAAAAGTACTATAATCAGACAGAGAATGAAACAAACCAGACTAAAATTTGACAGATGGATGTGTAATAGGGCTGCAACAAACGACTATTATGATTATCGATTAATCAGATAGAAAAAGAAGCCATCACAATTCAAATCAATGGATTGATTCAGGGTGCAATTGAATTTGCGACCTCTGACCCTCGTGGCCTGACCTAGTAGTAACAGACAGTAATGCTTTTAGGTACCAAGTACGGTCTGACTATAAACAAATTCTACGTGGACTAGAGCACAGGTTTGTTTGTGCTGAAGTTACGTTCATGTGCACCCCAACCATGCAATCAAGACCAAGAATGTCTCACTTCAAAATCCAACTCTTGCCATGAAGCCAAACTAAAACCAACTCTGAAAAGCAGACCATGGCACACTTGTTTTAGATGAACACACTGTGCTGAGTTCTCTTCAACCTGTGTTGTTTCAGCTCCAGTGTTGTGCATGCATCCCTGTTCTGCTCCAGGTCCTTGCGAGTTCAGCTTTTTGTCTTTTTTTAAGTCTTCAGTGTGAAGTGCAGAAGAACTGAGGTTTACACGTCTGTAATTTATCCGTAGTCAACAATTCTTCATTATCTTGTCATTATTTGTTATAGCCCAAGTGTAGTAGTAGGAGATCTGGTGTGTGTGGTAGCAGAATAAGTCTTACTTTGCGGTGGTCAGGAGCACAAAAAGACTAACAATGCTGTTCTCCAGAGTGTTGAAGTACTGAGAGCAAAGAACCAGACAAAACAGTGAGAGGCAGTATGAGACAGACGTTCAGTTGGCAAAAGGCTGACACTCTACAGAGACATATCATCTTAGGTCAGCAAGACTCACCGGATCAGAAGTATTAGGGGAAAACAAACAGAAACCTGTGGAAGGAACAGATTCACATTCAGACAAAACAATAGAACATATTTTATTTTGTTCATTTCATATTTTGTTTTTAAGATCATATACCTTTCCTTGCTTTCCCCTATTCTTCAGGCACGGTCATTTAGGATCAATGTAACAATACATTATGATGAAGAGCGACGAGGATGATGGTGTTTGTAAGTGTGTGTGTGCTGCTCACCTAAGATGGCAAAGATGATCATGAAGAAGAGCAGCAGTAGCAGGATGTCTATGAAAGGAGGCAGGGACTGGAAGATCTGACGCAGGTTTCTGATTGGACAAGAGCATGACAACACAACGTGTATTCATACTTTGGAATATCCCAGTAAGAAATCTCCTTCCTTAGGTGTGTGTGTATAATGTATCAGCAGTGTCTGTGTGTGTGTGTGTTTGTGTACCTGCGAACAGCACCACAGTATCGGCAATCCACCAGGAATATGGGTCTGAGGGCCCTGGTGACACGCAAGTGGGATGTCTGCCGAATAAGAACCACTATGGCCTCCACAAACTGGAGCAGCAACACACATGTCTACACAGAGAGAAGCTGGCAGTCAAATGAAATGATGAAACCATGACTAAAAGAGTTTGATAATCAACGTTTTGAGAAGGAAGGGATTTTTTTGTGTTTCTCTTCTATGGAAGTGTATTTACCTTGACCATTGTCCTCTTGTGTCTGATGAATGTGTGGAAACCAAGCCAGCGCAGCTTCATGCAAAGTTCAAACGCCACCATAACCAGTGCCAGTAACTCTAGAGTGGCATGGACCTATAGAGACAGACCAAAACCTTTAATCTTTCACCCCTAACCTCTAACCTCTAACCCTAAGCAGGTCCAGAGTGGTGTGGACCTCTGTAAGTTGAACGTGGTTATGTGTCAGTGATGTTTGTGTGTGTCAGTGGTAGTTTGTCTGCGTGTGTGTTATTAATGTTTGTGTGTGTCAGTGATAGTTTGTCGGCGTCTGTGTTATTAATGTTTGTGTGCCAGTGGTAGTTTGTCTGTGTGTGTGTCAGTAGTTTGTTTTTGCGTCAGTAATGTTCTTGTGTGTCAGTGGCAGTCTGTGTACGTACATAAACATCAAGGCGAAGAGATGGTACAGCGGGAGCCTCACAGAGTGACAGCACCATCAGTAACAGTCCTGTTAGCAGTTCCATCATGTAAAATATGTGGTTGTGAGCAAAGAGATAAGCCGCCAGTGCCTTGGGGTTGCGAGGGTGTGTGAAGAACTTATCGTTGTTCTCTCCTTCCTATGAAATACACAAAGACACACAAACTTGGATTTGACTTAATCTATTTGTTTTACAGCTAACTTCCATGCGGCAGAGCTATAACAATAGCTAATGTACAAATATAAGGAAGTCAGCAGTTTAACTACTCTTTAACATTATAATGTAGCTAATCATTACCATCTGTTAATGTCCTAAAATGTGTCTCTGACATTTTAACAGTTTATACTGAAAACAATGCATATTTTTGGGGTTATTCTGATCAGTTGTTATTTCCTACAAATAAATACTCTAAATGACAATATTTAAACAGTAATATAGTCTAGCTAGCCATCATGCTTAAATGGTGTAGTATGTTTGTAGAATATATCAACAGTGCCTTAGGAAAGTATCTAGACCCACTTCACTTTTTCTACATTTTGTTGTGTTTCATTTAAAATTGATTAAATGTATAATTTTTGCCATGAATATACATACAATGCTCCATAATGACGAAGCAAAAAGGAAAGCATTTTTAGAAATGTAAATGTATTCAAAATAAGAAATGGAAAATCCCAGAAGTATTTAGACCCGTTGACATAACAACCCATCTTAAACTCAGATACATCCTGTGTCCTGTGATCATCCTTGAAATTAGACTATAATTGACTATAATCAATTGAGAAGACTTGATTTAGTAAGGCACACATGTCTTTATACAGTGCAACACTTCACAGTGCATGTTAGAGCAAAAACCAAAAACCAAGCAATGAAGTCTAAGGAATTCTCCATGGACCTCCGAAAATGTATTTGAGGCATAGAACTAGGGAAGGTTATAAAACAATTTCTAAAGCATTGAACATTGCCAGGATCACAGTGGGCTCCATCCCTGTTTAATCAAATAAGTATAGAACTATCAAGGCTGGCCATGCAGCCAATCTAAAAAAAAAAATGGATGACTAGTGTCTTGGTCAGCGAAATGACTAAGACCTCAATGGCTACTCTACAAGCTACAGAGTTTCTCTGCAGTATAGTAGAACATGTCAGAAGGACAACAATATCCACAGCACTCTATAAATCCAGCTTTTATGGTAAAATGGATATACAGAAGCCACTCCTGAGTAAAATGTATATGATATGCTGCCTGAACGACTCTAAGAGCCTGAGGAAAAAGATTATCTGGTCTGAGAAGAACAACATTGAACTATTAGGTCTGAATGCCAAGTGATACAGTTGTGCTCATAAGTTTGCATACCCTGGCAGAAATTGTGACATTTTGGCATTGATTTTGACAATATGACTGATCATGCAAAAAAACTGTCTTGTATTTAAGGATAATGATCATATGAAACCATTTATCATCACATAGTTGTTTGGCTCCTTTTTAAATCATAATGATAACAGAAATCACCCAAATGGCCCTGATCAAAACTTTACGTACCTTGGAATGTTTGGCCTTGTTACAGACACACAAAGTGACACACACAGGTAAAAATGGCAATTAAAGGTGAATTTCCCACACCTGTGGCTTTTAAAATTGCAGTTAGTGTCTGTGTAAATAGTCAATGGGTTTGTTAGCTCTCACGTGGATGCACTGAGCAGGCTAGATACTGAGCCATGGGGAGCAGAAAATAACTGTCAAAAGACCTGTGTAACAAGGTTACACAGGTAATGGAACTTTATAAAGACGGAAAAGGATTTAAAAAGATACCCAAAGTCATAAAGCACAACTTTTAAGCACAACTGTATGTCTGGCGAAAACGAGATACAGCTTATCACCTGACTAATATCATCTCTACAGTGAAGCATAGTGATGGGAGCATCATGCTATGGGGATGCTTCTCAGCAACAGTAACTGGAAGACAGGTCAGGATTGAGGGAAGGACGAAAGGAGCAAAATACAGTGAAGTGAAGTACGCATTGTGAATTATTCCGTATTGACGAAAACTTTGCTGGCTAAAACTGAAACCTGAAATTGTATACGGTTATCTGGCATGGAAAAGTTCATCTTCAGTCCCGCTAGCAATTGCTCAATTCTTATGATTATTCCCAAGAAGTTAGTAGATACCAGTAAGCCTATTACTGGCTAATAAGCTGTTCAAACCAAGCCAGTGGCAAAAGCTAACAGCTCATAGACGCTATTTTTGGTGGAGGTAAACTTAATAAAAAACTTTAGTCAGTTTAACACAATGCTCAATAGCGTTTACCAACTGGTGAAATGCATAATGCCGTGGCGTTATGGTTAAAGACAGTGCCTCTCACGTGGAAGGCTCAAGTTCAAATCTATTGTGAACAACAACATTTATTTATTTTATTTCCCCGATTCTCTCGTCATTTCACTTGATGAAAAAGTTAGTTATCGTCACCTTTCTTGATAGTTATTGTATCAATGTCATTCACAAATTAAATAAAAAAGTATGTTGTTATGCCATGAAAGAAAGAAATACATTCTTATGCCATGAAATGAAATTGCTTTGGCAGACTCGCTAGCAACTGCTCAATTCCTGTGACTATTCCAGTAAGTTAGTAGATACTGGTAAAGCCTATTACTGGTAAACGCTATTTGTGGTGGAGGTAAACTTAGTAAGAAACTTTAGTCAGTTAAATTGTATCAATATCATTCACAAATGTCCTATTAGCTGAACTAGGCTTGCCTGGTTTGTTGTTTTTACAGATTCTCGGGAGTTGCTAGCTAGGTAGTCTTTCTCAGATTGTGAAAGAATCACAAAATCTGAAGACTCCTCATTATTAGAGCTGGATATCGCTACGACATGTTATTGTGGTCTGTTTACAACCAGGAAATGTAGAAAGGTCCGTTACTACCAGCGAAATGCAGAAATACTTGTATTTGCACCACAAGAGGAAATTCACAATTTTTATGACACATATATGTTCATGTCCTACATTTCTACCAAAATGTTTTGTTCAATACTGCATTTTACATGTGCAAAGGACTAACACTCAGTTTTTAAGTATTGTGGGAAATTTTTCTACTATATTATTTTTTATATGCCATTTTTTGGTTAAAAATACAGCTCTGGAAAAAATTAAGAGACCACTGCACATTTTTCTAATCTATTCAAAAAAGTTGAAAAGGAATGTTTTGAGTGAGGAACAGAAGTATTCAATTTGCAGTGATCTCTTAATTTTAACCCTTCTGTTCCTCACTCAAAACCTTCCTTTTCGACTTTTTTGGAAAGGAAAGAAAAACATGCAGTGTTCTCTTGATTTTTTCCGGAGCTGTATCTATATTGAACACAACCAAGCACCGCAATATAATGGACCAAAAACATTTTGTGTGGGTTTTTTACTTTTTCCTTCGGTAAATGAGAACACAGTAGAACCTAACAAACAAAGCCAAAAAGAAGAAATGAAAAGAGAACAACCCTCCCCCATGAAAGTCAATAGCAGGACTGTTAAATGAAAAAAACAGCATGCCTACAATCAATTTTGGGGAGATATGATCATGATGTGGGTTTGTGTGGAAAACATCATGAAATCAGCAAATGATCAAGGCTTTTTAGAGTGCAACGTTCAATCTAGTGTCCAAACACTGAGGATCTGTTGAAGGGGTTGAGTGTTCCACTCACATCCAAAGCAGCCATGGATGGTTCAAGAACAAATGCTGGACTGTTTTAGAGTTTCTAAGAAAGAGGCAAGATCTGAATCATACCAACGTAAATAATAAAATATGTTGAAAACAAAGCACCACATGAACACAGAATAATGTTTTCTGGCGAATTTATCACTAGAAAGGTACAGAAAGCTTACTGATGGCTACGAGAAACATTTATCTCATGATCTTGGCCAAAGGCTGTACAACCAAGTACCAGCTCCTGAGTGTCTACCAACATAATTTGTCACTTGTCTTGTATTTCTACAATGCTGCAAATCCAGATGTTGGAAACCAAATGTTTTTCTGTCAAAACGAACTTAAAGAATTGGGAAGTTTTGAAGAAAAGGGTACGGGTGTCTATATATTTGGCTGAATCTAAATACATATGTGTATCTCTGTAATATATATGTGTGTTTGCATGCAAGTGTTTGTGTATATGGTACCTGAAGATAGATGGCTGCTTCCTGGTAGTTCATCTCCCAGCTTTGTCGTAGTGAGGCATTGTGTGCTCTGTAGTTTGGCGGCAGCCCCACTGTCGGTCTCACTTGGGTATCCAATATGTCATACGGCGCTACTCCATCTACACAGAACAAAACACAAAATCATTCATCATAGGAGCATCCGCATAAAAAGTGATATACCAAAACACGCTGGCAGAGGGACGGCGCCAACATCACTGAATCCAGCATGTTCCCAACAAATCCTAACTCTGCACATTCACGTGGGTTCACATACGTGTGCATAAACACACGCCCGCGTGCACACGCACATACCTATGCAGTCTAGCTCTATCCTGGTGCACAAGGAGGAGATGCGGACAGGAGTCTCCTCCAGGATGAACTCTACACGGTTGTCATAGATACCAGGAGTCTCCGGCCGCCCAGCCGAACACTCCATGGCTCCGCCTGGCAGGTGTGCGTTTGGGTTTGTGTGGACGCGGTGCGCTAAAGCAGTGTGCGTGTGTCATTCACAGTTCGCTGGTCCAGTGTCCAAACGCCTCCAGGGAAATGCACGGGCTAACATGCCACTGCACATGGACACATGTCAGAGACACTGTGTAAGAACAGGACCCGCACACAAATCCCCGGACTGAGAGGTCCTCCACTGTTCAGAAACAGATCCGGAAGTTGTCACACAGCAGAGCTCCAGATGCATTCAGAGCTGATGGTTCTCTGGGTTTTCTCAGAGAGTGAGCCCCGACCTCTCAGGTACCAACGAACAGTCGTTGCAGGAGTTTTTACGATGAATACCATCTGGGGCGCCCCCAAGGAACAGGGCTAGGGTAGAATCCCACAGGTTTCTGTCCGCAGACTGAGTTGTGACTGCAGTCACACTCTGGAGTTAAAGCTTGTCCCTTTCCTCTTTCCCTCCCCAGGCTCCTCCCTCTCACCTTTAAACTCAGCACACAGTTCCCGGTTATCCTGTTAGCTATTTATTTTGATAGCTTGAGGAGTGTCCTTCAAGTTACTAACAGGAAGTGGTCACCTGCTGATGGCAAGAGACACCAGACCGAGAATGAAAAAAGCCCTGGTTAGCATTCTATTAAACTAAACTACTGCCTTAAGCATTCTTTAAGAACTTATAATGTGACTACAGTCTCTAACACAAAGACATAAAAAATGCTTCAATCAACCCAACCCATCTTTTATCCCAACTTTAAGTCCTACATACTAAAAATATTATACATAAATTTAACCACTGACCCTTTCAAAAAAGACTGATCTAGAAAACTACTCATAAAACCAAGCAGTAAAATACTTAGTAGCACAGTGTCTGTGGGTAGAGTCCGAGCCACAGGTTTGTTTTTCAGAACAATTAAATGTTCAGAGCTCTTGTCAACAACGCACCGAGGTCAGGCCCATGCCTGCCTGTGAGTCCACAGGCCCATAGAAACACACACAGGGCAGTCCTGGGCAGTCCTTCGGGCTAACAGGAAAACTCTACAGAAATCCTCTCCTCCACAGTCCCATCTCCAACTAAGCTAAATCACAAGAACAAAGACAGCAGCCATCGGATCATATGCTGTTCTGAACTTGAACCAGTGAGTGATGGACTGCTTCAGGCTGTGTGTTTTAGAGCAGGCCTCCCTTTGTCTTGTCCTGCTCTCCAACAACTATGTAACATCTTCTCCCAAGCATCAGAGAGTCGCCACCACCAGCCCCAGATATCCTGTAAAAACACCCGTCCTTATCCTGTCCGCTTCCAGAGGTGGGGAAACTGAGAACTCTCACACACACACGCACACCCAACACACGCACACCACACACACACACACACAGTGTCCCAGAGAACCAAACAGGGCCAGGGGGCCACGGAGAGACACACTGCCTGGCGAGCGTTTTGGGTGGGGGGCAGCGCGAGGCAGTGGGGCCACTCACACAGAGGTATCTGTCTCTGCTGATGCTGCAGTTTCAAGCGTGAATGTGAGAGGCAGTTTGCAGCATGTGTGAGGGGTACAAAGGCTACAGGATTACTGACGTGGAGACACACAAACACACGTGCAATCTCTGGGTCAGGGGGACACCTCTCGTTAAATTTAAAGTGACAGAGCAGCGAGTCTGCGCAGCGCTTATCTGTTCTGATGACAATTAGCAGAACCTACCTAACTACTGTAACCTCTAACAGCAAAACTGCCATCAACCAAACACTAACCTCAGATGGCTGAGGAACACCTTGGCCTGAAGAGGAACTGCTCCTTTGGTGAGTCTCTATTGAGGGATTACATCCTCTATATCCTCAAATAATTAACAGCGGCTGTCCTACAGTTTTTGATTTATTCACTTCGCTCTCAATGCATTCATGAATTTAGCAATAGTTATTTTCATAGATGTTTGGTGTATAAATACCTTATTAAGCATGTCGAGAGAAAAACATGTAATAAGTTGATACTACATCCCTTCAGGAGGGTATCAGAATGATGCACAACGAATAAAGTATTTATTAACGAATTTCCATAGTACCTCATCACCCTGTACTTAACCCATTTGTACCAAACCAGTAACAAAATAACTTGAAGTTCAAAAAGCTCAGGACATTTGTAGTCTTAGCTACATGTAGAGTAAAACCCAGAAAACCTAATCAGGACAGGTAATCAAAACAGTACAGTAAAGCTATGAATAGCTCATACTCTAGTTGCGCTGCAGGGCAAATCCATGCTAAATACAGTACTCTGCAAATGTTTTAGGCAGGTGTGACAAAACGATGTGAAGTAACAATGCTTTCAAAATACATAGACATGTTAATAGTTTATATTTATCAACTAACAAAATGCTAAGTGAGTGAACAGAAGATGTAACCACCCTTTGCCTTCAAAACAGCATCAATTCATCTAGGTACACTTGCACAAACTCAGGGATTATGTAGGCATATAGTCAGGTGTATGATTAAATGGGTCTTTTGAAGTAGCACAAAAAAAAGGGTAACGCTGAGGACAGTAGACGGAGTGGGTGGTCAAGGAAGCTTACTGCAGCCAATGAAAGACACATAATGCTTACTTCCCTTCGTAATCGGAAGATGTCCAGCAGTGCCATCAGCTCAGAACAGGCAGAAAACAGTGGGACCCTGGTACACCCATCTACTGTCCGGAGGCGTCTGGTCAGAAGTATCCTTCACGGAAGACTTGAGGCCAAAAAGACATACCTCCAATGTGAAAACAAGGGCAAGCGACTCAACTATGCATGAAAACACAGGAACTGGGGTGTGAAATATTTTGCTGTAGCAGAAAGCAGTTTGTTCACTGAAGGGCTGGGGAGCCACACACATTATGAGTGCAAGCAACACTGAAGCATGGTGGAGGTTCCTTGCAAGTATGGGGTTGCATTTCTGCAAATGGAGTTTGGATTTGGTCAGAATTAATGGTCTCCTCAATGCTGAGATGTATTGGCAGATACTTATCCATCATGCAGTAACATCAGGGAAGGAGGCATCTGATTGGCCCCAAATTTATTCTACAGCATGACCCCAAACATACAGCGAAGGTCATTAAAAACTATCTTCAGGGTGAATAAGAACAAGGATTCCTGGAAGTGATGGTATGGCCGTGGGGGCCATTCCATCACTTCCAGGACTCCTTGTTCTTATTCTTATGCCTCAGTATCTTCTCTCTTCATGTAATCCCAGACAGACTCAATGATGTTGAGATCAGGGCTATGTGGGATAGCCCTGATCTCAACATCATTGAGTGTGTCTGGGATTACATGAAGAGAGAAGATACTGAGGCAGCCTAAATCCACAGACGAACTGTGGTTAGTTCTCCAAGATGTTGGGCCAACCTACCAGCTGAATTCCTTCAAAAACTGTGTACAAGTGGACCTAGAAGAATTGATGCTGTTTTGAATACAAAAAGGTGGTCATACCAAATATTGATTAGATTTTTCTTATGTTCACTCCTTTTGCATTTTATTAATTGATGAACATAAACTATTAACATGTATTGTTTGAAAGCATTTTTACTTCACAGCATTTTTTCATACCGGCCAAAAACGTTTGCACAGTACAGTACGGTACATTAGAAAGAACGCAGTAGAAATTAACTATGTGCAAAAGATTGACCCCGAAGTCCAACCTAATAAGTATGTGATCATCATTACATAAGACTTCACAACATTTACACACTCACTACAACATTTTTTTTTTTAATTATGTTAACCAGTATGATAAATGCAACTTCATGTCAGATTCCGTCACTCTCTCATCTGCGGGCAGCGGGTCAAACAAAAACTTACTCTCGTCTCCTCTCTCTGTATCCTCGCTCAGCAGTCCGCTGTTTGCATCATCCCAGGTCAAGATTAGGGGTACATCGTCATCAGTACCTTCCATTCTCCCAACCAGAAAGATGAAATCCACAGACAAAGGCAATTTTATAGCTAGCGAAGATTACAAAAACACCAACCAGCTTGATAACGCTGACGCGGTACACTAGCTGATAACTCTAGCTACAAACAATGCAAGCCCTATTAGCTACTCTAGTACTGGTGAATAGTACGGTCAAAATCACATACGACATAGCTAGCAGTCTTTTAGCTAGCTAACTAACGGTATTATCTCCAGCATACTGCCGAATTTGACAATCGTTCACTAATAGTTATCGTTACTGTTATTACTGTGTAGCTACAGTAGCTTCCTACATTAACTTTAGGAAACTTTGCTTAACTTACTGTTAAGTGCTTTCATTTGATACACTGCTGTTGTTGATACGTTTGTTTATTAGTCAAACGTCTACTGCTGTTTGTTTATCCCGAGTTATACAGTGATCAGAATGCTATGCTATACTAGCTAATCGATGTCCAGTCCATCATCAACTACTCTACGAATATGAATGCTACTAGCCCCGCTGGAATAGGAGTTAAGTCAATAGCTAGGAGTTCTGTAAAGTTATACCAAGACAGCATTTTGCTGATATCGCAAAGTTATTTAGCTATTCCAATTCGAATAAATATTATATATTTTCAAATAACGGTATATCCAAATATTTTGCACAGTACAGTAGGCTTGTACCGTTCAGTTGACATCAGTTACGACACTTGTATGTGACTGACGGCAATCTTTTTTTTTCGCAATAAACGTTTTGGCATTTCAAATGTAGTTAATTAGACTGGCCACAATAAACCGTTTTTTTTAAGTTGTCATACATAATGTCATAATAAGCATAAATAATTTATAACCAAGAACATATATATTTTGTTTAATTTATTCCGTCTTTTTCTTTGTTAAAGCTCTAGGAACGCCCAACCCCGCGCACCATTGGTCTCTTAGCAACCGTACAACAAAATAACGTGATGTTGTTTTCATCTCGTGATTAAAGCATCTTGGACAGTTCAGTCGATTTTAGATGTAATTTACTTTTAGAGGAGGTAGGTTTTTTTTATCTGCATGCAATCTAAATCTGATCAGTGATTGTAGCTAACTAGTTACATTATACTTAAAAGTTACTTGACGACAGGCTCCTGTGTAACTGTGGTTGTGTTAAGGATGCTGAATTAATCGAGTAGCTACTGTAACCTATCTAGATTATACAATATCACTGTCTTTAGTCTTACTTTAAGCTACTGTTTGAAATAACTACCCAGTGTTTATAGATGTCTATGAACATTTATTAAAATGTATTAATTAAAAATTAAGTACTTTCGAAAATAAATTTTTCTGTGTTGGAACTACATAATGGTGTGGCTATAAGCCATCAATCGTACACAAAAATGAATGTGAGCACACGGCTAATTAATCACACCCTGTATTAACAGCATGTCTGAAAAGGCGGCAGTACTGTCTCTGGGTGATGTTACTCCCCTGATGTGCTCCAGTGCCCAACCTAGTCCACAGCCCCAAGCCAGACCTCTCCTTAAGATTCTGGACCCCTCACAGAAGAAACTGGCATCCTTGGAGACGCAGCGCATTGCAGGTGTGCTGGACAACTGCATAGCCAAGGTAGAGATGGTGGCCATGCTTCCAGCTGTTCTGGAACGCCTTGGAGGGCTTTCATTTGAACTTGGGGTGGAGCTGGAGGGAGCTTTGCAGGAACACAAGTGCCTTGGACAGAGGCTAGGGGGCTTGGGGCAGAAGTTGGTCAAGGAGGAAGAGGGGGAGGCAGGGGAAAGAGGAAGAGAGGAGTTAAAGAGGGCCATCCAGAGCTCACTGAGGAACATTCTAAGACTTCTTACAGCCCATGCAGCCGCTGCCCATGCCCTTAGAAGTGAAGCAGAGGTAGGGGTGCAGGATGTAGGTGAAGGGGTTCAAGGGCTGATAACAGGGCTGCAGGAGTTGCGGGGGGTGCTGTTAGAGAAACTTCTTACCAGCCTGGCTGAGGAACATGAAAGAACACGCTACATGCAGGAGTTGTCTCTGTGCCATGGCAACAACATGGAACTAGTCGCTACACTGGAAACAGAAGTAACAGCTGCCATCAAAGACAGAGATGCAGAGGTATCAGTTATGAATCTCAATATACTACTTTTGTTATTGCGCCATAATTCAGTCCTTTAAAGCCCATAACTTTCCCTCAGTTGCCCAAAACTTCACCTCTCTGTTTCTCTTTTCTCTGTACCACTCTAACTTTCTCACTCTTGACTCCCCACATCTCTCATCCACTCTGTCCCTGACCCCCTACCAAATGCTCCTTCAGATCTTCAAGGAAAATGAGGTGGTCAGAAAGTTGAAGGACTCTCTGGAACAGATGAAAACAATCTCTGAGGACTTTGTGTTACGGACACAGCAGGATGCTGATAAGCAGAGACAGTCAGATGCCAAGACCTCTGAGGGGAAGCGGATCTGCTTGCTGCAGGAAGCCAATCAGCTGAGACTTCAGCTTAACAACCTGATTGCTGAGAACCACCAAGGAGAGATTGCGCTTCGCAAGGTGGAAGACCCCAGAGTTTAAGCTATTGTGCTGGATCCTTACTATTGTTGTATTTCTCATGCGTGCAGTAGATCCTGCAGAGTGAAGTATAACTTTAATGTTCTTTTCCCCTCCTGACAGAAAAAGTACAAAGTGGAGACAGAAATTGAGAACTGGATTCAGAAGTATGATGCTGACATGGGAGAGAAACAGGTAGACCAACTCTAAAACCTCACCAGACATCTTTCACTGAGTGGCAACAGTGAATATGATTCTAGTGATACTTAGTAAATCCCCCATCCTCCTTTCTCTCTCCTTGTTATCTGGTCTGATCCAGAGAGAGCTGGAAGAGTTGACAGAGGTTTATAAGGAAGAAAAGGAGGAGCTGAGAGAGCTGGAGGAGGCGTATGCTGTCCTGGAACAAGAGTTCAGTCAGGTCCAGGAGGAGCGACATGCGGATGAGGCGAGGAGGGAGGAGGAGCAGAAAGAGCTTGTAAGGAGGAGCCATGCCACCACAGTGATCCAGGCCTTCTGGAGGGGCCACCGCATCCGCAAGTCCATGAGAGGGAAGGGCAAGAAGGGCAGCAAGGGCAAGAAGGGCAAAGGCAAGAAGGGCAAATAGCAGTGGACCTGTGGCCTGATCAGGACAGACTATTATTCCAGCATCATTTCTAATATTTTTGGGAAGACATGGGAGCTCCTCATGAACAAACTAATTTTCCTTTTTTAGTTTTTACATTTTAGCTATTTAGATGGCAGAGTTTATTTCAATACATTTTGTGCAACACAGCTCTTTGTTACTATTATCTCTTTACCTCTCTGTTTTTGGTGTTAATTCCTTTAACTCTCTGTTTGGTATTAATGCCCGTTTTAAAGAGTAAATATGAGTGAAACCCATTTTTTATCTGGGGAAACCGATGTTTTAGGTTTAGTTATAGGGAAACATATACAGTATGATGGTTGATTTCTTTGGTCTCATAGTTGTAAATTAAACTCAGTTTTGCCGCTAACGGTCCAGATATTTTGAAGTTTGTAACATACTAGCGACACCTTCCAAAGGTGCATCCTTCTCACTCATGGGTGGAACCACTTCAAGACTCATTAGCAGGTGGAAGCGCTCATTTGGCTGTGGGAGAGTTAAGAATGTTTGTTAGTTAATTATACTAGACATTTTTTAATTTTACAATTTTACCAGTTTCTCTCCTACAATTTATACTTGTAATCCCTTGGCTAAATGCATCCAGGGATTTTTATTTTTATATTTATACTGTTTTGTGTCTCCCTCACCAACACATTCAACAAGTTCATTTCATTTTAGATTTGAGTTTAATTCAATAAAAAGGGAGCAGCATTTGTGCCATCCACTGGAAAAATCTGAGCCCTCCTATTAATGAAGACATTTTCCCCAAAATAACTAACTATATATTGACCCCTACGAGATTCAAACCCACAACCTCTGACATTAGAAACACACTGCTCTAACAACCTGAGCTGTACAGTCAGTAGTGACTATCCAAAAAATATATGGAGTACATTTTCATTCATTGAAACTCGGGTCAATGTTTCTGTCATCCACTGCCAAAATCCATGTCCCCTACACATATCTTAGTCTTGTTTGAGCTTTGCCAAAAAGCACGTTGTAGAGTCCAAGGCAAAGTCATGGTCTGAAAGTTATTTTGGTGCCTTTTGGAAAACTCCAAGTGGGCTGTCGTGCTTTTTACTGAGGAGTGGCTTTCATTTGGTCATACAACTATGAAGGCCTGATTGGTTCAGATTCTTGGTCACTTCACTAACCATGGCTGGGTTGCCAGCTCTAGGTGTTGGTGGTTCCAAAATCCTTCCATTTAAGAATGATGGAAGCCATGGTGTTGTTGTGGAGTGTCAACGCTGGAGAAATATTATGGTACACTTTCCCCGATCTGGGCCTTGACAGAATCCTGTCTCAGCGCTATACAGACAATCTATCTATATGTTTTTTGGGGGGGTTTTGCTCTGACAAGCACTCTCAACTGTTGGAATTTATACAGACAGCTGTGTGCCATACCAAATCATGTCCAATCAATTGAGTTTACCACAGCTGGACTCCACAGATGATCAGTTAAAACATTAGGCAGCTGAGCTCAATTTCCAGTGTCATAGCACAGTTTCTAAATCCTTATGCAATTCTAATATTTCTTCTTTTATTTTTCATTGTTATGCAAAAAAAACTAAAAACCTTTTTGCCTGGTCGTTATATGGTTTTGTGTGTGGATTGATGAGAATTTACATTTTAGAATAAGGTTGTAACATAACAAAATGAAGAAAAAGTGGAGGAGTCAGAAGACTTCCTGAATGCACTGTAGGACAGGTAACTTGTAACCTATGGGAATTTCACTCTCCAACAGATCTCTAATTTTTTCAGCTTTTCACTGGTGATTTTTTTTTCTTCATTGTTCAAGTAATTTCAACAAAGGTTTTTTAAAGCATTTTATTAGAAGGGAAAGAATTGAAAATATTTTGGGAATAGCAGGTCAAATTTGAACCAAAGCTGCAAACGTTCCTTCTCAACTTTTTTGGAAAGCAAAGAAAAAAGTGCAGTGGTCTCTTAATTTTTTCCAGAGCTGTATTATTTGAGTATATAATAGCAATAACGAAGCAGTATACATTAAACTCAGCCATTTATAATTGTTATGCAATACTGCATGGTAATAGAATATATTGGCACTGTGTGGTAGTTGGTCCTTAAACTGCAAGGGTTGTGTGTTCAATTCTCATTGGGGGCCAGTATAAATATGAAAGTATGTATTCACTAATGTGGGTGTCTCGGGGTATGAGTGCCTGCTATATTACTATTTTAAATGTACACTTGAGAAACATCCATTTATTAAGCAAACGTTTGCTTAATAGTCTTCCCTTAAATGGTCACTAGGTGTCAGTACTAGACTGATTGTGTTATTGTCATCATGCCATATTCTGCTGCACCGTGCTAATCATTGCATCTACCAGTGTGGAAACTTAACAAGATATAACATCATCCCCAACAATAAGTCCTGCAGGATCTTCTGTCTGTCTTTGACCATCCTCCACCTGCTCACTTTAAGTTTGCTTTAGTAACGGTCTGAAAACGGCTTTGTTTGAGGTTGTTCACTATGGCAGACTGGTCCTGGATAAAGAGCTGAATCTGTAAAGACAAATACAATCTACTATTAGCAATTTAATTTGTTCCTTACTGCCATCCCTGTGACATCACCAACCTCCTTCCCTAACTTTGACATGAATTCAGCCTTTTGGGGCCTAAGGCAACATTAGGTTAGCAGGTCCCAAATTGTGGTAAAATATTTAAGATGAAAAACAAAATAAATATACAAAACAAAGAGTAAAAAAAAAAAAATTTCTGTACAATAGTGCCTCCGACTTCACTCGTTGACTTCCGTCTACTTTTGGGTTACCACTAGAACATGCCTTTCGACATCACTACCTTCTCGAGCTGTGCTACTGTGTCATCGATGGCCACACCCTCTTCCTGTCCTGTGGTCCCGCCCATCATATGGTAAAGGTTAAGGGTCACCACTTTGACTTGGCCTAATAGAAGCGTCTCCTTCGCTGCTGTGGTTTGAATGCGGTTCCATGTGTTCTCCTGGAAAAAAAAGACAAAACACATTATGATAAATGTTGAAAGTCCACAAAGGGAGACATGCCCTGTCATCTATCTTAAAAAGGTAGGCTGCAAAATGATGTTGCCACAAGCAGCAGCAAAGATATATGGTGTAATAAACAAAATGTATCATTGGTAAATTGTGATTGACAAACTGATATACCAATATTAATGAGTTGTTAATTGAAGGTCATTTGAATGGGCAGTTGCTTACGGTTGTTGAGCAAGATGCAAGAACTCCCTCTAATACAGTATCATACAATATCTGAGCATGTTCATAGGTTCCTTTCATACTGTTACAGCGTAGTAGCCACAAGACCAAAAGAGTGGCTGACTTGTTTATCCTAGTTCAACACTCTTTGTTATTGTAAAAATGTACCCACTACGAATCTTTAAAATCTTCAGATCTGTGAATGTGTGACCTCTTAAATAATGAAGTATATATTTATATTATTGTGTGGCAACTCCGGTCGACTCATCAGTTTATTTAGTCACAATGTATTGAATGTCTTTTACTTAAATGATTATTTTAATTTGAAGTGTGTTAATTAAGTCCAAAAAGCACATTTAGGTTTTCATATATTTTCTTGATTTTTACTTGTGACAATGGAATGTAGTGGAAACTGTTTGTCATCCACATCAAAATATTTTATGATTCACATGATTCACACAAATAATCAATGATGAAAACCCAAACCCCTGCTGCTAGAATTTATATAATTCTTTGTTAACTCTCGACTGAGTCTTGCAGTTTGGTCTGTCCACAAGAGATTAACGTGTGATCAGGTCTGTTACCCATCTGAGAGTGTCAGAGCGTTTCTGGTCCAGCTCTGTCTGTAGATGAGACAGCAGGTTGTTCTTCTGCAGAATGCTACAGCTCTGTTGGTCAGTGTATCTCTGTAGTGCCCCCCGTTGACTGTCAGCCTGCTCAAGCATTTCGCTCTCCCTCTGCTGCAGCTGCTCTCTGTTGGACAGCAGGGTGGCAAATCTGCCCAGCAGCTCCCACACCTCCTCATACTAGATAAGTAACACATTTCCATACGATGGTTACACATTTGAACACAAAGCCACTGTATGGGGTTAGGGTTGTGGTTAAAGATAGTCTTAGAGTGAAACTGGGATGTGGACATGAAGCTATAGGTTTAGGGTTTTGGTTGAGAATAGAGTTGAGGATGAACAGGATGTGGTGATACTGCCGTACTGGTTACACTGGTTTTAGTTTAGCCTGAAACATTTGAACAGGTTAACACAATTCTGAGAGGGGGGATTTAAAGCTACAGTGACTATGTACATTGTAAGCACAAAGCTAGCACAAATATTTTCCCAGACATTAGTTGGATAGTAATGTGAGAAGGATGTGAGTGAGTGTCACACTTTGGTACCTTGGTGAGGTTGAGGACCTGTTCCAAAAAAGCCCAGTAGAGGGCATTCTTCTTCACCTTGCGTTGTAGCCTGAGTCTGCAGGCCTCCAGGACAGCACACTCTTCCTTCAATCTCTCTATCTCTTCCTCCTTTTGACGAACTGCCTCCCTCTCTCTCTGCGCCTTCTTTTCACCACGAACACGCTTGGCGTCATTCTCCTACAAGATGGAATGTGACTACATTTTTTTTTTACAGTGTGTGTATCCTTGAATGTGTGTGTTTGTGTGAGCTTACAACCCACTTTGAGGAATTTATCAAATTTGAACAGTGACTCCTTCAGTTTCTCCTCCTTCTTCATCAACTCATCTCTCCGCCTTCTCAAACTCTCCTTCTTCAGCTCAAACTCCTGTAAAACACGCACACACACAATATCCCTGGTACTTACGGTCTCTTAACTCTGGCATCTGCCTTTGTTAGATACACTTAAAATGATAACTTTCTTTTTATGATTGTTATGATTACTTTGAATAAGAATATATTGTACATTCCAGATCTTTACCTCTGTGTGTGTCTGGAGCTGTTTATCCACCTCTCTGATCTCTTTCTGTTTCAAAATCATCCGCGTCGCTCCAGTCAACAGACCTCTGTCCAGTGCAGACACTTTTCTACACACATACTTGTTTGTTTTTATATTCTCATAGGGACCAGAAAACCAATATCACATGTTCTTCATCCCCTTATTTATTCATTAGACCAGCCCTAACCAAAACCTTAACCTTGCCCTCAATAACCTAACCTTTCTGCTTAAACGTAACGTAACTTTAACCAAAAAGCTGCACTTAACCCATAATGTGTAAACATAAAGGTAGCCCAATTATAACACTAAACCTGAATGTTAACCCAAACCTGACCCCTAAGACTTAAATAGTATTTTTCTTAGTGGGGACCAACTAAACCTTAAAGGAATGATTTGTCTGGTTTTACAATCTTTGTGGGAACTTCCGATCCCCAGATATAAGGTTTAACCTAGATCACACATGCATTTGCAAAACCTTCAGTTGACATGACATCTGTAAGTCTTTACACAGCCCTGCTATTGGAATGCAATACAAAATACACATACAAACAAACTCACGTGAGGTGTTCCTCAAAGACGGTCCTAAAATAATCCTCAAGATCTAATGTCATTTTATCGTCTGTCTCCAGGGAGTTTCTGATCTGCTGTTAGGAACTAGCACTCCTTCTACCCTGTTGTCTCTATGGTAACACATAGACAAAGCCTCTGTCGCCCCTGGTGGCAAATGAATCCAGTACAGGAAACATGTCTCTGTGTGTTGTCTGTGTGACTAAAGCAAAGCAACTGACACTGCATTAAAAACACTGGAATTCACAAGTCCCTAAATGTCAAGGAACTGCAGGAGAATTTTGTAAATTTAATTAAGTGTCTTTACATCCAAAACCTTGGATATATTTGAATTCTTCATGATGTGCTATGTTGTAAGGTGATTTGGATTCAAATATTCAAAGCATTCAAAAAAAATTACACTTCTAATAAAACACAACCACTCTTTCTCTGTAATTCCATACATACAATCATGTGAAAAACGAAGTACACACCTTATGTATTATGTATATATTAACCCTTATAACAACACTATTGACACATGAAGGTAAACTAATTTACAAAAAACACTGAAAGATTATACTTTGCAATCATTTATTAATAAAAAATCAACAATAATGCATTTACATAGTGCATCTTTGACTCATCTGTCCAGAGCACATTGGTCCAGTAGTTCTGACCTTTACCCAGGTGTTGTCTGGCAAACGTCAGTTTTGTTTTGATATTCTTTTTTGAGAGCAGAGGCTTCTTCCTTCCTGACCTCCCATGTACGCCAAGTTTGTGCAGTCGCTTACTGACAGTTGATTGATGTACTTCGACACTGATTGTGGAAAGAGAGGGATGTAGGTTCTTTGATGTTACCCCTGGGGTTCTTAGAGACTTCTGTAGGCATCTCTCAGTCAGCTCATGGCCTGCTTTTGGAGATACCTGTTCTATGTAAATTGCCAGTGGTCTGGAATATTCTCCATTTGTAGATGATCTGTTGGACACTGGAATGATGACTTCAAATTGATTGGAAATGTCTTTGTAACTTTGTACACATCAGTCCTGAGAACTAGCAGATCTCATAGATCCCATCCTTTGGGTGAAACCTATGCCTTAACAGTGTGTACTTACTTTTTCACATGACTGTCTGTAGCCTACCTACATATTTACAGAATTGTAGCTGTATGGTATAAATCTTTAGCCAATATTTCTTGCTAGACAGAACCATTTCAGAGGCGTGCGTTGTGTGTATTTGTCTGACTAATTGCTTTTAACAAAGAGAGGAAAGTGTGACTTGAAGCAGAAATATCACACCCTATATCACACATTTCTTGGTACACACCTAATACAGACAGGCATGTTTAGTGACTAGAATTGATCCTCACTGACTGGTTGCTACCTGTGATCCAGAAAACAGTGTCATGTTCAGATTGCAGACAGACACTCAGTAAACATCCCAGTGGTCACCTTGTTAGACTACGTTACAACATAATGGAAACAGATGGGACTGTTATTAACAGCCCTCTAATGTAGCTAATGGAAATACAGGGGGATGTAATGCTTGCCAGCTGAGCTGTACTTCTATAGATCAGATTATGCTGATGATGATGAGATAGACAGCAGGACCAGCAGAACCTGGAAAATGCATCTACAAATGCAAATGTGACACACACACACACACACAGACACACACTCGCACACAACGACATGACCCAGAAGCAATGGAGGGTAAAGATAACAACACAGTGATGGTAGGAGCAGGGAGACGCAGCTCTATGGATTTTTGATGAGTGGATCGCATGCAAGACACACAGGCCACTTACGCATGGAGATGTGACCCAGACAATCATAAGGACACACACAAACACATGGGTATTCAGGCTAATGTAGCTACGCTATTAGAATATAAGTGTTGTCAAGGGTGACTGTGTTATAAAGATGGGCCCCTCACACCCATGTAGACGTGACAACACTTGAACGTGCTAAATATTTGAAGGCATCCTACATGGTTCCTAACTCTCAGGCTAATTATCTGGGAATGTTTGTCATTTTCATTTGCATCCGTCCCTGGGACTGCCGCTGTCTGACTTCGCCGTCCCGAGGGAGAAGATAGGTAGAGCAGACACCAGTGCAGAGACACACACACACACACACACACACACACTTTCTCACTCACATGTACACACTCACAGACACACATCAGCCGCCAGCAATGAATATGCATCTACTTTAGATTTCAAAGACACATTGCCCTCAACATTATCTCAGCTAATGTGATGACTGCCCAAACATAAAGCCTAAATCTGCAGAAACTAACAAAAATACAATATATTTCACACTCACGCTCCTCTGCCTCCGCCCACACTTTTCCCACCACTGAGGGCAGGTAATAAACATTTAGACATCCATTATTAAAGGTCAACAGGACAGCCCAAACAGAGCATATATGTCTCTGAGAGGAAGTCTGTGTTTATGGTAATGATGCTCTTTGGGCTCATCGATTAGTGATGACATGTGGTGGGTGTCAGTGTGTGTTTGGCTGGGGGGGAGTAGGGGAAAGCAATTGTGCGGTGAAGGGGAGGGTGTGTATGAAGTGGGGGATGTTTGTTGAGGTGTGTGTATGCATTTGTTTGTTTATTGATGTTTATGTTGTGTTTTAGTGTCTCTGCAGGGGTCTTGTTGGGCTGTTTGCCAACATGGTGGAACACGGGTAACAACAAACCTCCAGGGAACGCTGGGGGAACGCTGGGGGAACGCTGGGGGAACGCTGGGGGAACACCGGGGAAGAAGTCTACTTGCTGCTGTCAGAGGGTCTGAGGCCAGACCTCTTCTGCCTCTTCTGCTGTTGGTTTTACAATTAAAGATAACTGACATTGTATATTTTTATAATATAATCAATATTATCAAATAAATAAACATATTTATTTAAGTATTTCATATGTTGATTCATGTGATTCATATGTCCCACATATAGGCCAAATAAGGCTTAAATTCTGTCTAAACATAATTATATATAATTGAATGCAGTCACTGAAAAGGTGTTATTATAATGTTGTCCAGTCCTGTCCTATGTACCTATCCAGTCTTGTCCTCCCTTTCCTTTCTGGTTTTGTCCTAATTACCTGTCCAGTCCGGTTTTGTCTTGTCTACCTGTCCAATCCTGTCTACCTGTCCAATCCTGTCTACCTGTCCAGTCCGGTTTTGTCTTGTCTACCTGTCCAATCCTGTCTACCTGTCCAATCCTGTCTACCTGTCCAGTCCGGTTTTGTCTTGTCTACCTGTCCAATCCTGTCTACCTGTCCAATCCTGTCTACCTGTCCAGTCCGGTTTTGTCTTCTCTACCTGTCCAATCCTGTCTACCTGTCCAATCCTGTCTACCTGTCCAGTCCTATTTTGTCTACCTGTCCATTCCAATATTCCTGTCCAGTCATTTCCTGTATTCCTGTTCACTCCTATCCTATGTACCTGTCTGATCATATCCTGTTTCACTGTCCAGTAAGGCTTAGGCGAGACCTAAAGGCATAGCTGTTATCGTCTTGATGCTATTCTGTAGTACAACCATTTTCTTCAAACATGAAGCTATCTTTTTGAGGTTGTTAATTCTGTGGTTATGTGAGCCAGATGTAGTGGTGATGGACTCTAAGCAATAAGGCAGAAGGGGATGTGATATATGACCAATATACTCCATGATGTGTTGTGTCTGAATGAAGCACTTAATCGTGGTATACTGGCAATGCACCACGTATACCACAAACCTCAGAGATGCCTTTTTGCCATTACAAACTAATTACCTTTGCAAATACAACGGCAAAATGGTGTACATGCCTGGTGTACAGTCTCGTATAAACTGGGTGGTTTGAATCCTGATGGCTGATTGGCTGATAGCTGTGGAATATGAGACCATATACTATGGATATGACACCACATCCCTTTTTACTGTTGTAATTAAGTTTGGAACCACTTTTATAAAAGCAATAAAGCATATTAGGGGTTTGTGATATATTGCAAATATAACATGGCTAAGCGCTGTGTCCAGGCACTCTGCAATGTGTCATGCATAAGAACAGCTTTTACCCGTGGCATATTGGCCATATACCACACCCCCCATGTCTTTTTGCTTATATACACCTTGGATTTCAACCAATCAGCATTCAGGACACAAACCAGTTTATAACATGTAATCTTGAATATCTCTGTGAGTTTGTTATACAGGCCTTGCAGTTGAAGGAATGTCTGGAGAAGGTAGGTCAAATCCATATTTTTGAGAGCTAGGTATAGGTTTACTTTGAATAGGTTACCATCTGTGTATGACAAGCTCTCCTTGGATCTTAGAAAGGATAGAACATGAATGATCCATTGCTCTGAAGACTGCAGATAATCTCCCTATGCACATGCAAATGTTTATAATGACATTCAGTCCTAGAAGTGTGGGACAATGCCAAATCATCATCATCCACAATGTACTCTAGGGATCAACAGACAAGTATCTACAGCTCTGGAAAGAATTAAGAGACTACTGCACCTTTTTCTTTCCTTTCCAAAAAAGTCAAAAAGGAAGGTTTTGAGTGAGGAACAGAAGGGTTAAAATTAAGAGACTGCTGCAAATTGAATGCTTCTATTCCTCACTCAAACCTTTCCTTTTCAACTTTTTTGGAAAGAAAAGAAAAACACCAACCTCCACTTACCTACCAACCTTTCTATTGGCATTCAGGAATGTCTGTTACTGATTTAATTAATCTAAAAATACTATACAGGATTATGTACAGAATACTATAACATTATTTTGGAAGTAATATTTTGGAAGTGGTATTCTATTCTTACTCATATGTAAAACAACAGTAAACATTAAGTCGTAGCTATTGGTCTGTCTCCATCTGTCTGTACCTATGCATGTGACATTCAGACATGACTAACCGGATTGACAAAACTTGAGTGAATGATATGTCTCACCACGGAAATTTGATTGGCTGATAATGGAGATACATCAAACGATTGAAAAGTCCCACAACTCACGCTGTTTAACTTAATCATCTAATTTGGTACATTAATACCTTTTTACACAACATACAAATATACCTCAGGTAATTATAATGTCCACTTTGATGGGTTTCACGTCACTTAAAAAAAAAACCTATGGGCACAAAAAAGGACCAACACTAGATAAGCCTAAAATACATTCTATCACAATAAACACATTAGGGCAGGCAACATTGACTTCAATTGTTTGTATGTTCATTTGTAAAAGGTAAATCTTTCACAAATGTAATAATTTCCACGTTTGTTGAATCTAAGCTGAATCACGTGACTTTGTTGGTGACACATCCCCAGTTGACATTGAAACATCTGGTCAAGCTGGTCTCTGCCTGTTCAACCACCATGACAACTCCACCTGCTTATATTTTGCTTCCACTGTTACTGGGTCAATGGGATCTGGAACTTTATTCAATATCCAGATATTTTATCAAAAAATCTGGTTGCCTATGCCAAGAACTTGGCAGCAGGTGATCAATACAGTTGTTTGAGGAGCCACATCAACAGCTTCTTGTCCTATAGCTTTGTATAACTTCCAATATTACTACAACACACCTTTAAATATTCATAATGTAGGAAACTTTAGTTGCCAAACAATAACTCTGCGGGTGGTGAAAGATGTGTGTGTGTGTGGGTATGGGGGGATGGGGGTGGGATGGATTAGTATGCTTTTCACTTTCCTTGTCTGTAATTAGACTGGACACTGGCTCCACGTCTACCCCAACCCTCTCTGGCTCCCCATTAAACCCCAAGCCTCTCTGGCTCCACGTCTACCCCAACCATCTCTGGCTCCATGTCTACCCCAACCATCTCTGGCTCCCCATTAAACCCCAACCATCTCTGGCTCCACATTAAACCCCAACCCTCTCTGGCTCCACATTAAACCCCAACCCTCTCTGGCTCCACATTAAACCCCAACCCTCTCTGGCTCCACATTAAACCCCAACCCTCTCTGGCTCCACATTAAACCCCAACCCTCTCTGGCTCCACATTAAACCCCAACCCTCTCTGGCTCCACATTAAACCCCAACCCTCTCTGGCTCCACATTAAACCCCAACCCTCTCTGGCTCCACATTAAACCCCAACCCTTTCTGGCTCCACATTAAACCCCAACCCTCTCTGGCTCCACATTAAACCCCAACCCTCTCTGGCTCCACATTAAACCCCAACCCTCTCTGGCTCCACATTAAACCCCAACCCTCTCTGGCTCCACATTAAACCCCAACTCTATCTTTCCCAATATTAAACCTCAATCCTCTCTAGCCCTACGTCCACCCCCAACAGTCTCTTGCTCGTCAACCCTGCGCTTCGGCATTTGTATTTGTCTGTCTGATACTTGGGTCTAGTAATAGTTTGAGTTTCAGGGCGGCTGAACAGGGCATGACTCCATTAGAGGCGGTTTGTCTTTTTGTGCAGCAGGGGTTCCTCACAGATCTTTCCATGAAGCCTTCCCAGATCCTCTAATCACGTTAGTCTGACCTGTGTGACCTGTCTGCTGTTAGCTTGACCTACAACCTCTCCAATTGTCTCCATGCTTCAGCCTACAGACCCGCTAACCTGTGTGTTGATATGAGTGAGGGGGAGAACTAATGATGATCTGTATTTATCTATCCCATGCCCAATTTACCAGATCTTACCCCCACTGGGTTTTTGTTTTTGTGCATGTGTCATAATCCCTAACCCTGCTCACAGAAAGACAAATAGATGAACTCTGCAGGGTGAGCATCTTGTAATGGAGCAAAGACTGAGAATTAAGTATTGTTTCTATGGCTGGGGTACTGTGCATCAGTCCACCTACAGCCCCTTTCAGTACAGGCTTACACTACAACTGCAGTACAGCTATGCCTACTTGTGCAATAACAGCTGCTGTGTGTAAACCCTCCATGTGCTCTTTGCCCTCTCTTTTCCCTGACAGCCTTGCGACCATATTAAGATCTACTCCAGAGAAACAAGTCTGTTTCACCCATAAAGTCTCATTTGGGGTTATTAGCCAGAGTCTGGGGCTCGTTACTATAAACAGCTTAATGACATTACCATTCTCAGGGCTTTTAAACCACAGAAATAATAGAATTAGAATTTATAGACCAGACATTATCCTTCTATTCAACCTTCCTTGATGGGTGTCCCAGCAGCCATATTTGATACATACGATTCAAAATGTGGGAACTTCAGTGGTCATGGTGTGCTGTCATTGTTGCACACGGTTGCTGCAGTCATTGTACAGTATGATCATAGTTACTATCTATGTAGTCTAATTAACTGTTTGCTGTAAGATTTCCACCATATAAAGGCAGACGAATATTAACTCCAGAACCACACATTTTCTAATAGCTAGATTGCTAAGCCACATGTTATCTAGTGAACTGCTATGGCCCGAATTCAGTAAGTTGCCCATTTAACTCTCTTGTAGCACTATTATAGCAGGTCTCTGAAAAGACTGTTCGCTCAGTTAGTTATACCACAGGCATGATAGGCTTTAAAAATGGGAAATTCCCAACCAAACATGGTATAATGATAGTTAGATTGCCAAGATTTAGCTAGCCTTTCTAAAGCTTTCTACAATGCCAAATACATTAACTTTGCCATTCCCCTTTTAGATGCGAGAGGGCTGAACTTTTTTTTTTATATCTACATTTTAAGGTAAGCCAAGCGAGCTGGTTAAAAAAGTTAAGCTAGCAGAGTAGATGACTCTGTGAACTTGCTATGTTGTGGCTAAGCAGCTGGGTCGTAGCTGGGCATGCTTATAACTTCAGCGGATTGTAGCCACCATTTTCTTATTTATATTTAATAAATATATTTTAGAAAATTATTAAATCAGTCAGTAACTGTGTAGTAATTTGGATAGCTAGCTATTCAGTCTTTATAGAGAATCAACGAGGAGTACAGTAAAATAAAAAATAAAATCTTGAATGCTTACTTAATGTTCAGATTTCAATAAGAGTTTCAGATTTGAATATGAGCCCTACAAGACAGATTGTTTAATAGACAAGCATCTCAGAGTAGTGACGACAGTGAAACCCTAGTGGAACATAACCAGTGTTTTCAATTACACTATGTCAGATCGCTTATTTCCTCCAAACGATGTCATTAAGGACGGAAGAATGCACAAATGCCTCACTATATACTTAAAGAGGATGGGTAAAACCCGTCCTGCAGATATTTATGCGAGATTATAACTGGATCTAATACTTGTCTAAAAACACAATCAAGGAAGGAATGAAAGAGAAGGAATGAAAGAGAAGGAATGAAAGAGAAGGAATGGAAGACAGAGGGGGAGGGGGAGGAAAAGAGGGAGCAAGGAAGAGAAAGATAACGATAAGCACCACTTAGGGTCTTTGATCATGGTTCATTCATCTTAGACCAATGTGTTTAAGACAGTCTCCAGACTGAACACTCAGCTTGGACAATGTACACACCCAAGCACGCACGCACACACAGTCTCACTATTCTCCATCTGTTTTATAGTCTTAACAGTTACACTAAGACATTTGTCATTCATAACCTGGTTGTGTCACTTCTCTGAAGAGCTCTTGGTATTGTTACGCGGTGTTAGTGTAACGTAACATTTCTCTAGGAGAGTATGATGGGGTGATTCATCTCCACTGTGTGTGACAGACGGATCTGGGGCCTCCCTACTCTGCTCTGTTCTCCCGCTCTACACCTTTCAGCGCTCTCTTGCGCAGGAGTGGAAGGGTTAAGAATAAGCTCACCCTCAAAGTAGCGGTCTGCTTAACCCCTGACCTCAGACTCAGCGAGAGTAAAATAGAGAGAGAGAGAGAGAGAGAGAGAGAGAGGGAAAGAGATGAACAGGGTAAGTCTGTGTTGACATTTGCTGAGGCAAAGTCTTGTAGAGTAGGCTGGGGAAAGTCATGCTGAGATACACAAACATGTTCCTCCACTATGCACAGTATGTTGCATTTCCTGAGCAGGTGAGCAGGTGTGAGTAGTCCTTAACCCTGGTGAAAAGGAGAAACACGACACCTTAACAAGAATCACCACAGCGTAAAGAGAGAGGAAGAGAGAGTAAGATGGGAGACCACCAACACTCCTGATGGAGATGCCCTCTCCAGCTCAGCCAACCCCGCCCACTACCCTGGGCAGCAGGTCCTCTGTGTGAGGGGGTACAGCTGGAGGTGAATGAAGAGGCCAAACAAGCTGTCAGTGATATGAGAAAACACACACACAGCTGCACTCGAACCCAGCACTAGACTACTCTGTTTAGCTTAACCTCCTTCATCAACATGGACAGCTCAGGTCAGCGCATAGGTGTTCTTTAACCTGCACTGTAGAAGTTACTTTCTACTCAGACGTTGTGTATGTGTGTCTGTGTGTGTGTGTGTATGGGCAAGTGTGTGGGCATATATGTATTCACACACTGTGGTCCAGGGTCAGTTGTTGTGTAATGGTTCCTGGAAAAGTATATTCCCAAGCGGCCCACCCCACAATGGAAAAGGGCCCTCTGTGGAACATTCTATAATTGTGACATTGTACCTAGAATTACCAAAGATTATTAATCCCATACTGGTCTTCAATACAGAGGTCAATCCAAGATGTACTTTGTTAGGCTAATAGTCAATCTACTATAGATGAAAGAGGCAGTAAGAAAAGAAAGATAACTGTGTAAGAAAATAAATCCCCACGTTTTTGGCTTCAGTCACCCTTTTCTAGTAAAAAGATTTGATGTCTATGCCTAAACCACATTAAGACTCTTTCTGAGGTCCGCTAATGTGTATATGTAACGTAACCCTTTCATTTGTGTAGTAAGCGCCTTGAACATTTGTATGTTTATCAGTGTTTCAGTAATGCACATGAGAAACTCAACATCATTTCAGCCTCTGCCTTAACCCTTCATATTTACATAAGATAACAATAATTCAGGTGAAAGGTTGTGGGTTGGGGGAATTATGCATGAATATTTAAGCGTGGGGCGTGTAAATTATTTGCTGTGCTACAGGGATTCACATGAATTTGTTCCACTAGAAGGAGGAGTAACAGCACTACTTTCTTGCTCTGCCTGAACTCCTCCCTTGAGATGGGGGCGCGAAAAGGGGCCAAAAGAAAAGCTATAGCGATAGGTACCATTAATTACACAATGCCCTCTGAAATTTTTGGGACTGTTAAGGATTTGTTTCTTCTTTCGGCTCTAATACTCAAAACACAAGAACAAACAATAACTATGATGTTAAGGTAGACTCTCAGCCTTTATTTGAGGATATTTTCGTACATATTGGCTTCACCACTTATAAATGACAACAATTACCAAAACTATCAGGACAGATTAATAAAATGTCAAAATGAATCACTTAACTATTTGGTCACATATCTTTCACATGAAATAACTGGCCAAAGTCTGTTACCCATTGACATCCCAGGTATTTTTCGTTTTAGGCTTTGCCAGGCCTGTGCTGCAGCTATCTTCAGTTGATGTTTGTTCTAACATGTTTTTGTTTTCACTGTCATTTCATCAAATGAAAGCATGTTCAACTAAATTTGAATCTGGACACAGACTTGGCAAGTCAAGAACTTTCCACCTTTTGACCCAAAAACCTCCCGATTGCTATGACGCTTTTATTGGGATCAATAGGCATGTTTCTGTGCTCTTCAGAATTCATCCTGCTGCTGTCATTAGGAGTTGTATCATGAATGAATAGAAGGAAGACAGTTCTATTGGCAGCCATACATACCTAAACCATGACACCACTTCAACCATTCACAGATGAAGTAGTGTGCTGCCATGGATGTTAGATACTTCACTCTTGCCGTCACTGTAGTCTTTTTTAAATGTGTCCAGAATACCTTATTCTACAACGCTGCAGGTTCTTCACAGTACTTTTTAGCAGACTGTGAAGGCTAAGTAGCGGTATGCGCCTTGCAGTGTTGCCTCTGTAATTTTGTCTCTGGTCTTCATTATGGTGAGCATTCCTCTGTCATCTACTGTGATGGTTTTCATTGGCCTATCAGGCTGTGTGCGATTTGTGCGCACAGCATGCTTTCCTTTTTTTCAAAGTGGTTAGAAACTGCTATTATTGGTATGTTTGAGGTTTGGGCTGTAATTCTGATATATCTTTTCCAAATGCTCAGTCTCATAATGGCTTCCTTGACTTTCATTGACACCTCTTCGGTCCTCATGTTGACTAACATCAATTACTCAAAATCTTGAATCAAGACTAGACATTGATAGCTCTCTTATGATGAGACAGAACACACATGACTAACCAGAAATACCTCAAACCAATTATCCTAATACTTTTGGTGCCATATAAAAGGGTACTATAAAGGTATATTACTATGCATGAAGTGTTGTCATTTCTAAATGGTGAAACCGATATATATAAACAAACACACTCAAATAAAAGCTTTTATAGAAAAGTTTGGTTTCAGATCAAAACCTTTGGAGCCAAAAGAAGAAGAAAAAATGCTTCTAATCGTACCACTCACTAAAACATTGCTGTATTGCTGAAGAACATTCTCTGAACAATGATTTTTTGCAGGCACCCAACCTACTATCACCAGTGTGCAACAAAGTAACCCTGTCTGAGATACACCCATTCGCCCCTGGCCTCACTGAGTCAGTTTGCATCAGCTGCCGCAGGACTCGGAAGACTGTCGGCATGCTGAACTTATATTCTGCTGTTCATCTTCAACTCAACTTTGTTCATTTTCTAGCAGCCAATGGGATTATCGTAGTTATATTATACGCTCATGCTAGTTGCATTTTTAGATGTCACTCTTTAAAAAAAAGATTCCGTATATAAAACCACTTGCTTGCGCTGCACATTTTACGATGGTGTTGCAATGCAATTGCTGTGGTAGATGTATACACAAAGCCACACACAAAGACACAAAGCCACACACAAAGACACAAAGCCATACACAAAGCCATACACAAAGACATACACAAAGACACCTTCTAAAGTGAGTTAAAACATGTGCTATTTGTCTTTGTAGAAGGAATATAAACATGACAACAGATTGAGTTATTTCAAATTTCCTTTGAATGTATTTTAGTTCTGTAAATGTTTGCTTATTTGCATTAGAACAGAAAATGTAACAAGTCATTTATTACAACCTTGTTAAACAGTATCTTCAAAAGGAAATTACATGAGACAGGAAAGCAAAAAAACAACCATGAATGTGTTATTTTACAACCTTACAACAAAACGAGACCAAATCTCTAGACCGATAAATACTATAAACAATACAGTAAAGCACTAACACTTCACAAATGACCACTTCTCAGCATATTGCTAATCTTGTTCAGGAACTCACACCTGCTGGCTGACACAACAGCATTCCTGCCTGCAAACACACACACACACAAAACCACACACACGTGCACACACACACACAAAACCACACACACACGCACACACACACACACGCCCACACACACAAAACCACACACACAAACGCACACACACACACACCCACACACACAAAACCACACACGCCCACACACACACATCCACACATGCACAAACACACAAAACCACACACACACATCCACACACACTCAAAACCAATAGGAACACTTCCTATGTTAGTGCAAAAAACAAGGCCATCACCAGGTAACGCACCCACTCACTCTCACTGGAAATAAAACAATATATAGGAAATAATAATCATATGAGGCCTATGAGGAGGAGGAACAGGATAACAGTGTAGGTTTCACTCCCTTCTAATGACTTGAGTGGATGGCTAAAAACAGATGAGACAGATAGAGGCATAGAGAGAGAGAGGCAGAGAGAGAGCGAGAGAGAGGCAGAGAGAGAGGCAGAGAGAGAGAGGCAGAGAGAGAGCGAGAGAGAGGCAGAGAGAGAGGCAGAGAGCCTCTCATGGACGCAAAATTGAGTGTAGATGGAGTGTTGGTCATTCAGCTTGTGGTAGAGTGTTGATTGATTGGCTAGTTCAGAGAAACAGAGAATGTTGATTGGTCAGTTCAGGGAAACAGAACATTTTAATCATCCACTTCAGAGAAACATATAGTGTTTTTTTGGTCAGATCGGGGTAAACGTGGGGGCAGTAAAAGCTGCATGAATGATGCAAGTACCCAAATGCAATGTGTGTGTGTACAGGTCTTTTGCCCCACCAAAGCTTCTAAACAAGCTCTCTCTCTCTGTGTGTGTGTGTGTGTCAAAGGTCTTCGTCCCTGTCAGCATGGATAAACTGTATCTCTGTTGTGCTCTGCCTGTGGCCACTGCAGCCCCTCTCAGCCGACATTAACTCATGGCAGTGCTGTGTTGAGGTGAGCTGACACACACACACACACACACACACACACACAAACAGATTAGAAACATAGCTGTGTATGTTGGGTTGACAGGGAAACAGACAGAACTCATACTATATTTAAACAGGGATGAAGCTCCCTGTGTGGTAGTTGATTATCCACCAGGTTCAGCTAAAATAATAACTTCTTTCCAGAGCAGACCCAGTCACAGAGGGTAGAAATGAAATGCTCCTTATCCAATCCAAGCACAGGGAAAGAGACAGTTGTCCAACTAAATTTCTTCACACATCAAAGGACAACATCTCCCATAAATACACACCCAGCCCTCTAATAAAGTCTTTCTGTTACGTCTGTAGTCCAATCAGGTGGGCTCACTCCACTCGGGGACCCCTCCCCTATTGTGTGTGTGAAGGGTAAGGTAATGAGGAGGAGACAAGGAGGCAGGGTAGCGGTGGTACTCTCTAAAGGGTGGGCTGGGGTGTTGGGGTGTCTGGTACGGTCCGGAGCTCTGGGTCTGGTAGGGGCTGTGAGAGAGAGAGTCCCCCAGAGGAGGAGATCCCTGGTGGGCTATGGAGCTCAGCTGAGAGTTCTGGGGACTAGAGCAATAGGGCTGGTGAGAGAAAGTTGTGTAGGGTTCAGTAGGGGTCATGGCTGGAGTCAAAGGGCAGCTGTAGGACCAGGTTGTACAGCTGAGCTCATCCAGTCTGGGTTCTGAGCCAGCAAACATACACGGCTGCCGCACCCCCGCCTCTGACCTGTAGGCGGAGTCAGCGAGGCCAGTGTGAGGCGGTTGGACAGAGGGATGGAGAGGAGGAGGGGAGTAAGCAGGCGGGTGATAGTAAGACTCATCCTCGCTGGGCGAACTGTCAGTGTAGGGCTTTCTGTACAGGTGATGCTCCTCTGCCGGACAGCTATCGTCTGCTGCAGATAGAGAATAGAGAGAGAGGAGAAGAGGGAGGGAGGCAGAAGAGCTGCAACATTCAGAAACACAGAAAAACAAGGACTGGTCTTCCTTGCAACAATGATCTTAGAAACAAAACGAGGCAAAGACCGGGGGCAAAACAAACGACTCCAGTGTCAATAGTTACAGAGTGAAGGAATGCAGTGCAGCTTACCTTTCCTCTTGTTGCTGTGGTAGACCTGCACGTGTTCTTGTGGGTCTGGTTGAGGGAGGGAGTAGTGGGCTGGAGGGGAAGCGACAAGGTCCTGTGTGGTGCTGGTGACCCCATTCTCACAGGAATAAGGGTGCAAGCCGCCCCTTGCCCCCCCCCCAAATAGACTCCCAGTAGGACACACCCTCTGACGCACTGAGCTACGAGGAACCACTGGATACTCTTTACTGAAAGAGAGAAAGGGTTGGGGGGGTTGTAAGGACACCAAGCCACCAGGTAGAGTAGATGAATATGCAAGCTAGGTTCCTCGTGATCCCATTTGTTTTGGTTAATAATTATAAAACTAACAATCACAACACCAAACAACGTAAGCAGACAACGACAACAGTTGCACACAGGGGTCCAGATCCAGTGGACAGTATTAACAAATGTCCTTGAAATATTTTCTGAAGTATTCAGTCATTAGCTGTGCCTTAAACACGGCCAAATACTGCAGCTCTGACATTAGCTGGTGTGTTCCACATCTGAGGAGCAACTAAAGCACTCTCACCCATGGGAGGGGAAGGCAAGGACAGGATGATGGAATGAGTTGGCACTTGGAGAAGGCACTGGCAAGAAGGGCATTTAAATAGTCCAGATGAGATTAGATAAAGATGTGGATGGGTTGTAAAGCTGCAGGTTGTGACAGTGTAGGTCTTAACCGTGTAATGTTCCATAAATGGTCACACTTGTGGGCCTGAAGCAAGAGCTGATGGTGATTTTATTTTTTACCTAGGTTGTACACCTCACTGGGGGACCATGATACCAACAATACGGTCTGGGGCTACACTGGCAGTCACAGTGTTTGTGGAGACATTCGGCCTTAAAATGAAAGCCTCAAGACATTTCCCAGTGGCAGCATGAAAATGGAAGCCTGAAGAAGTTTCCCAGTGGCGGCATGAAAATTCAAAACAAAAGGATCCCCAGGATCGAGGAGCCCCTCCGTTGATGGTGGGCCCCCATTGTGTTTGACATTCTAGGACCAATAGCTACAGACTGGGAGCGATCGCTGAGGTAGGACCTGAACTAGTGCTGGCCTAGGGCATTTTCCTTATACAGTCCAGCATGACGGCCTGGCTGACCTAGTGGAGAAACTTAATCCACTGAAAGAAGATTCAATGGGCCCCTAAGCCGGAATGTTAATGCAGGTCCTGGACTGAGGTAGCATAGCCAAGGGATCACAAAGCAGGGGTCCAAGCAGTATCTTCTCACAGTGTAGAGCATCTGATTGCAACTTTCTGTGAAGGCTGAGGTAGCAGAATCACAGGTTGGCGGATCTTACTCCCAGTAGACAATAGAACCCAGGAGTAAGCACTGCTGCTGCTAAACAAGTGGTAGTAGAAGGATTTCTAAGCAGTTATGGCCTGTTTTTCTATACTTGCTGATATACTTCAGTGCATGCCTATTCAGCCCAGTGCTTATATGGTTGTTCTACACAACTGCCAGTTATTTCAGTGTACCTGGTAGAATATTTAGTAGAAGACAACAGGTAGGTTTTTAAAGGGCCTGTGCTCAAGTTTGGAGGCCAAGACAGTGGTGCACTGAGCCACACAGTCAGAAACTGTCAAGTTACATTGTTTTCATTCAATTGGCAACAGATTTTTCTTGGTGAGAATTAATGCAAAAAATCTGTCAATCCTCCCATCAGCAGTGTGTCTCTTTCTCTCTGTCTCCCCCCATTCTATTTCCGTCTCCTCCATACCACTCTTGATCTCCCTCTCTTTCCTTTATTGCCATGGCCCATTATTGCCATGGGAAACATTTGTCTACATTGCCAAAGCAAGTGGAAAATAAGAAAAATGAAATTAATGAAATTAACATTAACTAAATACACATTACATTACACATACAAAGTTTCCAAATAATAAATTAAATTAAATCAAATTTAAATTAAAATGTTATATTAAATAAGTATGGTGTTGTAAGAATGTGAAAATAATTAAATGGTAGAGGAAAATAAATAGTAGCCTATTTAATGGTTATGTTTACAATGTGGTTTGTGATTGACTAGTTGCCATTTTCTTATGCAACGCGCCTTTCTTTCTCTCTGTTTCTCTCTGTCTTTGAGCTTGTTGGACATCCAATTCCAAAACCATTGGCGTTAATATGAAGTTGCCCTCCCCTTTGCAGCTCTCACAGCCGACACTCTTCTGGGAAAGCTTTCCACAAGGTTTTTTAGTGTCCCTGTGGGAATTTGTGTCCATTCAGTCAAAATAGCATTTGTGAGGTCAGTCACTGACATTGGATGAGAAGGCCTGGCCCACTATAGGGGTGTAGCAATATACTGGTATTGATGATAACTGTGATATTTAAAAAATAATACACATAATAATATTGATTCACTAGGCGCAACTGAAGTTGTATACCTTATTCATGTCATCTACAAACAAACGATGCATGTGCTTAAACAAAGAGAATGGACCTTTGCACTGCCGTTGAAATCAACTCGTTAGCCCCACTAGAACCCCCGAGAGAGATCCGCAAAGACACGCCATTTTTGTGGCCTATTCACATGGAAAAAAGGAAGTTGTATTTTTTCCAAAACTCTTTTCAGGTTTTTCCATAGCTTATTCATGGACAAACGATGCATGTGCTTAATCTACGAGTGTGGACTTAGACACTAGCATTTGAATTAATGTCTTTTCATAGTCTATTCACTAGACGAAAATGTTTGGTATTTTTCCAAAACATCCTCTCGGTGTTAGGTCTTGTGGATCTTTTGTTTATCAGTTCATCTGGTTGCCTTTTCACTATCCATAAGGTCTAATTATTTTTTTGTATGCTTTTATTTTCTTAGTTGTACAGTTATGGTTATAGACTCCACCTCCATACACTCATATTTTGAGTGTAACTGATTTGCCAAAAAAGAGAACAAAAACACATTAAACAAAGTTGAATGTTGAATGATGAATTTGAATGATACAATTTTTTTTCTTCAAATTTTCTATAGATACCACAATAATATCGTTACTGTGAATTATTTTAGCCACGATAATCGTGTAGTGAAAATCTGATATTGCCCTAGCCCTAGCTCACCACTGTTTCAATTCATCCCAAAGCTGTTAGGGTTGAGATCAAAGCCCAATAGGGTTGAGGTCAGAGCTCTGTGCAGGCAACTTAAATTCCTCCACACCAGCCTCATGGAACCATGTCTTTATGGACCCCGCTTTGTTGCTCGGCCATGGAAAGGTGCAATGAAAGGCTCTACACTTCATGAAGGTCCCAACGCGCAGTTTTTGTGCTGAGATCTAAGTCAGGGTAAGCAATATGAAATACACTGAAATCGAATGGTCTGCTCAATAATCAGGTTGAAATCCCTAGCAAATGTATTTCTATTACATGTGTCATTAGATTTGAAGCGTACATGTTTTCTATTGAGTCTCTGTTGAAATTGCCCTGGACAATTCATTATGCAAAGAAATATTTTACTACATCAATCTCAGCATGTTTCCGTAAAACATATCACTGGTTTAATCTGAATGACTCGGAAATTAACCAATTAAGAAAATATCAGAATCTCATCTGCAGAGCCTATTTCCCACTTGTATAGATTATTCATGGACACGCTGCCCACTTGCTAGCGCTACAAAAAAAATGGATGCATGGAAGAAGGTTTCAGAGATCGTTGGGATCACAGGTAAGTCCTATATGCACAGTAAATTGCTATTTGAACATTGATAAATCATTGACTTGGCATCGTGTTGATACTTAATAGTTTTTAGAAGTGGAGTCATGCAAATAATAAATACCTAATAATTGCGGAGACTGATGTTTTTCCTGTACTGTACATTTACCCTGCCATTGGCAGTGCCTACCCAGACCGCATGTCTTTGTTCCAGAGGCAGTTTGGAACTCTGTGGTGAGTGATGCAACAGATGATAGGTGATTTTTACAAGCTACGTGCTTCAGCACTCAGTGGTCCTGCTGTGAGTTTTGTTTATCCAAGCAGAGTGCGAATTATACAATAACAATCGGGGGTCAACTTTTTCCGCCAGGGCGTAAAGGAAACCCAGTACAGCGCAGGTGCGTGATTCAGGGAACTGAAGTCTTACAATCCTTACAGTATCTTGCTTGTTTAACGTAATGTCTGCAGTCTGTAGATGATGATGGATCCAGTCCATTACACCAGCTCATGGGGCACATACCTGACAACAACTTGAAGTCAGGGGTCACCAACAAAGTATCCTAGAGCAAAACTGACAGCAAGTCAGACCCACAGCCACACTACAACAGCAGGTCATAATAACCGTTAAAACACAGACCCAGACAAATCCGAAGAACACAGACCCACACAATACAGAACCAAAGACAATATCAACATGCCAAAGAGGTAGGCAGATGTGTTACTACCACACAGCAACTAGGCCTGTGCCTGACTAACACCGAAGGCATTGACCACCCAATAATCAGCAGTTTGCTTATTTTTACTATTAGACTTGTCAAGATAAAAAAAAAACAGCCGTCAAATTTGGCCGCTTTTTGGGTGGTGTATGCCTTTAAGTAGTAGCTAGGCTAATGTTTCTGTCTTCAAAGTAGCCTAATGCTAAAGCTTCTATCAACTCTTTCCTTAAAAGATTGATCACAGAGGTTTGGGTTGACACTCCTGGGCTTTCCTCCCACTGCTTTATCGATGTCAAAGTGTATATCTCCAACAATTAGTCCTCCACTGCTCATGACTGAGCACAAGTGCTAACAAACATTAGATAATGTATTACATTCTATATTGGTAATGAAATGCCATGCCAAAGGCACACAGTGAGTCAGAGAATATGCAAATGATGGGAAATCCGACCATAACCAATGGCAAAACTCAGGAATACGTTAAAAAAATTTTGTCGTTACATTTCCATGCAGTTTAAGCCAGAATCAATTAATTTTAAACATACAAGCTTAACCAAGGGATTCCCTTGAAGGGAGAAAGCATCACAACACCTCTTACCAGCACATAAGCTTTCCAACTTTTGGCGGGAATTTGCTGTAAATCAGTATTGAGTCTATTGTGGGTCCTTAAAAACAGACATGGCAATACTGTATGTACTATTCTCTCCCACAAAGTCTACATTTCTGTGTATAGCCAACCTTATATTGAATGAAGGAATACGTCTTCATAGTTCCGGTATTCCTGCTTTAGTAGGGGAGGCTTACAGTTAAAAAAGCAAACACTGCAAGGTTGGGAGTGAGGCAGGCAGACGAGACGTTCAACTAACGTCAACAGAGGTGGAAAAAGTACAAAGTAAAAGTAATCGCGGCGTTCACCAGTTTTGAAAAGTTAATAAGTTAGAGCAAAATGACCAGTGAAACAGAGTTCATAACTAACCAGTGACATTAAGTGGACATTTACACACTTCCTTTTTATTTTATTGATCACTCGTTAGTTTTGAACTTCCTTTACCTGGTTTTTTAGATCATAATTAGATACTTCCCTAAAGTGGTGAACACAGCCGAAACCTAGTTGAGTACTTGTACTCCGTACTTCTTCTTCTTTCACCTCTGAACGTCAAGGTTAAGAAATGGTATGGCTCACTTTAGGGGTGTCTGAAATCATATTACAAGATTCTTCCAGGCATGAGTAATGGTAAATATATTGTAACATTTACAATTACAGGTAAGAACGATTTATAAATGTTTCAACACCCCCGACCTGTTGATTTGTCCCTCTTTTTGGGGGCCCAGGTCTTAATTAGGGGCTCAAACTCCCCCAATCTCCCCCCATAATTTGAATCCTGCTTCCAAGGGTGCCAATAATTCTGGAGGTCACTATACACACACTCACATACTGCGAGAGATAATAAACTACTCTAAAAATAACTGCATGTCAGTTCAGATACTCTCTGTTTTCTCCTCTCTCATCGTCTCTGATATCCCAGTTCATTCTCTCTTTATTCCTCCTATCTTGCCCTAGAGCAGAATAGTGACTGAAAAAATACCCCTACAATCCGGCCTCATCATTCGTTAATCAGCCATTCATACACTCTGTCTCCTCTTCTCAACTCCCCTCCTCCACCTCATCCCTGTCCCCTCTCCTAAGCAATGCTCTCTGAGAAGACTGTCTGATACAAACTGCACAAAACAGACTGGTCCTTTCAAACAGACAGGCACAAACGTTTTACAGAAAGAGGAAGGGTCGGAGTTAGAGGGAGAGCAGTAGGAGTCTGTACTCACCCCTGTATCTTTGCCATGCGATGCAGCTCCATATCATCACTTCCCCTGAAGCCTTTAGCAAATGGGTTGTTCTCTATCTTAAGCTGGGTAATCTGACAGGGACACAAAGCACTGCTTTAGATCACTGACCACCCTGGCCAGCATGTTGTGTTACTCAACTGGTGAGAAACATGACCTGAACAGGGGTTGGTTCTGGATCACAACATTCCACAGACCATTTTTCGAACCTAATTCATTCTTAACCAGCACAATTGCAGTTTCCCTAAACCAGTATTCAAACATTTTGGGGACTGGGGACACATTTTGTGCTACTAAATTCCGAAGTAGCATACAATGAGTTTTACCATGACTTTGGCAGTACATGGCTGAACAAGTCTCAAGTTTGAGAAAGGAACATTAATAGCTCCACAGCCACTATCGGTAGGTTTAAAGATGTAATCTGCATTTGGCATGCCACAACATTGTCTGGCCCAGTACATTTTTTTATTGAATTTTGATTTACTGACAAACAGAGCTGAGATCCATTGAGAGTGTGGTAAAAAATAACATGCAGTAGATTTGATGCTGTCGTATCGTACATCTAAATAGGAGGACAATATAACGTAACTAGTTGTTGTATATCCCAAACAGTCGAGGCAGGTGTTGTGATGTGTTTAACACAGTACACGTCTACTGAATGCAAACATTGGTTTGGGGAAAAAAATGAATTATAAATCCAGTAGAAGCTCCCAGTTTACACAGATGACAGGAATTACTGTAATGAGGACAGAATTACCTTACCATTGGCCTCCACTTTTGAATCATTAAAGTTACATTTTCTGGATAAAAGCCACAGTGTTGAAGGAAAATTAAGACCAAAGACCATTCTAATGAAGTAAGAAAAAAATATAAAACAGTCTGTGGCGCACCAATCAATGACATGAGGTCTGCATAAAACTGGCAAAAAGATGTTGCTTAAATAGCATAATCTGAAACCATCTGAAACCATTTTTGGCTAAAACTTAAAGCAGATTGTGTGGCGGAAACCTAACATTGCACATGTCTCAAGACAAACCATCACTACAGTGAAATACAGTGGCATGATCATGCTGTGGGGATGCTTCTTCACAGCGAGGACATTTTAACAAGGCATTTTGATTAAATTGAAGGAAGAAAAGCTGGAGTAAAAAACAGGAAAATACTGCAAGCGAACATGCTTCAGTCAGCTAAAAAACTATTATCCCACAATGACAAAACAACATTAGAGAGATTCAAGAACAAAAGATGAATGTCCAGTGTCTCAGTCAAGGTTCCATCCTATTGAGAATCTGTGGCACTATTTGAAAATTGTGCTCCACAGGCTTTGTTCAATCAACCTGAACAACCTGGACCAAATGTGCCAAAAACAATGGGCCAAAATCAATCACACACTTTGCAAAGTTTGTACATATAGTGCTTACTAAAACACTTAAAGATGTAATTGCAGCGAGAGGTGGCTCTACTCAGTATTCATTTGTGGGGGTTGAAAATATACATTTGTTTCCTACAAATATTTTCCAACATAATTTTTTTTTAATAACCATAAAATAATTGATTTTGGGTGTCCGTGTCAGTGAAGTAAAATATCAAGCAGAAACAAATGTCAGTGTAACAATTGTGAACCAGTAAAATCAGCAAATTGTTATTTGGTTTGAAAACCTATGAAAGACACTCTTTTTCAACCAACTACTCAAAAATAGACAACTGTTCTTAGTAAAACAGGTAGGATAGTTATTACAGCAATTCATTGTTCGCATTCACTAGTTGAAATAACTTCCGTGTGATGGAACTGGCTAGTGCATACCCAATCGAGCCTACACCTGTTCATTTTGGTTAAAAACGCCACCAAGACCTACAGTGGATATTAAAAGATTTCAGTTTGTTTTTCAATTGAATTGTTCACGTTATAGGTCACATTAAAGGTGGAAAAAGTTATGACATGATTTCTCTTTGTCTCGTTCTTTTACAAGAACCTGGCATTTTAACAGGGGTGTGTAGACTTTTTATATCCACTGTGTGATGAAAAGAAGGTGGGGGGGTCATTTAAAAAAATACAAAAAATAAAAGAGTACTGCCCTGTGAAGCATAAACACAGAGATGTAATCAAACAGGACACGTTGATAAGGCCCTGATTCACATGGCTACTACAACAACATATACCCACAACATAAGGACACTGGCAGGCTTTGGCAATTCCTTTGAATATCTGCACCACAGGAGCTGGATAATTCAACTTTATGTTTGACAAACTACTCAGTTTTTTTAAATAAATTCTAATTATGTGAAAACTAAATCACAATTATTTTGTGTGCGGTTTTTGGTACCTTATGGTTCTGGTAAGACGTCACAGCGATGAAAGCGGTCTCTGAGAACAGATGTGTGCAGAAGGCAGTGTTTTTCGAACCAAACCCATTGTGTTCATCTGCTTTGACGATGTGGAGGCGTGGCTGGTATTTATGCATGGAGTTTAATATGATCTGCAATACATCAAAACCAAATACATAAATCAATGTTGCAGCTCCATCCCACTCAATAGTCCTAAGCCCCTCCCTGGCCTATGCCTACTGAGTGGGAACGTTTTTCCTTGTGTCTGGACCCATGCTATGCTGAAGACTATTTCCAAATCCGTCCCTTTATCTACCAATGTGTGTTAGTCACGCCATTGACTCTGGTTCCTTTCTGGTAGCCATACAACAAGCCACATTAAAAAAAAAAGGTATGAACAGATAATAGGCCTAGCAGATAGCAGAAAACAGTGCGTGTGTGGGTGCGTGTGTTCCTCAAGAGGGCTAATCCTAATTGGTGTGACGGTCCCACCAAGCATGGGCAAGCTAATGGCCCTTAATGTCCCTAACGTCATTATTGTGGTTACCGCTGTTCTAACACAGCAGACAGAACCCCTACTCACACACACACAGACACACACACAGGTAGAGAACTAGGGGACTGACGTGTCCAAAGGGATCCAGATGGTTGTTGGTGAGTTTGAGTTTCTGGAAGGAGACAAGCTGGCGTGTCCAGTGGTTTCCCGTGGCCGGCGAGTCAGGATGGAGATACAACCTCCCTGGCATGGCTGGCTCTGCCTTCCCTGTCACAGACCTGACACACACATACACACACAAGCTAAATATGACAATTGACAACAAATATGAATCCCAATAAGATGATGCGAGTGTCAGTTGGTCCTCGTCTGACAAGGGCCTGCCCTTTTCTTTTTTTTTTAAATTTTTTTTTTTTTTTTTTTATTGAAGCTGCAGGATATAAATACACATTTGGTCATATAGTACAGATTTTGATCTTGTCATGCAACATCGTCTTTTTTCCCCAGAACTAAATGAACCCCCCCTCCCTCCAACCACAATAAAAAAGAAAAGATTAAACTAAAATAAACTGGTAGCAATAGCAAACTGGGGGAGTGTCACAGGTATTCTCATTTACACAAAGTCCGATCTTATTGGCCTAATAAATTCCAAGAAATCCTTCCACAACCTCTCAAACTTATCCATTTGAAATCTAACAGTGTACGTAAGCTTTTCCATAATGTATATATCATGCATCACATCAACCCAATTTTCCTTTCTTGGCACCTCTACCTTTAGCCACTTCCTAGTAATTCCTTTTTTCCCTGCTAGTACCATAATTTTAAACAATTTACAATTCAGAGTTTTTTTGCCTTGCATATTAAGTCTTCCCAAATAAAATGTATCAAAATTGAACGGGAGATTAATCCGTAATATCTTGTCCATACATTGTTTGAGTTCCCTCCAATATTTCTCCACCAAAGGACAACTCCAGAAAATATGAACATAATTTGCATTCTGTTCCCCACATTCCCGCCAACAGCTTGTATCCCGATATTTTGTTTGAGCTGGAGTTCTAAAATATCTCACTAAATTTTTCCACCCATGTTCCCTCCAAGTTAAAGATGATGTCACTCTCCAAATTTGTTGAGTGAGATCCTCCCATTCTTCATCCATCAATTTTATATTTGCTTCATTTTCCCATTTTTGTTTTATGTAGTGTGTATTGTCTCCTTTTAATGTTACTAACCCTGAATATATCTTCGAAATTAGTTTCTTATTTAGTTTAGATTGGTACGCAGAAATAAAAAGTTTAATAATGTTTAACTCAACCTCAAAATTTTCATTTTTTATATCATGCTCTAAATAATGCCTCATTTGCAAAAATCTATAAAAATCTTGATTTACCAAACCATATTGTTTCTTGATTTCTTCAAAACTTTTACACTTTTTATTTTCTAATAGTTCCCAAAACATATGAGGGCCTTGTTCCCAATTTTTAAATCTATTATCTCTTTTATTCGGGGAAAAATCTGTATCATATCCTATCCACCTTAGCAGCTTATTTTTGCGTGTCAAGTTATTCTTTGTAACAATTTCAAACCACACTTTAAGTGAAATGTCAATCCATGGATTGGGTATATTTTCTGATTGGTGCCTGAGTTTGTTATCCCCGATAAAGGCCTGTATTGGAGCTTCCGTTGTCATTTTCAGTTCAATTTCTTTCCACCTAGCAGAGTAGGAGGGATTACATAAGTTTAACAAAGGCTTTATTTGCGCTGCCTGATAATAACTTTTTAAGCACGGGAGAGTTAGCCCCCCCTTCGCCTTAGACAGTTGTAATGTTTTATATCTTATTCTAGGTTGTTTTCCTTGCCAGATATATCTTGAAATAATTTTATTCCATTCTATAATTTCCTTGTCCAGTATCTCCACTGGTAGATTCTGGAATAGATATAACATTCTGGGAAGAACATTGGTTTTGATCACCTCTACTCTAGTTGTAAGAGTCATAAAGGGGATTAAATTCCACCTTGCAATATCTTCTTTAATTTTGGATATTAGCGGGTCGTAGTTTGCTGATTTCAATTGGCCAATTTCTTTTGTTAAATTTACTCCTAGATATTTAATTGATTTTAAATCCCACTTAATTTTATAATTTTCTTTAACAGCTTCAGCGGGGCTATAATTAAAAGTGAGGACTTGTGTTTTCTGTACGTTTATTTTGTATCCGGACATCTGACCAAACTTTGCAAATTCTGACATGAGTGCTGGCATGGACGTATCAGGATTAGACAAGAATATTAGAACATCATCTGCGAAAAGTGCAAGCTTCTGACATGTACCCTTTATCTCTATGCCTTGTATTTGTGCTTTTTGCTTTATGGATTGGCTAAGTGGTTCTAAAAAAATTGCGAAGAGAAGGGGACTAGCCGAACAACCCTGCCTACATCCGCGCTTTAATAAAATAGAACTGGATAAACTACCATTAATCTTAATCCTAGCCGTTGGTTCAGTATACAAGGCTTGTATTGTCCTAATTATTATTTCATGGAAGTTAAATTTTTCTAACACACTGTAAAGGAAATCCCACCTGACAGAATCAAACGCTTTCTCCGCGTCCATTCCCATAATCATTGCTTCAGTATGGTTTTCTTTAATATGCTGCAACACATGTAAGGCTCTTCTTATGTTATCTTGCGTTTGTCTTTCTTTAATAAATCCTGTCTGGTCCAGCTGAATAATACCCGGTAAGATGTTTTCAATACGCCTAGCTAATATAGCAGTGAAAAGTCTATAGTCCTGATTCAGGACACTAATAGGTCTATAACTGGAACAGTCCAATTCATCCTTGCCCTCTTTAGGGATTACTGAAATTATAGCTTCCCGCCATGAATATGGTATTTCCCCCTTCTTTAATACCCAGTTAAATGTTTTTCCTAACATTGGGATTAATGATTCCCTGAACAACTTGTACCATTCTGCAGAATATCCATCTGCTCCCGGAGACTTATTCACTTTGAGTTTAGAAATAGCAGATCGTATTTCCTGATCTGTAATCTCTGATATCAGGCATGAATTTTGTTCGTCCGTTACCTTTGGCAATGAAAGTGTATCTAAAAAGCCTTCCATATCTGCTTTATTGTCAATGAATGGTTGGTCGTAAAGTTGTTTATAATATAGTTCAAAACATTTTTGTATATCTTCTGTCTTATGTTTTATTGTTTTATTGTGAAAATCCCTAATTTTGTATATATTACTTCTAGCCTCCTGCTTTCTTAACTTATATGCCAGTAATTTTGTTGATTTACTACCTGCTTCATAATACTGTTGTTTTGTGAACATTAATTTTTTTTGTATATCTGCTGAGTAAATATCATTTATCTCAGCTTTTTTCTTCCTAATTTCCTGATAAATTGTGTCACTCGGCCTTTCTTTATGTTCCTTTTCTAATTTCTGTAGGTCCAACTGTAATGCAACAAGATTTTTTTGTCTCAATTTTTTTAAATAAGCAGATTTGGCTATTATTTTCCCTCTTAACACTGCCTTACACGCATCCCATAGTACTGGTGGGGACACTTCCCCATTATCGTTCTCCTCTAAATATCTTTGAATTTCCAATTTTAGTTCTTCTTTAATGTCTCCTTTTAATATACTGGTATTAAGTCTCCATAACGTCGTTCTTTTTTTAGATGTCAAAGTAAAAGTTGCATAAACCGGACTATGATCAGATAAGTCAGCCACCCCTATCTCACAATTCCCCACCATATGTCTATCTTTATTGTACATTAGGATGTAATCAATTCTTGAATATGTTTTGTGTGGAGATGAGTAAAAAGTGTAGTCTTTGGTTGTAGGATTCAGTTCCCTCCATACGTCCATGATACCTAATTGCCCCATCATATCTCTAATTTTATTTGGAATCACATTCTTTTTTACTTCCCTCCCTGTGGTATCTAATAGAGGGTCCAGCCTTTGGTTCAAATCCCCTCCAGCTATTAACACCCCTTCCCCCTCTGATGCCATCAAATCAAACATTTTTCTATAAAAGGACCAATCTGATCCAGGGGGTGCATATATATTCAGAAGACTGATTAATACTCCCTCTACTCGTCCTTTAACCCAGACATATCTTCCCTCTTTATCACTTACCACTGACTGTTTTTGAAATGGGATTTGATTTGATATTAAAATCGCTACCCCTCTCCTGTGACCTGATTCATATGAAGCAGCATATACCTGGTTATAACCATTCCGCTTTAATTTTTCATGTTCCTTTTCTGTCAGGTGGGTTTCCTGCAGGAAAACTATCCCCGCCCTGTCTCTCTTCATTTTACTTAGAATTTTACTTCTTTTAATTGGGTTGAGAACACCATTTACATTGTATGAAATTACTTTTATTACGTTTTTTTGTATAGCCATATTTTAGGTCTAATTGTTTTTATTACAGTCACCAATCCACCCCCTATGCTACCATATAAACCCACAACCATGAGCCTAACAGAACCAGCTCTAGAACAATTTTTCCCCAAATCCCAAAACAAAAACACAAGGACTTCCAATGTTAAGGTCATTCTCTCGACCTCAACTGAGCCTAGAAAAGACTCGGAGGGATAGCCTCTGGCCCTAACGGCCAGGGGGCCCTCGTTACAACCCAAATCTAACAAAAAGTGCATACCGTAACGACAGTTCGAAGAATACAGTTCCGACAATTGTACCTTAATTTGAGGGAATTATTTTTCTATCTCTCGCCTTGAAAATAAAATTAATAAATAAAATAAAAGAAGTCCTGGAAACAGCTGGAAATCCCTGGATCAGTCGTTTGCCTCCGGCGTCCTTCTAAAAGCCTGCAGTCTCTGCTTATATCCCGATCTAGCGTCCGCTTGTCTTCCGTCGTTCGCGCCTCGGTCACGGCGCCACGTCAATCGCTTAATCCTCTCCATCACGTCCTCAGTGGACTGCACGACCTTCACCTGATAGCCCCTGTCAGCCATGTCCTTCGTCGCCTCCTCCGCTGAATCATATGTGCGCGTCCCGTCAACATAAAATACTCGGAGACGTGCTGGAAATGGTGTTTGGAAGCGAATCTTCTTATCCCTGAGCACTTTCTTTGCCTCAGCGTATTTTTTCCGCTGTTTCAGGATCTCCGGTGCATAATCATGGTCTATAATTATCTTCTTGCCTTCATACTCAAATCCCTTTTTCTGCCACGCCGTCCTCACGATTACTTCCTTGCATCTGTAACTTCGAAACTTCACCACTACTGATCTCGGTGGTGCGTCTTTTGGGGGCAACGCACCTAACGACCGGTGAGCTCGTTCAATGGTGAGTTCAAGGGACGGCGGCAATTCGAGTTTTTCTCTCAGGAGGGTCTCGATGAAAGCAACCATTGACTGAGCCCCTTCTTCCGCTCCTTCTTTTAAGCCGTGAATCCTGATGTTGTCCCTTCTCAATCTGCCCTCCTGATCCGTCAGTTTAGCTGCAACTTGATTTTGTAACTCTAAAAGTTCCAAAGTGGCGTCCTCGATATTTTGAATCCGGTCTTCTGATTCCGTTATGCGCCGCTCTGCCTCATCCATCCTGTTATCTATTTTTTGAATGTCCTCCCGAATTATTCTGAGGCTTTCCACGTTCTCACTGCGAAAATCTCTGATTTCTTGCAGCACAATGTCCAGAGTTGTCATATTATTAGATGAATTATGCCGAACCAACGTTAGCTCGTCTGCTTTACTCGTAGCTTTGCTAGCATCGTCCTCGGCTAACGTTGGCCTCGTTGCTATTCCTGACTGGTTTTCTACGTCTCCCATATTTCCAGTATTGTTTCCAGTCTTCCTCGCTTTCCCTCTTGTCATGATCCTCCCCCCCCCTTCCTTTGATACACTAATTTTGATGTTTCTAATCTGAGACGAGGGGTATTTTTAAACTTCAATCGGAGAGCTGGTACTCTATGCTGCCGCCATTACCGACGCCAAACCGGAAGTCGGGCCTGCCCTTTTCTGACAGCCCTCATACTGTGTCGCTCTCTTGTTCGCTCTCTCCCCTGGCCTGCACCCACACACACTGTCCTGGACATGCTCTGTCCCTGGCCTGCACCCACACACACTGTCCTGGACATGCTCTGTCCCTGGCCTGCACCCACACACACTGTCCTGGACATGCTCTGTCCCTGGCCTGCACCCACACACACTGTCCTGGACATGCTCTGTCCCTGGCCTGCACCCACACACACTGTCCTGGACATGCTCTGTCCCTGGCCTGCACCCACACACACTGTCCTGGACATGCTCTGTCCCTGTGTTCCTCCTGCTGTCACACTAGAAAAGCAGACACAGCTCTGACACACCGCCGCTGGCTGTATCTATAAATATCTCTGATTATTATTGGAGCAACGTCCTCTTAGCATTTCAACTGCTTTGATTACAAAGATGGCCCCTGTCTTTTACAAGATATGTTAATCCGAGTAATTGAGGTCCAGGTATTTCAAAGCCATGTGGAGAAGAAATCACCTTTACACGTTTTCCAAAACGATCGTCTTTGTTGGACAACAAATGAATCTGTTTCATTTCGAACAGAGAAAATGTTCTGGTTAACATTAAAGACAATAGATTAGGACTATGACATATTGTTATGGTGTGTTTGGCTCCTGAAGTTAGAAAATGTCAGACAAGGATTCCTCCAACTGGCAAACCCTAACCCTGCTGACAAAAATGCTCAGTGAAGAACCCACACGTGTCTAATAGCACAGGGACATGACAAAGCACCACCGATCTGTACAAACACATAACCGCCCTTAGAGGGAAATCTACCCACACATAACAGCGTTCACATTACGCATTAACATAGCTCCTTGTCTAAACATGACTAAAAATGGACTGTCCACTTTCAACTGTATCAGTGGTTTCAGCTGAAGGACGTGTCCTTTAGCGCTCTACAGGGCTTCTCCACGTGACCGCGGAGAGGGTGACAGGCTCATGCAACATGAGAACATTTCCATCCCCCTTTCGGTCTGGTGCGGACCTCAGTGAGAACTGGCCTTTAATCTGCCCGCCACATGAACCCATGCTACTGAGACTGAACTGGCTGTCAGGACGGGTGTGGGCAGCAGGCATGCAGAGGGCAAGACTGCCACGTCACAGTAGGATGTTAGTTGACCTAAACATCCACATCTCTGCTCTTTTATGTTTCTCATCTCCCGTAATATAAATATATTGTCTTATCGTGTATTTGTATCAACTGAGTCTTAATAGAAAATATATATTGCCACATGCCTAATGTAGCTTTGGTTGTTCCCATTCTTTGGGGCTTGAAATTCGACTGTGTTGTTGAACCCCTTAATACCCCCCGTGCCCCCCGATCAGCTCTACAATCACTGTTCTATTTCTCATACAACGTGCACGTGTGTCTCATGAATTCTGCCTTAAGACCAGGGTTCTTCAATCACATGCACTGTGACTGACATTCAAGTCATTTGGCAGGCACGGTTTGAATCCGACTTACAGTAGTGAATACAGAAAATGTATTACTCGTACTTTTCTTAAATGCCGCTAAGTATCAATAAACAAATAAAGTAGCAATATTCCTCGGCAGTGCTCCTTTCTACACTGTTTAAACAATACAAGATAATAATTGCTGTAACGGTTAGCCTTTGATTTAAGCGCAGCCTCTTCGTCCTCCGCCAGGCTCACTCTCACTGGCTGCTTTTTCTAGGTTCCCGGGACAGTGCAGATGCGGACTCAGACACACACATTCAGATGGGTAAAAATTAGGATTCATATACAAACAGGGTAAATAGGATCAGTGCAGTCTGGGATGGATGGGCGGGATGTTGGGTAGGGCTGACTTGTCTCGCCGTGCTCTAACTACCCCATGTACTAGGTTGGCACATGTAAGCTGAATTGTTGTTGTTGGTCTGAAATTGTCTCTCTTCTGTGTTTGGGTGTATACTAGTTGGGTGGGCAAATACTGGTTGAGTGAGCAATGTAATAAGAAACAGAAACGTTTGGCGAGATGTGCATCAGAGGACATGTCTCAATCTTTAACTCTCCCAAACCTGGTGGGGAGTTGTTGCATGAGGCAAGGATTTATTCACAAACTGCACCACAAAATATTTGGCAGGGAGAACAATTAGGTACAATTTAGCTATATTATAGCTTTGTTGTTTCTCATACATTTTATGTGGATTTCCTAACTTTTCTAAGTTAACTTTAATATAATCCACATTATATTTGCTACATTAAAAACAAACAAAAACACAGCAGACAACATAGGCTATTTAAATATGCATAAGTTTAATATGTAGCTTACCATTTATTATCAGCAAACTTGTAGCGGTGGTCATCCGCGGGCACAACATCCATGAGCAGGATATACTTTGCTTTAGGATTGAGGCCTGTCACCTTCACCTTGTAGCAGGGAAACATCCTCCTGTCAAACAGTAACCCACAGACAGTCAAGAACCTAGCAATGTCAGTGTGGCATAGCAACCATTGTTTGCATAGCTACAGTTGTTTGCAAAACCTGGAAAATCTAAATAATTCAGCCTGTTTAATGAGAATTTTATAATTTCATAACCTGATGTTTGATCTTTCCTTGAAAGTAGTCAATGGGCGAGAGAAACGTATACGTAGTTATGTATTGTTTAAACAGCCTTTATAAAGTTCAGATATCACACCTTGAACAAAAAAAAAAAAGATGAATGGCCATGCATGAGCATGATCTAAAAAATAAGATGGAAATCACCTGAAATAAAATCCATTATTGGTTTGATTCATGTTTGGTTTGTTATTTGAAGGTGATTTCCCATAGAAATTAAAAATAACATATTTACACATTATTTGCATATATATTCAACTAGGAAAGGTTTACAGTTTCAGTTGGTGTTAAGTTGATGACAATTCTAACATCAGCTACTAAAGAAGTGAAATTATATTTGAAACTGTATATTTTTAATATTTTTAATTATGAATAAAAATATTAAATAAAGACAGGATTAACAGGCCACGACCTAGAACATCCGTAAAATGTATTCCTAAATAAACTGTGCTGAAGTAAAACAAATAAAGGCCCACTTCTAGCCCATGCCTATGGACGTTATTTCTACTTTCGCGTAGTTCCTATTTAACTGAAGTGTGTTAAGACGTAAAATGTACTTTAGATATATAATCACATTTTCACAGTCAAACACAATGTTTAAAGATTATAATAACGAGATATTGATATTTTACGTTATTTTACCTCCCGGCTTTAGTGATGATCATCTCCGTACCGACTTCGTGGAATTTCTCCCACAACTCCTGTTCGTGTAGATATACTTTTATCCCCTCCATACCCTGAGAATAAAGAGAACAAATTATAAAAGAGATACGCAGCTTTATGAAATTATAAATTGTATATATAAATGAGGGGACATGTTAATGTTCAATTTCATGAAGACAATGGTGAATGGTAGAGGAGAGTTCTTCCTGAAAGTGCAGTGAGACGGATTCAAACCCATGGTCAGTACCATTAGTACGTTCACCGGAGGCAGCGGCTCATAGATCAATTACCCAACCTTGGCCACGGCCTATTACATATGTATTTATTTTTTAATGTGTCTGGGTGGTGTGGTGAAATAAAACGAAAACCTACTTTAACAAAGCTTTTATATGCTGCATAGGTCTAGTGAATGTATCAAATAAGAACCACGATATCACTAACGGAATTTGACATAGATTTAACCAGAGAGAAGCAGTCAGTCAGTCAGTGTTGCTCTGGGCATGTTCTAGGTAAAGCCAACCGACTGTTTAGAAACCAAATGTAGGTCATATTCAGCTCCTGCATTCCTGAACCTGACTGTTTGTTTCTGCTTTGACGTGCACTAGTCTACTTCGCTCACTTAAGTTTTTCTTTGGCAGGGAATCGTTCAAATTAGTGGCCTGACCCGAAGAATTTCCTTAGAATGATTCTCCCTCCAGTAGGCTAGGTTGGATATTGTTAAAATGGGACAGTGTCTGTACACATGCGAAGAGGAATATCACAAAACTGAAATGTTTCCTTTTGCTACTTATAATCTTTATTATCACGCTATAAATACATTCATCACTTCAGTTAGCAGGCGCCTTTATCCAGAAAGCAACTTTCAGTTAGCTGCAAGAATTGGAACCATCTAAAATGAAAAGAAAATCACATAGAAGTGCATCTGTTTTCTATTTTTTGAACTCTATTAATTCCATTAAAGATACACCCGCGCACACACACACACACACACACAGACAATAGGAAGTTACCTGCGGTGTGCACGTGGTTTGCGGTGACGGTGGAGTGTGATTCTCCCGTAGGTTCTCTTTGGGTGAGTCCGTATCAATGTCTACGCGCTCTGGGATTGAGAACCGGTCTCCGCCGTTAGCCATGATACACTTTTTACACCGAAGGACACATTAACGAGATACACAAAACACACAATAAAAAATAGAAATGTATTGTTTGAAACAATTAAAAACATTCACATACCTAATGAACACACCTAATTTGTAGACACTTTTAGCCTATTAGCCTGAGATAAAGAGCTGATCATCTTGACTTGAATTCAAATATAGAATTAAGTAAAATTTGACCAAAGAATATGATAAATCACAATGCAGTTCAAACTAACGATATTCAAAATAACATGTTGTGTAGTTTAAAACAACTAAATAAATCGCTCTTATTTCGACAAATAAACTGTCGACGAAAAAACAATTATAATATATATATTTTTTTATTACTTAAAAATGTTGTTTTTGAATAGTCCTTGAAATATATATTGCACATATATAGTTACATGCAACATTTAGGCTAGGTGAAATGTCAGTATGCTAAGGCTTTGTGACTTCATCTGCTATGATCTATTATTGAAAAATACTTTTGTGATCAGATTATATCACATTGTGTGCATTTTTTATTTAAAAAAAGAAGTAATAATAATCATCATCTAATAGCAGCCTAAGGAGAAAGAGAAGATGACAATGCATTACTTACATGCATAATGATCATAATAACGTTGTTATTACATTAAGTATGTAGTAATGCATCCTAATTCACAACTAGCCTAAGAATAACTATGTAGGTGATACTATAAATGTATTATTTCTAAACTAAAACATAGAAGGTGGTTATTCTATTTTTAACCAGTGAAAGAACAGGACACAGTGTAATACATTATTGAATATAAGATGTCTAGTGACAAACCGGGTTTCCAGACAATGAGATGTCCATGTCCAGACGATGAGATGTCCAGTTTAGCTTAAAGTTGATAAAATTCTAGACCGCACACGAACCTCTAAATGCACATGCATGATTTGAAATACAAGACTAGGCCTTGCAAAGTTTATTTGAATATTTTAGAATTTTTAAATAATGGAGACCAAACTTCTACTGGAAGTAGGCCTATTCGATCACCTACAAATAGCAGAAACAATTTTGAAATAGTACACATATAGGCCTTGGGGTCCAATGCGTAGATTAGGATTATTTCACTATTTCAAATACTTATAGGACTAAACAGACCTGAAGTCCAATGCATGAAACAGACGATTTAAAATATTAGTATTTCTAAATGCACTTGTCATTATGAGTGTTTTACAATATTCTAACTTTTCCCAAAAACATTAAAATATGAAACGTCTTGTATGGTCAACTATATCATATCGAAATACCCGTACTACGCAAAGTATTTAAACGTAATTGCAATGACCCAAACAGTGTTTGAACCCAGGTCTACATGCACTAAATCAACTCTAGAATGGAAAGGCGAAAGCCATGGAGGCATCAACCCAAGGCAATGAGACACTATAGCCGCATACATTAATAAACAGTAGTGAAAAAAGACAAAAATGTGTTAGCTTAATCTCTGATCACAAGATGGGCAAACTGTCATACCAAAACAAAAACAAAAGCATTGCATTTACCCCCATTACACCACTGCTAAATACTCCAACAGTCCGACTCTTCCGCCCTACCTCAAGCGCTGTGCTGTTTCGTCCCTGGAGAACACGGTTTCACAGTCATCCTGGTGTGTGTGTTTGTGTTAGATCAGCGTCCAGTAGCTTTTGCAGCTAATCTGAAATTCCCCAGACCCGCATACATTGTACAGCGAATGTATGTACTCCGTCCGACCACCGTTAGAACTCGTTAGGCTATATAGGTTAGGCTACTTATTAAAAATGGACTGTAGCCTACGTGTTAACGAACTTTCCTCGGTGCCTGGTCCACCCCCTAGAGACCCCCATCTGTTCCTGCCTTCACCCCTCCTCTCTGTCGCACTCGTTCTCTCTCGCTCTTGTTGGCTCTCTCTGTACAGCGTAGTATATGGCGGGGGCTGGAACTCAGTTTGTCCTTCAAATCAGGAATGACCAATTTCAAGGCATGCCCTTCGTTTTTCCGCCCACACCAATATACCCTCGCGTAATGAACAGACTACTTTTCTCCAACATGCTCAAGAGTGTGTATTTATTTGTGTCCTCTGTCTGTCTATTTCCCGATACTGTCCCTATATGATGACCTAAATATCCAAGAACAAAATTGATTATGGCCAATCAAATTATCAATACATCAGTCACAAACCACGTTGCCATCCACTAATCTGTACGCGAGTAAAGTCATGCGGTAGCCTAATATAAAAATAAATCACGACAGTTCTGACGGAAACCGGAATTGTCAGACATATTTATTATGTTTACTACTGTCGACAGATAGTAGTATGTGTTCTTTGGACATGAGATCTATGTTGGCAAAATGAAATGATTGCAATTTCGGAGGAATTGTCTACATGCACAGCTAGAATAACAATAATAAACCTGGGGTCACGTGGTGATATCTAACGCTCCCGCTACCACTCGAGAATGAAGCTAAAGGCTACATTAAAGTACGTTATGATAGATGGTGAACGTGCACGTCAAAATACTTTTGACTAAGGAGCAGCGGTCTAGCCACTGTCTCCTGTGATATACTTTTTGTAGCAAGGGTTCGAATCCACACTAGTGCTCTTTTAAAAGTCTCCCTTATCTGTCCACACAGCTTAAAATAAAACAGAAACAAATGTCAAGTGTGGCCTTTTCATTCATGATAAAACAAACTTCGAAGTATATGAGGGCGATAGCGCGCGAGAGAATGTGCGATAAACGAATTCATTCACTGTGCAAATATAATTTGGAGTTGAGGTCTGTTTATTGAGTATTTAAACAAAGCCTTTTTTGTATTGTAAACAGAGGAGCAACAATAGCTATTTTAGCGTACATGTACGCTATATCTCATAGGCTACCATCCTCCATACAACGCATAGATGCACTGCGCACGCGTGTCTGGATGACAAAAAAAATAGATAATCAAACGGTCGCGCGCATTACCGTGCATATCTTGTGCAGAGTCAAGTTGAAAGTTGATGGGGTCATCGAGAGGTTATCACGCTCTAGTTTTGAGCTCACATCATCCTTTAGCGGAATTATTTCAATCAGATGTAATCAAATTATCAATCCGATATCACACACAATGGTGAGCAGGTCAGGCTAGGCAACATTGAAAAAGGTACCCTATTATAAAAGCGTAGTTTGGTGAAACCATACTGATTTACATTATTGTCAGAAATATTATTATGCTATATCGCATTTAGCATAATAATAACACAATATTTATTTCCTTGGCTATGACTCATAAACTATATCGACATTAACTACATAGACTATCGCAATAATAAACTATTTAGCGTATGATCGGAATAATAGTGGCTTTTATACGCACGCGTAACAGTAGGCAATCTATACGCTCAAGATCCCAATTTATTAACAATCATTAGGTGAAATGATATCCTACCAGATCACTGAATGGGATATTATCCCTATATGAGGTTTTGATAATGAATATACAGGATTCACCTATACTTTTAATAAAAACACCCAGAGCCTGTAGGCCATGCACTTTTCCAAAACACTGAAGACTATTTAACAATTGTTGTGTCTTACCAGGTCCAGATGTCAGTTCAGCTCTTGGACAAGTGTGGCGTATTCGTTCTGACTAGGTTGTCAATAGTCCATCGGTCTCAAATGAAGCAGCCAATGTGTCTGCATCGGAGCGTTCAGTTTGAACGTCGTGGGGTCGTAGGGTAGCATTGAGAATGTGGCTGTTGTGGACGGGGCATTGTATGTTGGGGAGGGGGTGCTCTGATAACGGTTTCCTTCACCGCGTGCAGCACACACGTCATCGTACACACGACTGACCCCCCGCAGGGACATGCAGGATGCGGTTATTGTGAATGATCCCAAAAATATAACCAGTCACATGTAGACTAGACTACTGGTATGTGGCAATAATCATTTAAACTGCCAGAGAACAGAGATAATAAAATACTAATATCCAGACGACGTAATGCAAGGTGATATAAAACCAGGCGATGTGTGAGTTTTCTGGGAATATTAATTTATAACGGTTTCTAAACTCGATGTGCAGTAGAACTCAGAACTCTTTTTTTTTGCCTACCTCTCTAGCCTTCTAAAATGTGGATGTTTTTTGTTTCTATGATTTGGACTTTTTGGGGCCGTAGACGGTGCGGACAACCTTTAACATCTCAATTCTTAATTTAAATCAGCAAAAGCAACTCTTGGTGTGAGATACATACAAAATAACTATTATTTATAGAAATATGTACAATATATATAACCTAATACGTTTGAACAATTGTTTCATTTTTACAGTCAAATGATTTCAAATCGCTCTGGCTGTCAATATGTATGCCAATGACTCGAGTGTTTCAGATTAAATAAATGTCATATACCTTTACAAGAAAAAGACGTAAGTATCAAAGTAGTAAAAAATACGCCAACTTAAACTATATGCCGATTGATTAAATGAAATATGATAGTATGTCATCAGAAAGAGAACTACATTCATTAGCTCCGAACAGCAACTGATTCTCAGAAAATCCATTTTAGTTTGACCCACGCCTTGACCCACGTGTAAAAATTAACCTAATAGTTAATGTGTTAGGAAACTACTGGGCACAGTTATGAAAAAACGAAAACCTTCCAAATTTATCATATTTCTATTAGAGCCTATGTAAAATTTGATTATTAGGAATTTGGCTAGACCTACCATTTTCTTCATCAAGTTTAAGAGTCTTTTGACTATATATATATATAATGGTAGGCTACATTTTCAGTATACATTATTTGAATGTTTTTTCATTTATTTAGAAGGTACATTCCTCAGTTTTTTACATTTTGCCTTATTTTAGCAAGGTACAAGTAAGTGATCTCCCAAACAGGGGTTAGATATTGGTTGAAAATTGGTTGTCACATTATCATGGCATCTGGAATGGATGACTAAAATGCATTATATGTCCAAGCATCTTTTTAAACGCCCTAAAAAGCATTACTTATTCAAGATGTTTCTGCACTCAATTTATTTTCCACTGTTTCACAAATCCATGTTTGAAAGATGCTGCATACAACAAGACACAAATTATGCAAATATGGATTCATGGCACAGTGGACATTTCTATTTTTAATTCAGTGCAGAGATTATTATAAAGATTAAAGATAATATAGATTATTGATACTGCATTGTGGTCCTTGGCAGTTTGGAGGGAGGTCAACTACAAGTACAGAAAGAAAAAGAACCACATTCAAATAACATATATATAAAGTACAAGGCCTATGTCATTTGACCTTTAGCCCTGATTGTAAAATATGTAACACCGTTGGCACCCTTCACAAAGAAAAAAAGGTAACATTTTAAGAAGCTGAGTAATTTGAATTCAGAAAACACTTGCTTAGCATCTGCCAGAGTCATCTGGAACCAAAGTACACGCTTCTAAGTCATACAAGAAATAACTTTGTAGGGCCATATTAATGAAAAATGCTGAACAAGTACTGGATGGCCCTTTGTCCCTCAAGGATGTGATCTTTGAGTACTGTTCAGATGCAGACAACTTTTTGGGTCTTCCACAGTGTTTTCTGTCTTCAATTTGCCCAGTTTATTGAAATGTATCACATTTCTTCTAATTTCTTTGTTTCTTTGTATTTATTCTAACATAATGGTAGTTTTACAAACAAATGAACACTTGCTAATGTACTGAATAGCTTAAAACAAAATGTCATCAACTGGCTTAAGACTTTTGGAAATGACTTTGTGTACTGATTAACATGCATTAATCTACAGCACATATCTTTGATCTATGTATCTAATCTAACATACTCTATATACAGTAGGCTATATACTTAATATTTCCTAAATATTAACACCCTTGCTCTTGATTTCCATAATTCCCCATTTCATCAAATTTAAGTTGAAAATACAGAAAAAATTTACACTCAGGAATGGCTGAAGATGACATGCTGGACTATTCTGAAGTGGCTAGTGATGAGTCCAGACCTGGCTAGTGATAATCCCATAGAAACCCTATGGTGAGTGCTGAAAACCACAGTTGGGTGAAGATACCCCTCAAACATTGCAGAACTGGACTGGTTTGCATCTGAAGAGTGGGCCAAGTTGCCAGCAGATAAGTGAAGTGCAGGAAGCTTACAAGAACCTCTTAACGGCAGTTATCTTTGCCAAAGGATATACAACCAAATAGGTCTTGGCCAATATTTCTTTCTATACACTTAGTTTCTGAATTACACAAATAATTTTTCAGTAAGACTGGTTCATGTTAAAATAGCAGAAAGATTATCTAATACCATGCCAGCTAAAAGAGCATAGAAGGTAAGTCACTTAACAAATGCCTCCATGTTAGACAATATAACTTTAAAAGGCAGTAAAGAAGCTGAGAGAGAGTAGTGAAATACGTCTTTTTTAGTGGCCATTAATACACTACAGTCTTATATAAATTGTCAAATTAAGAGGATGCATTAAATTATTTGTTTATTTTAAATATAAGAATCTGTTGCACTTCTGAGTCCACAGAGCCAGGCCGGTTGGGCGACCAACGAGACGGTCTCGTCGAATCCCGAGCAAAACAGATATCACAACGATCTTCACCTCAAATAATTATATCAAAAAATACAAATAATTCTGACAGAGTGGCATACGGGAAGTTTTGAGTATTAATGCCGCCCCATTATAAGCTGTGTCCACGTTTCCAAAGTCAGAGACACGAAATATATTGTCCAATGCGTGGGAATTAATATTGTGTAAAGCAATTGTTCCACCGACGTCATCAAACATAACTAGCATGCGGTTGTTATTTTTTAGCCAATATAAATACAATATTTAAGGAAATTAAGTACAAAACAGATTCCCTCGATGGATTAAACAGCCGGAATCCCTGTTGTAAGTTCATAAAGGTTTTATTTGCTGAGTGGTAACCATACTGTAAAAGCAGAGCATTTCTAGTCATCGAGCTTTGATACGCAGAATTACAGTACACAGTAGGCTAGAGTACGTCAATAGGTGGAAAATGCGTGGACCTAGCTGATGTGCAATGATTCGTGGGCTGTAACTGCTCTCCCACTCAAATTTGTTCTTGTGTTTGAGTAACAAACTTGTCGAAATAATTTGGTATGCAAAACACATGGCAAAAAAAAAACAACGTTGAATCTATAGCTAGTAGCCAATGATGGTAGCCAACTAAGTTAGTAATACAAATATTATTCATGCATAAAAAATGACTATACCAGCCCCTACATTTTCATATACAAGTGTATTGTACTTTTTGTATGATTCCTTAACTTAACGTTACCTGTAAAAATGTTAGTATAAGCAATCCGACAGCGATTTGTTCGTGTTGAATGAATCTCTTTAGAGACTCCGGACTTTTTTCTAATTGTATCGTTCATTTCTACAACATGATCACTTGGTTCATACCCAGTCCTCCAGCTCAGTTCTCCGATCAACTTCAATATACATTCGCAGAGAAAAATAGATATCCCATCACTTGTAAAGACGTTTAAACACATTTGTTTTTATCAGAAAGAAAAGTTATTTCACCTGGTTATTTGAACGTTCTCAAAACAATGTGATTCTACTTTACCAAAATATCAACATTCCCTTAAGGTTCTCCTTTGGTTAATTTAAAAACATATTTTCCCTCAAAGTTCTGTGCAATTTTATTTTCTGAGAACCAAAGAAGAATCTTTAGGGAACGTTACTAGAACATGGGGACAAGGTCAGTACAATGTCCTGCAAAGAATCACATCACACAGGGTAAGTCACATTCATACCCCTCTTTCCCCTCCCAACCCCCTTCAGTCAGATGGTCTCTCAGCTCCTGTTTGGAGAAGAGGGCCATACTACATAACGAATAACTAAACAGTTCTGATTGAATTCCAATGACAGATTAAGAATGGCTGTTTTAATATGTTGTTTTAATATGTTGCTAATAAATATTGGGTTTGCAATACAGGAAATACAGAAAACTAAAAATGGAGTCTGGGGGTCATAAGAGTGCTGGCCGCCACAACCCTCCAGAACAGCTTCAGTGCACCTTGGCATAGATTCTACACGTTTCTGGAACTCAACTGGAGGAATGAGACACCTTTCATCTACAACAAGTTCTCTTGCTCCTCCCTTCTGCTCCAGAATCTCTCATACGTGTTCAATTGGGTGGAGATCTGTTGACTTAGATGGCCATGGCAAATTGTGAAACATCTGCAAGTTGAACGGTCTTCATCTTTCAAGTCACTAAGACCTCTTTTAACGATAATAGCCTAAATGATGGGCAACTGCCCAGCATATATTTATACATTACCTGAAGTATGATGGGATGTTAAATCCAGAACTATGTGCAAGCACCTGAAAGGATTTGTTTATAAAGAGTGTCATGTTGCCAAGTTGTTCTGTAGTCATATACTAGGTTGCAATACACACTCTGTTAGCACCCTCTACTGTCTATTAGACCACACTACAGCCAGGGAAGCAGGACAGTAGTTCTAAGGATGTTAATTAATTACTTGACAATATCCACAGCAGTCAAACAAAAACATCTGTAAATTACTTGTATGATTCGTTTGGCCATGAAGAGAGTGTGTATCATTGTCTTCTATGGTCACTGTCCTGATAGGGAGCTGCCTGGCCCTCTAGACCCATCTAGTGTTGGGCCGTAGACCTGGAGAGGACTCATGTGTCCATCAATCTCAAACGAGATTACTGACTTGCTCTGAATACCCTTAGTGGTTACGTGTTGCTGACGAAACTCAGAGGGTGACTTCCAGTGGCTAGTGGTTTAATAAATGCATCAACTCAGGGACATTTCATGGTCCACTTAAAACAAGAATAAAACAAAAATTTAATTAAAATGTTCAAATCCCTTCTATAGTTTAAGAAATAAACCTAATTAACAATTAAATATTTAAATGTGGTTGTATACTTTTTTTTGTCAGGTTTCTAACATAAACAAATGCATGTTGTATAATAAGGCATAACTTTTCGTTCTTTTGTGTGAAGGTTGCAAGCTCAAAAATGTGGTGGCTTATGGGATTCCACTTCTCTCATGGAGGCTGTATCGTTGCGCATTCACTCGAATAAGCCACTGAAGGGTCTAATTAGCACCTACACCATTGATTATTTTCACTCAGTAATTGGGATAGTTGTGCAAATGGAGGGCCAAGGGTGGAGTGGAGAAGTGTTCACATGGGATTTAGCATGTGTCAGTCCCATCATTATATCAGTTGGAGCATGGGCAACCATATCCATAGCCATATTATGAATTAGACAATATCCATATGATAAATCGTCTGATCCCTCCAGATTACCCTGTTGGGCTTGTAATCACAAAACCAACCGGATAAACAAAAGGGGTCAGCCAATGACGAACCAGGTCACCAGGAGGAATCAGCCAGTGAAGTTGGAAGTCGTGCCCAGTTGACTACATTAAAAAAGGCCCCCATAGTGTAAGCCTTCTTCCAGCCTCACAGCACCCTGTACAGTGGGCCCTTTTCTCTGAGAGAGACACAGCACAACAGGAACTCACATTAGAAGAGCACACAAGAAACAGCGCGTTCAGTCTCTTGAGTTTCAAACCTGTTAGGTCACCAACTTCTAAACCGTTCTCAACACACTCAAAACACAGACAGCTGTTTTCCTCAGCAGACGAGCGCTCATCATTCTCTCCGCTGGCCATTGACCAGTAAAGTGGTGGGTGCCGTGTGCTCAGGGGACAGAGAAAGTCTGGGGTTAGGGCACCGAGGTATCCATGTGGGAACATTAACATTTAACGAAGAAGCCTCTATGCCAGGGGGTGTAGCCTTGAGAGCAGCATGTCACTCAAAGGTGTCACGCTGAAGTGTTACTAAACAGCTGACCTTCTTGACGCACCAACGGCCACACACGCTCACATATCAGAGAGAAAAAGGGAGCTTCCTCAGAACATCTCAGGACCACCTACTCTCTTCGGTGGGATTCAATAGCTTTACACCCCCCAGGTTTCTAGGCCTCATTATTACATCCTCAACCTTATTCCTCCCCCTTCCTAAATCAGTCCTGTTTAGGTGCTGCCTTTAAAAAGCTTCTTCCGGTTGGATACCTTATCACTTCAGGGATGTCAGTCTTTAAAGGTTGGAAACTCCTGCAAACACAGCCGACATTTCACTATGTTCCTGTGGCCTTTACACACCCATCACTTAGATGGTGGCCTGGCCTCAGGTGGGGTGGTCCACGTTAGCGTTGGTTCACTGGTTTCAGTTCTGGATGTGTGAAACACTTCACTTGACACAGTTCCTGGCTGGCCTGGCCCGGATTGAGGTCACTTCATTTTACCTCTAGGAGGGCGTGTACAAGAAGAGGAGAGAGACAAAGAGTCTCTGAATCTCAAATCATCTGTTCTGCCGATTCACTTCATCAGTGCCCTCCATGGTCAGGTGTTGCTAACAAAACTCTAAGGGTGACAAGAGGATCAACTTCTGCACAAACACACACGCGCGCGCGCACACACACACACACACACACGCGCGCACACACACTGCAATGCAATGCAATTCATAATGAATAAAACAATCACGCCATTCTTATCAAATCCCTCCTATACATAAAGTATAAAGTGATAACTAAACATTCAATTTAGGTGGTGTGTTTTGTTTGTTTCAACTCTCAAAATCACACATGAAGCACAAGACAAGCACATCATGCAATTGCACATAGTGACCTATGGGATTCCACTCAGCTTGTGCAGGCTGTAACCTTGCTTTCAATGCAGAAGGCACCTGGAAGGTCTAATCGGCCCTTACATCCATGACCATTTCCCCTACCTGAGCTTTGAGACAGTTTCTACTACTGCAGGATTGTCATAACCTCACTCACATTGGACACCTCAGCAACAGAACATTTGTCTTATTATTTAATGTGCTAGTTTACAGGTAAAAAACAACAACACCATTATAAAGAAGCAGGTGAGGGAACACCAAGTACCAGGTAGTAAAAGGCAGTCCATTACAAGACAATCAATAAACAGTAACCAAATGAGCAAAATACAAGAAATTACATTAGTATAAATCACACATTAGTATTTAACCACTCCATCGGGAATGACAGTACTGTTAAAATCGTGAAACAGTACCCTGTTTTTAGAATGTTTGTCCATCCAGTCAATCATGAATGAACCCAACTCAAACATGTACACACAGCCCTTCATGCTAAGCAGAAATAGAAAGTGGGGATTGATAAAAAAAAAAGTCTACATCAGAAAGAAGATGGGTTTAAAGAGAGGGGAAAGCACATCTGGATCCGGGTTGGTGAGGTGAATGCAGGCACGCGAAACAGCAGGTGACATGTCACACACTATGAGAGTAAATAATTTTAACTCAAAACAAAAAGTTGTGGCTTACGGAAGTCTGTGTATTTCATAAAATGTGCTGCTGACGAAGCGATTTGATGACACTGGATTCAGTCTGACAGGAGAACATGATTGTCTACAGACAGCCAGAACCACACACGCAAACACGGTTATTTAATGAGTGGGAACCTTGTTGTGGCAGGGGCTCTATGAATAATAGTGTACTACTGTTATTCAAGATCCTTAGGGCTCTGGTTTAAAAGAGGTGCACTATGTAGTGAAGAGACATAGCCTAGTCAATATACTAGGTAGTGAAGAGACATAGCCTATGTAATATGTCAGAGGCCTGCTGACTAATACCAGAAGAGGGTGATAAGTAGACAGACCATGCTCCACCACAACACCCACCTTCCATCCTTCATCTCAGTACCAGTTAGGACTACATTCACTTTTTAATAGAAACTCATACAATAACACATAACATACCCCTTCACAGTCTAGCAGACCTTAACACTGATCAGTCCTGACAACCCCTCCCAGTCACATCAACAACGCTCCGAGTCGCCCCACAGCCACTAACCACACCCTGCAGGACCCTCACCCTACCAGCAGGGGGCCACAGGGCTTCAGTGAACACACCCCCAACAGACCAGCAGGCCTAACAGACACAATAGGCGCCTGCAGACATCGGTGGAGTTCTACATTATCCAAAGCTCTGGTGGTTCTAGACGTCGGTAGTGCGCACGCCATCGTGGTCCAGGCTGAAAGGGAAACTTTGGTCTGTGGGGGGCTGAGGCTGGGAGCGGTGTCTCCTACGGCTGCTGGAGGCCCCAGGAGCCACTGGGCCCGGACAGGCTGGGATAACCACACCGCTAGCTAGGGCTGGCTCTCCCTGTAAGGCGAGAATGGGAGTGGAGAGGGAGGATGAAGATGAGGAGTTGGAGGAGGTGGAGAGAGAGCAGGAACTTGGGGGCAGAGCGCTAAAGGGACTGTCCGCTGGGCCCAGAGGGAGAGCATCTCTTTGGGGTACGGGGGTCCAAGGCTGCCACCCTGGGGCCACAGAACACGACTTCATTAGCGGGGGTCTTCGGTCATCCCCATGAGGACCATGGAACCCAGGGGATGGGTTTGAGGAGTTGCCATGGCGATACAGGGAGGAGGCACGCATGAATGTAGACCCCTAAGAAATAGAAAAAGAGACTCGATATTTGTGATACCCCCATTGAATAAAAAACGTACTATCACCATAACTTGCTGTTACTGATCTGAACTGCATGTTAGAGTTAGGACCCAAGGCTTTTGAATGTTTTCAAACCCAGCTATACCTTGGCAGGGCCTCTGAAGTCCTGTATCTTCCTGTCAATGTCTCTGATCCAGCCCTGCATGTCTTCTGGAGTGTCTGTCTGCAACACAATCAGCACAGCCTTACACATCACACACACACACACACACACACACAAACACACACACACCCACCCCCTCCTGCAATTTAGGGTCCCTGTCTCTTTGCCAGCTGTTCTCCCAGGAGGGGACAGGGGATGTTTTGGTTCTTATGTTTAGTGTTTGGACGGGAGACTCGTCCAATTAACAAAAACAAGCCACCTGTTCTACCAAAAACAGAACTTAAGCCACACATGAGCAACAGAGCATCAAGCCAGAGAGGAGAAAACAGAGGCACAGCTGAAGACACACACACACACACACACAAACACACCTGGACATAGAAGACCCTGGAGGTGGTGATGATCTCAAAGAGGTTATCTCTCATCAACAGGTCCCTGGTGGAGAGAAGGGCTAGTTGAGGATTAGGGTAATAATTAGGTTTAGGGTTAAATAATTTTTTTATTATGGAATAAAAATGTAGTCCTCCCAAGTATAGAAAAACAAGGTGGTGTGTGTGTGTGTGTGTGTGTGTGTGTGTGAGAGAGTGAGTCTGTGTGTGAGTGAGTCTGTGTGTGTGTGAGTGTGAGTGTCTTTAAATTCCAACGGAAAACGACAAGTGAAGAAATTCCCAAGGGAGAATACCCCCCCAAAAAACCTGGAAGCGGCAGGAACTAACAGAAACGTGTATTATTCTCACCCAGATTTGACCATACACTCATGGACCTTCTGAATGTCTCTTATAGGAACGGCTCTCAGAGGCTCCTTATCCTGAAACATCAATACAGTTTAGAAACACTGAAACATGGGAGCATGCCCCTGGCCATCAAAGAAACACAGTCACACAGAACAATCATTAAATCCAATAGATTTCATCAAGCGATTTTTACATCAACAGATGCCAGAAAACGTTTATACAGATACAATGCCAAAAAACACAATGAGCAAACGATGCATATGTTGAAATGCAGGGTCAAGAAATTTTTTTATTTAATGAATACCTATGCAATCAATTATTAATAGAGCCAGGTGTCAACCACTGTGTCTGGTGGAGATCAGGAGAGCACACGGCCCTCAAGACCAGACCGTTCATCAAGACGTTCAAAATGTCCAGATGATCAGCGAGTTAATATTACTTACAGAACATTGAACACTCACCACATCAAAGCTGAAACAAAGACTTCAACATTGAGGACACATGTTTTTCCCACAATGAATTGTCTTGGTTTGTATTTCAAACCTAAAGTAATTTGAGGACATCTGTAATTACAACACACTGTGGTCTCAACGGCAACAGATTCACAATCCAGAGAGGAGAATGTAGAGAGGACAGGAAACTAAGGAAAGGAGACAGAGGATAGGAAACAAGACAGGAGACACAGGAAACAGGACAGGAGGCAGAGAATAGAGAAAAGAAAATGGAGACAAGAGTGAGGAGACCGAAGAAAAGAGAGAGAGCAAAGGAGGCAGATGAAACAGGACAAGAGAGTGGAGACAGAAGAGAAGAGAGGACAAGAGACAGAGGAAACAGGACAAGAGATTGGAGACAGAAGAGAAGAGACAGAAGAGAAGAGAGAGAACAGGAGACAGAGGAAACAGGACAAGAGATTGGAGACAGAAGAGAAGAGACAGAAGAGAAGAGAGAGGACAGGAGACAGAGGACAGGAGACCAGAAAGAGAAGACGGAGGCGTATGAGTGAAGCAGCTCACCGTCTCACACTTGTAGTAACTGACAGCATTGTTGTCCAGTATGAAAAAACGCCTTTTCCAGCTTTTCCGCTGAAATTCACAGCATATGAAAACGTGTCTGTATAATCCTGGTTTGACAAGAAATCCACACAAAGAAAGTAAAACCTGACTATTTGTTACCCAAATGGGTTTTTAGCCAGTCCACACAAGGAAAAAGTATTTCTGGTTCAGGTTTATGTTTAAACTTACAAGTGGGATTAATACTGAGTTAGTTTTAGGCTTGAAGTTTAGGTACAAAGGTAAGGTAAATTTTGGCCATAAAGGTTAGGTTAATTAAGGTACAGATTATGGATGGGTAAGATTTCACCTAACCATAACCCAGAAGGAGGGAAAACTGCATGCGTGTGTGCATTGGTTGTTAAGTGGGTGTACTCACCACGTTACCCTGTTTGACACAATAGCCACACCTTTGCACACCTGGTCTACTGGCTAGAGAGAAGAGCCTCTTGTCCCCTACCTCCATCTCCTCCCCCTCATTCTGAAACACACACATGCATCCTCCTTACAACCATCGTCATCCCCATCGGGACCCCCAACATCACGGCAATGGGGCACTTTAAACCACAGTACCTGGTAGATGGGGGTGTGGACCACCACTCCCCCAATGATCTCAGTCTTGTAGGCCTGCCTCTTCCCCCCTGCCTCACTGGTTACCATAGCAACCTCTGACCTAGGCTGGAGAGGCCCGGATTTAGGCACCTATTGAAAACAAACAGTTTGAGCTCTACAAACAGCTGCCGAATACCTTGCAACAATCAATTATATAATGGATCAATTATAATCCAGGTTTATTTAACTACTTTTATTATCCATGAAAATGTAAACGCATTCATTTTATAATAATGTTTATAGAATTAATATGAAATTATATATTTCTGGTAATAAAGATAATTGAGAAAAACAAGGCCCACAGGGATTCCTCTGGAGAAAATAGGTCAGCCAAAGAAGAAGTGGAAGATAGAAAGCATCTGTGTTTCCTGTGTTGGGGCAGGTGGCCACACACACAGACCGACCGACAGACACACGCAGACACAGCCACGCAGTGCCTAAACCGTAATGCCTAACCTTAACCCTGACTCTACCCCTCAAAATAAACCTAACCCGAAGTCATAGCTTTTTCCAACAGCATGTCCGGACTTATCCTTTTTCCTTACTAAGTTACTATACCTCTGATAATACACAAACTTGTTTATTATACCAGAAATGTATGTTCCAAATCCCCTAGCCCTTAACCCACCTCCAATCCTAACCTTATCCTCAATAAGCAAACCTTCACGCCTAAATGTAACCTAGCCCTAACTCCCTACACAAACCCATAACATATAAACCTAAAAAACTACCCCAATTCAAACACAACGCCTAATTTTTTTACATTTCTGCATACCTAACCCATAAGCTGTATATCATATTTTACCTTTCGGGGACCAATTTGTCAGCTTTACTGTATTTATACCGGGTGTCTGGCCCTCACATTCACACATAGACCTGTGACACACACACACACTACTGTCTGCGCTCTCGGCCTTCAGTGGTGGTGTGAAAGGGGAGCAGTTAAGGGCCTTTTAACCTCAATGACTCAGCACTAAGCCATCTGACCTCCCTGCGTGGTTACGAATTTTACGTTATTGTGGGTGTCCTCTTTAGCGCAACTCATAGCACAACCATGATCTGTTGGTTTCAACAGTAATTCTTGTTCCTATTTTAACAGTCTTTGGTAGGGCTCAGCCAGGGACCGATCTCAGAGAGGATACTCTAACCACAAAACTACGGAGCGGGTCAGACAGTAAATGTGTGGAAAGCCCCACAAATGTTGAAAGTTAATCACATACACACACAACTTTTTTACCAAATTAATAGAAAATATTTTGAAACAGGGAAAAAGGACAGCATGAGGTTTGAGGTTTCAATGATTCCAACATTGTGTGTGTGTGTGTGTGTGTGTGTGCGCGTGTGTGTGTTCAAGGGTTGTCAATCTCATTTTCCCTCAGGGGCCACATTCAGTCTTCAATGACGGCCCCACTTGAAAATAGGTTCATTTCCTCCCCATCAAAATGTGCATACTGAGTTCACTACCTCTTCAGAATAGACGGCCATGTTAAATACTTTGAATCGATCCAATGTTAAATGCAACAGCTCCTCCGTAAAATGATTCATATTAATTTGAATAACCTGGGCTGGATATGGGAGCCGATCTGTTTAAACACAGTAAACAGCAGTATACAGGAGGACTGACGTCCACAACAAATAGGACCACTGAACCACAAAACTGAATGTCTACCCTCTTCCAGATCCCCTGCTTTAACATTGGCGCTATTGAAGGGCACCATTCACATGCACCGTGGCTCTGAGGGTGCACCGTCTTGCATCACTCCCATCTGCAACATCAACAGTGCTGCTTGTGGCAACATGATGCCTCTACGTCTCCGGTTAATGCAACCTCATATGTGCAATGATTAGATGTCTCCATGTTTTTTAAATGGATTGAGTACTTACAGTGATCTTGGTGGCTTTGTTCAGAGCAAGGACCCACTCTCTGAGGTCTGCAGAATCGTTGGCTTGTAGGAAATACCGCCGAGACACTGCATTGATCACTGACAACACAATAAAACATAAACAACAAAAATGAATACAACTCTAAAAGTAAAAAAATTTTGGTTTTAGACGCAATCACTACGGTGCAGAAAGGCAGATTTGAGGGTATTTTCATCCCTATCGTACAAACATTCAGAAATGACACAGTCCCCCATTTTAGTCCCCAACTCAGAAATTTATATTCAAGCAATCACCATAATTAATAAGCCACTTTAGAGAAGCAAGAGAAAAGTGAGGGACACTATTGCTGAAAGCTTGGCCTTAAGATCCAACAAAGCTCCAATAGTCCATGCCCTTAGAAACAAAAAACTCCTGCAACAAGCGAGATTTGGCGTTAATGTGACGAGGGCCAGCCAATAGAAGCCAGTAAACCTCGGCGCAGAAGATGTTAAAAAACTGTACTGGGCAATAGAGGAATCACCAACCTGGCCAAATACCTGAATGAGACATTTATGTAGATGCCATTGAATTTCAATAACATTGTGACACAAAAAGTTAAAATCAGTTGAAAAGAACAAAACTAGCTAACATTAAATAACCATATTGCATCACAACATGTTGTTATTAAGACATTATTACAGTCATGGAGTAGTTACAATCATCACACAGTTATTTGAAGACATATCACTGTTATTTAATATGTTTTTTTTAGAATTTCGGTTATTGTGGTTATTCTCCCAACAAATGTATAGAAAAATGCAAAAAAGCATTCCCATAGCATGATGCTGCCACCACCATGCTTCCTGGTAGGGATGGTGTTCTTAGGATGATGTGCGGTGTTAGGCTTGCAACAAACATAGGGCTTGGCATTGAGGCCAAAAAAGCTCTATTTTGGTCTTATCAAACCATAGAATTAGACAACACTAGGACCAAACAGATAATCTCGTCAAGACTTATGCTTTGGGTATGTATCTAAGAGATTTCTTCTGATTTATGGACACTTCTTCAGACCTCATGTTGTCAGGCACCACCAACAATTAAAACTGCAAGGCCAAGAATCAAGACTAAATATTAACAGCTCCCTGCATACAATAACAATGGAATCAAACACACCTGCCCACAATTTTCCAAACATTTTTGACACACTAAAATGTGGGGACTAGGTTCAAAATGTGTAGTAATTTGTAAATGGTCTGAAATTTAACCTTAGTCATTTGAGGTTAAATTACCCCCTAGTTATTGTATGATTTCAAATCTGTATATAATTATAAAAATAATGCACTTGCAAAGAGGACAGAAAAGGTATGACAAACACATTAACAACCATTACTGTACATTTCAGGACCCTGCGAAAGTCCCCCCAACACACACACACACACACACACACACACGCACGCACACACAATAACTCACCGAAGCAGAACTCAGTCTTGGGCTTTTGTTTCCCCGTGGCCTCGCTCACCTAACCCCCAATGTGGAGGAAAGAGGAGAGAAATTAGGAGTCCAGAACCAACCAAACATTGTGCTCACTAGACTGTTTAGGGTTTTGTTACCTTGGAGATGTATGTCAGCTGCAGACTCCCGACAGCACTGGCTCCACTGGGCAGATTCTACAAGCAGTGACACAACAACACAACAATAGAATAAACACTCCAACACAGTGCTCGCTAAAAACAAGCCCTTCTCCAGACAGAGTTAAGGACACCCAGTCCAAGTCTCACTTCCTCTTTAGAGGTGGTTTTCTACCCTGCCAGTGGTGAAACGCAAACCCTAACTGAACACATACACACACACACTCCAACAGATCAGAGGTCAAACACTTGTTGCTCCTCACACATACAGTGACACCAACATGTGTTATTTTTCCCCCTACGTAGAAATCCTAATGTAGTCCAAGATGCCTCGACTAACGTGACCAACGTTGGTCCTCAGCCGACATAACAGCGCGGTGCGGTTTTGTGTACCTGGGGGTTGTCCATGTACCACAGCAGCGCGTTAATCTGTGTGTCCAATATGAAGTAGCGCCTCTGGAAGCGGCTGCTACCCTCCTTCTCCTCTATGTCCAGGAAGCCACACACACGGTTCTGCCTGTCCACGTACGGCATGCTGCCTCCTGCTACCACATATCACTGACACATGAACAGGGGAGGACAGAAGAAAGAAAAAAACAACGGACGTCTATTCGGGAGCCATTGTGAAAGTCTCGTGGCCCAAACACAGTAGCATGGTAACCAGGCAGGCCTGCAAATATTCACAGAAACTGAAATACTCTTTTGGAGCAACAACAACAGCCAGTTGGCATTGAATTGCGGGGGAAGAGAGCGAGAAGGCTCGTCTGACACACGTGCACCCACTCGCACGCACATACACACACATATTCAGCAGTTTTTCATGTGACGTTTTTGAGGCAGCCTAGCTTAGCCTAAGGCCTGAGGCCTGCTAACCAGAGGAGTCACCACAGTTGGAAATTATAGACTACTGAACAGATCTGCATACAGGCACATTTCATCTGACCAGATAGGGGGAGTAGGTGGGGGTTCAGAATGACAGAGTGAGCGGGAGACAGAAAGAAGAGAGGAGAGGGAGTGAGAGAATGACAAGGAAATAAACTTGAAAAGAAAACCAAAATCAACCCTGTCAGAGAGACAGACTTACATGCTGAGTGCATGACATCATAGTGACTGATGCCTGTATGTGCAGTTGTTTCTCCTAACAGGTCACATGAGCGTGCTTCTCCACACACACACACACACACACACACAAGCCTAAAAATATAAAAGCCCTCATCATAACCTTAGCCTCAATAACAGAACTTGTATATATAAACTTACCTTACCCAAAATATTTCCAGTAATGCAGAAATATAAAAACAAACCCATTCTAACACTATGGCCATTTATACATTTTTCCCTGAACCTTACCCCTGAGACATAAATTACATTTTTCCTAATTTGTCAGGGTTTACTACATGTTCACATAGACATATCTCTCTCTCTCTCCCTCCCTCTCTCTCTCTCTCTCACACACACAGGTTCCTATCATTTTTGGCATAGAAATTCCCTATTTTCCCTAAGCCCCAACCATAACCCTAACCCTAACTTCAATAACCTATGTCTAAACTTAACTGAACGACTAACTTCAGATCCTCACATTGGTTGTAAAATGAGGGTAAAACAAAAAAGCAAGACACACACATACATACATAGAATGCTTTGTCATTAGCAAAAACCTCTGTTAAGGGCATTAGCAGAACTAACCAAGTATTAATTTATAAAATGGCAAACTGAGACAGAAGATGAGACATTAACGTATTGCGTTAAAATTGATTTACAATATGCATGCCAGATTCTTTTGAATCACAATGTCTTGCTTAAATTACAGCTATTTCCCAAATAGAATAAGTAGTAGAACCATAGAGACCTAGGCTCCATGGCTTTATGGATACTACTAGAGGATCAGATAGCTACAGGTGGACCGCATCCTGTCACACTGGCCTTCATTATTTTCTGATCAGATGTTCACTGGGCTTGTCTAGATAAACTCGTGTCATTTATTTAAATAGTTGTCGACTCGTATCGAGAATAACTTTTATGATCAGTAAAGTAATATTTCAGGTTGAGGTGAGCCGAAGATAAAACGACCTGCCGACCACAAGTGTCTATCTGCCACTCACACGCACAAGCACACAAGCAGACGCAGAAATGAAGAAAGACAGTCAAAAATATACAGTAATTATGCGTAAACTTACACGTTTCTTTCAGTTTAGCGTTCGAAGTGTCACGAAGACGCAGAGAGTAAAACGCATTAAACCATGGTAAAATGAAAGTTAAAACCTTCTGTTAGTCAGTTCACATTTCATGGGCCGACATCTGACAAGTATCTGAAGTGGATGAGTGCGCCACCCTAACACCGCTGTCAGCAGCGGCTTCTTTCCGGGTAGGGCTCGCGATTAAAATGAACAACCCCGGAAATGATCTAGTCTTCTTGCTGTAGCTATGGGTCTTTCATACCTCACTCGACCGCACTCGACCCTCACTGTGTAGCTAACTGTTACATATGTACGCTAGCGCTGATCTTTGGTTTTTAACTGATTGATTGCATATTTTTGGGTTTGCCGCTAGAATGTAACCCAGTCAGCTGTCCATTAGGCTACAAAATACACTGTTATAAAGTAATAAAAGAATACGTATAGGTGCTTGCCCAATTCAAACATGTAAAGGGTACATGATTATACGCGTGGGTGAATTAGAAATATTCTTTGCTTGTCACACTTGAGCCGGGGGGATATGCCATCATTAAACATGTCTATCAGTTCATGTTACATAGATATGCCTACGCTTTGAAACCCGCTATAATTACATATGATCCTAATTACATATGATAATTACATATGATCCTTGATAACTTTTTTTAAAACAATTCTCATAGATATTCAAACGTATCTCTTCATTTTTATCTACCATTATTTTCTCCGTCAGCTGGCAGCATCGCTATGGGAACTGGGTCAAGTAATGTCATATGATTCAGAACCAAACCCCACCCCCCACTGATATCTCTGTAGGCTCAGACAGTGGAGAGGGTGAGACATGGCCTTAGGAAAAATAAGTTAACAGTCTGGTATGAAGCAAAGAGCTACTCTCTGACTAGCCTGTATGGGATGGACCTTCTTTCTGAATGGGGTGATTAGATGTGCCATCTCTATCTTCCTCCAAACCAGTTTTTCTCTCTGCTGCATAACCAACTGTCTTTACCTGAGCAAACCCTGCAAAGTAATTAGACATTTTCAAGCAGTGATAGAGGAAGTCAATGTTCACTAGATACCAACTGGAGGTGTGAGGAGGAAATGTGTGTGTGTCTGTGTGTGTATTTGGGGTATGTATGAGACCTCACGTCCTGTCCTTTGGGCTGTAACTAGGTCATAGTTCACAAAAATGCAGGAGATAACTCTCAACATTTGCTCTCAACATTTCCACTGATGCCACCCACTGACAGTCTGGCACTGCAGCATGGTGCACGAATGCACGTGCACACACGCACACACACCCACGTGCACACACATAACTGCAGAAAGATAGAAATTAAAAGTAAGATTGTAATAGCATGTTTATTTATAAATACATATTGAAGCATAACAAAATGAAAAGTAAAAGCAGTACTACCACCACTTTGACTTTCTGTTTACATCAGGATGTCTGTAGTTAAAGGTTGAAGAGGACTGCAGAGTACCCACACAATGTATCATTTGTGCCATTTAAGATCTGATAAACCCATGAACATAGTAAATATATACATCTATACTTCTAATTCCAGCCTGATTCACCCACAATCTACTAACTACAGAAGCTCCAGTTTCTCTGTTCTCACCCAACAACTCAATTAGTACATAAAACACAAAACTGCATTAGTAAAACAGAGAGCTGTCAAATAAAGTGGTACATCAAGCCCCACTGTCTTTAAACTTGCTTTTATGACCCCCCCCCCCCCACCTCAAACACCACTCACATACACACCCAAACACACAGACACACTCTTACTAATCCGTGTATAATTCACTATACCCCAGCACCATTCCACCAGGTTTCCTGACCCCAGTGTGGAGAACAGTTACATGGTAGTGTTGTATGGAACTGAGTAAATGGATGGATGACCAGTAGAAGGACGGTCAGCATAGGATCCTAAGATCAGAGTGCGCTAAGGGCCTTGCGCATCGTCAGAGCTCCCAGTAACACCATGGGGCTGGCTCCCAGTGCTCCAGCTGTGTTCCTGTGCTGCCCGTGCTGGTGGCCCTTATGGGGCCCATTGCAGTCGTCCGTGAAGCAACACTCAACCTTGGCTCCAGAGTTGCCACTGTGGGCCTTAACACAGAACTCCTTGTATGAGCATGACTTCATCACGGTGTCTGAAACACATAAATGAGGATTGGGGAGGAAGGGAGCGAAAGAGGAGAGGAGTGGGGAGGAGAGAAAGAGGGGAGGAGTGGGGAGGAGAGAAAGAGGGGAGGAGTGGGGAGGAGAGAAAGAGGGGAGGAGTGGGGAGGAAGGAAGAGGGGAGGAGTGGGGAGGAGAGAAAGAGGGGGGGTGGGAAAAAGGAAAATGAATGTTAATATTTCAGCCCTGTTGGATTATGGTTTACAACTCTCCTCATCATAATTTAATCTGCCCCATTTTGGCCCTGTCCTTTCTTCCTTCTCTCTCCCCCCCTCTCCCCACTCCTCCTTCCTCTCCCTCCGATCCCAAATCCCCTTCCTCCTCCTCCTTGAACTCCCCCTCTCTTCCAGACACAGAGGGTTGTGGTTGATAAAAGCTGCTGGGAAATTATCCAGAAACCTCAGAGATGAGAGGACACACATACACACACATACACACACACACACACACACACACACACACACACACACACACACACACACACACATACACACACACATACACACACACTGATTACAGGGCAAGGAAAGAAAGGGAAAAGGACTGCTGACGAAAGGGAGAGAAATACATACATATGCACTCTATTATCAATTTTAGGGTCATTGATTTAGTATAGTAGCATGAATGACTCATGTTTATCTATCAGTGAAATCTTTAGGGATGTCCATATTCCCAGTTCACAGCAGGGAACGAGGTACAACGCATATTGGATGTATGCTTTCAGCAAGGCCATAATCAAAAACAGGGGTATTCAACTGTAAACCAGGAAACCAGTTCCACAAATTTTTTTCATTGCAACCCTCTAATCAGGGACATATGTAGACCTGGGACACTAGGTGGGTACATTTAATGATGAGGTACAACAGATAACCAGCAGGCTCTTGCCCTCAAGGTGAGAGTTGAATACTCCTGATCGAAAGAAAACATTCAGTCATGCATTTCAAGGCCAGTGAGGGGTCGATTTGGGTAAGCCACGCCTTCCAGTTGATAAATTCTCAGCTCAGCCACACCACTGATTTAGGTCCACTCTTCATTGTGACTTATAGATTATGTTCATATAAATAACATATATACATATCCAACATGGGAGGTTAAAAAGTCCCAGACTGCAACTGACTCAATTGGTCACGTCGGTAGGACATACTACAATGAGTTATACAATCATATCCCAAGACAGCCAAGGAAAACACTGAACATGGTGGCCCAAGGCAGCCTATCCACAGGAAGGATCTGGAAACAGCGTTGGTCCCCTAGGGCATCACAGAACATGCATGCTACCTATTAACCACCCTGACCTACCCCAGCAGACAAGTCTATGGTCTAGAGTGAGAGCCACTGGCAACATAATGACACAATGAAACCTCAAAACCACACAAAGGTTGAAGGTTGCAACACGTTTAGCTGTTGCTATAGCCAGAAGTAATGCAGTTCCATATGGAAGATGTAAAGGTCCATGGACTCTAAACAGCTCTGCTCAATGAGTTCTTGTCTGAAAGTCTACCGAAGAGTGCTGTAGAAAGTGTGTCATCTGAAAGTCTAACGAAGAGTGCTGTAGAAAGTGTGTCATCTGAAAGTCTAACGAAGAGTGCTGTAGAAAGTGTGTCATCTGAAAGTCTAACGAAGAGTGCTGTAGAAAGTGTGTCATCTGAAAGTCTAACGAAGAGTGCTGTAGAAAGTGTGTCATCTGAAAGTCTAACGAAGAGTACTGTAGAAAGTGTGTCATCTGAAAGTTTACCGAAGAGTGCTGTAGAAAATGTGTCATTTATTCACACACAGTGTCCTTCTAATGGGGTCCTTATCAACTCAGTTACTTTTACCCTATTTTATTCTTTGTTTTTGATGACAGCCCCGCTTCTTGCAGCAACTCCTAGGCAAACCCAGGAGAGTCAATGCTGAGAATCCAAACCTGCATCGTGCCATGGCAGTTTCTATGAACCTCCACATAACAGGGTCCCAAAGGTTGGTACGCATTGGGAGCCAACAGCGAGAGAAAACAAGTTCCCTGCAACTTGTAGACATACAGTTAGGTTAATGCTGTCCTGCTGTCAGTTCTTATGCTGGTCCAGCTCTAGGAATTGTTGGTGGCTCCAGGCAACTTATGTGCTACCTGTTTTGATCTATGTACCCTTTTTCCCTTTTACGGAGTCTACCCCACAAAAGCACTAATCACTCTTTGAAGGATATCTTTCAAGATCACCATATGTGTTAAGTCTCAGGCCTATCCCAGCAGATTCACAGCTGTCATTACTGCATAAGGGTCTTCCACCAAGTATTAACTCAGGCTGGAGATTTGGAGATTTTTCAAATAGTTATATTTGAGTTTTGTATTCTTTAGAGATTTCATCATTTTTCTAAATAGGCAAGTTTCCAGACCTCCATGGAGGCCTGACTAGATTGGAGGTGTTGCCTCATGAGACTACATGTGATACAGCTGTAACTGCCCACTAAAAGACTAAAACTATAAACATTTAAAATGTAATATTACAGCTGTAACTCCCCACTAAAACACTTAAAATTTAATATTGTCTGATTTCATACCCACAAAATGTCAGTGCATTCTCCTATAAACAGACCAAATTGCTAAGAAGAATTAAACCATCCCCCTGATGAGTTTGAGCTGGCCAATCAACAGTCTAGAGAAGGATTAATGGACCAATCCAGTCAACCTACTGTATTCTTTATGACCAGTATAAAACCCCACAGTTCGGTTGTTGCTGTACACCCACACAATTCCTACACAGAAAAACAACTTTTTTCCATACTTACATTATTGAAAGTAATTGTAGGTCATATTTCATAGAACTCTGGAAACATTTGACAGTTTAACTGGTGTCAAACTGCTGTTGTGTTATCAGCTAGACATTATAAACTAGCCAGAAAGCGCTTGTTAGGACAACTGAAGTTCACTGAGCTACCTGAAAGAGCCTGCATATGTCATTAATTTTTTGGCCAGTCCACATAGCCTCACCCTTTTCCTACACTGCAAGCAGGATCATCTTTTTACTCCTGGAACTAGCCTGACATCTAGTGGCAGAAAGCTATTGGTGCAGGTAGTGAGTGAGTGAATGTGTTCATACTCACTCTGTCCTGTGATGGTGGAGCAGGCGTCGGCAAATTGAGGGCAGGTGGTGGAGCCTTGTTTATTACAGTCAACCTCATTGGATGCTACGCATGAGTGACACTTCAGTGCGTGACCTTTACATGAGAGAACATCTGAGATGAGACTTAGCAGCACGTGTTAACAAATACAGACATACAAGCAATCCCTCGGCAACATGGTTAGATGGATAACCCAACATTATCCTAACTGTTGGTTTTATTGTCTCTGAGAAACTGGGTGCCCATTAAGAACATCTGATATCTAATCATATACAAAGTAACTCCAAAAGACCACTGGAAAGTTTAAGTGAACTAGTCAAATGAAGAGAAGGAGCAGCGTTTTCACACATATCACTACATATTTTCATCTGACTAATAGTTTAGAACAGATTGTATGTGATGCTTCGTTGCTTTGTCCAGCATTAAGTCTGTGTTTCTGACCTTACTGCTGAAGCAGTTTTTAGCAGTTTTCTTGCTAAAACAGCTGAGCACAGACACCAACATGTAAAACCCTTCACTACCATCCTTACTAATTTGACTGAAATAACATCAAATGGAATCTGATCTGTTTTGGTACATGCTATCATTACACTCATTGGGAATCCTCTGTGAGTTCTGTGACCCAAGTAAACTCTCAAATTGTATTTGTTACCCACCAGATAAACAGACAATGTTTCTATCCTGAACTCAGTTTATGACCCTGTAGAGAATATCCAGTGGCACAGTTGTATATAGAGAACACTTTTAGAAACCATTATACAACGTCTTCTAGACTGCTAGCTACATGTAGGTAAACTTACTGTGGCAGGCCAGGTAGGACAACATCAGCAGTGTAAAGACAGTCTTCATTGTGCTGGATGGACACTGTATGTAAGTGTAGTTTTAGGAGCCCAGTGCAGTGGAGTAGAGACGAGCTAATTGCTGAGTACAGAGAGGAAAAGGGAGGTCTTGAGGCATTAAGTTCTTATCCCTAATCCCTATCAACTCTGCACATCCAGCAACCTTTTCTAATGTGTTAATGGACTTACCTAGGGTATCGTTGGCAGGGTCAGGAACTTGCACCCCAACACACATGTCCCTTGGTTGGCAATACACAGGAAGTGATCAGAGATAACACCAGCTGAGAAATTCAACCCGAATACAGCGGATATAAAAAGTCTACACACCCCTGTGAAAATGCCAGGTTTTTGTGATGTGAAAGAATGAGGCAAAGATAAATCATGTCAGAACTTTTTCCACTTTTAATGTGACCTATAATGTGAACAGTGTTACGAATTAACCTATCACATTCAAACTAATGTTAAATAGAAGTCATTACACACCTGCCGTCATTTAAAGTGACTCAGATTAATCACAAATAAAGTTCAGCTGTTCTAGTAGGAATTTCCTAAACATTTTCTTATTTGCATCTCAGAGCAAAAGCCATGGTCCGCAGAGAGCTTTCAAATCATCAGAGGGATCTCATTGTTGAAAGATATCAGTCAGGAGAAGGGTACAAAATAATTTCCAAAGTATTAGATATAACATGGAACACAGTGAAGACAGTCATCATCAAGTGGAGAAAATATGGCACAACAGAGACATTGGACGTCTCTCCAAAATTCCTGAAAAGACGAGAAGAAAACTGGTCAGGGAGGCTTCTAAGAGGCCTACAGCAACCTTAAAGGAACTGCAGGAATTTCTGGCATGTACTGGCTGTGTACTACGTGTGAAAACAATGTCCCGTATTCTTCATATGAATGGGCTATGGGGTAGGGTGGCAAGATGGAAGCCTTTTCTTACAAAGAAAAACATCCAAGCCTGGCTGAAGTTTGTAAAAACAAACATTAAGTCCCCCAAAAGCACGTGGGAAAATGTGTTATGGTCTGAAGAAATCAAGGTTGAACTTTTAGGCCATAATTCCAAAGGTATGTTTGGCGCAAAAACAACACTGCACATCACCCAAAGAACATCATACCCACAGTGAAGCATGGTAGTGGCAGCATCATGCTTTGGGGCTGTTTTTCTTCACCTGGAACCAGGGCCGTAGTCAGGGTGGAGGGAATTATGAACAGTTCCAAATACCAGGCAAATGTGGCACAAAATCTTCAGACGTCCGTTAGAAAGCTGAAGATGAAGTTCACCTTTCAGCATGACAACGACCCAAAGCACACATCCAAATCCACAAAGCATGGCTTCATCAGAAGAAGATTAACGTTTTGGAATGGCCCAGCCAGAGTCCAGACCTGAATCCAATTGAACATCTGTGGGGTGATCTGAAGAGGGCTGTGCACAGGAGATGTCCTCGCAGTCTGACATATTTGTTGCTGAGTGCTTTTGCCAAGAAGAGTGGGCAAATATTGCCACGTCAAGATGTGCCATGCTAGTAGACTCCTACCCAAAAAGGGTGTGCACACTAATGCAACCAGGTTATTGTGAGTTTTTTATTTTTCCTTCTCAAAGATTTCAGTTTGTTTTTCAATTGAATTGTTCACGTTATAGGTCAAATTAAAGGAGGAAAAAGTTTTGACATGATTTATCTTTGTCTCACTCTTTTACATCACAAGAACCTAGCATTTTAACAGGGGTGTGTAGACTTTTTATATCCACTGTATGTGTCACTTGTATGTACCAGCCCCCTAACGCAAGGTAAAAACATGACACCCGTGCCTGTGTGTGTGTGGGAGTGTGTGTGTCAGTGGACAGAAGCTCTTTGTCAGTGGATGTTACTTCGGAGGATAAGGGGATGAAGCTGACATAGTGACAGCTTCCACACTCTTCCCTGTTCAAGCTAGGCTTGACTCTAGCAGAGACCGAAGACTCAGTAAAGTCAGAGATAGTTAGCATGTCAGACCCAACCACCGGGGGCTGTGATGTCAAAGCAAACAGATGAAGCGGCTGGGGGCTCCTGTTGGCTCTTACATCATCCCTCAGCGGGTGACAAGCTCTGAAATCACAAGTAGCGAAGTTGTGATGTCAGACCCAACCGATAAAGCTGTAAACAGAGAAACCCTCTCACAAACAGAGGCTATGAGAGCACACGTATTACTACAGTCAGGTTTAATTGGGACACTTACTGTATCACTACAGTCAGGTTTGAACAGGACATTCACTGTATTACTACAGTCAGGTTTAAACAGGACATTCACTGTATTACTACAGTCAGGTTTAAACAGGACACTCACTGTATTACTACAGTCAGGTTTAAACAGGACACTCACTGTATTACTACAGTCAGGTTTAAACAGGACACTCACTGTATTACTACAGTCAGGTTTAAACAGGACACTCACTGTATTACTACAGTCAGGTTTAAACAGGACACTCACTGTATTACTACAGTCAGGTTTAAACAGGACACTCACTGTATTACTACAGTCAGGTTTAAACAGGAGACGCACTGTAATATTACAGTCAGGTTTAAACTGGACACTCACTGTAATATTACAGCCAGGTTTAAACAGGACACTCACTGTATTACTACAGTCAGGTTTAAACAGGACACACTTGACATTACTCAAAAGTCTCATGTTTCACCCTCACTTGTGAATGACAAATCCAAAAGGGATCATTACTAATTTAACGTTTCCAAACGAAAAAGATTGTCTAAAGACAGTTTCATTCAAGATGGAGGTTACACAGATGTGTATGATAGACTCTCTGGTGCGTGCATGATATACTTAATATGGTCAATGACCTCTACAATGCAGTACGGAGGAAATAGAGCCGTGAGGCAGGGTGACTCGCTCCAATGGAGGATGAAAAGGATTAGAAACAGTTGAGCAGAACAGAGGATAAGAGCAGAAACACTAGTATGTAGCACAACACAGTGCTTGTGTCCAAAATGTCCCGCTATTCTCTATTTACAGTAGTGCAGTACTTTGTGCAGGGCCTCTGGGAACTCACAGAGCCCCTCGACCACCAGGGCCTCATGTGGCTGGAGGGAAACGTGAGCAAGAGATTCAAATCAAGAAGCCACAGTCTTTAAAACACTCTTTTTCATATATATAGAAAATATATAGTCTTTGAATGATCTTAACCATTATCAAGTTTCCAGTTGAAGTAGTACTGAGTATGCTAGAGTACTGTTCCAACCCAGTGGCCTGAGACAGACACTAACCAGGTGGGATTCAGTGGATAACACTCTCTTTCCCCTGTTGAATCATTGTGTAGTCAAGGGCATAGGCAGATATAGGCAGTTATACACCATAATTTGGAGGTGTCCCCCACCCAATTTGGGGAGATTTTAGTAAATCAATAAATCAATAAATTATTAATGTAAAGTGTTGTTAAACCAAACAATATATAATTGTTCAGACAGATGTATCTGCAGTAGCTTTCACATGCCTGCACCAGCTTAACTGCATGATAATCATTACATTTCAGTTTATTTGCAGGGATCTCATTATTTGTGCTTGTCGTCTTCTGGCATGTATTTAAAAGCATGGCCAGCGTACATCCTAAATCAATTCCCATTGCATTCTTTTGAAAAAGCCCATCCCTACTGATCTCCATGTCATGCTTTATCCTTTACCCTGTAGTAGCTCAACTCATGTTCCAGGAAAGTTAATTAGACTTGGTAAATATCCATGGTAAATATCTGCTGGCCAGCTATCAAGCAAACTATTTAACTTTAGCAGTAAGATCATCCCTGCTGAAGGTGACCTAAACCTATCCAATACAACAGAGCAACACAGGCCCACAGCTCCTCTTCCTCTGCTAAGACCAGGTCTCAGATACAGAAGAGAAATGCTTATGTTTCCCAAGACAACTTCCTAGTAGGCCTATCTATAACAACACATTCTGACCCAAACACTATGAACACTTTTACAGTTCAGTCATAGAGGCGTCCACCTGGTCTTGCTCCAGACTATTGTTGTCATTTTTGTAGGTTCAGGGTTTATATGCTTTATATATTAATAAATGCTCTGCAAAATGTTACCCCTGGTAAATATGCAAAACCTATGCAACGCACATTATATTCTGTTAGTTGCTGGACAGAGAGACAGCGTGGAGGGAGTATATCTACATGTATTATAGGCTCCAGCTCAAATGACACCCGATTCTCCATATAGTGCACTACTTTCGACCAAAGGAAATGGATTATCATAAGACACTCGACCAATAAAGCAGCAATATGGGCAAGTGCAGAGGAAAAACAGGACTGCTCATTGGCTGGAGGCATGCACAAGGGTCTGCTATAGGTCAGACGCATCGCTGGCTTGGCCCATTGGCTTGTTGATTTTGACGTCGGGAATCTGTCTCAGTCTGTCCTGCCCATCTTGGCGATGAGTTCGTCACAGATCTTGGTTAGCTCCTCAATTTCCTCAGCCTGTGAAGAGACGCAAAATCACATTAGGGAGATTCACAACTAAGACCTGGATGATTTTGGGTTCAGAAAAATGCTGTGTAATGTTGGGCAGACCACATTCTGTGTATTATCTTCCAGGGCCAGTAGCAGCGTAAGGCAATAGCATGACCATAGGAGCGTTAGCCCGTACCTTCTGCTGCAGGGCTCTCTCCAGAGATTCCACCCTCATCTGTTCCTTCCTAAGGCTGGCGGTCAGAGCAACACTCTCAGAGCTGGCCTTGCTGCGTACCTGGGCTATCTCCTCATTAGCCCTGAATGGAGAAACAGGGATTTGGAATGGCTTTTTACTGTCCAAGGACTGTAAAAGCTAAAGTGTGTATTTGTGTGTGTCAGTGTGTGTGTGAGAGAGATCATACTTGTCAAGTTTCTCCTCTGCGTGGAGTTTGAGAGTCTGGTATCTCTGCTCCTCTTGCTTGACTCTGGCCAGGTACTCCTGTGCACACTTCTTCAACACCTCCTCATTCTACGTGCACACAATAGTAGAACCACAACAACACACATCAAATGTGTTTCAAGACCAATCATACAGAGGGTTTTTGATCTCTCAATTCTGACCCCTCACCTTCTTAAAGCCGTCAAGGGTGCTCTTCATGTTCTCGTAACGGCGGAACATGTCGGACAGTGACCGTTCAACTGAGTTCAGGTCCGCTAGTGCAGACTCCTTTTCCCTGGTTACAGCTTGCAAAGACTTCTGGGAGCTCATGCTGTTGCGCTGTTCGTCCTCTGAGAGAGAGGTGACATAGTTGGTCCATAGCGAGTCTATGCACTGATGCCACCATTACTCTGGGTATAGCAGTCATTTATCCAGATGAATGTTTGAAGACTGATTGGCTGAACTAAAACACTCACCAATCATCTGAGCAATGGTCTTCTCATACTCTGACACGATCTTCCTGTGAGAGAGGAAGAATGTTGACTAATGAGCCTCACCCAACCCTCTGTCTGTTCACTACACAGGACAGATAACACCCGTACTCCTTACAGTTAAGTTCAGCTGAACGATAGTTACCTCATCTCCATGACTTCCTGTCTGCTCTCTTCATACTTCCTTTTCCAGTCACTGGCCTCCGTCTCCTTAGTGATGATCTGACACAGGAATCAGTTATCACTGTGGTATCCTCAATCAATCAATCAAATGTATTTATAAAGCCCTTTTTACAGCAGCAGTTGTCACAATGTGTTTTTACAGAGACACCCGGCCTTAAACCCCAAGGAGCAAACAACAGTAGTGTTGAATTTCAGTGGCTAGGAAAAACTCCCTAAGAAGGCCGAATTTTAGGAAGAAACCTAGAGAGGACCCAGGCTCAGAGGGGTGACCAGTCCTCTTCTGGCTATGCCGGTTGAGTTTCTATGTGTGTGTGTTTTGTATTTGACCCACCTCCTCTCTGATAAGAGTTAGAACTGCTGTTTTCTCCTCCTCGCTAATGCAGATCGAGTCTAGAACTTCACTTCCTGTTTTCTTCTGTGTGTCACTTCCTCCCAGCTTGGCATTCTTCATCTGGCAGGGGTTCTCATGCTGTGGAAGAGGAGTTCCATATGTTTCTAATTTAAAGTCTTGACTGGTTGCTTTGAATCCTGAATGCTAATTGGTTGATAGCTGTGGTATATAAGACTGAATACCACGGGTATGACATCGCAGGACATGTTACTGCTCTTGGTCACATACCACACCCCATGGTTCCTTACTGCTTAAATGTATTACAATGTATTGGAGCCATATACAGTCAGAAAGATCTCTATAGCTCTGCCTTCATCAGTTAAATGTGTCATGCAGCAGGTCTACTGCAGCACTCTGAGAGGAGGGGCTACACGGAGATACACCACAGTTAGAAGTGGAGAACTAAGTGTGGTTACTTCCATCTAATCTTCTCGGCCACTCCTTTACCCCTCTGTTGTCCGACCCTAGATTATAACTGACACATCCTAATCCGATGACATGATAATAGAGCTGGAGATGACAGGCAGGCTGTGGAGATCAGGGTCAGTCCAGAAGGTTACTGCTGTGCAGTGGGCTGATGAGCTTTGCTAAGACAGAATACTAGCCAGTCACACCACCATCTGCAATATTAGACTAACTAGGCCAGTCACAACACCATCTGCCATACTAGACTCACTAGGCCAATCACCATCACCATCTACAATACTAGACTAACTAGGCCAGTCACCATCATCATCTGCAATACTAGACTCACTAGGCCAGTCACACCACCATCTGTAATACTAGACTAACTAGGCCAGTCGCCATCTACCACACTAGACTAACTAGGCCAGTCACACCACCATCTGCAATACTTGACTAACTAGGCCAGTCACCATCATCATCTGCAATACTAGACTCACTAGGCCAGTCACACCACCATCTGTAATACTAGACTAACTAGGCCAGTCGCCATCTACCACACTAGACTAACTAGGCCAGTCACACCACCATCTGCAATACTTGACTAACTAGGCCAGTCACCATCATCATCTGCAATACTAGACTAATTAGGCCAGAGGTATCTCAACGTCTTTGTGAACACTGTGAACTAGATGATCCAGAGGATTTTTAACTGTTCTATCTACAGAGATATAATAGCCATTAGGCTACTTGAGGCATTTTGGGTATCCAAAAATAAGCCATGTGAAATTTCTAAAAGGCACTAGGCTTTAAATGCCAGGATGTAACACTGATTAAGCTTTTCATGTAGTGGTAAAATTAGCTACACACTATTGAGGATGACACCTATCTGTTGGCTACTGTATTCGTTTAACAGAATGTTATAGTACTAGTAAATACCTACAGAATGTTATAGTACTAGTAAATAGCTACAGAATGTTGGAGTACTAGTACGATTAGTATTCCATATGGCTTGCTTACAGGTGTCTCTATCTGGTGTACATGAACTATATATCCATGTATATTATACATTAACCAGTTATGTCCCATTATCTTATATTATCTCATATTCTCACCACCCATATATATATATATAATTGTATGTCAACTCCCGGTGTAGATTTCCATATTTGGTTTTGTTGGGTGAATCTAATTCCAGAGTTCATTAGGTAAACCAATTAATTCTGAAAGCTCATTGTCTCATGTTAGAGAATCATTCCAACTGCATCAACCTGTCTCCAATCTGGGAATTGAGAGAGACCAGCATAGTGGAAGTGTGTTGCCATTTGGCATAAGACTATGGACAGAACCAGGACCATATTGCTCTGAAGTGGGCCACAGACTCTGGGCTACACACCGTTTGTATCTGTTAACAGGTAATGTTACTGGACTTACCATAGAACAGCATTCTGTGACCCCTGGACTGACTGACACACACAGCTCTGGCCCTGGGAGAAAAAAATGCACCATGTCAAACAGATTAAATGTATCTGTATTTAGTAGCCCACACTGTATTCTCATGACCAACTGTTCTATTCTGACTCCAGTCACTGGAAGCTCCATGTGCTACTGCTGTTTGACCAGAAGAGGGCAGTGTACACTTTCATTATAAAGGACATGACAAAAACTCACTGTCTCAAAACTAACCCCTGCATTGCAGAATATTGTGTATATTGTTTTAATGGCATACCTATGGTAGATATGTGTGTAAATTATATCTATGAATGTATTCACTCACTACTGTAAGTCACCCTGGATAAGAACATCTGCTTAATTACTTAAATGTAATTAAATATAATTCAATATCTTACTAAATGTAAGCAGAGCTGGAATGGAGAGAGCAGGACTGGACAGAACAGAAGTGATTCTTAGGACAACTGAGTTGAGTACATTAGAAGTGTGTCACATGCAGCCTGGGGGACTATAGATCTGTATGGTCTGTTTCCAGTCAAACTGATGGGTTCCACTGATAGACTCATACCCACACATATGAGGGAGTAGTTCTGGTTATGTGAATACATCTGAGGAAGTAGTTCTGGTTATATTAATAAATCTGAGGGAGTAGTTCTGGTTATATGAATACATCTGAGGGAGTAGTTCTGGTTATATGAATACATCTGAGGGAGTAGTTCTGGTTATATGAATACATCTGAAAGAGTAGTTCTGGTTATATGAATACATCTGAGGGAGTAGTTCTGGTTATGTGAATACATCTGAGGAAGTAGTTCTGGTTATATTAATAAATCTGAGGGAGTAGTTCTGGTTATATGAATACATCTGAGGGAGTAGTTCTGGTTATATGAATACATCTGAGGGAGTAGTTCTGGTTATATGAATACATCTGAAAGAGTAGTTCTGGTTATATGAATACATCTGAGGGAGTAGTTCTGGTTATGTGAATACATCTGAGGAAGTAGTTCTGGTTATATTAATAAATCTGAGGGAGTAGTTCTGGTTATATGAATACATCTGAGGGAGTAGTTCTGGTTATAAGAATACATCTGAGGGAGTAGTTCTGGTTATATGAATATATCTGAGGGAGTAGTTCTGGTTATATGAATACATCCGAGGGAGTAGTTCTGGTTATATGAATACATCTGAGGGAGTAGTTCTGGTTATATGAATATATCTGAGGGAGTAGTTCTGGTTATATGAATACATCTGAGGGAGTAGTTCTGGTTATATGAATACATCTGAGGGAGTAGTTCTGGTTATATGAATACATCTGAAAGAGTAGTTCTGGTTATATGAATACATCTGAGGGAGTAGTTCTGGTTATAAGAATACATCTGAGGGAGTAGTTCTGGTTATATGAATATATCTGAGGGAGTAGTTCTGGTTATATGAATACATCTGAGGGAGTAGTTCTGGTTATATGAATACATCCGAGGGAGTAGTTCTGGTTATATGAATACATCCGAGGGCGCAGTTCTGGTTATATGAATACATCTGAGGAAGTAGTTCTGGTTATATGAATACATCTGAAAGAGTAGTTCTGGTTATATGAATACATCTGAAAGAGTAGTTCTGGTTATATGAATACATCTGAGGGAGTAGTTCTGGTTATAAGAATACATCTGAGGGAGTAGTTCTGGTTATAAGAATACATCTGAGGGAGTAGTTCTGGTTATATGAATACATCTGAGGGAGTAGTTCTGGTTATGTGAATACATCTGAGGGAGTAGTTCTGGTTATATGAATACATCTGAGGGAGTAGTTCTGGTTATATGAATACATCTGAGGGAGTAGGTGTGGTCATATGAATAGTTCTGATGAGTACGCCAGGTGGTTAGCAGAGAGCCTCGGTCAGAACATAGGATCACAGACAGATTCTCTTGAACAAATTAAGCTGGCACACATTAACACACAAACACACACACACGCTGATGTTTAGATGTGTCTGATCCCCTCACCCACACCCACCGTGATGTTCTCTGTCTGCTCTTAGTCCGGTCGTGCTGGCTAGCTTCTCTTCATCTGTTGCATGGCCCTCACAATGCTCTTCATCCTATAGATAGTCGATGGACAGTCAAATACATTTTTATCTGCTTTTTGCAATAGTCTGCATTTGTTCCCAACCTACAGTATTATGCCAGCTCAACTTTTCAGAGAGGAATGTATACAGGACCACAGGTAAACCTCTCAGAGAGGAATGTGTACAAGACCGCAGGTTAACTTCACAGAGAGGAATGTTTACAGGGGCACAAGTTAACCTCTCCAATAGGAATGTGTACAGGACTGCAGGTTAACCTCTCCAATAGGAATGTGTACAGGACTGCAGGTTAACCTCTCCAATAGGAATGTGTACAGGACTGCAGGTTAACCTCTCCAATAGGAATGTGTACAGGACTGCAGGTTAACCTCTCCAATAGGAATGTGTACAGGACTGCAGGTTAACCTCTCCAATAGGAATGTGTACAGGACTGCAGATTAACCTCTCCAATAGGAATGTGTACAGGACTGCAGGTTACCCTCTCAGAGAAGAAGGTACAGTGCCTTCAAAAAGTATGCAGACCCATTCATTGCAGACCCACAATTTCATTGTGTTATAGACTCAATTTATAATTCATTAAAAAAAACATTGTGGCCGTCAATTTATAAACAATACCCAATAACGAAAAAAGTTAAGACATTTTCAATAATTTGTTCCAATTTATAAAAATAAATATATAATGTACGTAGGTATTCCAACAAAATATTCAGACCCATAATTCATACCCTTCTGCAGAAATGCCAATGGTAGTGATAACAGCTTTGAATGTTCTTTATGCCTCTACGAGGTGTTTGTGCCTCTACGGGGTGTGCTCAAAGACATTCACAGACTGGTCCTGAAGTGTTGTCTTGGCTGTGTGCTTTGGGTCCTTGTCGTGCTGAAAGATGAATCGTCCTATAAGGTTCTGTATACTCTGGATCAGGTTTTCTGGTCTCTGTATTTTGCTCTGTTCATCTTTCCCTCAATCCTGACCAGTTGCCCAGTACATGCTACTGAGAAGCACTCCCATAGCATGATGCACCCACCACCATGCTTGACCATTAGCCAGATGATGAGCGGCACCTTTTTTTGCCGCTTGACATTCTTGTCTAATTGTTTAATTTTGGTTTTATAACTAGCCACTTAAAGGCCTGATTGCTGGAGTGTTGCAGAGATGGTTGTCTTTCTGGCAGGTTCTCCCATGCATGGAAACTATAAAGCTTGGTAAGAGTGTCCATTTCTTCTTTGTAACCTCCATGACCAAGGCCCTTCTTGCCCAGTTACTTAGTTTGGTGGCCAGCTCTAGGAAGAGTCTTAGTTGTTCCGAATGTCTACAATTTCACAATGATGGATTCCACTTTGCTCCTGGGATGTAAAAAATGTTTTGCAATTGTTTTATAACCTTCCCTAGATCTATGCCACAACATAATTCTCCAAGGTCAGAAAGAGGTACAAATATTTCCTAGAATGTCATGGCTTTTTTTCTAGCATACACGGTGAAGTATGGAACCTTATATAGACAAATGCCTTCTAAATCATGTCCAGTCACTTGAATTTGACATAGTTGTTTGCCCATCAAGTTCTCAAGACATCTCAAGGATGTTCAAAGGACACAGGATGGATCTGAGCTCAGTTTGGAGTGTCATGGTAAGGTGTCCGAATGGTTATGTACATGAAATGCATTTTCAATAAATTGTCATGTTGATCTCTCAGAGAAGAACATGTTCAGGGTCACAGGTTAACCAGTGTCATTATCAGGTACAGAGGAAGGGCACCAGGGTGAGAAAAACTTCAACAATATAATTACATTCAGGCTCAGATACAGGCACACACAACTACACACAAACACACAGGTGACACAATGATGGTTAAATACAGCCATACACATACAAAGGTAGCTGTCCCCATCAAGAATAGTGTGAAACAGAAATGTAAAACACTTCCTGTTTTAGGAGCTACAGTAAAAACATTAACTCTTACCTTTCCACTGCTGTTCTGTAATAGAGTCTGGTTGTCCAGCTTCTTTACTTTACAGGAGTCGCTAAAGACAAAGTGAATTGAGGTCAGAGGTACTGAGGCCAAACTCCACATTTACCCTACTCAGATCATAACTACCATGTAACTGTGTATGTATGTGCATTCATATGTGTGTGCGTGTGTGTGTGTATGTGTTTAAACGACCAGCCTCAAAGGTAGTGGAGTCTTATGATATGGTACTGTGAGACCAAAACAGAGTTGCTCTTAATTTGGATAAAGAGAGAGCATGAGTACAGTGGTGGAAGTAAAAGATAAAGCAGGCTTAGGAATCAGTCTTCTTTCTCTGTTGCATAGCTCTGTGTGTCTGTGCTGCTGAACTGCCAAATCACAGCAGAAAGCAGATTAATGAAACAAGCTGTTGCCTAATAGAAATAAAAGCTGTGTCACCCGTGAGATTTGTTAAACGGTTTTTACTCAGACAGTCTCTTAATCTATCTCTCCCTCTCTCTCCATCTTTCTCTCTATCTCCCTTAGAGTTTGTGCAGTGGGCTTCTGGTGGGATGCTGATAAAATAACAGGCTCTGTGATCGACTATGTTATAAACTGATGACTACAGCTGGAATGAGTTCTGGTCCATGCGTCAACCTTACACAGCAGTAGAGAGAGATGACCAGGGCTGCACTGACTACTGTGAGCTCAGGTAGGGGAACATGCACTGAAGGACACATAGGGTAGATAACTGAGGAAGAGGTTCAGCAGAGAGAGGACATTGTACAGTATTTATAGCACAGAGGAAAAAGACCTGCTCAGCAGTTCCACTGCCACCCAGAAAGAGGTAGAGAGACAGGCATAAGAGAGACAGGCGTAAGAGAGACAGGAGAGGGGGCCAGGGGAGCCAGTGAGGGGTACAGGGAGGGCCATGCCATGTTGCTTAGGGCAGGGAGGGTGATATGACTGAACCTTCACAGGGCTTCAAGATGTATTATGAGAGTTGTACTGACGTGATGCATGCGATCTTCTTGGGTCGGTCGGAGTCATCTGGTCTATCCAGTTCAGAGGTCAGGCTGTTGGAATCAGGGTTTATGTTGCCATTGGGGTCAGAGGTTATCGGAGCAACATCATCAACCTCTGCAGGGTCGGGGCAGATGTGGATAGGAAGCGACGGGGGTCGCAGGTCTCGGGGCTGGGAGAGAGGGGACGGGGAGAGGCCCAGTCTGGAGGTCAACCTCAGGTTGAGGTTCTGGTCTAACCCTGCTGCGTTCAAAGAGGAGAGGTTGTTCACCGCATCCTGGATTTCTTGGACGGAGGCGGGATACACATCCTGATTGGAGTTCCTGTCCAGGAAGGGCCGTGGCATCAGCTGTCCGTCATCTCTGGTGAGCGATGCTGAGAAAAGAGATTGAGTCAGACTCTCACTGGGCGCAAGAGAGGATTGTATTTCAACAGGTACAAAAATGAATATGCCTTCAATGTGAAATAGCAGCAACATGTAAAAGACCCTCAGTATTCTTGTTTCAGACAATAGGTCATCTAGAATCTCTCTGTCTCTGTTTTTTGTCACTGCCTTGGTCTCTCTCGCTCTCTTTCTCTCTTTGCCTGTCTCTCTTGTTCCCTTTCTTTCAGTGCTACATCTTCTAGCAAAAAGTATTCACCTTTCTTTACCACTTTTGCGTGTTTGTGATCCAGGTCTATTTGTACATGTGGGGATAAAATATTTTAAAAAACAAAACAGAAACAAACATGGGGCAGTTTTCCTCTAAGGAACCCCAATTTCTGTTTTAGGAGATTAACTGTAAAATGTAGCATAGTTATAGAATATTATTTTTAGGTATTATGTGTCAAGACTAGGGTTAGGCATTAAGGCTAAGTGAACTTCGGACATAAAGGTTATTGAGGTTTAGGTTAGAGTTAGGTTAAGGTTAGGTTATGTGTAGGGCCAAGGGATGGAGAACATGGATGTCTGGGTAGAAAAACAAACGTGTGTGTGTATTACTAAATTTGTTAGAATTACCAGTCCTCACAAATATAGTAACCCATGGCAAATCAGCAATAGTAGGGTTAGGGGTTACATTTATATATTTAATTTAGGGTTATGTTTAGGTTTAGGGTTTTGGGTTAAGGGTTTGGGAAAATGAGACTTTTAATGTGAATACATTTTGGTGCCAAAAAAGTCCTCACAACTTACGTGCATACGTGTGTGAATGCTTGCATGTATTTTGTAAGTATCTCTCCCATAATGACCTACAGAGGGCCTCACAGTGCTCTCTCTACATAGCTTCCTGTGTAATTACTTTTAGAGGGGACTAGGTGGCCATTTCAACCTTCTCAAAACCTTTACTGCATTTTAAGTCTTGCTGTAAAACACTTATAACGTGTGGGTGTGCATAGTCCCTTGTGCTTCAGGGAGAAAAACATCTCTGGAAAAAAATGGAGTGTCCTATATCAAAGTCCTAAGACACCTCTGCACCCAGGGAACACTTTCATTGTTTGTTCTTAAAGGAAGTCTGCCTGAGTCCAGGGCAAGCAACACATGACTAACTGCAGCTTGCAGACAGTTTGAATGGACCCATTTCCTGTTCAAACACTGAATGGATCCTGACTTCCTGATTGAATTCTAAGAATGGTACAGTACAATGGTCCCTGCGTCTACAAAAACTTTATGTACAGCATACACACACACACACACACACACACACACAATCAGACAGAGACACGCACGCACACACACACACACACACACACCACCAGACAGGGGTAGACAGTAATAATGTGAGACCATGTTCAGCCCAGAACCCTGTTGTCTTTACAACAGCTGACAACATGCTCCTTACATGCCCCAATACTCTGAGGGCAAGGCTGGGGTTCTGTTGACACGGCTGTCAGAGGAGAAGGGTTGGGTCCCTGAGATGCTTACAAGATGTGACCGGTAGTCTGATCAGCCCTGCACAGTGTGTCCTGTCTGTCATCCTGCAGCTCAGTAACACTGGGATACAGACAGCTCTACAGACAGCATGCACAGTGTGTCCTGTCTGTCATCCTGCAGCTCAGTAACACTGGGATACAGACAGCTCTACAGACAGCATGCACAGTGTGTCCTGTCTGTCATCCTGCAGCTCAGTAACACTGGGATACAGACAGCTCTACAGACAGCATGCACAGTGTGTCCTGTCTGTCATCCTGCAGCTCAGTGACACTGGGATACAGACAGCTCTACAGACACCGTGCACAGAGTGTGCGTCAGGGTTGCTGATTAATATGTTTGTTCTACAGTGAGCTCTCTGTTATAGAGGCCCATCACCAAGCTCAGGGACACAGAACAATGACACTACACAGTCATTCATACATACACACAAACACACACACACACACGTTTGCATCTTTCAATTACAACTACGCATGAAAGTGGATCACATAGAAACACACACAAACATGTTGGTCTTGTGGGGACCCGAGACCTAACCTTGACCCAGAAATCCATGTCACCTATTCCTAGCGATTTACCACCCAGAATCTCTTCCTAAGCCACAACAGACAATGAGCTAACTATTGTAATCCATGAAAAACCTAATGTCTACAGGTTGTTTGCCATAAAATTAAGTTCCATTTATTCCATTTCATTCGAAGTTGCTAAGGAACATGAACATAATCAGGATATAAACCAAAACTTTTTGAGACAAAGTACGGTCAAAAACTGTGTAGTAATTCAGTGACAGTAGAACGGTTACTGTCCGACATGTTCCGCCGTTACGAGAACATGAAGAGGTGAGGGGTGAGGGGTCAGAATTGAGAGATCAAAAACCCTCTGTATGATTGGTCTTGAAACACATTTGATGTGTGTTGTTGTGGTTCTGCCATTGTGTGCACGTAGAATGAGGAGGTGTTGAAGAAGTGTGCACAGGAGTACCTGGCCAGAGTCAAGCAAGAGGAGCAGAGATACCAGACACTCAAACTCCACAGACACACGCACACACACAATATTGCTTTCTCTCCCCCAAAGAAACTGGGTGTGTCAGATCATCTTTCAGTTCTCTTTTCTCAGAAATATCAATAACAGTTTTCAGTCAAATGATCCGTCATTACGACAAGCCCAGATGTCTATCCAGAATCTTCTGAGAGCAGAGCAGGACAACCGTCCATTTGTAGACCACACCTCAACATGTAGCCTAGCAACCGATAAACAAAGCAAAACCCAGACCAGCGTAGAATAAATTATAGAGATGGGAGCGGGGAAACTGTGGGGTCTCTACTTTACATTTCCAAGCAATAAACAACCTGCTAATCCAAGCACTACTATAAAACAAATCCTCAGAAGCCCTGACCTAATCCAGTCAGACTATTACTGTAGGTGCCTGTAGATACTTGCCTGAGGTGCTTTAGTTGGGGAGACTATTATTATTCCTCTAGACTGAATATTCTTTCAGCCAATGTTTTATTTATGACAGTAACCCAGAAGCACACGGCACCATGTGACTGGCTGCTGTTCTGTAAGAGGGGGCTTGTTATTCTCTACAGAGACAAAGGAGAAGTAGTCATCTTCTGACTGCATTGTGTCTGACTGTAGGATTATGATCTCTTAACAAATCAACTAATCTGGTCAAAGACAGAAGTTTGACGTTGTAATAGGATAACATTGTCCATCTCCAAAACTCAACACAGGGTCTGTTTGGTTCACTCTTGTTGGTCTGGAATGTCAGGTGTGTGTTTGCGTGTGGTTTGTGTGTGAGAGGATCGTAATCTCACCAGTGTGGCCAGAGTTATCCAGCAGTGTCAGGTCATTCAGCAGACCAGGAGACTCCGCCTCTGGAGTTTCAAAGTTCCCCTCTGAGTCTGAACTACAGAGAGAGACAAATAAAGACAGAAGAGAGAGAGCAGAGAGAATGATTAGAGGTTTCTTTAGGCGCCCATGGTTGTGGTGGTGTACACAGCACTTCATGTTCAAATGTGTTTCCTGGTTGTCCAGAAGGGGTACTGTCTGGCCATGATGGTACATCCTGTCTATGAGGTCAACCCCTGTTGTGTTATGTACCACCTGCTAACGGCTCCTGCAGCAGCTCGCCAAGACATTAGAAAGGAGAAGGAAAGAGGAAGAGAACCCAGACTGGCCACCTGCATCCACTAGCTTGTGTGCTCATTCAGCCAACGGTCTTTCTCTCTCTCTCTCTCTCTCTCTCTCTCCCTCTCACACACACACACACACACAGGAGTCTCAGGGTCTGCTCCCTCAACTGCCTAGACACCCAGCCCAGATTTATTTCCTAGCTGTGCTCCAGTGTGCGTGTGTGTGTGCTTGTGTGTTCTCAGGCACTTAAATGAACATCAAACCATCTACTCACTAATGAAAAACAGCTCGGGAACAGACACAGGCCCCAGAAATACAGACCGCCCTTGCTCCCCCTTTACTCACTTTCACATTTGAACCATACACACTGTAGATAATCCATGATAATAGTCACACATTCACACACACACAACATGCACTCACGCGCACGTCCACTCACAATGGGCTTCACGCTGCAATCTTGGAAGGTCACTTGGAAACTGGAAGCTACCACCAAAGAATTCTAAATCTTTAAAACAGTCAGCCTCTCCACCAACGTTCCTCTAAGATTTTCAAACCTTCCAACACGGTTTTCCAAATCCTTTGTCCACAGACAAATTATCTTGGCTATCTTTGGTTTCATAAGAAAGCAAACAGTAGGAACACTACCAGGAGAAGGAAGCATTGTCTGTCTCACTAACGTTGTATTTTAGACAACAAAACATCCTCTAGTGACTGTTACAGACACTGTTAGACCATAACATCCTGTGGTCACTGTTACAGACACTGTTAGACCATAACATCCTGTGGTCACTGTTACAGACGTTACACCATAACATACTCTAGTCACTGTTACAGACACTGTTACAGACACTGTTACAGACACTGTTACAGACACTGTTACAACACAGCACCTTATAGTCCTACAGTGTGGAGGAATAGACCATAACCTACCAGATTATCTACCTCTTTCCTTCTCTCTCCTCTCTTCTCTCATCTCAACTTAAATGCATTGGCATAGAAAAGATGTGTTTACATTGCCAAGGCAAAGTGGAAAATAAGAATGTTCTAGAAATGAAACTAAAAGATAAATGATGAATGTAGATTGAAGGTTATACTGGAAGCATCTCTCTCTCCTGACAGGTGGATCCAGAGACCCACTCCACAGTGATCTCTCTAAACATACAAACACAGATCTCCTTGTCCCTCTCACACAAGGCAGGCATCATACACACACCTGTAGGCAACTTACTTTTCCCCTTCCTCCCTTGATCTGGGCGCTCCCTCCTCCTCTCCTCCCCCCCGCACAGCTGACCAGGTCCATTTAGCCCACTGGACCGGGGACAGCAGAGATCCCCAGGACATATCAACAGAGACAACCTCCTGGGTCGGGTTTGACTCCTGTGATGACAATCCTGCTTTCAGTGGTCTGGTCCGTTTTGCTACAGTCCAGTTTTCTTCGTATGGCGCGAGTGTTTGCTTAGTTCGGCTGATTCTCAGTTCTGGGTATCAGCATCAACACACAAAAGGAGGAGGCGGAGGAGGAGTGACTCACCACAGTCTGTTTACCTCTGTCTCTCCTTCAACGCTCCGTCTCTCTCCCCCGTCTCTCCTTCAACGCACTCTCCTCTCTGTTTACTGTGTTCTCTGTTTTTCTCTCTGAGAGGAAGTTGTTTTTATGGCCTCTCTCGTCTGTCTACTGTTTTTATTTCCTTGTCCTGCTTTCATTTTCCATCATGCTCTTCTGAATTGTAGATTCCGGAACCAACCGTGAAAGAGGCTAACAAATCTGAGATGGCGCTGTAAATTTCTGATTCCATGTCAGTTTACAGATTTCTGTAGCATCAGTCGCCTCGTCACCCTCTGTCTGTGTCTGTTTTGTCACTGCCTTGCTCTCTCTCTCTCTCTCTCTCTCTCTCTCTCTCCCTCTCTCCCTCTATGTGTCCTCCTCCTGGACTGAATGCCAGAGCAGTGATCAGCTGGCTGCCAGACTGCTCCTCCCTCCTCCCTCCCTCCTCCTCCCTTCTCCCCCTACATCCACCCTTGTTCTATTTCACTCCCATCCAAAGAGTTTGCCTAAGCCACCCCCACCCCAACCATCTCAAGCTGCTCTATTGTGATAGAGGAGGGAGGCAGGTTGTGAGGAGGAAACAGAGGGAGCGGGGGGATAACAGAGGGAGGGGGGATTTCAAGAAGGAAGGCTACAAGTTTCCTGTTTCAAAATAGCAGTTGGCTGACTGTTTAGAAAGAGTGCTAGATGTCGTGAGGAGTAGGGGTGGGCGGGACGAGGTTGAGGAGGACACTAAACACACCTACCACAAGGAGCACAGCGACCTTACCAGACATAGTTAAAGCCCTCATGCAGAACCGGAGACTAGACAGACAATTATTCCGTTTGCTGCTGTTCCATGGATTATTCCATCCTCTGTCATTACAGTCTAATAAAAGACTCCGTCAACACTGATCAAAACAGATGTAATGGATCATGTGATCAACGGTTAGAATCAAACCTCCAGCACTCTGGACCTTTCTGGAACCCTGAGGAAGGCTGTGGCTAGTCAACCATATGGAAACCCTCCAGATGTGGCACACAAAAAGGCATACATACACCCACATGCCTGAGGGCTGCTTATGGCTTACATAACTAACAAAACACATACACACACACACACACACACACACAAAGACCAGACACTCTCACATTAACATACAGCACTGAGCACCACATGCATTAACATCACTCTGACTAACAAGCATCCCACTGAAACACACACACACTCACACACACACACTCTCTCTCTCTCTCTAACTAGGTCAAACCAAATGAATTGTGTTGTGTCAGAAACATCAACCAAGACTAATCTAATAAACGTGTTCTACTGTAGAGAACAGATAGACAGGAAACAAAAGGAAGCTCCCTGTTTCTTTATAGTGTCCTCTAGTGTTCATACAGGATCAGCAAGTTGGTTTACACACAAAGGCACGCAGATAAACCTGTCGCTCCCTCTATCCCTCTTTCTCCTAAAGAACGCCCACTACACTGACTACTGTAACTGTGTGAAGAGAAAGTGAGTGTGGGCTGTGTATATATTTTGGTAGGAATGTGGTTGTCAGGGATGCTTGGCATAGCTTCAGTCCCGTGAGGTTGGCAGGCAGGACAGACCTGTTAGAGGAGTCCCTTCATATCCCTGTTCACCATGTGGACAACCTCTTTCTAAGGAAACACTAGGTAGACCTGGGTCAGACTGCTGTGCTCACGTTTCGAATCAGAACGTAACGGGATATCCTGGTGATTTCATCAGGCTATACCAGAACCACAGGTATGTAAACAGGCAAACAGAATTGTACACACAGACGAACACACACTCAGATACACACACAGACACACACAGAGGAGAGAGGAAGAGGAGAGGAAGGTTAAAAGAAGAGAGAGAAAAAGAGAATAATCAGGTGTTACGTAACTCTGCTCCCTGAAATAGGTCAGCAAACATACAACTGTGGCTCAGCTAGACACACAGCCGTGCTCCAGTATAGAATCCCTCACCCATAATTCTAGAATACTTCACCCATACTTCTAGAATCCCTCACCCATACTTCTAGAATCCCTCACCCATAATTCTAGAATCCTTCACCCATACTTCTAGAATCCCTCACCCATACTTCTAGAATCCCTCACCCATAATTCTAGAATCCTTCACCCATACTTCTAGAATCCCTCACCCATACTTCTAGAATACACACAAAGGCAAAACTTGAAGCTTAAGAAAGTTATACAAAACAGGGGTAAATAAGGATATCATGATTGTACCAGACATAGTAGGCATTTATAGGCCGACTAATCACAGAGGGCCAAATGTCCTGTCTTCGTCTGGACTGGAACACATCCTAACACAGTCAACTAGCAGCGCTGTGTTTTGAGAGACATGCTGTTTCAGCTGCCTCGGGAGGCCAAGCTGTTTACAGAAGGACATGTAGTCGGTACGCTCAAGTGTCCACACATTCAGGGATATTTGATATATTTGGTTTGAAAATGTCCATTTGATTGGTGAATTAAAGTATGTTAAATGTGTGTGTATCTGTGTCTGTGTGAATGGAATAAATATCAGTGAAACACACATCTGAGTGTACGTGCCGACCGCCCATCATCCCACTTCATCCAATGAAGAGTTGATAATCTGTACTATAATAACAGGGATGCCTTTTTAAGCTTTGGTACTGAAACAAAAACAGGCTTAATACTCCCTTCTGGTGTTCAGTATGTAAGCCAGCCTCTTTCTCTATATTGTGCAAACACATACCTACAAATATGTGCAGTTGAACCCCAGCAAATCAGTCAAAACACAACACAAACTAACCATGCTAACTCTTAGTGGCGCCCAAGGCATTTCAGCTCTGCTTTATGCAGGAGTAGTGCCCCATCTAGTGGTTATCTGTGGTCGGTACTCTTGCCATCTCTCACTGTCAGGCAGGATATGCTTGTTAGTGCACTCACACGGGCAATCTGTTTCATTGCCCCTTGGTCTCTTTCACAACCTCTGCCAATGTTCAATGGCATTCAATCCCAGGTCTTTATTGGCCTGGGAGACATTTGTTTACATTGACAAACCAAGTAAAAATTTTTTGAATGTTTTATTATAAGTGATGTAAAAATTTGCAAATCATTTTCAAGAGCCATCGCTACATTATCTATTTCCTACTCATGTTGTCTGTCTCTATCCTAGTCATGTTGTCTGTCTCTGTCCTACTCATGTTATCTGTCTCTGTCCTACTCATGTTGTCTGTCTCTGTCCTACAAGTTATCGGTCTCTGTCCTACTCATGTTGTCTGTCTCTGTCCTACACGTTATCTGTCTTTGTCCTAGTCACGTTGTCTGTCTCTGTCCTACTCACGTTGTCTGTCTCTGTCCTACTCACGTTGTCTATCTCTGTCCTACTCATGTTATGTGTCTCTGTCCTACTCATGCTGTCATGTACTAGAAATGCTTGAATGCTGTTCTACAATATAGTGCAGCAATAGTTTTGTCCCGTTACTTCCATGCTTGTGTGTTTGTGAATTGTGTATAGAGCTAGAACATCGTCCTGACGGCTGATAAAATATTAATGCTTATGGAGAAGAGAAAGTGCTTTACAGCGATGGTCGGCACAGTTACAGTAACCAGGCCAGCTGACATTACAACATCACTCTAGGGATGTAGTCTGACATGCATTACATCATCTTGTTTCACTAAAACAACCCCTGTATCTGTTCCAGTTGAGAATAGTAAGACACAGAGAGAGAGAGAAAGACAATGAGGGGGAGAGATCTAGAAGGAGACGAGAGTGAATGAGAGATAGTGGATGAAGACAAATAGAAATATAGGCAGGGAGGGAGAATGATAAATTAGACAATACTAAAGTTTGATAGTGTATTTGAAAAGCATGACTGACAGTTTCAAAATACACTCACCTAAAGGATTATTAGGAACACCTGTTCAATTTCTCATTGATGCAATTATCTAATCAACCAATCACATGGCAGTTGCTTAAATGCATTTAGGGGTGTGTGATCCTGGTCAAGACAATCTCCTGAACTCCATACTGAATGTCAGAATGGGAAAGAAAGGTGATTTAAACAATTTTGAGCGTGGCATGGTTGTTGGTGCCAGACGGGCTGGTCTGAGTATTTCACAATCTGCTCAGTTACTGGGATTTTCACGCACAACCATTTCTAAGGTTTACAAAGAATGGTGTGAAAAGAGAAAAACATCCAGTATGCGGCAGTCCTGTGGGCGAAAATGTCAAAGGAGAATGGGCCGACTGATTCAAGCTGATAGAAGAGCAACTTTGACTGAAATAACCACTCGTTACAACCAAGGTATGCAGCAAAGCATTTGTGAAGCCACAACACGCACAACCTTGAGGCGGATGGGCTACAACAGCAGAAGACCCCACCGGGTACCACTCATCTCCACTACAAATAGGAAAAGAGGCTACAATATGCACGAGCTCACCAAAATTGGACAGTTGAAGACTGGAAGAATGTTGCCTGGTCTGATGAGTCTCGATTTCTGTTGAGGCATTCAGATGATAGAGTCAGAATTTGGCTTAACAGAATGAGAACATGGATCCATCATGCCTTGTTACCACTGTGCAGGCTGGTGGTGGTGATGTAATGGTGTGGGGGATGTTTTCTTGCCACACTTTAGGCCCCTTAGTGCCAATTGGGCATGGTTTAAATGCCACGGCCTACCTGAGCATTGTTTCTGACCATGTCCATCCCTTTATGACCACCATGTACCCATCCTCTGATGGCTACTTCCAGCAGGATAATGCACCATGTCACAAAGCTCGAATCATTTCAAATTGGTTTCTTGAACATGACAATGAGTTCACTGTACTGAAATGGCCCCAACAGTCACCAGATCTCAACCCAATAGAGCATCTTTGGGATGTGGTGGAACTGGAGCTTTGTGCCCTGGATGTGCATCCCACAAATCTCCATCAACTGCAAGATGCTATCCTATCAATATGGGCCAACATTTCTAAAGAATGCTTTCAGCACCTTGTTGAATCAATGCCACGTAGAATTAAGGCAGTTCTGAAGGCGAAAGGGGTTCAAACACAGTATTAGTATGGTGTTCCTAATAATCCTTTAGGTGAGTGTATAACAAACATATTTGCATATGTACATTAATTTAAGTCATACCTTGTTGTAAACAGGGCACAAACATGAAAGGAATAATTAAACTTGCATTTCACATAGAGCTCTAGATATGTTGTATTAAATATTTATTGTGGAACGTATGTTGGGATATGCTGTTTTGAATGTATGTTGGATGTATATTGAGATAAAACATTTATGTATGAGTATGTTGCGTTGGATGTATGTAGGGATATGCTGCGTTGGATGTACTTTGGGATAGGTTAAGATATGTTTTTTTGAATGTATGTTGGAATATGTTGGGTTGGATATATGTTGTATTATATTGTGTTGGATGTATGTTGGGATATGTTGTTTGGAATGTATATTGGGATTTACTATGTTGGATGTATGTTGAGATTAGTGTTTTTTTAATGTATGTTGGAGTGTGTCATGTTGGATGTATGTAGGAATATGCTGCGTTGGATGTATGTTGGGATATGATGTGTTGGATGTATGTTGGGATATGCTGTGTTGGATGTATGTTGGGATATGTTGTGTTGGATGTATGTTAGGATATGTTGTGTTGGATGTATGTTAGGATATATTGTGTTGGATGTATGTTAGGATATATTGTGTTGGATGTATGTTGGGATATGTTGTGTTGGATGTATGTTAGGATATGTTGTGTTGAATGTATGTTGGGATATGTTGTGTTGGATGTATGTTAGGATATGTTGTGTTGAATGTATGTTGGGACATGTTGTGTTGGATGTATTTTGGAATATGTTGTGTTGGATGTATGTAAAGATATGTTTTTTTGAATGTATGTTGGAATATGTTGGGTTATATTGTATGCTGGGATATTTTGGTTGGATGTATGTTGGGATATGTTGTGTTGGATGTATGTTGGGATATGATGTGTTGGATGTATGTTGGGATATGATGTGTTGGATGTATGTTGGGATATGTTGTGTTGGATGTATGTTGGGATATGTTGTGTTGGATGTATGTTGGGATATGTTGTGTTGGATGTATGTTGGGATATGATGTGTTGGATGTATGTTGGGATATGTTGTGTTGGATGTATGTTGGGATATGATGTGTTGGATGTATGTTGGGATATGATGTGTTGGATGTATGTTGGGATATGATGTGTTGGATGTATGTTGGGATATGATGTGTTGGATGTATGTTGGGATATGATGTGTTGGATGTATGTTGGGATATGATGTGTTGGATGTATGTTGGGATATGATGTGTTGGATGTATGTTGGGATATGTTGTGTTGGATGTATGTTAGGATATGTTGTGTTGAATGTATGTTGGGATATGATGTGTTGGATGTATGTTGGGATACATTATGTTTGGTATTGTATGTATTGTATTGAGTTGTCTATCACAGTTAAACATAGAGATTCTGCTAATGGAGGTTTAATGAGGTGGAAGGACAGAAGGACTGAGGGACACACACCAGGCTATTGTGTGGGACAATACAGGGACACAAAGGATTCATAATGTCTTGAACAGTGGTGTGTGCACACATGCGCGCACACACACCCACACACACACAGTTTCCCACCATGGGGACTATTCTCCATGTGCAACAATGTGGGTTACATTACTGTCAACTGATCTTTCAGCTACAACTTTCTCCTCTGTCTTTCTATCTCTATCCCTCCCCAAGCTGTCTCTATCAAACGAAGGATGAATGAATGGAAGACAGAAGCCTACAAAAAAGTATTCTTTTAAAGTCAGGAGAGGAGAGCTTAAGGCCAAACATTGATCAGTCTCCTACTGTCTGAATAAAGAACCTCCAAATGCAGATCACTGTCAACTCACAAAAGCAATGAAAGAGATGCAGGAGAGGAGGTGAAGGAGGAGGGATGAAGGAACAGAAGAGATGCAGGAGAGGAGGTGAAGGAGGAGGGATGAAGGAATGGAAGAGATGCAGGAGAGGTGGTGAAGGAGGAGGGATGAAGGAACAGAAAAGATGCAGGAGAGGAGGTGAAGGAGGAGGGATGAAGGAATGAAAGAGATGCAGGAGAGGTGGTGAAGGAGGAGGGATGAAGGAATGGAAGAGATGCAGGAGAGGAGGTGAAGGAGGAGGGATGAAGGAATGGGGATTGAGTTGTACTGAGCTGTTCCACTTCAAAATTAAAATGAGAATTTGCTAAAAATAGACCCGAGAAGGAAAGCCACAATCTTAAACTGCTACAGAACATCTTATCCCTGCCATTGCCACACACAAATACACATACACACGTACTGGAAAACACGGAAACACACTGTTCATCCTACATTACACACAGAAGTCTGATAGTGTTTAGTGAAGAGGATCTGTATAGTTGACTGGTTTAATTCTCATTAGATGTTTTTAATGTCAACAAAGCAGAGTCAGTCTGCAGGCTTAACTGGGACTCTCTGAGGGCGACAGCCAACAGAAGTGTCAGACCAACATCTCTCTCACTTTGGCAGGGCTTCAGGTCTCGCCCTACTTTGGGTCAGTTATTGTTGATTGGAATGACCTCCAGTGTAGAACATGGGTAGCACTTCCCCACCCTGCCCATGGCACTGCTGAGTCACCATGACAACAGGAAGCATCATGATACGACCGGGTAGGACAGGGTATGACTGGGAAGGATATCAGCAAATGGCGAGCAAGTGATCCGGTATAAGCCGCTCTATAACATGGAAAGGATCCACTGGGACCTACTGAGAGAAGTGGACTGGCTTTCAGTTACCATGGATTAAAGAGAAAAATAGAGGGAGAGAGAGGTGGGGCGTTGACAGTAGTCAAATACTCCCACTTGACATCTTTTCAGTATCTCTCACCAACATTTATTTGTATTGTAGTTAGCTACCTTTCATTAGCCAGTAAAGTGCCCTACAAAAGGAAGTAGCCTACTTACAGTAGACTTATGTATGTCTCTGTAGTAAACTGAAGGACACTGTCGAATAGTGCTCTACACACTGTATTAATATTCAAATATTAATTTGCATATGACCCACCCCATCCATTCTCCCATATCTTACTTTGCGCCACCCTCAGATGTCAAGTATAGTCTATATACTTTCTTCCCTACACATTATAGAAAAGATACAACAGAAGAACTGAACTTAACCATTTAAAAAGGTTTCCCTGAAGTTTTAATCCCTATCTACACAAAGATCATAGATCAGGAATATTGTAGCAAATGCTACAGTTCTGTCTGCAAAAACACAAGACTAAATATAATATTTCAGAGTTTCAGCTGGTTGCCTCTCTGCGATTCATCGGACTGATGGGTGGAATTCCAACAGACTTTAAATCCAGCAGCTATCCCGACAGCCACGACACTCTGACAGTATTGTGTCTGTCAGCAGACCTCATCACGTCACTCTCATTACATCATTATTCATTACATTTATTACAGCCTTGCCACTAATGTCCGGGAGTTCTTCAAACCGTCAATAATTGAAATCAAATCTACTCTATGTATTTCTATGCTTTGATGGTGTGTTGGGTTCTGCTAAGTACTTTATCTGTTAATGCAGAGATACCAGTTCAAAGGGAAGATTAGAGTTACATGACACAACATTTTACGCAGGAGAACTAAACCACTGTCTCAGGACAGGAAAACAATCAATAACATGCAAACACACACACAGACTCAAACACAAAGCAAAAGTGATTAGTGATTTTCCTGGACTTACATGCTGCTCTTCTTTCTGGGGGAGCCAAAGGAGTACTTCCTGTTCTGACTGATGGAGCCCCCCATGGCAACGCTGGCTGTGTTGTGTCCTATCCCAAGCAACCAGCAAGTGCCTCTATATATTTCCCCTCTCCCAAAACAGTAGTCCCAGTGATGAGGGCACGACCACTACAGCCTCATCTCATCTCACACAGAATAGCTCCTCTCAGGCTCCTCTCTCTCCTCTCTCTGTCGCTGCTGCTGATGTTGTATCTAGGCTGAATGGTCTAGCAGCTAAGGAGCCCTGATCACATGTCAACTGCTCCGCCAGTCCCTGCCTCTGTCTGCCAGCCCTCTCCTTTTCACCTTCAATCCCTTACACCCTCCCCTTCATCGCCCCTCCTCATCGTCTCCCCTCCTCTCTCTTTTGGGAACTCTCTCGTCAAGACCACTTTACTGGTAGGGCATTATAATTATAAGAGGTCCTCTAGAGACAGGATAGAAGAGAATGTGGGGGGGGGGGGGGGCGTAAAGGCCACTGCTCTGATGGAGAGAGGGAGGAGGCAGGGGTGAGGGTATTGTTCCCGAGGGAGACCCAGCCCTATTGTTTGTCTGCTAAACAGACAGAGAGGGATGGTTGGAAGAGAGGGATGATGGGAAGAAAGAGAAATGGGTAGGAATAAACCCAGCTATTGTTGTTAGGACACATTCTACCTGCTATGCCCCCACCCACTCCCCCACGCAAATAACAAAGCTGAGTAAACACACAACCCTGCTTCATGCCTCCACCAGGCGCTCTATGGAGATAGCACAATGCTGTGTTCTGTGTGTCAAACATTTCCAGCCCACTCCAGTTGATCACATGACAGTCTCAAGTGTAAAACCACATAGGACATGTGAACAGACAATCGAACAAAGAAACAATTAAATTAAAAAAACCTGTGACAAAAAGAAACATTCAAGTTTTAATATGGCATAAATAATATTTTATAAACAAAAGTCATTCAAGCAATATAATACACTATTACAAGTGAGCTAGAAGTTTGTGGCAAAAACAAAATCAATTTTAATTCAAGGCCAGCACAAACACTGGCGCATGTCGAAGTCACAAATGTCAAGTATTTTTGAATGGTGCATATCTGAATTAAGTCTACATAAATAAAAATGCTAAGCATACAAATTGGACATCCTGTTTGGTTTTCCCTTCAGATATTTTTTTGCATAAACAACATGTAAAAAATAATGTGTCTGATGCATGGTATTAACTACATATACATATATACACATATATACACATATATATATATATATATATATATATACACACATATATATATATATATATATATACATACATACATATACATATATACATACATACATATACATACATACATATACATACATATATATACACATATATATATATTAGTTAGAGAAAAAACACATTAACAAAGGTTTAACGCATTATGCTGCTATATATTGCATGACAGCCTGATAATCTTTTCATAATCTAGTTGTATAATCTGATAATCGTAACATTATTAATGAAAAACATTTGATGTCAGTAAAAAAATTATATCATATCATGCTTACATTAAGTAATAAAGCAAACCAGTCAGCTAAATTAAATGTTATTAACAGTTTTGTGAACTATATCTTAGCCTGTTACAACAGGAGGCATGACAAGGTTAGGAGGTGTGACCTCAAAAGACCAGGGACATGTTACACAGAACATTACAAGCAGAAGGTCAGTTGCCTAATCAAACTCCCTTCTTCTGTGAATGGACAATTGAAAAATGAAGCGCAACTGTTGGGGTCTGGGGTCAGGCATTCCATAAGCCCCCCTGGACCAGAACGATAGTTTAACCAGTTCTGTCAGCAGAGAAAATAAGATGGTGTGTGGTCAGATTCAGCCATAGTGATGATTCATGCCTTTTAAAGGACTGCAGTGCTGATTGACTGATATGTTCTGGGTGACACACGCACACGCACGCATGCACACACACACGGGACGATAAGCCTGTGCACTTTCACCTTTCAAGTACTTGAAGGAAACATACTGTGTCAGTTCAGTTTTTACAATAATTGAAATACAAATACATAGTTGTCCGTAGTCAGTTAAGATAGAGTGACATCATAGTATCAAATTGCACTGGCATCATAGGAGTAATTTTTATGGTAACACTACAGGGTGGTGATATGTAGCGCTCATAAAGCCTTCATATACATGACACAGTGAGAATGGGTTAAATGTGTTCATACCCTTTCTCAGGGTTTTTTAGAATCTGATGCAGCATAAGTGTTACCCTTCTGGTAGTGCTGGTAGACAACCTTCTAGAAACATGCACTAAAAACAAGGTAGAGCAATCATTGTCCTGCATAAACGTCCTTCATTGTCCATGTATTATGACGTAAGTCTAAGGCAGAGAACAAAAAGTGATACAAATAACTGATAAAAAGGTTGCAGAAGAATCAAACAGGATGACCGGTTAGAAACACATGTTAATCACACAGCCTGTCCCTGCAGCAGAACCACCCAGTCCAGAGCTTTCAGCGTGGTTCTAGGAGATGGGACGACAATTGTATTTTGCATACAGGAGTCAGTCTTCAACATCACTGCCTGTGTGGTCAGAGGACAGGAGATGAGCTCTGTCACTTCTCTATGGGTACTCCAGTGATCTCCACGTTATCTGCTGCAAGGTGGGTAATTCAGTCACACATCCAGAGGCCGACCCGATGTGTCCAAGGCGGTGCTTAGACACAAGGCATTCTGGGAGTGAACTCTGGCTGCATCTATGATCAATATCGTTTTGTTGCTTTTCATAAAAAATGAAATTAATATGAATAACTCTCAGTGGATATATATACACACACTTGCTTATAGCTTCCTTCTCGTCTATATAGCCTTCATAACTTTCTGTTTATGCTCTCAGCCGAGCATCTCCATTGACCTTTGGTTGTTCTTCAGCCTTTGTAATTGTCTCTGTGTTAGTAAAGCCATGATTACTGCGGTGGTTGCTCAAAGGCCACACCCAGTTTGTCATAGATCTCCTTCAGCAGCAGCAGGGCGGTGTCCTCGGACTCCCTACACACACAGGACAGACACCAGATGTAAGCATAACAATAGCACACACACACACAACATCAACCTCTTAGCCTTTTGGGGGGCCCTGCGTAAGATTTGTTTGCGGAGCACCCCACCTTGGATATTTTTTTTTGTGGCCTCCATTCTAGATGGCAGAGACATGTTTCTATCGGGTTTAGAGAAGGGCAGGCATAAACGCTCTCCTTTTAAAATCAGTCATGCAATGCTACAACCTCTGCAATGACTCAATTGCCATGTTACTGAAGCCAAAATGTCAAAACCTAATCCTGGGACACTGGGTCAGCGCCCCAGGTGCTCGGCTAGTATTCTAAAAAATTAAATGTACATATCTGATAATTTTTTTTAAATTGCTCCCAGTATATTCTACTACATAGTATTAATGAGATGGAACAATTATAAATATTAAAATAAAACAGTGGGTCTCCTGGCAGCGGCCTATACAGTAGGCTAGCCCAGCACACCACTCCATAGACACAGACACAAAGACACCACAGACACACCATAGATACAGACACGACAGGCCATAGACACAGACACAAAGACACCACCGATAAAAAACATGACAGGCTATAGACACAGAAAGACACCACAGACACACCATATACACAGACACAAAGACACCACAGACACACCATATACAGACACAAATACACCACAGACACAAAGACACCACAGACACAAATACCCCACAGACACAAATACCCCACAGACACACCATATACACAGACACACCATATACACAGACACAAAGACACCACAGACACAAATACCCCACAGCCACACCACCGATACAGACACATGACAGGCTATAGACACAGAAAGACACCACAGACACACCATATACACAGACACAAAGACACCACAGACACACCATATACAGACACAAATACACCACAGACACAAAGACACCACAGACACAAATACCCCACAGCCACACCAAAGACACAGACACAAATACAACACATACACACCATAGACACCACAGACACAAAGACACCACAGACACAAAGACACACAATAGACACAGACAAAATAATGTCCACAGACACACCATAGACACAGACACAAAGACACCACAGACACAACATAAACACACAGACAAACATAGAGGGACTGACCAGTAGCAGAGGTGAGACTGAATAGCAAACAGGTATTCGTTGAAGCTCTCAATGGGTGCCTCCTGCAAGACGTAGTCGATCCTCCTCCCTCCGTTCAACATGCCCACCTGCACTTGATGCCCCTCCTCCTCTTCTGCAGACCCTGTAGACTCCGGAGGTTCACCAACACCTGAAGTCAGAGACGGACCAATCACACCACAGCAGGTGACCAGGCCTGACCCAGAATCAACCCCGACTCCACACAGCCATCCATGTCACACAGCGACACATATCTGGTTCTGCATGTGATGAAATCGGCCAGGGATTTTAAAAAAAGTGTTTGCAGAACAGGTTGACTAATTAGAGGTTGAAGGGTAAACGCTATAAAATTGTGAAAAAAGTAAAAGACCAAATTAGTGAAATGCCATGGCCACAAGCAAGCCCCAGAGATACTGAGATTCTGCAAGATACGTTCAAAAAGTATCTATCCATGTGGACATTTTTCTTTACAGTGGTGCAGCCCAGGGACCCACACGGGGAAGAAGTGTAATATCAAGCATCGAGGCCCTAAAGGTGCCCAGAGACAATGGCACCTGGCAGGAGGTTCATTTCCAATGAAGAATTAGTAGGTGCAGAAATCTCAGTAAAAATGTTAGCCTGCATGGTGATACATCATCACATGTCGACTACTACAGGAGGACTACCTAGAGACCACACATTCCACTGGGCAGACAACCATAAACACCATCCTCTGTTGGCTGTCTGAAACGCTCTTTAGTTGTGGAAACACGCATCTCATATGGCTGAATCTACCTTTGAACAGGGTAGAATGCCAGAGTTGGAGGAATTCTAAAGTTGCGTATGCATTTTTCAATTAATACTTTCAGTGGAGGGAACAAGTATAATTACAGAAGAATTGCACCGAGGCAACACTGAGAAGAACACTTGCGCATAGTAAGCTTCTTCACTGCTTCTCAGCCTGCTGGCCCAGAAATCACAAATAGACAATGTAATATGTCTCCAATGCATGTTTTTACATTTTCAACATGATTCAGTACTTTAAAGCACTATTACTTCAGAACCGTTGGACTGCTCCACATAAAACCATGTATGGTGCATCAATATGTGCATGTTTTCCTGCTCAATATTTTCCTAAATTCCAGCTGAAACAATGTGCCTGCAATTAGCCAATGTGCTTTCATAGGTTTTCCCTGAAAAATAAACCCCTTTAAAAAAAAAAAAAAAAAAGGAGTTCCAGAAAACAAAACCCCCTAGGAAAAGCCAGGCAGCCTATCAGGGCTTGGGGATGAGCCAGGTGAGTGGGGGTTAGCCAGGCAGCCTATCAGGGCTTGGGGATGAGCCAGGTGAGTGGAGTGGGTGGGGGTTAGCCAGGCAGCCTATCAGGGCATGGGGATGAGCCAGGTGAGTGGAGTGGGTGGGAGTTAACCCGGCAGCCTATCCGGGCCAGGCAAGAGATGATGCTTAGAGAGGTAGGTTTAAAGAGCTTGACACGCTGACATGGGTGGGAGGAATAACCTGGCTGAAGAGTGTGCAGTGAGATGCTGCATCAAGACAACCAATCCAAGGTAAGATGGATACATTACTAAAGAAAGTTAAAGCTGTGGATTTAACCAATACCGCTCTATAATCAGTAGGCTTACAAAGGTAAGTTTACAGAGTAAACACACTAAATATAAGGGCATTTCAGCCCACGTGTCTCTTTTTCTTAAAGTGCAAGTTAAAATAGGACACAGACTATAGGTCTTATATATATGAATTATAAGTTGTGGCTACAACAATGTGACTAGACATGGCTGCCATATCTCTCTCAGCCTGAAGAGGGTGGTGTAAGGACACATTTTCTGTTTACAGAAGGTCCGTCTGCAGTTTGCAAGCCAGAATAAATACCATTCATAGTCGATGATTCTAGCCTACATCTTTCCAGGCATCTTACCTTGGAAGTAATGTATAAACGAAGGGCTTTTGGGCCACTCCAGAATTTTTGTCCACAAATCAGCCTTACTCTCTTTCCTCACGGCAGCACATGCTGTCTCTGGGGTCAGGGTAGAGGTAAGACCACCAGGACAGTGGAGGGGGAGGAGAGGACAGGAGAGGGAAACATGCAGAAAGCACAAGGAGGGGGAGACAATGTTAGAAACGTCAACCAGAACACTCTTACACCCTTCCAACAGGCTTGGGTCTGGAGGTTAAGTTGTTTCAACTATGATAAATTAATAATGACGGACCTCTAAACTTAAACTAAAATGAAAACAGAAACGTGAGGTACATCACCAGTAAGAATTCTCATTATGCAGTTCTATTATTGTGAAGAGAAAACTTAACCATACAATGATCCAGTTGAAAATTATTCCCTACAAAAATGCATAGTCAAGGTCAACTAAAATGTACTGTGTTGATACAGTAAAGTACACCAGTGAACAGAACATGTTGTTCGTTAACATGAACTACACACTCTCTGATCTCCAAGGTCACACAATGGCTTCATATAACAAAGCAAAACAATGTATCAAGTCATTATTTAAGACCGGGCCTGTGTTAATGACAGCTTAACTTGATCAGTTTAAGCCTTCAACTCAGTTCCACACCCCCCTAACTCTTCCCCTCTGGTAAGAGTAGGATTTAGTCCTGGAAAACCAGGTGGGTGACATCAACGGATAGAAGGGAATAGCAGCTGTATGCAGACCTTACAGGAGAACAGTTGTGCTAGAACATGAAGGCTGAACTCTGAAGCACAGATGTGCTTCTTTCACACTGACTGCTGCTAGAAGACATAATCTAGAAGACATAATCTAGAAGACATAATCTAGAAGACATCATCCCTCTACCTCATCCCACAGGTTATCATTAGCTGACAAGTTGATTCAGGTGAGATACATCTAGAATACATGAAATACATGGGCCGGCTCACGGTCTCCAGGTAAGGTTTGAGAACAACCGTGCCACTTCCCAAATTACAGTGGGGAGAACAAGTATTTGATACACTGCCGATTTTGCAGGTTTTCCTACTTACAAAGCATGTAGAGGTCTGTAATTTTTATCATAGGTACAGTGGGGCAAAAAAGTGTTTAGTCAGCCACCAATTGTGCAAGTTCTCCCACTCAAAAAGATGAGAGGCCTGTAGTTTTCATCATAGGTACACTTCAACCATGAGAGACAAAATGAGAAAAAAAATCCAGAAAATCACATTGTAGGATTTTTAATGACTCGATTGGTAAATTATGGTGGAAAATAAGTATTTGGTCAATAACAAAAGTTAATCTCAATACTTTTTTATATACCCTTCGTTGGCAATGACAGAGGTCAAACGTTTTCTGTAAGTCTTCACAAGGTTTTCACACACTGTTGCTGGTATTTTGGCCCATTCCTCCATGCAGATCTCCTCTAGAGCAGTGATGTTTTGGGGCTGTTGCTGGGCAACACGGACTTTCAACAACCTCCAAAGACTTTCTATGGGGTTGAGATCTGGTGACTGGCTAGGCCACTCCAGGACCTTGAAATGCTTCTTACGAAGCCACTCCTTCGTTGCCCAGGCGGTGTATTTGGGATCATTGTCATGCTGAAAGACCCAGCCACATTTCATCTTCAATGCCCTTGCTGATGGAAGGAGAGCTGGGACCACAGTCTCAAAGAAAACCATTAGTAACACACTACGCCGTCATTGATTAAAATCCTGCAGCACAAGCAAGGTCCCCCTGCTCAAGCCAGCGCATGTCCAGGCCCGTCTGAAGTTTGCCAATGACCATCTGGATGATCCAGAGGAGGAATGGGAGAAGGTCATGTGGTCTGATGATACAAAGATAGAGCTTTTTGGTCTAAACTCCACTCGCCATGTTTGGAGGAAGATGAAGGATGAGTACAACCCCACGAACACCATCCCAACCGTGAGGCATTGGGGGTGGAAACATCATTCTTTGGGGATGCTTTTCTGCAAAGGGGACAGGACGACTTGCACGGTATTGAGGGGAGGATGGATGGGGCCATGTATCGCAAGATCTTGGCCAACAACCTCCTTCCCTCAGTAAGAGCATTGAAGATGGGTCGTGGCTGGGTCTTCCAGCATGACAACGACCCGAAACACACAGCCAGGGCAATTAAGGAGGGGCTCTGCAAGAAGCATCTCAAGGTCCTGGAGTGGCCTAGCCAGTCTCCAGACCTGAATCCAATAGAAAATCTTTGGAGGGAGCTGAAAGTCCATATTGCCCAGCTACAGCCCTGAAACCTGAAGGATCTGGAGAAGGTCTGTATGGAGGAGTGGGCCAAAATCCCTGCTGCAGTGTGTGCAAACCTGGTCAAAAACTACAGGAAACATATGATCTCTCTAATTGCAAACAAAGGTTTCTGTACCAAATATTAAGTTCTGCTTTTCTCTCACAGTTGAAGTTTACCTTTGATAAAAATTACAGACTTCTACATGCTTTGTAAGTGGGAAAACCTGCAAAATCGGCAGTGTATCAAATACTTCTTCTCCCCACTGTACCTTTTGGGTCAGATACAAAACAATCAGTTCCGTTACGGTTCACTCATGGTGTGACCAGACCATGGGTACAAAATTAAACAAACTGATGGCCTTACAAAAGAGCTGCCTCGAAGTAAACCGAACAGTCAGAAATGTGGGATCGGATCACCACCATGTTACTCAGGGAGGATGGCCAATTGGGTCGTAGTGCTGCTGAGTTAACTCAATTCACCAGTAAAAAAAAAGCTTCTAAGATTGATTTAGAATAGGAGCTCCCTGTGCCAGCGTAATCAGGAAGTCGAGTCTGAGATAATTCTAGTCACTTGTTATTGGTTATGTTAACAGTCTTAGGGGTATCAATCTATTCAAACCAGTAATGTCCTGTGTGTGTGTGTGTGTGTGTGTATTACCCTCTATTTCAATCATGGACCTTTCTGCCGAAGTTTCTCCCTCCTCCGTCTGGGGCAGTGAAGGAGCCGGCATTCGGACCAGCGACTGCCAGGCAGTACGAAACGAGCCCAGAACGTTATTCTTCAGGTCGGTACTCATTCGTGTCAGGCTCTCTTTCAACTCTAGGGAACAAACACAACATACATCCAACATTTGGTTGTTATGACATGAGGCTCTTCAACTCCACAGGAGAAGGATGACACACAGATTAATTCTGTAGGAGATGGGTGGATAAATGGACTTCCATACCCAGGTGCATCCTCTTGCGGCCCTTGTGATGGGGAATCAGCATAGGCTCTAAGTCCACCTCAGATACAATCATGGGCTCGATACGATATGCCACAGGGTCAAACTACAGAGAAAGAGAGGGGACAATCTGAGTCTTACTGAAATTAATGTGTGCAACCGTGGGTTGGACATACCAGATAATCACAGGCAGACGGGGACAGTGTGTTCCTTGTCTTGAGTCCTCTATACCATAGTAGAACGCTGTGTCTGAAGTGAGGACATGTGGCCAGTTATTTTATTTTTGAGGGTTAGGGATTAGGTTTAGGTGTTCTCATTAATACATTTTTTAATTTAATTTAAGTTGTTGGTCCTCACAAGTATAGTGACGCTAGTGTGTGTGTGTGTGTGTGTGTGTGTGTGTGTGTGTGTGTGTGTGTGTGTACACTTACAGGGTGGTATATGTTATAGAAATTCTTGCAGGTGGGAAAACTGTAGTTTGGGTCAATGCGTTTGAGTCCACGAACAGTCAAGAACATTCCAATGGGAGAACCAAAAGCAAAGAAGGCCTGAGGATGAAATGCCAACTGGGGGTAGTTAATGGACACCTGTAGAGAAACAGAATGCGAGAGTAAGGAAAATAACACATTTGATGTTAAGAGGAAATCTATTTACATTATACAATTTTCCAGTGCAAAAATAAAAACCAAAGCAGTAATGACAAGGCGATAACAAATAATAAAAGGCAGTAGAAAGATGCAAAACAATATTATCACACTGCTAACAATGGGCCTGCATTAAAGGTGCTACAACAAAACTAGTAGAACAACATATATACAATAACCTATTTAAAAACGGTATTTCTTAAATTCACTTTGTGATGTGAATGCCCTGATTTGTAAATGTAAGCTTTTCCTGTCAGTTTGGGTTTTATATCTGAAAGATCTTACTCCAACATCACACCTTGGCATTTTTCTATTGCTGCTTTAGACGTGAGTCTTCTAAAGTAGATGTTATGTTATATATACACAGGGAAACGTAAAGTTGATTTACAGAGAAATTTGCAGTTTGGAGTGACAGCCAATGTACTGATTCATACATTGTGCAATGATATGTTGTTTTAAAATGGCATCCAATAATTAGTTTGCAAAGATTGTTAAGAATGACATCTCATTAATCCTTGGTTTTGTTAACATAAATCACATAAGCTAGTTAGAACTGGATCCCTCACAAAATGTCAACATAGTGATATTGCATGGTTCAACATAATCCGATGAAAACATTCAATACCACATGAGTGAATAATGTTCATGCCTCACAATAATGCAACCATGTTGAGGACCTCAGGAGGAAAACCATGACGTGCAGTGAGGAAAACCATGACGTGCAGTGAGGAAAACCATGACGTGCAGTGAGGAAAACCATGACGTGCAGTGAGGAAAACCATGACGTGCAGTGAGGAAGTATTTGGGAATCTGGATAATAGATCTTCATTTAAAAAATATTGACAGAGAAATGGGACTGAATTGAACAAATTACAACATGACACTTAAAATAATTAATGCAATTATGCAATGCAATTTCCTTGTGCAAAAACTATATTACTACATCTCTGCCTTTATCATCTCATCAAGTTTTGTCTGAACCAAGTGCGTGGTGACAGATATGTCAAGGTGCTCTCTGACGCCCTCAGAACAAAGAAGTGCCTGAGTCTGAGGAGTTACAAAACCGTTGTAAAGTAATTTGAAGTCAATATCATTCCAAAACACAGGTAATCTATCTAGGCCTCCCCACCTAATTCTGTCAAGAGCTGAACTCAATGTGCGAGCAAATCTGCATCTATACTACTGTCCAATAGTATGATCAGATGAAGGAAAGACAGACCTAGCAAAGCTGCATCTATACTACAGTCAGGTCAAGCAAAGACAGACCTAGCAAAGCTGCATCAACACTACAGTCAGGTCAAGCAAAGACAGACCTAGCAAAGCTGCATCTATACTACAGTCAAATAGTACAGCCAGGTGAGGCAAAGACAGACTTAGCAAAGCTGCTTCTATACTACAGTCCAATAGTACAGTCAGGTGAAGCAAAGACAGACTTAGCAAAGCTCCATCTATACTACAGTCCAATAGTGCAGTCAGGTAAAGCAAAGACAGACCTAGCAAAGCTGCATCTACAGAAATGGAAAAAAATATTTGATCCCCTGCTGATGTTGTATATTTGCCCACTGACAAAGAAATGCTCAGTCTATAATTTTAATGGTAGGTTTATTGAACAGTACGAGACAGAATAACAACAAAAAAATCCAGAAAAACGTATGTCCAAAATGTTATAAATTGATTTGCATTTTAATTGGTGAAATAAGTATTCGACCCCTCTGTAAAACATGACTTAGTACTTGGTGGCAAAACCCTTGTTGGCAATCAGAGGTCACATGTTTCTTGTAGTTGGCCACCAGGTTTGCATATCTCAGGAGGGATTTTGTCCCACTCCTCTTTGCAGGTCTTCTCCAAGTCATTAAGGATTCAAGGCTGACGTTTGGCAACTCGAACCTTCAGCTCCCTCCACAGATTTTCAATGGGATTAAGGTCTGGAGACTGTCTAGGCCACTCCAGGACCTTAATGTGCTTCTTGAGCCACTCCTTTGTTGCCTTGGCCATGTTTTGGGTCATTGTCATGCTGGAATACCCAGCCATGACCTATTTTCAATGCCCTGGCTGAGGGAAGTAGGTTCTCACCCAAGATTTGACGGTACATGGTCCCGTCCATCGTCCCTTCGATGCGGTGAAGTTGTCCTGTTGCCCTTAGCAGAAAAACACCCTCAAAACCCTCCTCCAAACACAGCGAGTTGAGTTGATGCCAAAGAGCTTGATTTTGGTCTCATCTGACCACAACACTTTCATCCAATTCTCCTCTGAATCATTCAGATGTTCATTGGCAAACTTCAGACGGGCCTGTACATGTGCCTTCTTGAGCAGAGGGACCTTGCGGGGGCTGCAGGATTTCAGTCTTTCACGCCGTAGTGTGTTACCAATTGTTTTCTTGGTGACTATGGTCCCAGCTGCCTTGAGATCATTGACAAGATCCTTCCATGTAGTTCTGGGCTGATTCCTCACCGTTCTCATGATCATTGCAACTCCACGAGGTGAGATCTTGCATGGAGCCCCAGACCGAGGGAGACTGACAGTTCTTTTGTGTTTCTTCCATTTGCGAAATAATGGCACCAACTGTTGTCACCTTCTCACCAAGCTGCTTGGCGATGGTCTTGTAGCCCATTCCAGCCTTCTGTAGGTCTAAAATCTTGTCCCTGACATCCTTCGACAGCTCATTGGTCTGGGCCATGGTGGAGAGTTTGGAATCTGATTGATTGATTGCACCTGTTCCCAGGTGTCTTTTATACAGGTAACAAGCTGAGATTAGGAGCACTCCCTTAAAGAGTGTGTTCCTAATCTCACCTCGTTTCCTGTAAGACACCTGGAAGCCATAAATATTTCTGATTGAGAGGGGATCAAAAACTTATTTCACTCATTAAAATGCAAATCAATTTATAACATTTTTCACATGCGTTTTTCTGGATTTTTTTGTTGTTATTCTGTCTCTCACTGTTCAAATAAACCTACCATTAAAACTATAGACTGATCATTTCTTTGTCAGTGAGCAAACGTACAAAATCAGCAGGGGATCAAAAAAAAAAATCCCTCACTGTATACTACTGTCCAACAGTATGGTCATGTGGAATCTGAGCATTAACAATTACAATGTGAATGGCCTAGATAATGAGAACAACAGAAACATCTCTGTTTAGATTATCTCTCTGTAGGTTGCGCTCTGATAACCACAGGAATGTTCACATTGACCATTTGGCATGGGGGTTACTGTCTTGGAAACCTGATATTTGTTTGGTAGACACACCCTTCAATGTATATATCAGCTTGTAACCAACATTACAGTGAGAAGAGATAGAGTGAGATGAGACTGAGGTTGTGTAAGGAAGACCAGGTCCGTAACCTCATAAACAAGACTTTCTAATGCTGCAATAAATAATTGAATTACTCTCTCGCTTGACAAATGGCTATGCGATAATTATTACAACCACTATACGAAACGGCTGATTTCTAACAGTCAAGTAAAGCAAAAACAAACAAAAACAGACAAAGCTGTAGAGGGCTCAAAATAGAGCATCCCTCCTTGGCTTTTAACACAGAACTAACAATAGCATATTTGCCTGACTCTCTTGGCTAAGAGTAGAAGAGCTGCCCACTGAGCAAACAGATGTTGAAAAGATGTTGAAACATTATAAAAATAATTTGCTTGGGTCTGACTGCATTACTTCATGGTTTCAAGACAAATATTATTGTGACTCAAAGTCCAAACATTTCTACACTTGCATAACATACAGCTCAGACATTCAAAATGACCCACCAAGGCCTAACACCATGGTCTCTTCCAAAATCCAAAGCTTAGAATGGAACAGAAAATAGCCCACTGCTATTGAATCACAATCTTGCCTCTTTTCTCTTTCTCTCCTCTTTCAATAAAGCAAAAAGTCAACATGCAACATTTTCACAAAATGTAGAAAACATAAAATAATATACTTAATAAGAAAAAAGGTGACACTTCACATACTATAAAGACAGAAACAGAAATGATGCCCAGCCTGCTGCCTCCCTCCCCAACGAGAATATCTGATTTTTTTTTTTTTTAAATACACATTTCAGGGATATGCTTACTTCCTCACAGCACTGTACCAATACACAGAAGCAGTAAATGTGCTCATGTAATGGGTGTATACACATGTACACACACACATACATACATACATACATAAAGTGGGGAGAACAAGTATTTGATACACTGCCGATTTTGCAGGTTTTCCTACTTACAAAGCATGTAGAGGTCTGTCAAAAATCCAGAAAATCACATTGTATGATTTTTAAATAATTAATTTGCATTTTATTGCATGACATAAGTATTTGATCACCTACCAACCAGTAAGAATTCCGGCTCTCACAGACCTGTTCGTTTTTCTTTAAGAAGCCCTCCTGTTCTCCAGTCATTACCTGTATTAACTGCACCTGTTTGAACTTGTTACCTGTATAAAAGACACCTGTCCACACACTCAAACAGACTCCAATCTCTCCACAATGGCCAAGACCAGAGAGCTGTGTAAGGACATCAGGGATAAAATTGTAGACCTGCAGGCTGGGATGGGTTACAGGACAATAGGCAAGCAGCTTGGTGAGAAGGCAACAACTGTTGGCGCAATTATTAGAAAATGGAAGAAGTTCAAGATGACGGCCATTCTCCCTCAGTCTGGGGCATCAATGATCATGAGGAAGGTGAGGGATCAGCCCAGAACTACACGGCAGGATCTGGTCAATGACCTGAAGAGAGCTGGGACCACATTCTCAAAGAAAACCATTAGTAACACACTACGCCGTCATGGATTAAAATCCTGCAGCGCACGCAAGGTCCCCCTGCTCAAGCCAGCACATGTCCAGGCCCAACCGTGAAGCATGGAGGTGGAAACATCATTCTTTGGGGATGCTTTACTGCAAAGGGGACTGGACGACTACACCGTATTGAGGGGAGGATGGATGGGGCCATGTATGGCGAGATCTTGGCCAACAACCTTCCCTCAGTAAGAGCATTGAAGATGGGTCGTGGCTGTTTCTTCCAGAATGACAACGATCCGAGCAACTAAGGAGGGGCTCCGTAAGAAGCATCTCAAGGTCCTGAAGTGGCCTAGCCAGTCTCCAGACCTGAACCCAATAGAAAATCTTTGGAGGGAGCTGAAAGTCTGTATTGCCCAGCGACAGCCCCAAAACCTGAAGGATCGGGAGAAGGTCTGTATGGAGGAGTGGGCCAAAATCCCTACTGCAGTGTGTGCAAACCTGGTCAAGAACTACAGGAAACATATGATCTTTCTAACTGCAAACAAATGTTTCTGTACAAAATATTAAGTTCAGCTTTTCTGATGTATCAAATACTTATGTCATGCAATGAAATGCTAATTAATTACTTCAAAATCATACCATGTGATTTCTGTCACTCACAGTTGAAGAGTACCTATGAAAAAAAGTACAGACTTCTACGTGCTTTGTAAGTGGGAAAACCTGCAAATTCGGCAGTGTATCAAATACTTGTTCTCCTCACTGTATGTATGTATGTATGTATGTATGTGTGTGTATGTATATATATATATATATATATATATATATATATATACACACACACAATGTCCTACAGTGTGAGTCCTACATGGAAGGCAGGGTCAATACGGAATCGGAGATGTCTGATTCCTGCGAGGACATTAGAATAGATCCTTGAGGCAGCCTGGTCATCTAAATGACCAATCGCAACGGTGTGGAAACTAGGGTTTGGGTTAGAGTCCTCTTGTAGGGATCCATTCTGATGCCTACTATGAGGACAGATTGGGAGGAAATGGATGAGGTGAGGGAAGAAGTCAGGATGGGGACCACAACCAACAGCATGTCCTGTATAAATAGTGTGACAGACCTGTCCCTTGGCTATGCCTCCATTGGTCTGTCCAGACAGGCAGAAGGGAGACAAGCAGGAGGGATGTTAGATCTCACAGGCTCAAGCCCCGGACCCGTCACCACTACTGGTGCTATTACTGTTACTACAACTACTGAACCCAGTGTTTCCCTCTTACTGTAATAACAGTGGCGACCGGCCGCTGCTGAAATGTGATGCGATGCCACAGAGAAAAATAAAATGTTTATGAAATAAATGTTTTCCCCAAGCTGAGCGCAGTTTACCATTGCGCACAGTTTACTATTGCACAAACATCAGAGCAGAGGAACAACATCCTGCACCTAATATTCAGAGTAACAAGCTAGCGACTGAGGTCTGAGAAACGTTAACTGGATGTGTCTGTGCACACGCACATGTGTGTTGAACGGCCTGTAAGTGGCTGTGACACTGATATAAAGAAGGTAGCCATCGTCTGAGCGACAACCAAAGGTCAGAAGCAAGCTAGCTAACCAACTGTCACAGCTTCAAAATAAAAGTCTGTGGTGTGTCTCTATAGTGTGTATTGTGTACAATTTCAAAGGAAAAACTATGTGGGAAAAATAAGAACAAAAATACTATTTAAATAATAATACATAAGTTAAAGAATATTATAAGGTGGAACATACTGAGAAAGACCTTAAGTTATTTAGAGAACATATCCAATATAACAACATCCTATTTTGATTATTTTTGTAAATTTGCATATGCTCATTAGCTTTGGAGAGGGATTGTGTAATACATCCAACCACACCATATTTTCCATCCCACCACTGTAATTTACAAGGGATACTTTTTGTGAAAGAACTATTCAGTGCCGCAGTGAATGTGTTGTCCGAAATACTCAGTTGTTTGTAAAGTTACAAATATAATGTGAAATCATGGGGCACTGTGTGCTACATCCAGCAAAACTATGTATTCTACCCCCTTTTTAACCCCCAATGCAATTCAATATACTGTACATGGAATTCATATTGCCTCGTTAGTAGGTAGCTAGTGGCTTTTATTAGGAGTCTGGCAGGGGATTCATGAGCAGTTTTAGAGAATGGTTAATTGAGAGTGAATACTTATTATTAGGGAATGATGTTAAGACAGTATTGTCAAATAATGTTAAGAAAATGAAGTTGACAAGCAAGAGAGACTGGTGTACAGGTAGGACGTTTTAGCATTTCACACAATAAGCCTTTTGTCATAGATGCTGGCATGTCAGCCCCCCCGCCCCTAATTTTGGGGGATAAAGTTGGGGAAATACAACTGAACATCAAACCAAACACACACAGGATCAAAAAGGAAAGTGGACAGCAGAGTCCCAAGCAGAGTGTGAAAGCAGACTGGCAGTTACAACAGAGGTGGTTTCCAAAATTAGTAACTACAGTGGTTGTTCCCACGGAGTCTGTAACCATTAAGAGCTACCGGCAGTTACCACTGAGTTAGTCATCTGTGACATCATTACCAGGGCACAAAAGGAGGCACCATAGAAACACACTATTCGCACCACTAATTCTGACATCATATCCATCATCACTCATGCACTGCAACAGACAGTGCAGCATTCACACGTATCTCTTACATGCACCGCAACCCCAGGTAGGATGTGTGTGTGTGTGTTTCCAAAGCTCTGTTACCTGTCCAATGCCCACATCAAAGTATTCATAGTCAACAGCGCTGGTTGATGACTGGCCTCTGAGAAGCGGGCGTTGCCTTGGTGGTGTCCCTGGAGACTGCTGGCCAAGGCTCTCTAAGGGAGAAGGGTCTTCTGGGGCCTGCAGCCCGGGGGCCAAAAGCACCATCCCCTGCTGACCCTCCTACACACACAGAGATAAATGATATCAATTTCTGGTACATATCTGGTGTTTCGTGCTGATACACAACAGACAGGCACGATCCTCCATCCACACAGTGACCATACGAGCCCTGACATGTAGTAGGCGCCTTTTCTGTATGAAGTTGAGGATCTTCTTCCTCGGTCCCAGAGGGAGTCCCAGTGCTGCCAGGTCAGTGTCATCACACAGAGCCTGAGGGGAGACCGGGTGGAGATTAGGATGGAGACACTACACCCCAAATACACCAAGCACACTGCACACCCACACACAACAGACCAGGGAGTCCAGGTCGAGGTCCACCCTCTGTAGTGTAGCCAGGTGCTCCTGGAGGCCCATTCTGCACATAGCCTCCTCCAACACATCACAGGTCAGAAGGGAGGGGTCACCACGATGACCCTACAGGACAGACCGGGGAGGAAGTCCTTTTCAAGTGACAGAACTTCAGTATAACAAGATCATTCCATATATCGACCATTAGGTCTGAAGCTTTAACAAAAGCTTTGTTCACACTGCAGGCCTTAACGCTCAAATCAACTATAATTTCTTTAAATGCAATGTGTAAATGCTGTTTGAACAGTCAGTATTCCAAGTTACCAAATGTGAGGTCTGAGCAAACATGGACGCATTCAAGATTAATGGAACTAACCCCAAACATGGACGCATTCAAGATTAATGGAACTAACCCCAAACATGGACGCATTCAAGATTAATGGAACTAACCCCAAACATGGACGCATTCAAGATTAATGGAACTAACCCCAAACATGGACGCATTCAAGATTAATGGAACTAACCCCAAACATGGACGCATTCAAGATTAATGGAACTAACCCCAAACATGGACGCATTCAAGATTAATGGAACTAAACCCAAACATGGACGCATTCAAGATTAATGGAACTAACCCCAAACATGGACGCATTCAAGATTAATGGAACTAACCCCAAACATGGACGCATTCAAGATTAATGGAACTAACCCCAAACATGGACGCATTCAAGATTAATGGAACTAACCCCAAACATGGACGCATTCAAGATTAATGGAACTAACACCAAACATGGACGCATTCAAGATTAATGGAACTAACCCCAAACAGTGGAAATGTCATAGCAACCAGTAGGGCAAAGATGCCGCAGGGGAAAGTGAACCTCCTCGTTGCCCCACAGCAAAATGACCCATCATTTTGTATTTGTATGTGTGTTGCACACTTCAATGGAGTAAAAATGTATGATGCTTCTATGGATGTCAACACCAATATGTTCATGTGTTTGTCCGCTGCATTAACCCGCTGCATTACAGCTAAAACAACTTTCACTACATCCACCAATTACTTTGTTATTAGCTATGTTACCAGCTGATACGAATGCCCCATAGTCATTAACAGTCACTTCTCAAATTGAAAATGACTATATCTAAATGTTACGCAGCAAAACAAATGTCAAAATCCAAATTATGCAATTCCAATGTGGGCCAGTTACAGTAAATCATGAAGGATTTGACGAAAATGTATTTGTTAGATCTGGGTTTTTGACTTTGGCATTGACATGGTCATTCTTGTTATCACCACAGTCTGAATTTAATGCTAGTTTTCACAGTTACATGTCGTAGAGGGAGTGAATATAGGGCTAAATATATTTAGTTCAAGTCACACAGCCAGATAAAAGATCTGTATCCAAATTAGTACGACATATGAAAGTGGTTTGAAACACACCTAGAATATTTTGTTCAGACAGCAGTAAAAAAGTAATAAGTATCAGATATGGGGTAAAAAAAAAAAAAAAAAGTCAGATGAGTCACTTTCAAACTGCCAGTGTGAACAAGTCTAAACTCACATCTAAAGCACAGTCAGATCTCAATCACTGGTGAGTCTACATTTAATAAAATACATTTATTAAAATGTATTTTCCTCTAATTGGTCTAAAAAAATATGTAAAAATATCTGAAGTCATTGTAAGTAAAAATCCACTAGAACAGAACTCTCCTGCTGTGAGTTTATTATTCTAACTGAAGGTTTGTCAGGTTTTTAATGCTACAAAGTATCTATCACTGTAAACACTTTGTTACCTCATCCATCTCTGTCTCTCCTGATCCTATCTTCTGATTGGTCAGCAGGTCAAACAGGATCAGCGAGCCTGTTGGGGAATGTGAGGTTCCTTGATATTATAGGTCAAGATAAGCAAATCCTTTTGAAGATATAGGACTCCAAAAGGTGTCCTGTTTCCTAGACAGTTCCAATCTTTATTCAGGTGTTATGAACGGGTGTTGAAATAAATCCCATTTAAAGGAGCACATGTTTATAGGAGTATTTCCTATTGTTGAGTGTTTTATTCCACAAACACATTTGAGGCATATGAATGTGGAGTCAACATCTTTACAAAAAAATCCAGCTATTTCAGAACCTGAATTTGCCTTAAAGTACTTCCCAAAAGTGTTCATTGTTTTTGTAGAGAAACCTGTCCCTTTCAAGAAAAGTTAAAAGCAGATCCAAACCATGGTTCACTTTCAATCTATTGGAAATAACACCAAAAAGAAAGGCTGCAGACGAAAAGGCAAGAAAAACACAGCCAGTTCCGGATTGACTGTGGTTTAAGCAACTGGGGAATATATGCATGGCACAGGTCCGAAAAACTAAGTCAGATTTCTATGGAAACACATTGTCTGATTGTAAAGGAAATCCTGATGAATTCTGGAAAACAATTACAAGTTTATCATTGCACTTTGTTTGAAAAGATGGGAGGGGCCTCTATGTAAGACGAGAGAGGCTCTCTTCTGTTTTATTTACACAGCACTCCTGCAGAAACTTTCCACATATATTGCATCCCTCATTAAGGTTCAGAAAATGATTTACAGAACAAGAACTCAGGACCGGTTAGTACTAAATACGGCAGTTTTACTAAAGGTGAAACTGCTTTTACCTTTCTTGGGCCACAGAAGTTTAATAAGCTGCAAAATGAGCTCCAGCTAGAATGCCTAGTACCCATGAATGAATTTAAATCGCTTGAGGAGCCTGCCAGTTAATCATACTTTGATCTATTTTGTGCTGATTATTTAAATGTTTTCATTATGAATGATCATCATGTGTATTGTGAATAGGCCATTATTGTAAAACCAGAAAAGGAACCAAGCAAGCCTAGTTCAGCCAGTCCACAATTAAAAGTGATAAATGCTGTTGCCCTCACTGGATACGAACCCAGGGCTCCCACATGAGTGGCATTGTCTTTAACCACTACACCACAGTGCTATACATTTGCCAAGTCTTGTTATAGCAACTCGACATTTGATCATTTTCTCACGCATTAACAGCACGGTAGACCCCATTAAGTATTGTGTACCAATGACTAATGTTTCTTATTAAGTACCAATGACTAATCCTGATGAAGTTTTTGTCAGAACAAATCCGAATGAATAATTTGCTTTGATTGTGACGAGATTCAAACGCGGGACCTATTGATTGCAGGTCTGTGTCTCAAACCACTACGCTATTTAACAAGGGATAGTCAGTCACCCACTCACTCACTCATTCACTAAGATACATTCACTCTTCTTGGCCAGCTCCGCAAAGCGGTCCGGCAAAAGAAATAACCTGTTCTCAGTGGCTTGTCTGTTTAAGTGAAGGTGAATGATTCATAATGTAAGTGAAGGTAAATAATGTGTCTCACCCAGGCTGTGTCCAACCACAGACACTGCTCCAGTGAACTCTGGGTGTCTCTGCTTGAACAGTGAGTGGAGCCTGTTGACCTCTGAGGCCACCGTGTCCACTATGGTCTGGCAGTAAGTAGGACTGTTGTAGAAGAAGAGGTCCAGCAGAGTGTCATTGGTGAAATGTCTCAGACGACTGATACTGGGGAGCGTGATCCTCTGGATGTCCCTGGCAGAGGGGGAGAGAGAAGGGGATGAGATGGGATGGAGAGAGATAAAGAGAAAGCGATAAGACAAGAACGTGTGTGTGTGTGTGTGTGTGTGTGTGTGTACAAATATTCTTACTGGTCTACTCCAGTTGCGTCTCCATGCAGTGCACTGTGCCAGTCGACAGGCAGGAACTCAACTCTGCCCACCCTGCCCTCCTCCTGACCTCTCCTGTAATGGCTCCCCAACAGGGACAGGGAGGCGCTCCTGAAGTCATTGACTGCATGGCACATAGTGAACACACACACCACCCACAGGTCGTGTCAGTCACGGTCGCAGACGCACAAGAACAACACGGACACAACTCAAACTCACCACACTGTATGATGGACCTGAAGCGAATGTCACAGGCAGGGCCGATGCCATGAACCATGAACACCAGGTGGTCAATTTTCTCAGGTTCACCTGGATGACATGGGGAGGCCTTATTAGAACAGGACAAGGCTCCTGCACTCTCTCTCTCACTCCAGCACATACAGGCAACACACGCACGCACGCACCATCGGGTATCTCTGCCGTGATGTTGTCAACACTCCTCTTGACAGTGCGTGGACGCGTCTGCTCTGAGGGAGACGACACCCACTCGTCCTGCAACGTGATTGGCTGGTACTGCATGAACAGCTGACCATGTACAGGGGGTGAGGGGTGAGAGGTGGAGACAGAAAGAGAGTGACCACAGACAGCGAGGACCAGGCCTGAGGCAGACACTAGGCACATACGACAGTCCTCTGGTGTGGTCCGCTCAGCGTACTCACTTTAGGGTTGTGCAGGATGACTGTCTCTCCTGAAGGAAACTCCAGCTTCCTCTTCCACTCATCTAGAGTCACTGCTATCATATAGGCCTCCTGAGAGACAGACAGTCATAGAGACAGACAGTCATACAGACAGACAGCCACACAGACAGTCAGTCAGTCTTAGTGGTGGTGCGGCAGAACTACTATGGTTAGAGTAACGTAGATGTCTCACCTCCAGGCTGTTGCTGAACTCCTCAGGGTAGGGAACGTATCTGGTATCTTTGTCTCCCTTATAGAACCAGGTACAACGTCTGACCTCTGACGGCCTTTGGTCCCAGTACACAGCGTACCTCTGGCGCTCCAGCACGCGCACATCGTATCTCTCCCCTTCCACGGCAACCATCACCTCCTCGTTTCCACCTGTAACACAGACTTCAGTCAGAAGCAATTAGGATTTAAGTGCCTTCCTCAAGGGGCAAAACAAAAGAACAATGTTTGGGGTTTTTGGGGCGGGGCTTATCTAGTTATAAAGGTATCAAGGAAAGCAGACAAACTCACCTGACTGGAGAAGACAAAAAAAAATAACTCTCTCTGTTGAGTTTATAAAACCAGTAACGTTTATTTAAAGTATCCTTTAGTACAGAGTTCAGTATTGTCCTCAGCCCTGCTACAGGCACTATGTCACTATGTCACTATGCCACTATGTTCTCGAGGGCCCAAACCCTGTGTTATCCCCTCCATTTCTAGTCAAGGACTTATCCTAACTAGGTGACTGCAACTAACTACCAGGCTGACAAATTAAAAACAGATGTGTTTTGGCCTTCCACTAACAGTGTTAACAAGCCCAGGACTGGGTTATATCCCCCCCACTGCCCCCTGACTCACTAGTAGTGCAGGCCTGTTCCAGTCTCTCTGAGTCCTCTCTGCTGAAGGGGAGCCACAAGTCCTTGGACTCAATGCGGCGACAGTAAAACCAGTGGGGTTTTACAGGCTGGTAGAGGGGCTGGGCGGGATCCATGTCAACCAACTCAAAGGAAAAGGTGGAAGAAGGGGAGTTCTCGTTCAGCACACCAGACACCTGTTGGAGAACCACCATTACTATAATTTACATTTATTTGACCTGGTTAGCCTCAATTAAATCATGAATCTATTTTCCAAGAGGGACCTGGACAAAATAGAAGCACAGAAGTTACAGTACATAAAGTCACAATGTAAAATATAGATTATTACAGTTAGTAGTTATACTATTCATATATAGGTACAATGTAGATAAAGGGTAAAAATATTTACAGACGACTTGAATGTCTATCATAGATTTTATTATAGACATAAAATCAACCAGTCACTAGATTGTTTAATTTTTGTAATCTTTTGTGGCTCATTCCAGGTGGAGGGTGCACAGTACTGGAGTTTATTTTTTTCTACTTCAGTACAGGTCATAGACCATAAACCATCACCAAAATATTGTTTTGGGAGCACAAGCAATATTTATAATTAGTCAGCTGTACAATGTAAAAGTATAGATAAACTGGGATCTGCCTAAGAAGAGCCTTGCGAACAAAAATATACTAATTGCTTAATCACTGAAGGGCTAAAGAAGGCCAGCCCACTCACATATAAAGGATACAGTGATGGGTGAGAGATTTAGGGTTTGTAACAAAACTCAAAGCCACATGATATACCGTTTCAAACATGTAATTAGGACATGGAGGTATGCCTGTACAAGACATCACCATAAGCTAATACAGGCAGAAAGGTAGCAAGGAAAAACAGGAAAAAAACTATTTTAGATGTTTTTCACCAGACCCCCTATGTGTGGCTTAAATGTAAGACACTCTTCCATCAAAATACCCAAGTATTTGTAAGTGGTCACGCTCTCTATTTTTATGTCCTGCATAGTGACAATACTTTGGAGAAGATCAAAACATACTGTAACTGGCAGTGTAACAAAATCTGTTTCCACAAGTACATATGAAGAAACACTGGAGAAACAAAAGCATATTAATAACACTTAGCTCTGCCAAACTAAGTGCCGGAAGACAATAGAACCCATTCCCCAAGAAATAGGTAGGTAGCAGCATCACAACCTTTGACCTAGCTTGACCTACCTTCCTCTTCACAGAGCCTCTCCTGAATCACAGCTTTCTACCATTACAGCCAGGAGATCAATAATTAAACTGCGGCCAGGTAGGTCAGTCGTCCATTTTCCACGTGGATTGCACTGCTCACTGGAGATGAGCAGCAACGAGACCAGGACAGGCAAGTATAACAGAATAACGGACCGTTAACAAAGCCCTTTATTCTCTAATGTTATTCTCTGTATCACAACAAGCATCTCTTTCCCTCTGCTTTGCTCTCTTCCCCTTGTCTCCTCTTCTCTTCCCCTCTTTTATACTTCCCACCCAGCTGACCCAGTCCCTAGCTCAGTCCAGCATGTGAAAGAACTCTCTGTACCTCTGGGAGGGAGAGTGACGTCCTTCATGGGCTGGAATTCTGTATGCAAAAGGAGAAGTGGACTGCAACAGTGTTTCTGTAGCCAAAGCTTTAAATGCTGGATTTTTAAACTACCAATGTATGATTTTTACTGGTTAAATCTATCCAATTCACATCTAATCAGATAACAGAATGACTTCAGGAATTGACAAAGAATGTTCATGAAGGCTCTTCCTGTTTGCTATCCACACAGGAAGCCCTCTTTAACTAGCAACTGTGACACACTAGGTGACTAAAGCAACGGTTGTCTTTGAAGAAGACCAGCAGACACAGACTTGACCGGCTGGATTGGTGGGGCGGGCAGTGTCACAGGCTGAGGGGGCATGACATTACTGTTCACCCATGAGATTCTGGGAGTTTTTTGGTTAGTTCTTTGCCCATTCAGAATCTTAAGATTAAATTGGGTTTTGACCGCAACTGGCAGAGGCTCAAGCCTGTCTTTGTGGGAATAAGGACTTTCAGGGGATTTCTACTGGCTTACTGGAGAATGAAAATGGAGCCCCACCCAATACACATATAGGTAAATGCCAATGACTGTACACCTAATAATCATGCCCTTCCAGAGCACTACAGTAGAGCTCACTGGGTCACACACTCACCTGCTCCACAGGTGTGCTCCCATCCAGAGGTGTTTGTGCAGGTGTGTCAGACAGGTCCTGAAAAGTGATTGTGGGGGCAGGCCGAGTTGGCCCCCCCTCTGGCACTAGGCCATCTGACATCACCCTGGCTGTTCAGGCCTTCAGAAAGTGAAAGAAAGACAGAGATGGAGAAAGTGAGCAATGGGCATAGAGGTAACTGCAGTAGTATCATGTAAAGATGTAAAGATGAAAGACAAATAACAAAACCACAATGTAGGCTCTGAACACTACCTAGGTAGAAATACACAAAACTTAATTTGAACACCTGCTACACAAGGTTAACAATTACAAGGGCATGTTTTAAGTGTTTCTGTTGTAGACTGAAAAAAGAACATTAGTCAGGAATGTTACGTTAGCTAACTTAGTAGCTACATCAGCTAGCTAATAAATGAATGAAGATGGTTTATGCTTAGTAGACAATGAGTAATCAGATAACGGAATGCAAGCTGTCAAGCTCTTTCAAAAACCCGTGGCTAGTACCATTAAGTTAGCAACTCCACATAACGTCCTTAGCTTTGCTGCAGGTTTAGCTGTTCGCAAATTAATTGGTACTACATGCACAACCCGCTTACTGCTCTAGCTGCATCACTTGCAAAGTAAACGGACTAGCCTTAGTTAAAGCAGTGCCAGTGGGTGGCTAAACGTTTAGACTGTTGCAGCCAACTAGCGTTACGGGAAATGGGAATGCATACTGTATTAATACATTTTGAACTGACCTGCTTGTGCTGACCTGGTCAAGGTCGGACCGCCGGACAGGACACTCACATTACACTTACACTCTGACACTAAAGATGTCCCACACAGTCACCAAACACGGTTTATCTAACCACGGAGGGCAAAACAAAAATATGGAATCAACAAATATTTCGAAAACATCAACAAAACAGCTAGGCAGGATGTGCGGTCATCTCCGCTGTGATGTGCCCGCCCCCAAAAATCCCCTGACGTCATCAGTCAAGAGGCGAGATGTCACTTTTGGTAACTTTTTGTATAGATGTAAGGGACGGCCAGTCAGACGACTCTATGCGGAAGCCGATGTTTTCGAATCATTTAGTTACTTGTGTCATCGCCCAGAACACACTAGACCCTCTAAAATGAATCAATAATTTTCGTCTTATTTAAGCAGAGGCTCTATGTGTAGTTTCTGTTAAGCTTTGTATATCATACAATCAATACATGGGATTAATTCCAATTATTCTAAATGATCCAAGTCCTAAACATTATTTTTTTTCTTCCTGCATGCTGCCTGTTTATTGTTCTCTCCCCGGACATGTAAGACAAGGTTGACTATTTTCTAAGTCAATTATTTTTAGTAGCGATCTAGGAACAATTTAAAAACACCAGTTGGGGGTTATCAATATAGATAATGTGTTTTTTGCCGAGACATTTGTTTTTGCCGAGGTCTTACCAATTTTGACGCAATTAACTTTTCTGTAAACCTATGTAACATGACCTCAAAACTTATGTTCTTAAAATAGGTGATCACATTCGTTTTTTTGGGGTGGGAGTTTGCAATTGGAATGCTGACTGCAGGAATGTCCACCAGACACTAGCCTACCATAGGCCATATGTCTACCATAAAACGCATCCAACAACTGGAGACCACGTGTAAGCACCCCAGCCCAAGACTTTCCATCTGCCTTCTTTACCTGCAGAATCATCTATGACCAGCCACCTGCATGGACATTTTATGAGACTGTGGTTTTGCACAACAGAATACTTTCTGCACATACTGTCAGGAACCGTCTCAGGGAAGCTTATCTGCTTGTTTGTTGTTCTCCCCGGTATCTTGACCTGACTGTAGTTCAGTGTCTTATCTGATTTCAGAGGGCAAAAGCTTTTGTGAAATTTATAATTTAGGGCAAATTTTCTTTTTCACATGACTGATTTGATTATATGAACTGTAACTATGAACTGTTACTAGTTAAATGTTTGAAATTGTAACGTTGCGGTTATATTTTTGTTCAGTATATAATTTTTCATACCGCAAGAAGCACCTGATGCTGACAAATCTGCCTAGGTTCTGGAATGAAATTAAGACTGAGATGTCCTGAATCAAATTCTGAGCTGCATACCTGTCTGTCCATGCAGTGCATTTTACTCATTATGTTGGGATGATTGAAGCTAGTCCTGTATTTTAAGTCCTGTATTTTCAGTCTTATCTTGGTCTGATCAATCAATCAAGATTTAAGGAGTATTTAGTGCTGGAATTGGTCAAAACAGTTACTGATATTTACACAGAGACAAGTTACTGGTGTGTCATTACCTGTAGATTGACCTGTAGGTTACATAAATAGTGTTATTACTTGTACGCAGGCCTAGGATGACCGGTTAAATTGTATATTATTACCAGTAGAGCTTCAGGTTGCATCAAGTTGTGTGTGTTCTTCAAATCAGATATAAAACAGCCTTTCCTCTGAAACTGGAATGCTGGCCTACAGTGAAAATGATCAAATCAAGCATTCCTTTATTGAGCCTTTCACCAGAACACCTACCAAACATGCACGTCCAGCCCATGTAGCCATTCCTCCAGGCACATTCAGTGAGAGTCCCACATCCTTTATGCAAAGGTCAGCATATCTGCACATTTATGATTCCTCCATTTCTGGTGTGTCTTTGCGGTTACTATGACAGAAGGGCAGGTGGAAGCATAAGGACAGTGAAGAGAGCAAGAATGAGTGGACACACCCATTCAACACCTAGGTGAGGCATAGCATCTAGACAGTGAAGGAAAGAGACAGAAACAGGGAGTTTAGAAAAAGGGGGAAGGGCAGAGTTGAGCAATAGAGGGTGTGGTTATCTTCAACAGGGAAAACCGATAAGCAGAGCTAGTTTCATGGCGTTCATTGCGGTTTTTCCACTTACAAACACAAACAGCACATACACCTACTCCACTAAACACACCCACGTCCAACCCGACCAGACAGAGAGGAGAGAGGGAGAACTGCACGCCTGAGCGATTCACTGCCAGCACAGAGGAAAACCAAACAACAGAGTGAGGGAACCAGGCTGTAGACAAGAACAAGAAACAGACATGAAGGACAAAGCAAAGAGAGATCAGAGAACTTCAGGTGAGAAACAACAACTGTTCAGCTTTGCTCTGATGTCTGGTTTTCCCACTCTCTACTCTGTTACACGTCTTTCCACTTCCTTGTTTTTCCTTAGTTTTACTCTGCGGTTCCAGACTGCCCAACAGAGGGCTGTTGTAGCTCTGCTGTAGCATGGTGCTAGTCTGGTTCTCATTCACTCAAACTGTAGTCTTGCCAAATGGGCTGGTCTGACAAAGCCAGCTCAAGGAGGACTGACTGTCTGTCGGGAACAAACTTCTCCTTTAGGGAACAATGACTAAAGTCCTGTTTAGTTTTGAACATTGCCAATTATTATGCCATGTTGAGTAAACTGAAGGAAACGTCTTGTGAGTGTTCCTCTAATTTTTGAATTAATATGTCATCGTGTCATTCCTAAGATGTGCAGTGATTTGGTATGAAAGCTGTAGCCTATCCATTCTGTCTTCATCACACCACGTTGTCTTGCATGCTACACTTTATTGTTCCTTTATTGCGCGCACACACACTCACACACTCACACAGTCATTTGAATGAATTCATACCTTTGTAGGGAGTAAAGGTGTGTGTGTGTGTGTGTGTGTGCCAGGTGGGGGGAGCAGGTTTCCACTAAGTTGAGCCCCTGTTAGAACGCGTATCACTTGGGGCAACCAGATGAATGACAGATGATTATCTATAAACTCAGCTGTAGAGGTTACCTGTAAGGCTGGATGCTGAACCATTAATATATGTATAGCCAGAGCTGAGTTGTCAAGATGGGTTGGGCTCAGGTCTAAACTGATGAAGGGAGAGTTCAGCCTGGAATATGAAGTGTGAAGCTCAGGGTATAACCTCCAAAGTTGGGCTTATAGTTTCGAGTTAGGCCAACCCAGACACATATAGGCAGGCATGTAAAAGTGCTTGTTCACTCTCACTTAAGCACACTCACTTCACTGTTAAGCGCAACATTCACACACTTACTTTTACTCAACAAAATGTACATGTTGACCTGAAATCCAGCCATTCTTGTGAAACTTCATCAGGTAGGAATGTTGGAGGCTGGATGCTAATGGGGCATGAGGAGGGGATGTGCTGTCCCTCTGTGAGACTACTTGGCTGAAATATTTCTGTGTTATTTGAAAGAGAGGAGGGCAAATGGTTTTGGCTTCAAGTCTGGTGGCTTTCTTCCAGTGGAGCGGAGGGGAGTAACTCTATTGGCTGCAGTACCAGCCAATCACAACACAGTATTGTTGGATGCAGGGTAGCTTATAAGAAAAGGCCCCTATTATATTCTAATTACGGATGCAGAGTCATTTACCATATGTAGAGTGGAGCGCGCTGCAGCACTTAGAGTAAAGCTCTGTGCATAGAAGATAATTGTGTGTGTGTCTGTGTGTCAGTGCATGTGTGTGTCGGTCAGTGTGTTTAGTAATTCACATGCCAGTGTCAGGTGTGGCAGTCCCTGCTCCGAGGCAAATACTGTCAGTTCAGACACACCCCTGACACATACTAGGTCCTGCTCTTTCTGTGCACACAACGAACACACATACACACGCTCGCACTGACAGATGTGAGCTTGTTCATCAGTTGGGGCCCCTCTCCCTTTCCTGTCTATATCTAAATGGCACACTACATACACACTGTTACACAGCACATTATAGCTGGCTAGTGTGTCTTCACATTTTCACATATAATATTTTCAATCCCAGTGCAACAGAATGGTGTAATAAATAATGTTTTGTTATAACATTTGAGCATGTCCTGGGGTTAGGATTAGTTCTACATGATCTGATTCACTTGTTCATTCTTTAATCAGATGCACTGACACTAACCAATGGGAAAACAGCTGCTGGTATGAAGCAGGAAGACGATACATCATTTCCAGTGAAGATCCAGGGGGCGGGAGTAGAACCATTTGAGCTGCAGGTAAAACACAGTGCAACTAATGTATTCTTCAACGCGGAGGCTGGACCAAATAGAACCCAAAGCCACCTGTCCTCTAGCCTCATCTGAAGGGACTGATGCAGTGTGGTGTGTCCTATATCCATCCAGCAGGCTTCCAGAAGTGTCCAAATATTTGCTTTTAGTCCCACCAAGATCCAACAGGTGAACTGTAGGTTGGACCGCTTGACTGTCGAAACCTTGGTAATGAGTTATTGCATCGGTGCATCCACAAGGTGTATCTCTTTTATTTCCTGAAGAGGGATATGGAATAGTAACACAACTAGTATGGACCCACAGTGAGGTTGGAACAGGTGGTCAAATGGGTCCAGAATGGACATCGCATTTGTTCGTGTCAGACTAGCCACTCTCAATGTGCAAGTCAAGATAATAATGAGTAATAAAGCGAAGTTCACCGACATATTATTCTGTTTCTTCTGTTTATTTCTGCAGGTCCATGGTTTCTGGCTGGTTCAGGAGGCTGTGATGGCAGTGTTAGGGAGAGAAGAGGTGTGTCCTCGCTCCAACCTCTCATTGGGTCTTTCCGGGATGACCCTAGATCCTCTAGCAGAGCTGCAGAGCATTAAGAGCCTCAGACCAGGAGCCACGCTGCGCCTAGTGGAGGGTAGGAAAAGACCTGCACTCCCTTGCATTTACCCACAATACATCGCTTATGAATTGGTCCTCAAATTACACCTTTTCCCTTAATAGTGACTTTCGTCTGACAGGGCGTACTACATAAACAGTACAATTTGGGCCGGGCTGTTCAGTCTCCCCCTTCCTTTCTTGCTTTCCCTCTCAACCACGGATGACTCAGTGGACTTCAAAGCCTTGTCTGAGATGAGGACCTCAAAGCTGGCTGAGCACAGGGATAACCTATCTACCAACCAGTTAGACTGCTTTTCTTTTCCGAATAGGAAAATGCCTGGGGTAATCCCAGCAGCGGGGCAGGTCTATTCCTGTGTGCGTGTGGTAGAGAGTGCAGCAAAGAGGGTGGGTGTGGGTGTGTGTTGGACAGGCCAGTGCCTGTAGAACCCACCATGGTGATCATTTGAGTTCGGCTCCTCTGTCCTCCAGAGCCGTACTCCCCACGGTCTGCAAGAGTTCATCTGGCTCGTGTGCTGGAACTTCTGAGAGCAGTAGGACCAAATGATGCTCTCACAGAAGGGCGATCACCTACTGTACTAGACACATTGACACACAGATACTCCTCAGGTAAGCAGACATGACAAATTCCCTTACACATACATCATATTTTCATCACTTTGAATCATAATGTGAGGTCATTTTAGTGAATTTTGGGCCTGGAAAGGTAGAAACACAAGTAGAGAAACAGACTGTTACGAGACACACTTGTGTCATATTACAGGGGTAAGTGTTCATATCCTGCTTGAAGGATCCAATTTTCCTCTCTTTCTGCATTTCTGTAGACTTCCCTGTCCCATCCAATGGGAAAAGCCTAAAGCGGTCGTCGAGCAACACAAAGGCAGAGCCAGCCAATCCGGATGGAGCTCTTCCTGAGTACATCCTCCCTGGAGTGGCTGAGAGACCCCTACTGGCTATGCTGCCTCACAAAACCCAGCCAACGGTGTGTGTGTGTGTGTGTGTGTGTGTGTGTGTGTGTGTGTGTGTGTGTGTGTGTGTGTGTGTGTGTGTGTGTGTGTGTGTGTGTGTGTGTGTGTGTGTGTGTGTGTGTGTGTGTGTGTGTACCTGTACGCAGGTTTTCTATACTTGTGGGGACCAGAAATACAAATACATAACCCTAATCTTAGCCATAACCTCAATACCAGAACCTTTATTACTAAACTTAACACAGCAAAACACCTAACCCTCAACTTAACCATTAATGCCTGAACCTAAAAGTAACACCAATTCCATCACTATGCCCAATGATATGTTTTTCCCTAAACCTAACCCATTTTTTTCTGGTGTGGACCTACCAAAAAAAAACTCCTGGGGACCACATTGTCAGGACTGACGATCTTTACTATCTCTTACATAGACCTGGATCACACCTGGATCTGAATCACCCTTCCTTTACTAACTGTGCCTCTTTCCTCAGGTTCCCAGTTTTCTGCAAGACCTAACGCTCAGCTGCTGGAACCCACCCCCTGGACACAGAAAAATACAAGGGGACTTCTTGTACATCACCGTGGCGACACTGGAGGGACGCACATGTGACATCACATCCTGCCCACGAGGATTTTTTCTGAATAGGTGAGGTTCTCAGGTATTGTAGGCACACATGGTATTTCTCATATTAAAACAGGATTACATGATAGGGAAGAGGAGGGCAAACCTTTTGGCTCAGGGGCCACCCACCCCTGTGATAGGGTGTTGTAAATGGCCAAAATAGCACAGCTAAGTGCAGTTCTTACTCTAAACGCAATGCAGAGTACATGGATACAGTCCTTAACCATCTTCACAACATTATATTCTTTGTCACACTGGTGGTACGCGGTCACAGATACCAAGATATTCAGCCACTTAACATTCAGGGTATGCACCGTCAGGTATATCATGTTTTTAAACAGTTTGGCTAATTAGGTGGTGTGCAGTTATGATTCTGAAGCCAAGCCGGTCTGTTTGGCCTTGCTAAACCAACAACCCATCTACAGAAGCATTGATAATGGCGTGTGTGTGTTCCAGGTCTACAGTAGATGTGTTTGACCCTCGGCCAGCCTCTTCCTCACCAGTCTGCCACTGCCTTACTGACCTGCTCTGTCACATCAGCCCTGGCTTCAAACAGGCCCTTTCCGCTCTCCGAGCCAGGTAAGAGAGACACACATACAGCAACCGTGTTCTTTTTGATTCATGTGATGTTGCGTCATATGCACAATGTGAAGTGTCTGCCCGTCCTCTGTAGGCCCCAGCCGTCTCCAGCTGAAGTAATGCCAACTCCCTACCGCACACTGAGCTGGCTGGGTCCCCCATCAGCCTCCCACAGGAACACACTGAGCAGGCTGGGACTGGATCCACAGTCTGAAGGACAGGTCTGTGACACTCATACCAACTACAGTAACATCACATCATTAAGTGGGTGTTTTTTTTTGTTGTAGTTCACACAGTTCTATATCGTGAAGCTTTGCCCATAGGGGCTTTGCTCCTATTGGTTTACCCTCTCTGCCAATAGGCAGTCACTGAACATTTTTATATGCAAATAGCACCTCTCATGGCCATCTGCCCCATGGCTATAAAAGAGGTCGTCACACCCCAATCAGCCTCCCTAATTTCTTTCACGAGAAAGTTTCGATTTATGCAATTTGGTGATTCTACAATAGCCAAGGATGGCTTCACCTTCTTCAGCCGCTGGAGCGGCTTCATCAGCAGTAGCACCCCGGCCTCTGACTCTGTCATACTGCCTCTGGACCCGGCTGAGGACACGCATACATTGCGCTGTGCGTGTCTTGGGCCGCTGCACGCTCGTGAGGGCGCTACTGAGGAGCCTGGGTGCACCGCCTGCGCCGCCCTCCCCTTACAGGTGAGGATGGAGCGGCTTGCATTTTTCACTGAGGAGGTCCCTCTCGCCGACGTCGTCTCTCTCCTCTCCGAGGAGGACTCCTTTCAGGAGTTTGAGGCGCCGGCTGAGAGGACCGGCCGGGTGACGGCTCAGCCCACCTTGGGAACTGTTCCCCCCCACGCTCGGCTGAGCAGGTGCGGCGGCGTTCCAGCTCTTCCTCTTCGGGGGAGGAGGAGGCTGTCTTTCGGAAGGAGGAGGAGGCGTGGACGCATTGGCTCACCGGTCGTGGCCGAGAGTACTGTTGTACGCGTTTCCCCCTCTACAGTGCGTTCTCCCTGTCATGTCTCGGGGGCGGTCAGAGGGGTTGTCACTCATACTGATCGCCCCCTTTTTCCCGGGTGACCTGTGGTTTGCGGAGGCGGCCCAGATGGCGGCCATGGGGCGTGGTCGCAGGCGAACTGCTCCATCAGGGCGTTCCCTGTACTGGGTCAGCCGCTGCGGGCTTGGCTCCTGAGAGGGCCAGGCTGCGGCGTCAGGGACTGACTGCGGAAGTGGTCGCAACCATTCAGGGAGCGAGGGCAGCCTCGACGTCGGCTATCTACTCTAGCCGCTGGGGTATCTTTGCCCACTGGTGTGAGGACGCGGGGGTTGACCCCCTCTGTTGCGACGTGGGCAGAGTCTTTTTGAGCAGCAACGGTCCCCTGGCACGCTCAAGGTGTACGCGTGTGCGATCTCGGTGTGTCATGAGGGTTTCAATGGAGTGTCTGTGTTTAGCCACCCCTTGGTTAAACGGTTTCTGGCCTGGTCCCGCCGTTTACGGCCGGTGGCCCGGCGGACGTTGCCTCAGTGGGTTTTGGCTTTGGTTCTGGAGGCGCTGTGTGATGCGCTGTTCGAACCGATTGATCAGATACCGTAGCGGATGCTGTCCCTTACAACGGCGCTTTTGTTGGCTCTGACCTCTGCTAAGAGGGTCAGTGACCTTTGTGTGCTGTCGACGCAGCCTGGCTGTCTCTCCATTAATGGTGATGGCAGCAGGGCCGTGTTGCTCCCTAACCCGGCTTTTCTGCCCAAGGTGATCAAGGTGTCGTTTCGTTCCATGAAGATGGTGTTGTGCCCCAATTTTACTTGCGTGACATGGCCTCAGGCACGTTGGCTCACTCTGTGCTCATTGTGGCTGAGTCTGGGATGTGAGTTGGGTCCGTTGAGCTACTGGGACGGGCGCGATTGGCTTGGGTCCGTCCGCTGCTCCGTTGTACCTGTGCGTTTTTGTGTGTGACGCTCGCATTGTTTGCTTGAGCGTCTATTTGTGCGCCAAGTCCGGGTCTCGGCATGTTCCATGGGCTGGCCTCGGACGCTCCGATTCAGTCGGGACTGATTGAGGAGGTGCCGGTTGGGTTGGTGCTGTGTGTACATTCGGTTGGGGGCTTTGGTCAGCGCTCATCCGTATGTGCTTAGTGTGAGCCGGATGGAAGCGGCTCAGTGTCATGGTTTCCATGCCTGGGCCGTCCTGTTTGGCACTAATCTCTTGGTGAGGTGGGTGACAGGCAGGGAGTACATCTTGGGATTTGTTATTTTTGCAAATGCCAAGTAGCATGCCTTTTTTCTGTGTGACGAGCTGTGTGGTCCATGTACCTGCCACAAACAAGTACTCATTATTCCTAGCCTGCTGTAAAGCAGTCCTTCCAGTGTTTAAAAGGCTAGTCCAAAATTGTGATGTTTTCATGAAATAATTACAAACACGGTATGGGGCCTTAAGCAAGGCCTTACGACAGACGGTGGGGAAAAAACAATGGATGACTAACTGAATAACTGGTGTTTGTGATGTGTAGGCTCCAGACTGGAACGAGGAGCTGCAGGCAGCTAGAGATCTGCCTCAGAGGAATCTGGAGGAGAGACTACAGAGGGACAGAGCTCTACTGCAGGTAAATCCTTTTGGAAGTACCCACTCCTCACAAGCTGTAATTGTTGCTTCAAAACGAGGCATGTTGCAGTGCTTCAACTATGAGACAGTTGAGAAATGTCTCGAAAGTACATTGTTCTCTCATCACTCCCTCTCAGGTTAACAGCGCCTTTGTGTGGGCGGTGGCCCAGGGGGCGGAGACGGTTGTAGACGGCTGTGTAGAGCCAATCAGTGGGAGTCCTGATGACCCAGCCTTCCTATGGGGTGGGCTGTTCATGAGCCAGGGAGGGGCAGGGGTGCCACTAGGGGGTGAGAGGGGACGCAGGTACGGTCTTGATCTGCTTGTCTTCAGTGGACTTCATTGCATGAAGGCAGAGAATGCCCAGGGTGTTTGTGCTGTCCACTGTGTTCACCAATCTTCTATTCCCTCCCAGGGCGGCTCAGAGGCTGGAGCTGAGTGGCATACAATCCTACAGTGACCTGGAGGGGGCGCTCCAGGGCCTCCACACCCTGCCCACCGCTGTCGTGGACTACAGAGGGATCCGCCTGTCTGCCCAGGGCCTGGCTCCTGGTCTGGAGGTCCCTGAGCAGAGCCAGGGCCCCTCTGCTCCCGCCAGGTACATCTCAGTAACAACAAGAAACGTTTGCTGTAACATGCTCATCCGGTTGATTTGTGTCATTCGTTTACATTTTTCTTCTTATGAACAAACAAATGACAAACAGGCAAGGAATTATAGCGTGTGATTTGTTTAGTTAGAACAGTGCTCGCACCAGCAATTAGTATTTGTAGGGAGCATACAGGACACACCTACCATCTCTCTGTCTCTCCCCCAGGGGCGTTCTGTATGGGGTGGGTGCAGGGCCTCAGGAATCCCCCCACAGGCGTCATCTTCTGGAGCTGCTAGCTCAGGCTGCTAAAGGCCTCAGCCTGCAGAGACACGCTGTAATTGGGCCCAACGGCCACCAGGTGCCGCTGTTCACTGCACTGGATGCTAAGGGGCTGCTGGGAGCCGATGGGAGGTTCTACTTGCTAGACCTCTTCAGGACCTTGCCGGCGGATGCCAACTACTGCCCTGAGGGAGGGAAACCGAGGGAGGAGGAAGAGGAGGGGAAGGACGGCTGGCCGGAGAAGTATCAGATCACAACAGGTCTGCCGAAGAGCTTCGCTCATGGCCTCTGCAGGCTGAGGCCAGAGCTGCTGCAGGCCTTCATCCAGAACAAGTCAGTAGTGTACACTTCTAGTCAGTTAGATCACAAATATTCCTACAGTGTATGTGGGAAATCCTACAAAAGTTTACACAAATGCTTTATATTGTGTCAATATATTTGTATTGTTGTCCCCTCTGTTGCAGACAGTCCCAGTTTACTCAACGCTGCAAAGAAAGAATGGAAGAGAATGGTGGGGTGGAGGAGTGTGTAAAAGCAGGTGAGGAAAGACATCCTTATTTTGACTCCGGTTTTCCCGACTTTAAATATTTTGATCAGGGTTAACATAATGTTGTGTGCTTGTTTCCAGGTGACTCTCGAGGGACCGATGCAGTGAGAGGTGCTTGTAAAGACGTGGGCTCGGTCAGTGACATCATCTTTGAAATGCGCTTCAACCCTAGCGTGTTCTCCCCAGGTATCAATCCAACCAACCGCTCAACCTCATACTGCTTCTTCCCAGCCCCATGAACACGAGTGAAAGAAAACCCCACTGATGTGACATACCTGGGTGTAAAGATGTCCCCTCTCCCTCTGTGTTCAGATGTGGCGTTCCCCAAGATTGACAGTGAGGCCATTAGGCTGCAAGAGAGACTACTTAGAGAGGCTGCCGCCTCCATCATTACACAACAGATACCTGCCTTCGTGAGTGGAGCTCTCTATTCCTTGAGTTGTGTTGTCAACTGTAAGTTATAACCTCTCTCTTTATCTGTGTGTGTCTCAGATTAAGGGGTGCCTGCAGGGTAGCGAGGTCCCTCTAGATGCTGCTACACTGAAGCAGGCTCTGCACCAAAAGGGCATCAATCTCCGCTATCTCGGCCAACTGACCAAGGCCATCAGCCAATCAGAAAAAAAGGAACAGCTCAGACACATAATGGTCAGGATGAAAAGTCAACAACACTCAGCCATTTGGACTCATCCATTTGTTTATTCATCCGCCCAACACAACAGGGTTGTTCTAAAGGTCATGCTCCCACCTTCTCTGTTTCAGAGGTTGGCAGTTGGAGAGGCTGTGGTTCGTTCAGCAAGAAGGATCTTCAACAACTTTCTTCAGGTACTGAAATGTAAATCTTCATCACAGTATTAAATAGCCTGGGATCAGTTCCCTGGATTGGGCAAATGAAAAACATGCAACCATAGCAACCTCGTCTCCTCTGTCCATAGGGTGTGGAGATGTCCAGTGTCGCTGCAGCTGTCAGTCACTTCCTCTGCTGCCTATTAGTTGCCCATTACAGCTCCTCCCCCTCTGGGGAGGAGCCTAAGAAGAGGTCAAGGAGACGGGGTCGTGGAGGAGCAGCTTCCGAAAATGCGGCCTGGAGTGCATTGACTGGAGCCGAGCTCTGGACGTTGATATGCCAGGACGCAGCAGAAGCCTATGACATCACTAATGGCCTGGGGTTGGCACATTTAATAATTATTTATCGCTCCATCAGTCAACCAATTAAAGTAGCAATATTTTTTGTGAAGTTTCTTAAGTATAATTCATATAATAGTCCAGGTTGTTACAGTCTGGTGTTTCTGGGTTTATAGTTCCACTGCTGACCACCTGGTAGAGACATATGGACTGCAGAAGGTCTCCTTGCTTAGAGAGTTCAGTTTGAAGACTGGAATACAGGTATATACACACACACACACACACACACACACACACACACACACGTAACAGAGGCCAGTGAGTACAGTGCTGTGCAATGAGTAAAAAGCTCACTACGCGATATCTAAGGGACGCTCTAGCGACAGACGCTAGAGCCCATGGGTTTGCTAGAGTGCCCAACTCCCATCCTGAGGACCTGGGTGCCCGAATAGGACCTGTTACACACACACACACACACACACACACACACACACACACACACTTACTAATCCTAACCAGAAGCTAACCTTAATCTCAATTAGCTAACATTTATACTGATATATAAACACTTAACCTAGACTTAACGCCTAATCACAACTCATTTAATCACTTCTAACCCAACTTCTCACCTAATTCAAACACCTTCCCTTGAGGCCTCACCATCTTTATATTTCCCTCAGCTACGACTGAGAGAGTACTTCTTCGACAACCGAACCAAGGCTCCTATTGGTTCAGACGATGTGCTTAACGTCTTTCCTGTGGTCAAACACATTACCATGACGACGCATGATGCCTCACGAGCATTCCAAGCTGCTCAGAGTAGCATTCAGAAAGGTGAGGTGGGCAGGTCACTGCTTAGTTCAATACACCTGTCTATGGTTAGGGAATGTGTTTCTGTCCCAGAGACTAGCGGATGTCCTGTAATTTGTGTGTGTCCCCGTTCCTGTGCTCCAGGTATGATGGACCAAGCATATGAGCGTCTGAAAGAGGCAACGTACTTGTTTGGCCGCGTGTGTGACGACCTGAACCCAGAGGCCTGCTCCTGTCTCAGCCTGTTGGCCAGAGTGGCTTACCTACAAGCCCTGCCTGCAGAAGTATATACATACACCCCCCCATCATCTTAGATTGTGGAATGTAAGGCATAGGCTTGCAGGGTGGTGTAACTGACTATGATCATGTGCCTCTACACCCACCCTCCCACCCACCCAACCAGGCCCGCAGTGTCCAGCTGAAAGCTGTGGTCATCAGTGAGAGAGTCCTGGGCTTTGACCACCCCAACACTATCCAACAGTATGTAAGTACCTAATGATCATCCACTACTCTGATCTAAATCAACACTGTCCACAGAGGAACTCAAAGCGATGAATGAACAGGTTTGCCTTTGTCATCATTAGAGTAATACCTAGCTGAGTGAAGAATGTGTGTTTATCCTATAGGCTCGGTTGGCGGTGTACGTGTTTGCAGGAGGAGAGGCTGCTCTAGCCCAGAGGTGTCTGTTCAGAGCCCGTCTACTAATGCTCACAGTCCACGGAGAAGACCACCCCTACACTGCAACCCTGGACGTATGTCTGCCATTGTCCAAACCTACACCGGGAGTCTGCTAGGGGTACACCACTACATATCCCTAACCCCAAGATCTCTGCTCGGCTAGAAAACACTGACTCTTTCTCTCCATCTCTCAGAGCTGTCTAGGTTTGATATTACCAAGTGAACAAGCAGGGCAGTTCCTACAGAGCGCGCTCAAAATCAACACTTCTTTCTTCGGCCCCACCAGTGTGCACACCGCTCTCAGGTGCCAGTCGTTCAAATACTTTTTAAACTGAACTAAGCATTAAACAGATTCAATAATCAATTAACTAAATATTCCACCCTCTCTTTCCAGTCAACATCTGTTGTCCCAGTGGATGTGTGGAGTCGGAGACTATCGCTCCGCCATGAAACACGAGAAAGAGGCTCTGTCTGCCTTCACCAACCTGGTCAGCACCTGCGATGTGTACTTTTCTCCCTACCATAACAGGACCAAAATGCAACAAACTGTCCTGACATTACATGAAACATAGTGAAAGTCAGGACTTTGTAGTTGTTGACTTTTGAAAATTATACATGTGGATAGTAAAACCTCAACTTCACCCAAAGGAAAAAGGATATATCCCGTTTAGGGGTTAGCTTTGGAGTAAAATGAAAATAGGGTATGGGTTGACCTTACAGCTAGGTAAAGTTATTGAGATTAGGGAACATGGATTTCGGTTTTTCACAGAAAACTAAAACTAAACTAGACTGTAACCCTGTTGTCTTTCCTAGTATGGTGAAGACCACCCCCAGAGACGCTGTAGCTACGAATATTTACGTTCCATTACCCAGCAGGCAGTGCGTGTGGAGCGTTCTCTGAGACAAGGTGGAGATCCTCTCACAGCTGAGGTAATTTACTATTCTGTTCTCTTTGCATTTAAAATAAGGTTCAGAGGACATTTTCATAATGTCCATCAAGACATTGTCCTTTTATTAAGTGACCCGTTCTGTCTGTCTCTGCCAGGGACAGTCTCTGTCCCCATCAACTGAAACGGTTCTGGAGCAGCTGGCCCTGGTCACAGGCATCAGGACACCAAGCCACAGGTGATACACCAGACAAACACTGTATTAACATATATGTATCAGAATATGTGAGTGGAGTGAGCCATCCCAAATCCAAGTCATTGCTCACAGAATGGTTGTTACGCACCGCTCCGGTTATTTTACATAACTTAACATAACATTGTTGATTATATTTAGTGTTAAAAAACATAAATTTTTCTTGAATTCATTACTGAATTGTGCTCAACTGTCACAGCTGTTAGACAACTTTAGGACTGTTACAAACTTAGACGATTAGCATTATGCAATAATAAGAGCCTTATTTAACGCGGATGAAGGAAATTATTCCAGGCAGAGCATATCCATTGCAGCCAGACAGATCGGCACACTAACATTTTGGAAATCCACGTTCTAGACAGATTATGCATGGCCCACTCCACACCAATGTTCTGATGTGTGCTATTAGGATTCAAGGTGCAGACATTAATCTACATATGGACGTGCTCTCTTAGTGACAGACTCCTGGAGTTCAAACAGCAGCTGATGAAACAGAGAGAAGCAGAGAGAGCAGCATCCAAGGCAGCTGACGCCAAAATACACAACACAAGCAGAGAAACAGTGAACGGAGAAGCACCAGAAACCTCTGAAAGAGAGGTAGAAGAGGCTGGGGCAGTCCAGGACACCATCAATGTAAACCAAGAAGAACTCCCAGAAGAGGACGATCAAGGGGAGAACACTGTCAACAATCAGACAGTAAACAGCCATCAACTGGCCACTGAGGGGACCATACAGAACAACCCAGTAATACAGAGTGGAGAGGTAGTGAAATCCTGTGAAAGAGATGGACATGAACACAGAATCTCCCCGGAGGACGCAGACCTTATGTCTACAGAGGAAGTGGAAACCAAGCCAGTCATAGCGTGTATAGACGAGAGTCAGACACAAAATGGAGGTTTGGTATCTGAAGGAAACAAATCAGACAGGAAGGTGGAGATAGCCAATGAGAAGACAGGGTCAGATCAGGTCTGCAGTGTCAATGGAACACTGAGCACCAATGAGAAGACAGGGTCAGATCAGGTCTGCAGTGTCAATGGAACCCTGAGCACCAATGAGAAGACAGGGTCAGATCAGGTCTGCAGTGTCAATGGAACACTGAGCGCCAATGAGAAGACAGGGTCAGATCAGGTCTGCAGTGTCAATGGAACACTGAGCGCCAATGAGAAGACAGGGTCAGATCAGGTCTGCAGTGTCAATGGAACACTGAGCACCAATGATGATCAATCATCACAGCTTCAGGAGGTCGTTGGGGAGACCTCGATAACCATATCAAAAGTAAACCTGGTCACAGCAGAGGGAAAGATGCTAGCTAACGGAACAGTGTTGTCAGAGGGAGGATTGAGTGAAGAACAGACCATCCTTAAGAGGTTGGCAGAATAAATGACAGGAGAAGTAGTTGGAGCACAGACAGCTGGGGAGGCAGAGCTGATGATTCAGCTGGATCAAAAGTCTTCCAGCAGAGTGGTAGAGGATGAAAAGAGAAACAATGAAAATGAAAAGAATATAGAAGTAGACCACCACACCATTCTCCTTGATCGGGTGGATTCTTTATTGATATTGGGCGAGGGCTAGACTTTGAGGTTCTATTTTCCACAAAACATTTTACTCCATTGACTAGTGTTTTTTCATACTGCCACTCCAAGCCAAAAAACACTACACTTTAAATGTATTAATTCAGAACCACTTGTATTTTAGTATACTAATTTGTAGTTAGGTACTATTCAAAAAATTATAAATATACTTACATGTGTTTAAATTAACCCTCTTTCTACCCTTTAGTATACTTATAATACATGATTGGAAATAGCATTTTAGTACACTTAAAATACTAACATTAACACACTAAAGTATAATCATTTCTATGTAAATATTATTACAATATTATTTAGTGTACTACAGTACAACTTAAGTGGTTCCAAAATAATACACTAAGTATACATCTTATTTGGCTTGTTGGTATTTAATTTAGTAACAAATATATTGTTATGACAGCTTAAAACCAAATGCCAACACTGACTCAATGTATCCAAAATAAAATCAGTCTACTGCTAGTTGTTTTTTTTGTTACATTTTTATAAATGGTATTAATTTCCAACAACCACACAGTAAGTTCCACCATCTTATCTATTCAACTCACTGGAAACCAAAGAGTACTTGATTAATACTGCCTTTGAACTGTTCATCATCCATGCTGCCCCATTCCCACTCAGTTTTGTGAGTCTCTCTGTATGATCTCCAGATCAGGGCAGTGTAGGTATTGGGGCTCCGGTGCCTCATCCCAGGTGGATTGTGGGACATTTCTGAGGCTGCTGGGATTAAATGTGATGAGGGCAGTGTCATTGAAGACGTCCAGGAGTCGGGAAGGGCATGGGAAGGGCCACTCCTCACACATACACACAGCCTGACACAGTGGGGGGGTTAAGGGTCAAACAGGATAATTCTGTATATAGCTCTACTGTATTTCTGCAATCAGGGACTGATTCAGACAGGACACCAACAAACTACCAGTTAGAAATAAAAAATAAATGTTTGAGACCTTTGGGACAAAAGGTGAAGAGCCCTGTTCTACGCCCTCTACTTTCTGCTGAACTTACTGTGAAAGGATACCTGTGCTATGTAGCTGTAGTCTCTCTGGAGTTCCCTCTGAATCATCCTGAAGGAAAAACCATCATAAAGACAAGCTCTCACACAAACACACAGGTTCTGCAGGGTAGCCTAGTGGTCAAGGGCCTGGTTGTAATCCCTGAGCCAAAAAGGTGAAAACCCCTATAATTCTGTTCCTGAGCAAGACAGCTGACACAAATGAATCCCAGGTTGTTGTTGTAAATAAGAATATGTTCTAACAATGTTCATAGTATACTTATCTGGTAAAATAAAAACATACCTGTCCTGTATACCAGCAAAGCTGTTTCCTATGATAGTCAAACGAGGCAGTGCATCTGAACTCCAGTTCTTCCACAGAAGGTTGTTGTAAAGAGCCTTCCCACAATGCATCAGGTAGAAAAGAGTTGGCCTCAACACCGCTCGCTTCCCCTCCTGATGACAACATACACATAAGTAAAACAGTATTTAATTAGTCCATGTGCAGATACTAAAAGTACATTTTTACACACAAAACATACCTCGTTCTCATTGAGCACAGTGAGGCCAAGCTGCCTCAGTACATCCCTCTCCCCTGGGGAGAACACTGGATCATACACACTACAGCGCTCAGTGGGGATCTAGAAAGGAATACAGAATTATACAGTGCAATCCATAAGTGTTCGGACAGTGACGCAAGTGCTGCTGTTTCGGCTCTGTACTCCAGCTTGAGTTTAAAATTATACAACGACTGACAACACAAGTCAAGCTGGCCATCATAATGAAGATATTTTAGAATAAACTGATTAGTGAAATAGCTAAAACATGAGATTCTCCAAAACTCATCTGCTTTGAACATTAAGAAGAAAAAGCACTGGATAGGTCTACCTGGTAGACTAGGGAAGACTTTAAAAGTGGATAAACAAAGAAAGATCACCATGTGATCACTAGCAAGGAACGTAGATTTTCAAAGCAATAAGTTGAGGCTTGTTGCCGATCATTGCTGTTGGGCTCGTTGGCAATCTTTTGAAAATAGACGACTCCAGATATCTAGTCAGAGATCTAAGTAATCTGAAACAAAAGAATAAGGTGTGACTGGTGGAATACAGTGAAACTGTCTATTAAGTACCTTTAGTGATTCCAGTAGCAATAGCAGCATGGCTAGTTGGTAACGTGCTGTCACACAGGAAGAGAATGAGCCCAAACCATAACACACGCAATCCGTAGGTCTACTAGGTCCAAAGTCATTACCAACTGCAGAGTCCCCTCCAAACTCTGGGGACTCCAGCTTAGCCACAGCCGCCAGTCTCTCTGAAAAAAAGGGGGGTTTATTACCAAGTGCTTACACTTATCCAATCCTTTTAGGTTTAGTGTGTATCCACAGTATATTGGTAGAGTTCTGTTACTCACTTGTCCACTCCAACCAAAAGTCTGCACACCTCATTTCTTCCCTAAACATATTAAGGAAAAACGAGTGCAACTGCTCAACTCCTCTGATTTTAACAGATAGATTGGCCTAATGCAAATTCGAAGTTAGAATACAGTCCACCTATATTGCTGAAGTTTAAATAGTGCTGCATTGTTGTTCTTACATGGTTTCTGTGATCCTTTGTTTTGTCCTTTCTGTGTCCACAACGCCAGCGTGTCCCGGTTCATGGTGGGACGTGTGAGGACTCTTCCCTCGGCGGCCAGCTCCCTTGCGTCGACGGGCAACCTGCCACTCCTCACTACTGTTTGACATCTGATGCATTTATCTTAGTTCACCTTAACATCTTACAAACATTACACTCATAAGCTAATTCTTATACTGTGAGAATCCATGTTCTCGTAGTGGAAAGGCTAAAAACAGAATTAAAAAAATGTACTTGTATTTCTGGCAGCATCGGGGTACCACTTCATAAACAGGGACTCTTTTGAACGTATGTTTTACTTCCGGTCCGGTTATATGAACCGGAATTATTTGTTGTTTCGTATTTACTGTGATGCTAGCTGGATAGCAAGTGAAGCGTTTATGTACACATTGTTGATGTGTTTTGAGTTCTCTTATAGTTCCAACAACTGAACAGTTCAGGTAATAAATTAAGTTACACTTAATTTCTTAGTCGTGTAAATTCAGTTGGTCCCTCCAACGACGCTTGGCCAGCGGAATTCAGCTGTTGTACTACTGTCTATTACTAATTAGTATTAGTCGTAACCTAGCTGTATAGCTAGTAGCTACATAAATCACCCAGGCTAGGTACCCCTATAGATCTAAGTGTCAGCTTGCTTGAGCCAGTATCTACACTTGTGTATTTTTCATGATAACACACACAGAATCGTGTTACTTCAGATGTTTCGCCACTAAGCTGCCCGTAGTCAAATAGCAGATAAGCACAGGACAATACTTGCAGACCAGCGCTAGCAACTTTCTAAACATCCGTATAATTAAGTATTGGGTACAATAATTTATGTTAGCTAATCCTTAATGAAAAGTTGTGCCTTTCTCCCTCAGTGTCCCGGACATGTCTATGTCCCATCTGTATGGACAGCAGGGTGAGGAGGACGGGGTGGATGTGGAGAAGTTTGAGGTGACTGAATGGGACCTGGCCAACGAGTTTAACCCTGAGCGCCGCAGACACAGACAGACTAAAGAGGAGGCTGTCTATGGAATCTGGGCAGAGAAGGGAGACTCTGATGATGAGAGGCCCAGCTTTGGAGGGAAGCGGTAGGAGGCTGATATCATCATCCCGATGACTAAACTACAGAAAGATGAGGGGTTGGCAGGGATGGTTGTCAGAATACGGTGGTCTTCACAGGGTCACTACTCTGTCTCCTAGGTCTAAGGACTATTCTGCCCCTGTGAATTTTGTGAGTGCTGGCCTGCGTAAGACTGCAGCAGAGGAGAAGCAACAGCAGAGAGGAGGATCAGATGACTCTGATGATGACAACAACACTCCCCCACCACGCGACACTGCACCTAAGAAACTGCTGACTGTGAGTGTGTGTGTGTGTGCGCGCGCACATGCTATGTGGGAACCCAGAGGAGCTTTGGGCTCAATACACAATCACATGTTAATGATAGATGGACTTAGTAGGAGAACTGACTGTGGTCGACTTGCATGGATAAACTCTGTTGTTCAAACCCTTCATCCTCCTCTGCTGGATCTCTGCAGGGCGGTAACTTCCGTGGCAGCAGCCAATCCCAGAGGACTGGGTTTGCAGCTGGTATTCGTCCTGGAGGAGACCTGGGCACCTGGGAGAAACACACCAAGGGGATTGGCCAGAAACTACTCCAAAAGATGGGCTATGTACCAGGGAAAGGGTTAGGGAAGAATGCACAGGGTGGGTCTGAGAGGGTGGCAAGACGCCGGTGTCTCAGCTAAATTCTGTTTATTGTGCTTGAAATGTTCCCTGTTTGCTGCTTCTCCCCTCAGTTCTGACCTCAGAACCATTTCTTTTCAGGGATTGTGAACCCCATTGAGGCGAAGCTTCGTAAGGGGAAAGGGGCGGTGGGTGCTTATGGCAACGAGAGAACCAAGCAGTCGCTACAGGACTTCCCAGTAGTTGATTCTGAGGAGGAGGAGGAGAAGGTAGCTCTCCCGCACCACTTCACCAGTCTTTTCGTCTGTCTGAAAGGAACTGGTTTGCTAGGAATAGTTTAATGATGGCCTTTCCACTATATTCCAAACAGTCCTCAGGTTTGTGAGCATCTGGGATGTTGCTGTATGCCTGACTACCTTTAACCCCATTTTTCCCAGGACTTCCAGAGGGAGCTAGGTCAGTGGCGTAGGGATCCTGCGGGTGGCGGCGGGAAGAAGAAACCTAAGTATTCCTACAGGACTGTGGAGGAGCTGAAGGCTAAGGGCAAGCTGGCTGGGAGGACCACACAGACCCCTGCTGGAGAACTGGCTCAGGTCAAGGTGAGGGACAATACACACACCTTTCATTCATTATTGGACAGGAAAGGGGTGGAAAAATAGAGAATGAGTTTTAGCTGAAGGTGCAGCAGGTTGGATTCGTCTTTTTAGTTTTAAGTATCCAGAAACTGATTTAAGCAAGGAAATTCCCGTTCTGTCTCTCTAGGTGATCGATATGACTGGCAGGGAACAGAAGGTGTATTACAGCTACAGTCAGATGACTAACAAACACAGTGTACCAGAGGAGGCTCCACTGAGCGTGGCCGCACGGGAACAGAAGATTTCTGGCTTTGCCCTGCCTGAGCTGGAACACAACCTGCAACTACTGATTGACCTGACCGAACAAGACATACTACAGGTAACCTTCAACCCCTAACATGCATTATTTTAAACCCATTATCTATTACTCTAATCCTATCTCAATGTATTCCCCTGCCTAGTCCTCACGGCGCTTGCAACATGAACGCGATGTGGTGGTGACTCTGAGCCACGAGAGTTCTAGTCTACAGACAAGGCTGGAGGCAGAACAGGATGCCATCCAGAGGCTGGAGGCTGTACTGCAGCTTGTGGATCGCTTTCAGAGTGGAGAGACTGCGCCTGGGGTGGGACCTGGCCTGCAGGTACACACACACACACACACGTGTCCTCTGAGGGCAGATTTATTTTAGAAATGGAAAGGAAGTGGTCCCAGTGTGGGACCTTGCGGTGTACTCACCTCTACATTGTCCTTAATTCTATCTTTAGGAGTGTGCTAGTATCTTTGAGACACTACAGAGCGAGTACTATGAGGAATATAAGACTCTAGGTTTGGGAGATCTGGCCGCGGCGGTAGTACATCCTCTACTCAGAGAGAAGCTGCGCACATGGGACCCTCTGAAGGTACACACACACACTCCACTGCCTGCTCCACCTTCTCCTGTTTAAGCACTATTTGGTGTGTGAAAACACTCATACATGTTGACCCCTCTTCCCTGATGCCTGCTGCTTTTGCTGTCGGTCTGTAGGACAGCTCATATGGTCTAGAGGAGGTGGGCCAGTGGCGTGCCATCCTGGAGTCCGGTCAGCTACACCACGCCAGCGCCCCCGAGGCTCACATGGACCCCTACCACAGGTACGTCAAAACCATCGCACCCCTAAGACATGGGTGTGTGTTTATGTGGGCAAGTGGTGAAAATACAAGAATGTTAAGGTGTGTGTGTGGGTGCGTGTGTGTGCGTGCACAGGCTCCTGTGGGAGGTGTGGATTCCGGTGCTGCGAGTGTGTGTGTCGGGCTGGCAGCCTCGTATGGTGGGCCCCATGGTGGACTGTGTGGAGGTGTGGGCTCCTCTGCTGCCCCTCTGGATACTAAACCACCTCCTGGAACAACTCATCTTCCCCAGGCTTCAGAGAGAGGTACACATGAAGTCGGTTGAATCCAGGAGATACGTTTCCGAACGGTTTAGTAGGAATGTCGTGTTCTTGTTGGAGTGACGCAACAAGTGTTGTCTCTTTTCAAGACTGGATACATCGTCAAGGCCTTTCTGTCCCCACTCCTTTCTCTGTGACAGGTGGATAGCTGGAATCCCCTGACAGACACAGTGCCCATACACTCCTGGCTCCACCCATGGCTACCTCTGCTCCAATCACGGCTGGAGCCTCTGTACCCACCCATCCGCAGTAAACTGGCTAATGCACTGCAGCGCTGGCACCCAAGTGATGGCTCCGCCCGCCTCATCCTCCAGCCATGGAGAGACGTGTTTACACCCGGTGCCTGGGAGGCCTTTATGGTCAAAAACATCATCCCTAAGCTTGGTAAACACACGTCATACACACTAATATGGGTCATGGTCCGATGGAGCTCCTTTTGTGGAACACATTGCTTTGCACAGCTGAGTTGTGAGTTCATCTGCAGTAGGGGTCCAGTACGGGGGGGATATTGAAAATGTTTGCAGTCACTTCTGCAGTTCCTTCTGGATAAGAGTGCCTGCTAAATGACTGATATGTTAAACTTATTAAATGTTAACCTTTAGGGGACCCTGGGGCCAATTGAATTGTTTAAGAAGCTCATCCTAGTGGCAACCAGTTCTGGTCATAATTAATGCAGGGAGAAGGTGCCATGATTGACAGGCCACCATATGTTAATGCTTAATTGAGTAATTCCCTCCTATAGCTCTGTGTCTGGGGGAGCTGGTAATAAACCCTCACCAGCAACAAATGGAGCCATTTAATTGGGTGTTGGACTGGGAGGGCATGCTGTCTCCCTCCAGCCTTGTATCACTGCTGGACAAACACTTCTTCCCCAAGTGGCTACAGGTAGGTCTGGGAAAGCACAGAGGTTGTGCTTAATTATAAGTGACTGATTACACATTTGCAATTGCATGTGCTGCTGTTTACACCCAGAACATTGTGGTGTGTTTGTGTGTGTGTAGGTGCTGTGTTCGTGGCTCAGTAACAGTCCGAACTATGAGGAGATAACCAAGTGGTACCTGGGCTGGAAGTCCATGTTCAGTGATGCAGTTCTGGCTCAGCCGCTAGTCAAGGACAAGTTCAACGAAGCTCTGGACATCATGAACCGTGCTGTCTCATCTGGCCTAGGTTGGTATTACACACACACACATAGTTAGCAGAAATGTTAACAGGGAGTACAATCCTGGTTGTGTAAATGTTCATGTTCATGTTCAATTCAGAATTCTGATTCCCCAGACAACTTGAAGGCCTGACCATTGTATTGTTCAGTATGACGCACACACTCACTATCTCATTCGGTCTGTAGGTGGGGGATACATGCAGCCTGGTGCTCGTGAGAACATTGCATACCTCACACACACAGAGCGTCGGAAGGACTTCCAGTACGAGGCTCTGCAGGAACGCCGGGATGCTGAGAGTGTGGCACAGCGTGGCATCGGTGCCAGTCTGCCAACCAATTTCAAAGACCTGATCCAGGCTAAGGCTGAGGAGAACAACATTGTTTTCATGCCTCTGGTCGCCAAGCGCCACGAGGGAAAACAACTGTACACCTTTGGACGCATCGTCATCTACATTGACCGAGGAGTGGTCTTCGTACAGGGAGAGAAGACCTGGGTCCCTACATCCCTACAGAGTCTCATAGATATGGCCAAGTGATTGAGGGGCGGAGAGAGAAATTGGGATGTGGAGGAGGTTGTTTAGAGCAGCATTGCCATTTTTTTGTAATAAGTGTATGGTAGCCGGTGATCACTGAAATATGTACTTGGAACCACAAATAAATGCTTTTTTGATTTTGTTCTTTCTACTTTTTATTGTACTCACCACTGCTAGTGGAAGTTTAAATGCTTATCTGTACATTAAAGATAATTCATAGCGGACGTCTAGTGAACTGGAACGCTTTTGTATGCATACCACACAGCCACAAACGTGTGAGAATATTGAGAAGAGAATAGTGCTTTCCTACCGTTACCCGCGCCTTGGCCAGGGTGTTGACATTTGTGCGGCTCTCCAGTACCCTAGGTGGCGGTATGCATTTCACGCCAGGCTAAACTTACCGGCTGTCTCCAAAGAACGATATGTTACCCACAATCCTTTGCTTTTGAACTGGAAACAAAGTAGCCAGTGAAAATTTTTACTTACGTTTTAGTTGCTCAGATTTGGTAGTTTTGGTGAGTATATTTTTGCACTGTTTCAAACAACTGTTGTCGGTACTTTTATTTGTTAGTTTGCGTGTATTTTTCTGCATTCGCAAACTATCTTGCTATATTAGCTAGCTTACCAACAACACCTTAATGGGTAGTTAGCTTGCTTGCTAACGTTGGGTAGATCAACTCAGCCACATTTTTCCTACAATCATATGATACGGCCCCTTTTTTAAAGTAGTTGGGCGTTTTGCAACGAACTTGTTATGTGAAGCAATTGCACCATCTGGTCTGTTCCCAAGTTATATTTCCTGTGTTAGTCGTTTTACGTTCACAAGCCATGTCTGACGCTCTGAAGAAACGCAAGTCCAAGGTGGTGCGCAGCGAGACGGGCACTCCGGAGGGAAAACGCGGCCGAGGAGATGGAGAACAGGTGAGTTCTGCTGCCACTGGGCTCTGTAGAGACTGTTTTAGACATGACGCGTGGACCGCAGAAACACAGGTGGCAACTAATGTAGAGAGATGGTAGGCAGCGCAGTGAAATTGTGGGTGTGGGGGTGGGTGGGTGTGTGAGATACACTAAACTCATGGAGACCAAATGTCCCAATGAGTATAGGAAAAAAATAAAATTTGGGATCTTTTGCTGGTCCCCATGAGGCAAAAGTCAATTTCTGGCTCAGGTTCCAACTTAGAATTGGGGTTTCTTTAAGGTCCAAGCATTGTTGGTTAAGGTTAGGCATAAATGTTACTTTATTGAGGTTAGGTTTAGGGTTAAGAGTAGGGCAAGGGAGCATGCCATTTCTATTTTCTGGTCCCCATGAGGGTAGCGGTACAAACTTGTGTGTTTGTGTTTCCAGGAAGTTCGTGTGTACAGTGAAGAAGTGGAATTGGATGGCAGTGACCCAGCAGAGGACTACCGACAGTATAAACTGACCTGTAAAGCTCTGGCCAAACTGATGAATGAAATCCAAGAGCTGAAAGCCAACGGAGCCAAGGATGGGGTGAGGCACTGTAAACAGTGACTAACCAAGGTTTCCGTTCAGCATTTGAACTGAGCATACATTTAAGAAATGTCCATGGTCATCCATATGTATTTAGTGTGTTTCCCTTTAAGAGGTCCACCAATAGTGTTCAGAAATGGATATTTATCTTAAGAGAAATTAATATGTTAATTTCAACAACAAAGTTGAAATAAAACAAGTCTTAGCGTCTAATTCGCTTGCATTTTTGGCAGTCTTTGATTTGGACATCATTAATTGCTCCTGCTGGGAAGTCAAAACTGTCCATCTTCTTGGAGCGGCTTGTGATTGTTTCTTTGCACCTTAAGAAGGTGCCAACTAGACATCATCTGTATTTTGTTTTAGAGAGAGAATTCCCTCACCATTGGAGCACTCCTCCAGTTTGTTACACTTCCCTAAAGTCATGAGGGAGGAATATTCATCTTTAATCTACTGTATGCATAAAGTGTGTTGTCATCAGTGGCACATGGTTGGCATTCCCTCTCCGTTTCTTTGCCAAAGTGATCCAGTAAACAATCAATGGATGGATGCAAGTGGTAAAACCTTGGGTTATTTTATGTCTAAACAAAAAGACCAATCATATTTTCTTCCTTGGTTTTGATGTGTTCCTAACTCTTAACTAAGCTGGGTATTAGTTAGTTACACAAAGCATTCTTTCTTGCACTTGGTTTTGTCACAGCACAACTTCAGGAGGGGATGTTGGCATGCTGGACTGAGTTCCTGTGTTTTACAGCCTGTGAAAGTCTCAACTAAAAACTATTGCTACAAGACACAATACAGCGTATTTCACAACACTTTACAATTCAATACGTTAATGGTTTTACTGGCAGAATCGGAAGGGCCAGACTAAGAGAGTGGGTGGAAACTGGTAGTGTATGCCATAAACACAGAACGGTTGCTCTGAGCCGTGTTGTCTGCCGTCCCTGTAGTGTGCCGAGGTGGAGCAGAAAAGGATGCAGAGCTGTATCCACTTCATGAGTCTGAAGAAACTCAACCGCCTGGCTCACATGAGACTGAAGAGAGGGAGAGACCAGACACATGAGGTAGGTGTCATTTAGAAGACTTCACGCCGTTTTAGAAATCCCTCGGTGCACACACACAAACATGTGTCAAATGCATTTAACATCCCCTTTCCTCCCTCCCTTCAGGGCAAGCAGAGAGTTGATGTGTTGCACCTGCAGCTCCAGAACCTGCTCTATGAGGTCATGCACATGCAAAAGGAGATCAGCAAGTGTCTGGAGTTCAAGTTAGTATCACTGTAGTGGGAGTGGGGGTTTATCCATTTACACATGCTGAGGAAGGACATTCTTGGATACAACACTGGGCCACACTGTCCACTAGGCTGCTCTTTTTTAAGTTGTCTGTCTTTGTGTCCAGGTCTAAGCATGAGGAGATAGACCTGGTGAGTATAGATGAGTTCAACAAGGAGGCTCCCCCTGAGATCTCCCGCATCTCCATCACCAAGGACGATCCCCATCAACTAACACTGGCCAGGCTGGACTGGGAGCTGGAGCAGAGGAAGAGGTACCACACACACAGTCTGTTGTTGCACTGTAGATCAGCGACACAGTATATTAACTCCTACTGTTGCCATGTGTTTGTGTGTCTAGGCTGGCTGAGAAGTACAAAGAGTCTTTGTCCAGTAAGGAGAAGATCCAGAAGAGTATTGAGGTGAAAAAAGAACACCTGAGTTCCCTTCAGCCTGGACTTAATGCTATCATGCAGGTGACACCCTCCAACTCTCCCACACACACTCTAGAACCTTGACACAGTGCCATCATACAGGTGCATTCATTGTCTGAGGAGCACCAGTCCCACCGGGCCTTTCTACATCCCCGCTTCTGTCTGGCTCTCTGCATAATAACACACCCAGCAGGCTTGGCCTTCTGTTTGGGCACCCAGAAAGTAAACCTGTCCTCCTCCCCCAGGCATCCCTCCCGGTCCAGGAATACCTCTCTATGCCGTTTGAACAGACCCAGAAACAGATAGAGATTGCCCGCCACCTCCCCCCCTCTCTCTATGTCCTCCTGGTTCAGGCCAATGCTTACGGACAAGCCTGTGGTGAGTGTTTTTCGTTTACTAACGGCCAGCCCTGTGGTCAATGTTCTTGTGTGTTCTTTCAGTTGTGTGATTGTTTCAGCCCTCTTCATTGGGACTTGATATGTCTCTCTGTGTTTCAGATAAGAGCCTGAGTGTGTCCATCAGTGGAGATGTGGATGAGGCCAAAGCCCTGGCTAAACCTCCAGACGACTCCCAGGGTAGGACGGCTGCATGTTAGTTTGACAAGGGAGTGATTCATTTAATGTATGTGTATTTGGAATGTGTGTTTAAATGTGTCCTTTGGTTGCGTCTCCATTTCAGATGATGATTCCGGTGATTCTGATGCGGAGGAGGAGCAGGAGAAAACGGTCTGTCCTACCACATGCTGCCACTAGAGACCCCTCTAATACCACTCTGTAGTCACGACAGAGTCAATGAGTTCACCTCCCCTCCCATCCCCCACATCTCCACACATTGTCCCAACAACCTCTGCTGAAACACGTACTCTGTTCAGGCAGACTGGGAATGGAGCTGTATTGATTCGTTCCTGACTGGTGGGGGGGTGGGGGGGGGGTTCTGGGAAGCTGTGATGGGATAGGTCACTGTAACCCTAGTCCACTCACACTCCTCCCACACCTCACGCTCAGACAGGAAATCTTTTTTTCATTTTTAAATATCGTATTTCTTTCTTTATTTGTGGATGCATCTTTCGGCTGAACACAACCATCTGTGATTTGCCTGGTCACATTACTGCTGCTCTGTCACTGTATACCCCAGCTGACATTCCTCCCTCTGTCTAGTTCTGTCTGTGAGCTGAAGGGCACGGCAAGGTTATCTCTATTGAATGCTGACCTATTATAGCCAAATTAAACGGTTGGTGGTGGGGGGGTTTGACAACCAAACATAAAACAACCAATATGGCCAGGACAGGTAATAAAAGAGTAAAAATTAGTCATATTTCTTTTTTTTATAGTGTCTATTTTTCATCCGGACAAATCAGCAAAGAAATGCACTGGTGCCAAGTTCAATACAACTGAAATAGAATAGCAGCTGACGTAAACAAAAGGTCCTAAAGTCACCGGCCCAGCTGGGGTTGTCCAATGGGTTTTAAAGTCACCAGACAGCCGAAACGGTCACTCCACTTGCAGGTGATCAGTTAGGTTTATAGATTATTTGGTCTAGTGGAACTCCCTATATACTCCCTATATATGGTGTGATATTGAATGCATGGTGGTGCCTTTGGGATACTTGCATAGAAATGACTGTGATTAATGTGCATCAGAACATGACAACATGATACTAAATTAAATGTTTGTGTGTGTAGAAGAGAAGGAGACCTACAACAGGAGGTCAGTTGGATGATAAGAGACGTGAGATGCTGAAGAGACACCCTCTCTCCCTCTGCCTGGACCTCAAATGCAAAGGTACACACACACACACACACAGTTTGTCTGTGACAGGCTGCAGTCTGTTGTCACTACTGCCTGGTCTCTCTGGGACACCATGGGAGGCATCTGACACCATGATGGGACTCTTTATGAATGGCGGTTATGAGGATTCTGCCACCAGTGTGTGGATGAGGACAAATATGGAAGACATTGAGAACTGGTTGAAAGATGAGAGTTCTTGCTACAAAGGTAGTGGACCGGAGTTGAACCCATGTTGCCATAGTGCATGTTTAGAGGAGGCAGGATGCTGCGCCCCCTGGCTACAAGTTGGACATTTTTATTTAGAACGTTTTATTTATTGTAGTTAACAGACAATATTCTCAGTAGCATGTAGTCAGTGGCACAGCCTTTGGAAAATATACTAACAAATGCTTTTGTTGCAGTTAATGACCTTTGTGTTTTATTCTTTATATACTTTTGGCCCAGTGTTCAGAAGCCAAGTAATGAAAAATATTTTGAGGGGTGACCTTGATCAACTCGTTTGCCGCTCACGCCATGAGTTCGGATTTCATTCAGATCAGGCTTCTTAAATAACTCTGGCATAAACAAGACCAGCTTTGATTTAAAAGTCTTTACAGTCTTCTGATTTTATAAAGACACAATGGCCTGAATAAATATCTCAAAAGCCCCCCTGGAACAAAGCTGAATACTTTGGAGAATGTTGACATAATTAGATCAATATATTTGGCAATAGAAATTTGCACAATATATCGCAAACCATATCAAGCATTTAATGAAAAGGACCCCTTTCCCTACTGTCAAATGCTTGGGAGATTTGCTAACACTCTAATAGTGTGTGTGTGCTGTCAAGTATTTTGGCCTTGGTTGTCCAGTGTCCAACCAAGTGTACAAACACTGGGTCTCTATTCCAGACTGAGTCTTTCAGAACTTAGGTTATTTCCCAACAAAGAGTCTACATCTAAATTACATTAGTAACCTATGGTGAGAGCTGAACTACAGCTGGCAGAGGACACCCCTCTTCAGTAGCTTGCTGCTGAAGTGTAGGCAGATGTGCTGATGGAAAGGTTCCTGCTCTGTGATGCCTTGAAGTGTTTGTCTGCAGTTATTCTGGCCAAAGGCTGTGCTGCCAAGTTCTAGATCCGGGTGCCTGTAACTTATCATAATATAATGTAATTACTCATTTTGTAAACATAATTGAACAAATATAAAGTAGGTTTGGCAATGTTAAATATGGCAATATTTTGATAACAGGCCTAATTCTTCTTTTTATTCTTTTATTCTAATTTATTTAAGGAATAATGGATATATTTTCCAATGCTGCAAGTGTATCTGTATGTGAGCCTTATGAATATTTGGTGCATAGATGAGGCTAGTGGACAATTAAATCACCAGCTACTGAGGATACATAGTGCTGCTTCTCCTGTCCTCGCACTGCAGTCAGACAGAACCCAATGACATCCTGAGACACACACACACACACACACACTCTCTTTAATGCAGGAAACAGCCAAATGGTTGCCTAATGGTTTAGAGAACAACACAAAGTGCAAAATAAGGCTGGTAGTAGACTAGAATAAGGTGTGAATACTGCAGACAGCCTCTGATGCCAGACGCACGCACGCACACGCGCGGCCCACCCCTGCCTGCCAGTGGGTAGTTACGCCTGCAATGCAGAACATCCTCCCCTCCTCCATCTGTCCCTCCTCTTATCCAACTCTGTTTCTCTCTCCTCCCCTTGTCAGCAAGACAGTTCAATACCTCGCCCCATTTCTTACACGATAGGTCTCAAACTCCGCCCCCTCGGAGGGGTTTGGAAATGAAGCAGCCCCTTTCCTTGCGCGCAAATATTTTGACAACAAAGCCGGCTATCGTGCTTGCAGACATTGACAAGCTCCAAACATCTCAATTCATTTGAAAGATTAGAACTAGTTTTAGAAGACAGTTCTTAGTATTGAAACAAAACATTCCTGTATTTTCTCCATTTAGCTGTAACTACTCATTTGTTTTTAGCACAAGCTATATTTTTGTACTAATTCAGCTTTGGGAAGAACTACAGCCATCAATATGGTTGAAATAGTAGAGTGGCCACTTAACTTCCCTAACCAGAATCTTTGATTAAAGGGGCAGGGCATGAGCATCATGCTCACAGACAGACAGACAGACAGACACACCCCCACCAGGTGTCTTAATTTTTCCCATGTTGTTAATGTATTGCTCTTTCCTGTATCTCTAGACGGCAGCGTGCTGCATCTGTTCTTTTACTACCTAATGAACTTGAACATCATGACTGTCAAGGCCAAGGTCTCCACCGCCACAGACCTCACTGGAGCTATTAGCGCAGGGTGAGTGTCCCGCCCCTCCCAGCCCGCCCCTCCCAGCCCGCCCTGCCCCACCCACCAGCAGGGTGTGGTTGTGTTGTAACCATTGTGTCCTGTGGCAGGGAGCTGTTGAACTCTGACACGCTGCTCAACTGCCTGTACGCCAACGACCAGGGCCGCGAGACTCCCAACCCAGCCAACCGCTACCAGTTTGATAAAGTCGGGTAAGGAAGCTGCCTAAACCAACACACCTTTTACCGTCGTCCGTTGTTTGATGGTTGTAGGATCAGGTTGTGTCGTGTTTCTGCAGGATCAGTGTGTTTGGAGACTATGTGGCAGAGCTGGGTCATCCCTACCAGTGGGTTCAGAGGCTGGGAGGACTGCAGTTCCCCAGTGAAACCCCAGAGGTATGTGAGCATGCACTCATCCGCTGGCCATGAACTGCTAAACTGGCAAGTCACAATAATGAGTAGACAGATACTGCCCCACCCACACCTGGTTCAAATCACCACTACTTCATTTCTGAGGGACCTGTTAATAGCTGTTTGATCTGCTAGACGCAATTAATTCTACAGCAGGATTAACACGCCACATGGGCAGAAAAATCGCTAATGCAAGAATAAAGATATGTGTTTAGAACTGGTAATTGACATCATTACCTCAATAGACACAGTCTGTTATCTGCCTTAGGCTTCCAAAAAAATGTCTGCCCTGTTGGTGAGAATTTCCCTTTGCATATATTAATGTGTTTCTGATGTTTTTAATTCCATGACCTTGGAGCAAGAGAAGGTGTACTGTCTTTGTTCATGGAAAGAACAACAGGGTTTTTCACCTTGTTGGCTCTGGGATTAGAGTCTTCTGTTAGTTACTGGCCTTCAGCTCTCGACCACTAGGCTTGCCTGCTGCCCCAAACGTATGTATGTTAACCCTGTTTATGTACCTCAGGGATTGCGTGCTGGCAGTTCTCTAAGTGCCAGTCACATGGAGAGCACCATGAAGCTGCTAAGAGGGAGAGTCCAGTCACGCCTGGCCCTGCACAAACAGTTCTCCTCCTTAGGTACTCACATTTGGCCCTTCTTAGACTCTCTTTCTCTCAAAGCCTGACTCCTCTCTAGGTTTCTTCCTGCCATTATAGGCAGTTTTTCAACATCTGCGTTTCTTGCCCTTTGCAGGTAGATGTAAAACGATACATTTTAATTGGTTGATGCTCAAGGTATTGTTTGTGGGTTTTCAGAACATAGTATTGTTCCAGTGTCCAGTGAGTGCCAGCACCTGTTCCCTACTAAGGTTCTGTCTCGGCTGTCTCGCTGGACTGCCATTACACACCACGAGTACACTGTAAGTACAGCCAGCGCCCCCTATTGGTTCGTCTGGCATTGGAGCTACTCTATAAGACCGCATGGGAATAAAAAGCATTTTGCAAACCAAGGCGGGTCAATTTAGTACTTTTAACCTGTCTCTGTAGAATCTGTCCTTCACACGCCATGTGTCAGATGCCGGTCTGGCTCGGGAGACTGATCTGTTCTTCCTGGCCGTGGTGGAGAGAGGAACAGGTGATTCACTGCATCATTTATGAAGATATTCCTGTGTAAGTGGAGGCATCTATCTTTAGACTATAAACTGTCTCTCTCATTTCTCTCAGCTCGTCTTCAAGCTGCAGTGGTGCTGAATCCTCGTTACCCCGAAATCTCTCCTCTGTTCGCTCTGTCTCTCAGCTGGAAGGGCGAGCGCGCGGGACGTTCTGATGACAACCTCCGGGTAAGAATGCATCACACCGTCTGAATGGCGTTACATCACGGGTGGAGTATGAGACCTTGACCCAGGAGTTCCGCTCTGACGAGTCATTGGTTTGATCCCTGCCCCCAGGCCATAGAGAGTGAGGTGAACGTGTTTAAATCGGAGCTCCAAGGGCCCCGCCCTGGCCATCAGCTGTTGACCAATCAGGTGGCTCGTCTCTGTGTCTGTCTGGATGTGTACCTGGAAACTGACGGACAGGACGACAGCGTGGAGGGACCGCGGGAGTTTCCCAGAGAGAAAATGTGTCTGCGCACAGCCAGGTACACATGCGTACGCGCCCGCACTGTCTTCCCTCCTGCCTCAGTATCTCTGACCAGCGTGTTTCTCTGGTTGTTTCAGGGGGCCCAATCGTCTGAAGCCGTTCAAGTACAACCACCCCCAGGGCTTCTTCAGTCACCGCTGATTACCCTGTCCTTGAATCCCACACCAAGTTTTCCCCAGTCACCCCTGACCACAGAACTAAACCACCTGCCCTCTTTTAATACCAAACAGTTGTATCTAACATGTTGGAAAATAAAAAATGTGATTTTGTTGAAATCAGCAGTTTCCTTGCCTTTTGTTATGTTATTCTTAACTGCTGACTATGATTTATGCTAAGCTACATTCTTTCATGAATTTCCTTTCCTAGCTCTGGTTTTAGCAGTTACCTATTTATTTTCCTCTGACAACCACCACCACCCTCTGCATCAGTTTACCTTATTAAGGCTATTATTATTTCTCAACACTTTAAGCTGACTCAGTCCTGCCCACTGTATCTAGAAATATAGTGAATGTATATTTGCTCCCCCATCAGTGCCTTTCATATATTGTTAGTGTAGTAAGACCCAATTAATCATACAAGACCGCAGGAGCATTAGTTCACTGCTCTTAATTGACTGAAAAAGAGTTTGCACTGCTTGGAGTACACCTGAAGTACCCCCTCATGTTAATTTCACTAGTAAGCCAATGGTGTCATGAGTGTTTTCTAGTACCCCTTGTGGAGAGGTCAAGTACACCCTGGGGTCCTCGTACCCCTGATTGGGAACCACTGTAGTAGCATGTGCATGTCTCTTCAGATTAGCTGGGGCTGTTCACTCCTTGGCCATTGTTATTTTTTCCCCTACATATATATATGCCAATTAACATGGAGACCAAGTGTCCTCAGGACTTGAGATGAGACCACCACATAACTACAAAATACACAACCATACAATGCTGGGAAATAATATTCCCATCTGTCAGATTTTCTGAATTTTTGCTCAGTTTTTACATTGAATTTGGTGTTTTATGGGTTGTAGTTCTGGAATAATGTTCTGTGGACACTTCAATCCATATTATGAACATGTTGGTGGTGCTTTCATGGTTTGGGGATGTTTTACTGCATCAGAACTGGTGGGGGGTGGGGGCTGTGCTTTTATTGAAGGAAGAATGCATTCTGCTTTGTCACAGCGAATTCTGCAGGGCAATGTCAAGGCATCTGTCCAAGAGCTGAAGATAAATATAAAATAGGCCTCTGTCATTCCAGATGCCCAGCTATTTAAATTCCGGGACATCATCAATAATAACACCAACCAACATTCTGTCACAAAACTACCCTTAATGTGTATATGGATTTTCAAACCATTACTTTGTTTTTCTTGTTTTAAATACTATAGCAGGTTTTAATAAAAATAAATTGACATCTGCAGGGCTGTGAATGCTAATTGAACATTTAATAACAATGCCAATGGAATAAACAAGTATAACTAGATTTTGATAGACATTAAAGATATTGTTAATGTTTCTAGTGAACTGGACCAGATTCATCCCAGGTTCTGTCAAGGATTTTTTTTATTGACTTACATGGTCTTTATATTACTAGGTCTTTCACCAATGAAAAGACCTAGCATGCACCTTGTTTCCCCCAGTCCATACAGTGAGTAACGCAATATGATGATAGTTATGAGGATTATTCTGTGGGCCTGTTTTGATGCGGTGTTACCATTTTAGCAGGCTGACCCTGGAACAGATGCAGAGGATGGAGACAGCTGGCCCATGGATTGATATTGTGGAGATGGAAGAGGTGGGAAATAGGACTATTTTCCAGAACACCTGATTTAAGAATGAGCTTTAGAGCAGGAGTGGGGTAGAGTGATTTAAGGTGTGCTGCTACAACACCGAATCCTGCAACCCTCAGCCGCAATGCAGTGCAGCACCCCAACACACACACACACACACACACACATTGTTTTATATCCTCACTTCTTTTTCCCCTGTGCTTCTTTTCAAACCACCTGAGTGCTCAGACAGTACCATTTTCTTTCTTTATAGTGTGGATATTGAAATTCCTGATACTGAAATGTATGTGGCAGGAACTTAACAGAAGCTACGATACCTTTAACTGCACCGGTAAAGGCACCTTTTTTAGCTAGCTATGTTTTCTTAATCAAACCTAATATCACGTGAACTCTAACAGTACCGCCCTGATCATCCACAACAGAGTCATACATAATCCTTTGAAGAATAATTAGTACATACACAAATATTACAGTTTTAAACTTTATTAATTCATCAGCATGTATGGACACCACAGTCACCTTTGATGTCAGTGTTATTTCTGACTTTAACACAGTACAATGAGTCAGCGCCTCCAGCTGCCAGGGAGCTGGTTAAAAGGTGCACATTGAGCGGATTCATAAAGTCTTTCTCTGATTACATATTTGCAAATATAATATACTCATTTATATCTTCATTAATATACATATACAGTACAATAGAATAATCTATCACAATCTTTTATAGGCATTTTTTTACATCTCTGCCCTTGAAGGCTTCAGAAGGTACATGGCCCTGTGCTACGCTCCCAGCAAGAGCAATGCTGTTATTTTAATGCACTTATTATTGATGGGAAGTCAGATAGACACATTCAGATAGATTTTAGAGCATTCTGCATTCACTACAATCATTCACTTGAATAAGCATCATATCAGGGTTGACTAGGTTTGAGTATCCAGGGGTTAGTAATTAGAGAAACACTATTGCTTTGTTTACCATTTTTCTCTGGCCTCCCTTGTTCAGGACTTCAGTAGCGCCCCCACACCCCCCACCCCGTCCCATCCTATTAGTTCTTTGGCATCTTCCTCACTTCCACTTATTTTAGTGTTTCACTTCTTGGATTTCTCCTCTTTGACTTCAGTGCCGGAGGACTTCTCGTTTGTGTCCTTTTCCTCTTTACTGCTGGGGGCTTTAGTGGCCTTCTTGTCCTCCGTCTTGATGTCCTTCTTATCCTCCTTATCCTCCTCCTTGATCTCCTTCTTATCCTGTTTCTTGGCCTCCTTCACCTCCTCAATGGGCTCTGCTTTCTTATCCTCCTTCTTGTCCTCCTTCTTGATCTCCTTATCTTCCTTTTTAACCTCCTTCACTTCCTCAATGAGCTCTGCTTTCTTATCCTCCTTCTGGTCCTCCTTATCCTGCTTCTTGTCCTCCTTCTTATCCAGCTTTTTAACCTCCTTCACCTCTTCAATGGGCTCTGCTTTCTTTTCCACTGTCTTCTCCTCCTCCTTCACCTCCTTACTGGGTTCTGCTTTCTTCTCTTTTTTGCTCTCAGTTTTCTCTGGTGATTCTTTGGGGGCAGTCTTCTCCTCTGCCTGGGGTTTGTCATCTGTTTTGGCAGGGGCCTGTTTCTCCTCATCCTTCTTAGTAGGAGTGGGGCTCTCCTTGGTGGGGGTGGGCTTTTCCTTGGTGGGGGCGGGCTTTTCTGCTGCAGGTTTTTCCGGAACAGGTTTCTGGGGCTCAGTCTCCTTAGAGGTGTCGCTCTCCTTGGGGTCTGGTTTGTCGGTCTTCTCCTCGGACTTCTCTTGTTTAGGCTGGCTCTCACCCTTCTCCTTTTCCTTGGGCTCAGGCTCCTGTTTCTTCTCCTCCTTCACAGGCTCCTTGTCTTTCTTCTCCTTGGCAGGTTTGTCTTCTGCAGGGGATTTGGCCTTCTCTTGGACTGGGGACTTGGGTTCAGGAGACTTAGGTAGGGGAGACTTAACCTCTGGGGATTTGCTACGAGGAGATTTAGATGTTGGTGATTTCACGGATGGAGCTTTCAGTGGTGATTTTGGCTGAGGAGATTTCTCTGTGGGTGATTTGGGGGCGGGAGATTTGGTGGGTGATTTTAGGAGGGGGGATGTGGCTGGTGGGGATTTGGATGGAGAAGATGCCTTTTGAGGTGACTCAGGCTTATTTTTCTCTTCTTCCTCCCCTGCCTCCTCTTTCTCCTCTACCACCTTAACCACAGCTCCTTCCTCTTCCTCCTTTTTATCTCCCTCTTCCTCCTCTCCTGCCTTATCTGCAGCTCCTTTCTCTTCCTCCTCTCCTGCCTTATCTGTAGCTCCTTCCGCATCCTCCTTATTATCTCCTTCTTCCTTCTCTCCTTCCTTATCCGGAGCTTCTTCCTCTTCTGCATCTTCTACCACAGCTTTGGTCGCATCATCTTCCTCCTCATTTTCTCCATCTCCCTTCTCTTCCTCCTCATCTCCCTCTCCCTTCCCTTCCTCACCATCCTCAGCATCCTCTGTCACTTCAGTGACCTGAGTCTCATCTGTCTGCTCCTCCAGTATGACTGTGTCTGAGAGCTCCTCCCCCTTCAGCTTCAGGTGGGCAGTGGGGTAGGAGTACAGACTTGGCCCAGATAAGAACCGAGTCTCCTCCCCTTCCAGCAACTTCCTGTTTAGGAGAAAAACAATGTTAAGCCCAATATGGGTGGGTCAATATGGCCCCCTTTGTATTCTTTTTCTGCTTTTCATATTGTTTTCTCTGACTAGAACCACCCCAGGACATGGACACTTAAAAAAAAAATAATAATAAAAGGATTCTGAGACAATTGGGTTTATTTTCACAGAGCATGGCTTATTCTGTGTCAGTTTAAATGGCCTAGGCGCAATTAATTAAAATACCCATAACCTCTGAACTTTAATCCTTGACCAACCTGTAGGCTGCTATCTCTATGTCCAGAGCCATCTTGACATTCAGCAGCTCCTGGTATTCCCTCAGCTGACTGGCCATCTCCCACTTAGTGCTCTTTAGCTCATTGTCCAGCTGATGGATGGTCTCCTACACACACACACACACACACACACAGACAGATGTTGGTGAGCACTGTAGTATCAAAATGCAGGAGCCATTCAGAGAGGTAGAAGTGTTTACCTGTAGTGAGTTGATTTCTCCCTGGTGTCTGTCCTCTCTGTCCATGCACTGTCTTTCCAGGGACTCCTTGGTTCCCCTGAGTGTTTCCAGTTCAATGGTGCGACTCTGCAGCTGGCGTCTGTACTCTGATATTTCATCCTGGGCACCACGGATCGCATCTGTGTTAGAGTGAGCTGCATCCGACAACCTCTCCATACGTACTACGGAGATCGGTAGATATCAGAGACAGGGTCAGAGACATTTTGATTAGTGGTTGTGTTAAAAGGGTAAATCTCCCTGTACTTGCAATGCAGTTCTATTCAAAACGCCTTTAAAACGGTTGTGGCAAAAAAGGTGGTAAACTGTTCTTACTTGCATTTACCCTCCACTACACCACTTGTCAAGACACACAAGCATTGCCATTTAGTGTACACGTAGATCTGTGACATGACACTACTGAAGTGGAGTGCTGCATTAGAATTCATTTTAACTTCAGTGATTATATATATATTTTAGTACCTCCGCTGTAATTTACGGAGTTGAGTGAAATTAGCTGCGTCATTCCCAAACACAAAATGACCAAACCAAAACAGAATCCTACAAAGGCAAATACCTCAGTCACTTCAACAGGCTATAGACTATTATACCTACTTTATAATAGTCTCTGTATCCTATACCTTGTCATTACACCATACCAGACATCTCAGATGTCTCCTTCTGGCAGAAAAAGGGCACTCAAGAGCAAATACAAGTCAAAAGAAAAGGTTGTGTTAGAAGCCAGTACTGGCCAAAAGCGCGCTGAGGGAGATTCGCTGCAGGCATTTTAATCTGCTCATTTCATGTAGTCAAGGGGGTATTACTTTCAACTTCTTCCTTTCTGATGACACAATCAACTGGGTGTGACTTTATTGGCTGATCCTTCCTGATGACACAACTGGAGTCATGTCAAACAGGGTCATCAAAAAGAATTACGTTGGAAGTAAAAAAAATATATATTATTGAAAAAACACCTCATTGGCTACAGTAAAACAGAGTATACCATCAATGGCTATGTCCATGGCCTCACAGACTAAAGGGAAATATACTGGCATGTGTCCTCTAACATCATCTATGAGGGGATATGAGACTTTTGATGGGCAAATATACCGTTTGTAATTATATAAGTTAATACATTGTTCACCAGGGCACCTGCAACACACTGTCATATGATAATAATTATGAGTGGGGTCAAGAAACTCTTTGTTGGTGATTCATCCAAGGACACTTGAATGCGGCATCTGTCTTTCTAGGGACATAATACTGCTGACTCATTGTTGCCTGCGGCAGAAATGCATTGTTTAGAATTATATCCAAATATTTTACACATACCCAACACTTGACTGTGTGATGGTTCTGTTTGTTGGTAGACAACACATATGTTCAGAATATGTTCAGAGCACCAAGTTTACACTGGTCCCAACAATTTTTCCTTTTCATACAATAAACCAGTAGCCTATTTCACTTGATTATTAATCTGTTCTTTTTGCAAATACAATCAAAGCCTATAATTTCTACCCTACCTATAGCGTTCAACAGCTTGCCCTTAAATTACACATGCTGGCTGTATTCACAGTCATTGCTGTGGGCTCTGGGGTGATGATTTATGTAGTGGTTTAGCTCAATATAGAGCCTAGTCTAAAGCAGTTTGCTTGCAATGCAATAGTGAGCTTACCAACCATCTCCTATAGGGTCCCAAATGGGATGAGCCTATAGGCTTTGCACCACATGTACAGGGCCGGCCCTAGCATTTTGGCAGCCTCACATGTGTTGGGCAAACCATTCAGTGGCCCCACTCTAGAAAAATATGAGTTTCCTAAGTATTTTTTTTACAATTATACACATTTTGCCAGGGGCATATAAACAATGTTGCAGTTTTAAAGCACTTTTTTGTAACCATACACACTGATATGATAGAGTTTTTTTTCTTTAGCAAAATTCATGCAATAAAACACTTTTTCTCAGAATTAGTGCCATGTTAACATGATATCAGATTGAGAATGTCTGACTAATTCAAAATGCCCCCCTGGCAGTCAGAGCAATCTGGGGAAGTGCCCTTCAACTGAATCTTATCAAGTTCAGATATTGTTAGATAAAGAAAAAAACTGTTGACACATTTGTAAGGGGCTATAAGCATTTGGCCTCACTATAGCCAATTTGATTGGAAAACTACTTCAAAATATATATAAAATAAACTGGGCTGCATCACTGGCCACATTATATCTCCATAAGCCCGGTTTTCACCAACTCCACCAGACAGATATTAAAGGTACCTCACCTTTGAACCATTCCTCCGCCCGCACTGCGCTCTTGGTGGCGTGGCCATCCAGCTGAGCACGAATCTCCCGCAGCGCGCTTGTGACATCCGCCTTGATCGTGTCTCGAGCCTCGAAGCTCACCTGTGCACCCTGGATCTGCGCAAGCAGCTCTGCCACCTCCTCTTCGTGATTCTTCTTCAGAAACGCAGCTTCTTCTTGAAGTGCGCACAACTTCTTGTCAAGCTCCAGTCGAGCAAGGCCAGACTCATCCACATATTTGTTCATGACTCGCGCCGCTGCCTCCAGCTCCTCCCGGCTGCGTGCCTCGTCCTCGAGCCTGGTCCGCACATGCTGGATGTCTTCTTCCAGGTGCTCTTGCTCCAAACGTGCGCGTGTCTTTTCCCCTGTTAGCTGCTGGATCAGACCCCTCAGGTCCCCCAGCTCACGCTCATAGTGCTCTCCCAAAGCAGCGCGTCCTGTTTGGCTATGTCGCAGCGCAGCGGCTTCCTGCTCCAGATTTGAGTTCATCAGTTCCAGGTTGCGCACTTTATCGATGTAACCGGCGAACCGGTCGTTGAGGGTCTGCAGAATCTCTTTTTCGTTTCTCCGAGTCATGTCGCCGTTAAAGATCTCCAATGTGTCGGAGGAGACTGTCTGGCTGTAAGCCGGACGGCGGCGCTGGGAGGTCGTCCAGGACTGCGATTGGTAGCCGGAGGAGAGGGAAGCTGCAGGCCGGACAGAGTGGACCTGCGGTGCCCTGCGGTAGGGGCCGTAGTGATCTAGTGGGTAGCTCATCTCTTAGTCGGATGCAGACTGCAGCTGGACGAAGAGAGATGAGCTTTTATACCACAGGAACAGAAAGTCACAACTCAGCACGGACTCTCTCCTTTTAAAGAGACATCTTCGCTATCGTCATCACGGCTCCTTCGTTCTCACACAGAACTACCCTCCATCGTGCACAAAAATTATATTTGCACACATTATCAATTGACATGTATTCAGTCACTTATCATGATGCGTATAGTCCTAGGTCTAATGCTTAGTACCGCTATCGTGTCGAGGCGTTGGGCTGATGTTGGTGGATTGTACCTTACTGTAGCTACAAGTATATTAAAGTGATAAAATCAGATAAATGTAAGACCAATGTCCAAAAATATTATTGCGGTAATAAGATATGGGTGTCTGAGTGCGCAAAATACATCAGTAGAATGATGGGTTATATTCGTTAGACGGCATTTAGGCTTCCATTTTTCTAAGAAAAATGTCCACAATACAATGTTTACCACAAAGAGAAACTATATATTTAGTATAAAATAACACAACTGTTTTGTGTTAGGACTAGTTTTAAAGTTTCACGTGTCTGTGTTGGCTAATGTGTTTCCCAGGTGGGTTAAGTGTATCTGCAGACTCACTGCAGCGGCTATCACATTGCATATCAGCAGAAATCAGCGCTCTCCCAACCACCCCGTCTCCCCACAACACACACTCGTATACAGTCACACACACCCCACACACACACTCGAGCGCACGCCCAGCTTTACACAACTTAAGTGTGTAAGTTTTCATGTCACAATCTGTAACCTAATGATACTCCGAAGTTTATGTGAAATCATGGACCGGCTCAAAGAGCAATATATGCGACTAGAACAATCATTGTCAATAAATCCGGTTCTTAAAAAATATCAGGCAGTGCCGATGACTGAGCAAAGTACTGTATGCACACCCATCCTTGCTATTTTAGTGCTCTCCTTGTAAGAGTCAGCTGATTTGGAAGAATCTGTCTGAGAAGGCTGCCTATTGATCAGATCTCTTCAGGACACAAGCCGATGGAGAGGTCAGAGCGAACATGTGTTAAACGGTAAACGGTAAACGGTAATCAGCATCCGCAGATTGAGATTTTAAGTCAGACCGGGGCATTCCTTTGCCGCTGGGGGCGGACCTCACCCTACCATCCCTCGGTGTATGCCACACCCCAGTAAAAACACTCAAATCAATCATAGTCTCATGCGGATACTTTGACACAAACTATATTAATTGATTAGGAAACATATATGAGGACACAACTGCAAATGGAGCAGAGACGAATTATGCCTGAATGGAAGGTTGTGGGCAGCAGTGCATTCTCAATACTTGGGATGTCATTTTGATGTTTCGGGAAAGGAGGGAAAGTGGAAAGTCCGAACAGAACGAGTGAAAAAGCGGTAGAAATTAAGAAGATGAGAGAAGATGGAATAGAAATGTGAAGAGTATAAAGAAAACTGATGTGCATGGAGGTGGGGAGACACGAGAGGAAAACTGAGTGACCTTGGGAAGACAGCTGGCAGCCTTCATACACGTAGATGAGTCAGCTTCTGTACAATTAAGGTTTTGAACTGTTGTGCATTGTGTGTGTGTGTGTGTGTGTTAACAACGGACCATGAATTGCATCATTCAACTCACGACTGTCCTAAAGTTGATGCCTAGCCATTATGTACAAGTCACCCACGGAGTTTCGTTGGTAATAACACGTGACCATGTAATGCACTCTTGTGTAGCTTTATACTGTAGGCGGCGGTAGAGCGACATGGGCTCTGTTAGAACATTGTTTGACGACAAGGTTCTTGCTTTTTCTTTGACTACTACAGAGAGGTAGAATCGAAACAACATAAAAAAAACACACCAGTGTTTGTAGTATTCCTCATAATGTGTATAGGATTTTATGGCAGTGATGTCTTACGAATCGGATACATGTTTGCTGGACCGATGGACTGAAGAAAATAACGCTATCGTAAACAAATGGAAGGTGAGTTTGCTAAGTTCTAGCAAGCTACAGTCCGCTTGTCCGCTAAGTTGAATGATATCCAGATGGCCTCGGCATGTCTAACCAACAGAACATGTCGTTTCAGCAACACAATGACAAAGGAGATTGTGTTGAACAGGGCTCGCGACTACTAAAATCGTGCTATGAGGCGAGTCTTCAACTACTGCAGATGATACAAGGTGCACTTATATACATTACTGTAGCTAACAGTCGTAACTATATTTGTTCATCCACCTTTAAACTTTTCCTTCCCCATTTCGTCTTTCCTCATACTCCATTCACCTCTTTATTTTCATCCACCCCATATTCCATGATCTAAACCGCTGCACACCATTCCCCCCCCCCTTCAGGTGTGCCTGCGGTACATGACCGTGTCCAGCTGGAGTTGGCAGTGGTGTATAATTTCTGTATGTTCTCCTTCAGTCAAACACAACTCACTGAGGCAGAGATTCTCCTCACACATAGCCTGGAGAGAGGTATGGCTATAGATATAAAACGCATCTGAATGTAAATTGCAATATTGTATTTCTTATTTAACTACACAACTGTCTGGTAGTGAGTGAAAATAGTTGCCTTGTCTATTTGAAATCATTTAAACCTTTATAATGGCGTTGTTTATGATTTTACCCCAGAGCACAAATTCAAGGCACAATTTCATGAAGTAGTTCATTAGTTTATGTTGTAATTGCCACCTGATGGTGAATAATGTACATTATTCCATGATCAGTTGACATAATTGTATTATTGACAAAAAAGTGAATACACACTAGTCAACTGAATAAACACTTCTTAATAAGTTATTACATTTAGTGGAAAAAGGTTTTGGTTAATCTTCTGTCCTCTGTGCAGCCCTGGGGGCTGAAGGTTGTGATGGACCACCTCCCTCCAACCCCCCAGTGTTCTGGCGTGTGGTTCTGGAGTCCCTGGGTCCAATGTCCTCCCTGTGCTCTTCCCTTCTGCAGCTGCTCTGTGTGCAGTGGGCCTTCTGGCTGTCTACCGTCAGATTGGGTCACATACTGGAGCTGCAGGTATAGTCAGCCATAGTGGGGGTGGGGGGGATACCTAATATCCAGGAATTTCATGTCAATGTACTCAACATGTTCTTGTTATTCAAAATGCAAAATAATAAAGATTGGAAAACACAGCAGCCGTTTTGGAATGCACATCACAGGACAACTAATGGCCTCGATATGCTCCTGTTTTGTAAGTGTACAAACGCGAATGCTACGCAAGCGGCATTTCTAACCTATTCCACTGATATCTAAAAGCTATTAGGCAGTCCAGCGACAGAACATTTTCTACCTGCCCGGAAATACATTGACAACTAAGGCCAATTTTGTACAACCACAACAAACATAGTGACAGAGGAGGTGGTATTGTTTTCATTATATGTCTTAACAAAACACAAAGAAAAGAGCATCAGCAACGCCAACAAAGAGTCTACGTTAGACCATTAAACCTTTCCATTGTGTAGTAGTACTTCCACGTTTCAGATTATCTCAGGTATACTGCCCCACGATTTCTGTTAGTGTTTCACCTTGCGTATGCGTTCACTCAAGGCCTTGGCACGTGCACTAAGGATGGACTGAAAGCATGCAGGATACATGTGGCAGCCGTCCTGCGTATGTTTACACTTAGCGTGAAGCATATTAGCAGCTTAAGTATAGTCAGTCACTCAGTTCCTTCGTCGTTCAAATCAGCGTTCATTCCTACCTCGCAAGTAACTGGCTTTCTCTGTAGTTAAAACAGGACCATTACATCATAATTAAATAACCAGAATCAAAGTCCCAAAACGACCAACTATTTGACAGTCACATGATGACATGCCATCAGAAATATTCATGTTTTTCTGCTTCCCTCTGTCTGCAGGGAGAGCTGCTGTCTCTTTTTGAGGGACTGGGTCTGGATGAGAGGGATGACACGAGGAAGGCAGGAGAGGAGGGTCTGGAGACGAGTGCGGTCAGACCCGCATTAGTTATACACCCCAGGGAGCTGAAGGACCTTCTGCACATCTGCACTGTTATCGCTCAGGGTCTGAACCTTTCACAGTTTAACCACTGCCTGTCCACAAGAGAGGTTAACTCTTACCTGTCCTGGGTAGAGCGGTTAGATGTTAACTATTACCAGTTCAGGATAGAGAGGTTAACCCTTAACCTCTCCTTACCTGTCCAGGTGCTGAGCTGTTGTGTGAGGGGCGGTGGTCAGAGGCCCTGACCATTCTTCAGAGAGACCCCTCCCCATTGACCCCCAGAGACCTGTTCGCCCAGATACACACTCTCACCGGCCTCTGCCTCAGTAGCATGGTACACACAAACGCACAGACACCTCACAGGCTTTTCGGATGCGTGAGAGGGTTATGACCAGTATGATGTGTGTCTGTGTGTAGGGTCATCCCCATAGTGCTTTGCAGTGTTTTAGGAAGGCCCTGGAGACCGATGTGAGGTGTGTATCTGCACTGCAGCAGAGTGTCCTGGTTTACCGGCAGCTGGGAAACACACAAGCAGAGATCCAGGCTCTACGGCTACTACACTCAGTGAGTCGCACAGATCAGTGTACATTTTTTTTAGGGGATATTCATTTCTGACCTGAAGGCTTTAGAATGTCTTATAGCTTTGAATTTTTTTTAGGTCTGATATATATAGTGCATATGAGACAACTTGCTTTTCCCTGCTCTAACCATCAAAAATGTATAGTCAACAACTAGCCAGTTCAAAATAATGCTTGTAACACAGGTATTTATAAAGTGAACTGTTTAGCGGTTCAGTTATTTTGTCCAACAAAGTACATTATAATTTGTTATGGGAATCATAAGGATAATACTGGTTAATGTCAGTATTTTTTATTTATATTGTAGTTATGTGGCAGGGAATTTCTCTTCTCAACAACTTACAGGTTTAATTAGTTGGGTGCCTTGCTCAAGAGCACAATGATTTAATTGTTTACCTTGTTGTCTTGGAGAAGGAAACCACAGACCTTTCAGTTACTCGCCCATCATCCTAACTGCTACGCAATCTGCATCACGGTGACCCGTGTTCATATTTCTGGTTCTCACCATACTGCCTGTTGTCGGGAGTCCCGAGTGACCATGCTGGCTAGGGCACACCTGCCTTTTAAAATACACCAGAGCCTTCTGAGGAAGAGCCCGCCCTAAGTGATACTTTCTGCCAATATTAATTTATTTCTGGAAAGGAATATTTTTTTGGTGCACACTGACCTCAGTGGCATTAAAACGTTTTTAAAACATCTTGAATTCCACTTAATGAAACCTGCAGATACCCTGACACTCACACAGTAGATGACTGGTGTGTGATGGGTCTTTTCTTTGAACCAGGTTTTGATGCTACCACCTGCCTCCCAGCCTACTGTTGCCTCAGGCCCTCTCATTGCTCCTGCCATTCTGCTTCCCGGCCAATCCCTGTCCAGTCTGCTGTCAGTCCCCTCTGCCCTCAGCGTGCTACACTGTCTGGCTCAGAAGTGTGTCCTCCATGGAAGGCAAGTTCCCAAGCAGCCATCAATTTCATACTGACATACCTCCTCAGAATTTGTTCCAGTCTGTGGCATATTCCATTGTTGTGTATTTGTGTTGCAGTGTGTCAGAGGGAGTAGAGCACTACCTGGACCTCCTGGCTGCTCTTCAGTCAGACCAGCAGATGTCTCAAGTGCTCTCTGAGGCCCCTTCCCTGCCCAGGTTACCTGAGCTCTACCTGGAGACGGGCTCCTCCCTGCTGATGGCCCAGCGGCCTGACGACTGCCTGGTGCTCTGTGATGAGGTCATCAGTAAGACTGTAGATCTGCTCCCAGAGAGGCTACGGCTAGAGGAGCCGTTGGAGGATCCCATGGAGGAATCTGGGCATGACTCTGCAGACCGCCTGGGGTTAGTGCTGTGGTGTGGGGCTGCATACCTCCTCCAGGCCCACTGCTACTCCCACCTCAAGGACTGGAAGCAGGCTGTCACCCTCTACACCCGGTGAGTTTCATTAATAGTATTTAAAGGCCTGAATAGTTTCATAATTTGATACTGTACAGCTAGTGGTTGTTGGCTGGGAAATGTGTTCTTTTCTGCACATATGTATCAACCTTCCTAGTTGAGCAAGCGTGTGATGAGACTTACAACGGCTTGGCAAGTTGTCACGGAAGGAAACACGTCTCCGAGTTGTTGTGACAAAGCAAGGCTATAATCACGGTTTGGACATCACAAAATTGGGGAGAAGATTTGGTAAAATATGGGTAAAAAACATCAAAAATCTACCATGTTCCACCACTGGGAACAGTCCTCTAGATAATGTGTAGCCAAAGAGTTGTAATGTATTCAAAGTCGTCCTCTCTGCCCCCCACTCAGCCACTGGGATCACGTCTCCCTGTTCAACTCAAGATGGAGCCATCTACACTAAGGTCAACGGGACTGCTTTAAAAATACTGACTGGAACATGGTCAGAAATGAATCCACCCAAAACTCGACTAAGAATAAAGAATGTTTATCAGTAGTCGCATGTTTCATTTGGACATTTGTGGATGATTAAGTTCCTTCCTAAATCAATTCAGAGAGATCCTCCGTGAAGGTCCAGGATGAACAAAGATCCTGCTGAAAGTCTGCTCTGTATCACTCATTGTCAGCATAATGTAATGTGAGGGATATGACAAATACAAAATATGTGAATAAAAGGTCCTTAAATCTATTAAGCATCCCCGCCCAGAAATACAAACCCTAGCTTAAGTATGTGTTAAAAATCTCAGACTCATAACGCATGTTGCAGGACTACAAATCCAGCTGAGGTCAGCAGTTTTAAGTTCCTCTGCGTTCACGTAACCGAGCACTTATCATGGACTAATGGCCTCACCAATTCTGTGAAGAGGATGCAACATCTACTGTCTACCAAGGCGATGTGCTTCGGTTTAAGGTTTTAGTTAATTATTTTTTGAGGTGACATCCTTTAGGAGGGTGTTGTACATTTTTCCATTTAATCACAATGAAGGGAGAATATTCTGTCAATCTAGTCAATTTGAGACACAGTGGAAGAGGCAGGAGGGGATTCCAAAAGGTGAATCCTAAAATATTAATCTATGACCTGGGGGTAGTCCCTAGCTGTGGGCTGGAATTATATTCACAGAAACCCCAATCTCTTGGATTGTGGCTCAACCTTGACAACCATGAATACTTAGTTAGACAAAAGGTATAAATAAACAGGATTTACTGTTTAGGCTGGTATCATTTTACTCTATTTTCTGCTATCAGAAGGAGTCATATTTTGGAATGTGGCTAACCACTGCAAAGAAAGACAAAGTTAGGCATTAAGGTTCAGGGTTTAGAGAAAATTGTATTTTCTTTGTGTGAATAAATTGTGGTCCCAGAAATGTCCTCCCAAATATTGTGAAACTGGTGTGTGTGTTGCATGTTCAAGTTCTGAAGCTGTGTGTTGTGTTTCAGGTGCATCAGCCTTCTGATGAAGGTGTGTGTTGTACAGACAGGTGAGTATTGAGTGTTTCTCTGTTGACCCGTATTAAATGGTGTTATGCATGTCAATATCACATATTACCAGGTTATAATGTAGTAAGTGGTGGTCTGGATGTGAATCGTGTTGTGTAGCAGGCTGTGTGAAGCAGGGGCTAGGGGTCAGGAACCTGCAGAGGCTGAAGGGGCTGGCCCTTGCAGGCAGAGGAATAAGCTTCATTCACAGAGACCAGAATAGGGAAGCCCTGAGAGACCTACAGCTCAGTCTGCAGGCTGCATCAGGTAATCCGAAGGTTAAATAGTCTTTGTGCAGACAAAATATCTGTAGGAATAATGCATGATGTAATCCAGCCCCTCTATGAATTATTGCGTGTCTGTCTTTCTAGGGTGTGCTAGTGCTGGGCTGTGGCTGACCGAGGTGCTGTGGAGACTGGGGAGGAGACGGGAGGCTGTAGCCTGCTGGGAGGAGAACCAGAGTTCCAGCTCTCCTCCCTTGTTACAGTAAGATGACATCTATGGTCACTAGTTTACTCACCTGAATTTTTTTTTTTTAGGTGTAATTTGAAATATCCCAACCTTTTCTCTGTGCCCTCTCTTTCCAGAGATGCTCCTTTGTACCTGCTGGACCCACAGACTGGCCCCTCCCTTGACCCAGCAGACCTCCGAGGTAGAATGGAGGAGTTTACCAAAACTCAGCAGCACCAGGGTCTCCCATTATAGTACTGTGAAGAAGTGGGGTTTTGACTCTTTACCTCTGAAGGCCAGATGAGAATGTGCTCTGTTTTATGCTATGTGTCTGTAGTATATTCTTTTGGTATGATGAATATGATACTGTGGTGCCCCATTTCTGAATATATTTTTACTGTTCAAACTGATTGCTTATTTAGTCATCAGCATAAAACTGATTTATTTCTACTGTGTCTGTTTATTGTTTTAATCGTTGTTCAATGTTGATGTGATTATGGAGTTTACTGGCTACACTGATCTATCTCTTTTTCTAGATTTGGCCATTTGGTAGACCACTGCCTAAACAAATAAGATTTAGAGGATTGATGTTGTATAGTGCCAGTACAGTTGACTGTACTTAAGCTACAAGGCATTATTGATTAATCATGCCTAAGAACAGCTCTGAGTGTTTATTGGCCACATACCACACCCCCTCAATATACAATGCTTCAATATATAATTCAATGTCAGTGGATTAGAGAACGTGTCTACTATGCAGCACATAGCCGGTTTGAACGAAACGAGTGTACCCTTGTCTTCGGTCAACACTGGGTTTTAACTCAACGCGGTGTAATCCAATTGGCACATAACCGTTTAATGACAGGTGTCTAAGCCAATAGGTCTGGACACATCCGCCCCCAAGAAATGAATCCAATAGGCCCAGAAAATGAAAACATTCTAGAATACGTTAAAAACGATTACATGATTGGGTTGTCGTACGCAGTAGGCGTGCCCTTTTCTGCGTCTCTTTGAGTGCGAGCTTCGTCTTTCAGGCTGAGCTCGAGAACGGGATAGAGACTGAAGCGAATTGTGTGAAGTTACTTTGCAAATAATTGTAGCTAGATTATTTTTTTAATTTATTCACATTCAGTTTAGAGGAGTACCATGGCCTCGGGAGGAGAGTAAGTAGACATCTGTTGTTATCTAACTAAATAGCCAACGTATGTGTACTTTCACAATCAAATTAGCTATTCGACTCGGGTATTTTACCTCAGCTACGGTAACGTAATGATACTGGATATCATGCCTCTATACTAATGCTATTGTTTATGTAAGAATTAACTTATTTAGTTACGCTGACTAGTTACTAAACAACGTCCCAATGGGGGCCAGTCGAACTACTTACAATTAAATTCGTGTGTAAGGGAACTAAGCTTTATTAATTAGCTCGATAAAGCTAACATAGCTAGCTAGGTAGTTGGGCCTAATAATACCGGCACCGTTGCCTAGCCTGGGACTAGCTGGCCTGTATGCTTGTGAAGCTCATCCAATAACCTATGGTGATTAATTAGATGCTGGAAATTGCAAATACCATACTTAGAAAATGGCATTGGCGTTGTCACAAAGTACCATAATCGGGTTTTTGTCAGGTTATTTTAGACAAATTGTGTTACTCAGTGTGACTGGGGATGGCTGGCTTCAACGAACTGTCAAATCTGGTTAAAATGCCGGCCTTGTCACTAGCGACGTTACTGGGCATTAGCTAAGCTAATGCTAGCTAGAGGGCTAACACATGCTAGTCCAACGTTATCAACCTACAGTACCTAATAAACATAAATCAGAGTGTTAAGACGGTTTGGACACCTTAGGAGAGTGGTACTTTAAATGTTAGCCAGCTTCCTACTGTATACTGTTATCCAATGAAGATATGTAACACGTACCCAAGTTCCTTTGGTACATCTGTATTTAAGATGGTTTTAATAGACATTATGTGGCTAACTAGTTTGCTAGGTTGGGGTTCCCGAAAGTTGTCCTTTTGCTGTGTCATCTGCTGCTACTGGGCTAGCTAACTAGCCAATATTATCTGGGGATGAATGAACATTTATCTACTGAACAAGCACAATTAACGCGCAAAGTTACTGTAGCTAGCTAAGCTTAGTTGATTATGAAACAAAGTATCAAGTCTGAAAGCTGGCCAAATCAAGTGATGGCGCGATGTTTTATTTACTTGCTGGGTTAGTCTTCATTCATAACGGTAGTTAGCTAGCTAACAGGCATGATAAGCTAGCAACTTTTGCTAACTAGTGACGTTGCCATTTCAATATTCAGAATAGAGCAGTGATAGTGTTTATGGAATCGCCCAACAAATGCAATTCTTTAAAAAAAATGTATTTCTCTTTTTACTTAATGCTTTTGTTTACCTCTTTTATTTAGATCCAAAAATGATGATCTTTCCACTGCGATTCTGAAGCAGAAAACCAGACCTAACAGATTGATTGTCGATGAATCCATTAACGAGGACAACAGTGTGGTCTCCCTCTCTCAGGTAAGTCTGCATGGTGACAAGGTAGACTTATAAATGTTTGCTGTCTACATATTTACAGACCAAGAATTTAGCTAGTGAATTGTTGTTTTGATATCCTGCTGCTTGTGTAGAATATCCACATATGTGGTCTTTCGTTATTAAATCTGTTTCACAAGCCCCTCCACCCAACAACAATCATTTAGGGTAGGATGATCATACTGTCACCAAATCTAAATGTATCCTAATAGTTTAATGAAAACGACATTCTTCATGTGCTAATTTGTTGAATATAAGAATAAAATAGAAATGGGCTACATCAAAAGCCCATTAAAGTGAGCTGGCCATGTTGTTAGTTGATGTTTTTAACAGAACCTGGTGATTGTAACAGTAATGAATCCATACCAAATCATGAACATTAAATAATGAAAATTAGGTAGAGTATTGCAATTTAAAAAATCTATAACAACGTTGTTGTTAAAAATGCTTTAAAAAATGTAACATAAAAATAACCACTCACTCCAGGATGGTAACAGAGTATGTATAATCAGATGTGTGTGTGTATATAAAGGAAAAACTAACCAGAACTGTGTTAATAAAATAATCATTTTAATAACACTGGTTATGTTTTTATTTTGTATTCCACTGTTTTTCACATGGTCAATCCCTTCCTCTGTTAATATATTTACACTTGAAAATGCTTAGTTTACTGTCTGCCTTGGACGCCTTAGAGCATTGAAGTGTCATAAAGGGTAATACATGGGACCAATGCGTCAGATGTATTCATCTATCAACAGCCTTGATGCAACTTCTACTCCCATTGGGATAGTGTTCTCTATGCAAATAAACTCTAAAACACTCTTACGTACCTTCTTCCTAGGTTTTGCCCACACTGTTTTACCAGCCTCCTATTGGAAATCAGTGTGCGGTCTATTTTGGGTTAGATGGATGTCTTGAGTCAGTGTAAGCTTTTTTTGCATTTTACGCAGGAACTCTTAATAGTAATTGATGTCACCAGAAACCAACTAGAAATCTGAAGTTTCTAACTGCTTTGCGAATGTGACCAACCACCAAATGTTTTCATTCTTTAAAATATCTTCAATAGTTGCATTACAATGTTTTTTTTCTTAGCTATTGCTATTTATATTCTATTCTCTGTGATTTCCCCCTCAATAAAGGCTTGTTTTTTGTATGTTTTCTTGCATTATGGGTTAATATTAGTGAGCCTGCTCTTTTTGCTGCCATTGGTGGTAATATGTTTAGGAACTCATCTGTTATTATTGTGGAAAAATTCTAATGCAATGGTCAGATTTTCTCGTTCAGTGCTGGTGGTTAGCACTGTTGTATAAAAGATGCATTGATAAAACAATCTAAGTTCCACTTCTGTGAGGAAACCTTGTCCAGGTCCACTTATTCAGATACATGGTGTTCATGCTGTTTATAGGCAAAGATGGATGAGTTGCAGCTGTTCCGTGGTGACACAGTGCTGATGAAGGGGAAGAAGCGGAGGGAGTCTGTGTGTATTGTCCTCTCTGATGATACCTGCTCTGATGAGAAGGTCCGCATGAACCGTGTGGTCCGCAACAACCTTCGCGTCTGTCTGGGGGATGTCATCAGGTACGTGTCCACCAAACCATGCAGGTTTCTATGTACATGATACACCTGAAACAAATTGAGATTTGGGATGTATATATTTTTTTCCACTACAGTATCCAGCCGTGTCCTGATGTTAAGTACGGGAAAAGGATCCATGTTCTGCCTATTGATGACACAGTTGAGGGGATCACTGGAAACCTGTTTGAGGTCTACCTGAAACCCTACTTCCTAGAGGCCTACAGGCCCATTCGCAAGGGTCAGTAAACACCAACAATCATTTGGTTGAAGAAGAGTGGTTTTCTGTATTTGACTGTGTCGTGTTGTGTAGGCGACATTTTCCTGGTTCGAGGGGGTATGCGTGCGGTGGAGTTCAAGGTGGTGGAAACAGATCCCAACCCCTACTGCATTGTTGCCCCAGATACAGTCATCCACTGCGAGGGAGAGCCCATCAGGAGAGAGGTTCTTCCCAACTTATGTTTTATTTGCTGTGTTGTCTGTATAGTATTTCTGCCCCGATAGTCTGCTGTCCGACCTCAAGCTGACTTTTGTGCTTGCTGTGGTAGGATGAGGAGGAGTCCCTGAATGAGGTGGGCTATGATGATATTGGAGGCGTGAGGAAGCAGCTGGCTCAGATCAAGGAGATGGTGGAGCTGCCCCTCAGACACCCTGCACTGTTCAAGGCCATTGGAGTCAAGGTAATGCACGCGCACACAGCTCACTATCTTCAAGCCTTCTGTCACTTCACTCTCTGGTGAACATTCTGAAGTTTGAAAACGTGCTTTCTAGGCTTTAAAAGTCAAGGAATTTAATTGGCTTACTGGTGAAATAAAGCATTTTCCCGCATCGAAAACATTGTCCTGATCTTTTCTCCAGCCTCCCCGTGGTATCCTGCTGTATGGACCCCCGGGTACAGGAAAGACCCTGATTGCCAGAGCTGTTGCTAATGAGACCGGAGCATTCTTCTTCCTCATCAACGGTGAGAGGCTTAACCATAGCCTTTTACCTGCCAGGGCATCACCGTCCATTGTCCCACTCTTGTCCTGTCATTTCCCGGTAGCTTTTATGATGTGCCTCGGTGTGAGCCTTGTCTTCCTGTGTGTGTAGGTCCTGAGATCATGAGTAAGCTGGCAGGAGAGAGTGAGAGCAACCTGAGGAAGGCCTTTGAGGAGGCTGAAAAGAACTCTCCAGCCATCATTTTCATTGATGAATTGGACGCCATCGCCCCGAAGAGAGAGAAGGTGAGTGTGCAACACTGGAGAATCACAATGGAATACAAATGCATTGGAAACATCCCATCATAAAGGGCTGTACCAATAGGTGCTTAAACATTGCAGAGTGCTGTGGAAGCCTATGCGTTTGCGTGTCCTGCCGGACTGTTAACCTTGGCGTGTGTTTGTAGACCCACGGAGAAGTGGAGAGACGTATCGTGTCTCAGCTGTTGACCCTGATGGACGGGCTGAAGCAGAGGGCTCATGTCATTGTCATGGCCGCCACCAACAGACCTAACAGCATAGACGCTGCGCTTAGGAGATTCGGTATGTGCACTTTGTAACAGCGGCTTACCGATGTTGTTTTGATGTTGTGTATCGGTTGCGATAACGTGTATGTCTGCGTCCAGGGCGTTTCGATAGGGAGGTGGACATCGGGATACCTGACGCCACAGGCAGACTGGAGATCCTGCAGATCCACACCAAGAACATGAAACTGAATGACGATGTCGACCTGGAGCAGGTGGGCGGCCTACTGGACGGGGACACTTCGCCACATTCTCATGAATGCGCCGCGTCGTTTGGCACCTGCTAACTGTCTGTCTCTGCAGGTGGCTAATGAGACCCATGGCCACGTGGGGGCTGACCTGGCAGCCCTGTGCTCTGAGGCTGCTCTTCAGGCCATCCGGAAGAAGATGGACCTCATCGACCTGGAGGATGAGACCATCGACGCTGAGGTCATGAACTCCCTGGCTGTTACCATGGATGACTTTAGGGTAAGAAACACCCTACAGTATAAACTCCCACGCTACCTAGAGTTGACTTCACCCTGAATAGACTGGGGTCAGGCTGTGTCCTTTATGAACTGGTCTTGATTAACAGAGCGGTTAGGGTTTTTTATATACCTTCATAAAGAGTGTCTTTAACTTTTTTTCATGTAATGTTACTCTGGTCAATGTTATGTCTGTTTTCACTAAGAACTACTGGATATACATTTTTATAGATATTGTCATGTTAACTGTGTTGGGCTCCATTTTGGACATATTGTCCTGGCTTAGTGAATTGACTGTGATACTCAACCTGTTTGTGTGTCAGTGGGCTCTGAGTCAGAGTAACCCATCAGCCCTGAGGGAGACCGTGGTGGAGGTTCCCAACATCACCTGGGGGGACATCGGAGGACTGGAGGACGTCAAGAGGGAGCTGCAGGAGCTGGTGCAGGTATGAACACACACACGCGCGCACTCTCACTCTCTCTGTCACTCTCCCCTAACCATCTCTATCTTTCTCCTGTAGTACCCAGTGGAGCACCCAGATAAGTTCCTGAAGTTCGGCATGACTCCATCTAAGGGAGTGTTGTTCTACGGGCCCCCAGGTTGTGGTAAGACCCTGCTGGCCAAGGCCATTGCTAACGAGTGCCAGGCCAACTTCATCTCCATCAAAGGACCTGAGCTCCTCACCATGTGGTTTGGCGAGTCGGAGGCAAACGTCAGGGAGATCTTTGACAAGGTATGTGTTAGTGTCCCGTGGTAGCTCCGTAACGGCAGAGAAAAAAGGTGTAAAAATAACAACACCTTTAGACGGAATTAATGCAGCACACCGGCCTTCGGGTCAGGACATCTGCCTTGGGGGGGGGACGTACCTGTTAAAGTACTGTAAGGGTAAAAAAATAAAAAATAAAAAAAGGTACCCAATTAAATGCTATAATATACTGTACTGAAATGCAGTTTCTTCTTGAGCTCTACATCTTCTGGCCAAACTAAACCTGTGACCATTAAGCATTGAATACTGTAGGACTGAGTTAAACCCTTCCTCTGGATGCTATAACCATATCTGGATGTTAACCAGGAGTGTGTGGTCTAATGTTCTGGGTGTTTCTGTGTTTGCAGGCTCGCCAGGCGGCCCCCTGCGTGTTGTTCTTTGATGAGCTAGACTCCATAGCGAAGGCCCGAGGTGGAAATGTGGGAGACGGGGGCGGAGCCGCCGACCGTGTCATCAACCAGATCCTGACTGAGATGGACGGAATGTCCAGCAAGAAGAACGTCTTCATCATCGGAGCCACCAATCGCCCTGACATCATAGACCCGGCCATTCTCCGACCTGGCCGCCTGGACCAGCTCATATACATCCCACTGCCTGACGAGAAGAGCCGGATCAATATTCTCAAGGCTAACCTCCGCAAGAGCCCCATTAGCAAGGTAGAGCCCACACACTGCCCATTATCATGTCCTCATCATGTTTCTGTAGCAAGGGCTGATGATGCGTTTCTGGACACAAGATTGTCTCATGTCAATACGGATGATGTTTCAGATGCTGTAGGTCTGTCTATGGCCTTGAGGATTTTTTTTAAACCCGGTTTCCTCTCTGGTCCTATAGGATGTTGATCTGGACTTCCTGGCTAAGATGACCAATGGTTTCTCGGGTGCTGACCTCACAGAGATCTGCCAGCGGGCCTGTAAGCTGGCCATCAGAGAGTGCATTGAGAATGAAATTCGCAGAGAGCGGGAGAGGCAGACCAATCCCTCTGCTATGGTCAGTTCACACTCCTCCCTCGCATGTCATTAATCCATTTCTGACTGCTTTTCCTCTCCAGTTAATGCCCCCCCCCCTTTATTCTCGCCTCCAGGAGGTGGAGGAGGATGATCCAGTGCCAGAGATCACAAAGGTCCACTTTGAGGAGGCCATGCGATTCGCTCGCCGCTCTGTCAGTGACAATGACATTCGCAAATACGAGATGTTTGCCCAGACTCTGCAACAGAGCCGAGGATTTGGCAGCTTCAGGTATGCTCTGCGGACTCTGTCGTGGATTTCGGCTCTTAAGACCAGTCTTAAAAGACTGTTTAATATGTGGATGTGCAAAAATTACTTCTCCCATGGAAAGCCCTTTCCATTTGTAGGTAAGGCGAAGTTAGCTAGCACAGCACATACAGAAACCCCAAACCCTGGTCTGTCGGGGCTGCTTTGTTTTTATAAACTCTGTGCATACATAGTATTGTTTTACAAGCAGCAGTGGTTCATATTGTTGGTTACATGGATAAATCAGCATTGGTTAAAGGCAGTACATGAACTGGGACTGTGATACTAGATTGTCAGAAATAAATGACTCGCCTTTTGCGATTGAGGAGGCTTTGCTTCCATTCACATGGTGATAATCATGGTTGTTAATAGCGTTCCCTGAGAATTAAAATGAAATGGAAAATAGGATTAGTGACTGTTTAATGTGCTTTAAGTCCTGTGGAAGTGATATATGGCCAATATAATGTACCTCGCCTGAGTGTTTGACGCAGTGATGTAATGTGGAGTGCCTGGATGAAGCCTTAAGCTTCTGTATATTGGCCATTTACCCCAAATCCCAAGGTGTGTTTTATTGCCTTACAAATGCAATTGTGTGTGTTGTTATTGCTGTGGTATACACTCATAATGCAGAATTTGGCAGATCAGCATTCGTGGCTCGACCTGCCCAGTTTATAATGGTGGATGTTGTCTCTCTGTCAGGTTCCCATCCAGTGCTGCTGGGGGCAGCGGTCCCAGCCAAGGTACCGGGGGAACTGGTGGGGGCCCAGTGTTTAACGAGGATAACGATGACGACCTGTACGGATAGACAGATGGACAGACAGGCGGGGCCAAATGGTGGCCCGCCCTTTCACACCTGTACAAACACTCAAACCCCATTGACCATTTTTATGACTCTGCTTCTTTCATGTGTTTCTTTTTGTATGATGATTCCTCTGGTGGAGAAGGCATGTAGTGGCCTGGTTTGGGTGGGGCGGGGTCAGTGGATGGAGGTGTATTAAAGGTGATTGGTTGACTGATGTGGCGAGCGGGAGGGGGTGGGGGGGGGGTTGAGTGGCCTCATTCTGAGTTTATTATCACAACCTTATGACCGGCTTTAGTGGGGGGAGTCTATCCAAGACTGTAAGAATGAAAAATTAAAAAAAAAAATTGCTAGTGACTTCATTTTTTTATGAATAGTAGCATATAATGTATGGAAAGTTTGAAAATGTTGTTGAAAATAAAATCTCACGAAATGACTGTTTATGACGTTAATGATTTTGTTCTAGTCACCTGGTTCTCGATGATACGAAGTTGTCTGACCAGTTTTCTCATTCTTTCAGATTGGATATCATGTCACTCTGTCTTAATATGTTCTGATGTATTTTCAATGGGAGCTAAAGCAAGACCTCATGTCTACAGTTTGGTTACTAGGCTCGTTACCACTCATGTATTCACAGACCTCCCTCCAACTGGGTTTGTTATCCATTCTCCTCGCCATAACATGTCCTCTTAGTCATCTCTGACTACCATTGGCCTCTAAGATTTAAATATCTGTAAAAGGAATTTACTACACGAGCTGTCATATTTTATTTATTTTTTAAGTTTTGAAGATGTGTTCTGGGACATCCCAATTCAGCTGAATGCATGTTATTAATGTGTGTGGTCTGAGTGGAATTGCTATCATACAGTCAGTCAGCCATAACATTTCACATTTTAAAGTGACAAAGGTTTTTATTACATGGGTGGGACACCATCACATGACCTGGTACACATTTTTCAGGGAGACTTTTTGCTTTGCAGGGCCACTGTACCACTGGTCACCAGAAATACAGTAATGCATATTTAATTTCTGCAATCCCTTTATTCTCCACACACTGTCACTATTGAATAGACCCATGCAGCCATATAGAGCTGGGATCCCTAATCTTGAGTAGCACCCCCTGTGTTTTCATGCATTACAGTTCCTTTATTTAAAAACAGTAATTCTAAATAATTATGCAGATCTATAGAAAATGTATGTGACCATAGTCAATATCATTTGATGTTGGTGTAGCAAAAACATGAAACTGGTCTCTTGTTTGAATGGTGCACAAGTTACTATTTTAGGGTTCATTAATATTAATTGTGGAAATGTATACACAGTCATATTGAAAACATGTTGAAGTATTTTAATTTGGGAATTTTAATATGTGAAATAATGTTGGTTTGGTCTCTAGCTTACATAAGTCGCAACCAAGAGCTACTCTTAACATCACATTAAAGTAAACCAAAAACTGTGTATATTTCTCACTATTTTATTGATTTAGATCAGTTTGCCTAGTGTTGTCAGAAATGTGCCCTCACCAGAACCTGACAAAGCTGTTACCGTGCACCAGAGAAGGCTTCAGACAGGTATCAATATACTTCTCACTCTTCTTCTGACATATTTTAGTCTTTGTGTTGCAGAAATGTTTCAATTGCACAGATGGCTCCATGGGGTTCTTCCTCCGGTTTTCATTCCATGCTTTATGGTCTGTCTAATACTTTATTATTCTGATTGTTACCTTTCTGCCATAATGTTCTATTCACTGCAACACACCTTACAAGGCCATACCTAGTTTGACTTTTTACAGTCGCCGCATACTTTGTCAGATGATTCCACATGCTCAGCTTTACAGGATTTCCTTTTGTCACTCTAGAGCAGTTTCTCAACTCTGCTCCTGGATGCCCCCCCCGCCCTGCATGTTTTAGATTTCTCTGTGCCCTAACATACCTGATGTAGCTCATGACTTGAAAATGAGCTCAACAATTGAATCAGGTGTGACAGAGCAAGCAGAGATCTAAAACATGCAGGGCAGGGGGGCACCCAGGAGCAGGGTTGAGAAACACTGCTCTAGAACATTTCCTTGGGATACTGCTCATCAGATAAAGCTTTTCCGCTTCCACTGTCTTGAACTTTCTTTGTTTCGTCAAGTTTGTTTAACCTTTCTTTGTGCCATCTCAGAAGATATTTACAGATCATTTACATTTTGGACAGCACACATTCTTTTTAATTGTATTTTATATTTGTACTTATTCTAATGATTAGAAGTGCAGGTATACTTTAAGCCCAGATTAATGACTAAGCAATTTTCTCAAGTGGCGTAAGACATCTGCACAATACTTGTGTGTCATTTCTGTACGTCCAGAAATGCATGCAGAAACGAAGGTTCCCAGCTTTGACACCATATTGTTTACTGTTTAGCTACAGTAATGAGATCATGAGATAGTTTGTGGCCTTCATGTTCTCTGTAATTGTCTGTTTTGGATGTTTTCCAACCGTTTGGGTAACAGATCAATGCAGACTTTGACCTCTTTCTGTTTAAAATATAAATGATTCCTGAGCTTCACACACTGACACACGAACTACTCACAGCTCACTCTACCTAGATTCTATACATGGACACTGCTTATGCTCTGTAACAGTTTTGTTTGAAACTTTTTCCTCTTGGGTGTACATGCTGCTTGTAATAAAGGTCAGTGGAGAGCTTAGAATAACCATAATTTAAACTATGTTGCTAAAACAGATAGCAGATGTGATGGATTGTGATTTGATTGGCATAACCATCAGCTAGTCAACTTATTATGGACATTGTACTATGCTCTACTACAGCATGTGAGATGGTAAATGCTGTCATGTTATTCAGTAATGAACTCTCATGAAGCAAGCCTTTTACTCACTTTATATATAAGCTACTTTTATATAGTTACAGAAAGTCAAAATGTGTACCCCCACATGGTATTTCTTTATTTTTGCTATTTTCCACATTGTAGAAAAATGTAATTTAATTAAAACTATGAAATAACACATATATTCATGTAGTTAAGTGTTAAAAATCTAAATACATTTATATTTTTTATTTGTTAAAGTAGCCACCCTTTGCCTTGATGACAGCTTTGCACCCTTGGGATTCTCTCAACCAGCTTGATGAAGTAGTCATCTGGAATGCATTTCAATTAATAGATGTGTCTTGTTAAAAATTAAGTAGTGGAATTTCTTTTCTTATTAATGTGTTTGAGCTAATCAGTTGTGCTGGGACTAGGTAGGGTTGGTATACAGAAAGCCATCATAATTTCCAGTATGGTAGGTTCAGAGGTCATTTAAAATGCTTGTATGAGAAAGAAGTGGGTGGATTTAGCTGTAAACTGTACTATGTATGATAATAATAGGTATTATCCTGGTCTTATATGTAAGTTAATGAATTCAGTGATCATCTGTTACACGGTAATAAGACTTATAATGGTGGCTTTGCTAGAGCTCAAACCTGGTCAGCTGAGTACTACTTGGAGCATACAGAGACGTTTAGGTCTGTAGAGATGGGCACAATGTTGACACCTCATACACCCCATTCATAGTGTTCGAATGTTTCTGTCTTCCTACCAGACTGCCTGCCTTTCAGAACCTCAGTACTGAACAATGAGTTCTTTCCTGACTCTTTCTTCTGGGCAGATGTTGCCTCTGATGGGCCTAGGCACATGGAAAAGTGCCCCTGGACAGGTGAATATGCTTTTAAAGTTCAGTTATTCATTTGTCATGCAAATGTCTTGTTATATACATGTGTCTGGAAATAGCAGGTATTGTTCTTTTCAGTCTTTATCCCTGATGATGTATTCAGTTTTGTATGTCTCAAGATGTACATTTCCACATGTGCATGGGCTTTCTTTTCATGATGGTGAAAGGAAAAACAAGAATTTGCAGGTAAATGTGGTGGGACACTACAAACAGAGCCTAGCATTTTAGTAAATTCATGGCCCTATGACATGACATTTGGTTGGAAAACAGAGATGGTCCTTCAATTCTTCCTCAAACCAGTGTAATGTGAACATAGACAATGTAAGTGTCTGTGTGTCTCTGCAGGTGAAGCAGGCAGTACTAACTGCTCTAGACTGTGGCTACAGACACATTGATTGTGCTGCGGCTTATGGTAACGAGCAGGAGGTGGGAGAGGCACTGGCTGTGAAGCTGGGAACAGGAACGGTGAGCCTGCTTCCAGGGTCATTCTCTCTCACACACACCAACTTCGCTTCCGGGATGATTTTGGCTACGCTTCCAAGACCATTCTTACACTGCTCAGTCCAAGACAATTCTGGCACACGCACACACTTTTCCTTTCCGTTCAAAATGTGTTTTCTTTAAACATGACTACAAAAAACAAACCTGAACCTAACCTTTAATTCTAGATGAAACTCCAATTTTAACAATTAGTCTATAAACGTAAGTCCCCTATTTCTACATAGGGACTGTCCTAGTTTTACTGTCCCTGAAGGGGGTTTTTGGAACTCAAAAATATCGTAAAACCTGTAGAAAATAATCATCCAGTTGAGGAAAAAGAGACATTTGATAAGAGGTAATTGGGGAACTCTGTGTGGTTGTTGTTGCTGTTGCCCAGGTCCTGCGTCGTGAGGATGTGTTTCTCACCTCTAAGTTGTGGAACACACAGCATCATCCTGATGATGTGGAGGCGGCCTGCAGGAAGAGTCTACTGGACCTGGGGCTGGACTATCTGGACCTCTACCTCATGCACTGGCCCATGGCCTTCCAGTGAGCAACACACCCCCAATCACACCTCGACTAATATCAGCACTAGAACCCAGGCCCGCATGTTAATGATCGTCTGAGTTGCCCGCGTGTGTTCCAGACGGGGGACGGACTTACTACCCAGACGGGCTGATGGGAGGGTTTGTTACGACCACATACACTACACGGAAACCTGGGTTGCCATGGAGAACCTGGTTGATAAGGGGCTGGTCAGAGCTATTGGTCTGTCAAACTTCAATGCCAGACAGACAGATGATGTCGTCAGCATCGCCAAACACAAGCCTGTGGTCAACCAGGTGTGTGTGTGTGTGTGTGTGAGAGAGTACAGTTTCTCTTTGTGTGTGTGTTGGTGTAACGCTGTGTGTTTATAGGTGGAGTGTCACCCATACCTCTCCCAGACTGACCTGCTGAGTCACTGCAGGTATGTGGCTGGCTGGGTTCATGGATTCTATCAGTGGCTATATCTGTATTCCAGGGATGTGTGTGAGACACACATCCATGTGTGTATTCCAGGGCTGTGGGTGTGTGTTTGATGGCCTACAGCCCTCTGGGTAGTGGAGACCGGCCCTGGGCCTCACCTGACCAACCCTGCCTGCTGCAGGACCCTGAATTAAAGTCTATCGCCCTACGCCACCGCAAGACCCCTGCTCAGGTCATACTCAGGTACAGCATACTATCCCACACATCTGTGTAACTTGCTCAAATGTTATAAGCTGTGTTTAGCTGTGTGTCTGTCTCCAGGTGGCAGGTGCAGAGAGGAGTTGCCTGTATCCCCAAGAGTGTCACTCCTTCCAGGATACAGGAGAACATGCAGGTGAGGAGGACAGCGTCATCCAGTGGAAGGAAAACACAACACTTTCAACATTTGGAAACTACTCACCTCTTCCATAATCTTTGTTTGTTTGCTTTAGGCAGAAATATTTCAGTGTAGCCACTGTGATTTTATCTGGAGTGGGTATTTGTCTCTGATTGACAGGTTTTCGACTTCTCCCTGTCGGATGAAGACATGAAGCAGATTGAGTTGTTCAACAGAAACAAGAGATACATCGTTCCGACTGTGGAGGTGAGTTCTGATCGTCACAGTGAGACCTCATGATGCATGTCACAGTCTAACATCTACTTCCCTGTCACAGTCTAACACCTACTTCCCATCACAGTCTAGCACCTACTTCCTCATCACAGACTAGCACCTACTTCCCTGTCACAGTCTAACACCTACTTCCCATCACAGTCTAGCACCTACTTCCCTGTCACAGTCTAACACCTACTTCCCATCACAGTCTAGCACCTACTTCCCTGTCACAGTCTAACACCTACTTCCCATCACAGTCTAGCACCTACTTCCCTGTCACAGTCTAACACCTACTTCCCATCACAGTCTAGCACCTACTTCCTCATCACAGACTAGCACCTACTTCCCTGTCACAGTCTAACACCTACTTCCCATCACAGTCTAGCACCTACTTCCCTGTCACAGTCTAACACCTACTTCCCATCACAGTCTAGCACCTACTTCCCTGTCACAGTCTAACACCTACTTCCCATCACAGTCTAGCACCTACTTCCCGTCACAGTCTAACACCTACTTCCCTGTCACAGTCTAACACCTACTTCCCATCACAGTCTAGCACCTACTTCCCTGTCACAGTCTAACACCTACTTCCCATCACAGTCTAGCACCTACTTCCCATCACAGTCTAGCACCTACTTCCCTGTCACAGTCTAACACCTACTTCCCATCACAGTCTAGCACCTACAGTGGGGAGAACAAGTATTTGATACACTGCCGATTTTGCATGGTTAAATCGGCAGTGCATGTAGAGGTCTGTAATTTTTATCATAGCTACACTTCAACTGTAAGTGACGGAATCTAAAACAAAAATCCAGAAAATCACATTGTATGATTTTTAAATAATTAATTTGCATTTAATTGCATGACATAAGTATTTGATCACCTACCAACAAGTAAGATGTCCGGCTCTCACAGACCTGTTAGTTTTTCTTTAAGAAGCCCTCCTGTTCTCCACTCATTACCTGTATTAACTGCACCTGTTTGAACTCGTTACTGGAAAAAAGACACCTGTCCACACACTCAATCAAACAGACTCCAACCTCTCCACAATGGCCAAGACCAGAGAGCTGTGTAAGGACATCAGGGATACAATTGTAGACCTGCACAAGGCTGGGATGGGTTACAGGACAGTAGGCAAGCAACTTGGAGAGAAGGCAACAACTGTTGGCGCAATTATTAGAAAATGGAAGAAGTTCAACATGACGGTCAATCTCCCTCGGTCTGGGGTTCCATGCAAGATCTGACCTTGTGGGGCATCAATGATCATGAGGAAGGTGAGGGATCAGCCCAGAACTACACGGCAGGACCTGGTCAATGACCTGAAGAGAGCTGGGACCACAGTCTCAAAGAAAACCATTAGTAACACACTACGCCGTCATGGATTAAAATCCTGCAGCGCACACAAGGTCCCCCTGCTCAAGCCAGCGCATGTCCAGGCCCGTCTGAAGTTTGCCAATGACCATCTAGATGATCTAGAGGAGGAATGGGAGGTCATGTGGTCTGATGAGACAAAAATAGAGCTTTTTGGTCTAAACTCCACTTGCCGTGTTTGGAGGAAGAAGAAGGATAAGTACAACCCCAAGAGCACCATCCCAACCGTGAAGCATGGAGGTGGAAACATCATTCTTTGGGGATGCTTTTCTGCAATGGGGACAGGACGACTGCACTGTATTGAGGGGAGGATGGATTGGGCCATGTATCGCGAGATCTTGGCCAACAACCTCCTTCCCTCAGTAAGAGCATTGAAGATGGGTCGTAGGTGGGTCTTCCAGCATTACAACGACCCGAAACACACAGCCAGGGCAACTAAGGAGTGGCTCCGTAAGAAGCATCTCAAGGCCTAGCCAGTCTCCAGACCTCCAGTCTCCAGACCTGATCCCAATAGAAAATCTTTGGAGGGAGCTGAAAGTCCCAAAACCTGAAGGATCTGGAGAAGGTCTGTATGGAGGAGTGGGCCAAAATCCCTGTTGCAGTGTGTGCAAACCTGGTCAAGAACTACAGGAAACGTATGATCTCTGTAATTGCAAACAAAGGTTTCTGTACCAAATATTAAGTTCTACTTTTCTGATGCATCAAATACTTATGTCATGCATTAAAATGCGAATTAATTACTTAAAAATCAATGTGATTTTCTGGATTTTTTTTTAGATTCCGTCACTCACAGTTTTACAGACTACATGCTTTCATAAGTGGGGAAACCTGCAACATCGGCAGTGTATCAAATACTTGTTGTCCCCACTGTACTTCCCTGTCACAGTCTAGCACCTACTTACTAGTGCCTACTTCCTCATCACAGCCAGGCAGGTAAAGCAGACGATGATGCAGTGTGAGACTCCACATGTTCAGTAGAGCTCTGGGTTTTTCTGGTGGTGCAGAGCTTAACTGTGTCAATTGTCTTCCCAGAGGGATGGAAAGGGAGTGGCGAGGGATGCAGAGCATCCTTACTTCCCCTTCAATGACCCCTACTGACCCAGGGTTTGAAGACAGACCTGCAGACCTGCTGCAGACCTGCCGTCACTAGGCCCTGTCACTGTAGATTTGTTTTCATTAGACAAGAATCATATGTAATGCAGCTCACGTTGCCTTAGTGAGAATCAGCCTATACACACTGTATAAAATAACATTTTGGGTTTTCTTTTACTCCTTGATTTTTCTTCTACTGATCCAGTGTTTCTATGCATGAATATCTAATCTGAGATGATTGGTCAAAGTATGAAATAAAGGATGAAATTAAGTATAAAAATGTTCCTTCTTGTCTTTGAAAATGACCATAGATCTGGGCGTTGGATAGGTGAAAGCATTAGGGTGGTGGTAGCCTCCACTCCTCAAATAAACACACCAGACCATTAGCTCAGTACTTGGTTTATTGATAATCATAGTAAAATTTTATTCACATGAGAAAACCTTTTTAAAACTACAGAAGCAAGAAAAACATTTTCACACAGCACCAGACCAAGGCTCACTTCCTGCTTTAGCCCCACTTTACATCTACATAGAACTGGTCGCTCTTCTGCTTGACAAGCAACAATGTTAAATACAGATTAAGTCCCACAGCTTTCTGCCAGTCCCTCTTAGCCTGTCCTGTATGCCTTCAGTGTTGAACAAAACAAACATGTTTGGCACCACCTATAGGCAGAGTTGGGAACAACAGCTACAGCATCACCAAGTATACTTACATATTCCTTCATCTCTACTATACAATAAACGCACCTTCAATAGAAAATAGATTACATTTCAGGGAAAAGTGGACCAAGAAAGTGGTCTTCGTTTAGTCCTGAAGTCATGTATGGTCTGGTACCAGTGCCAGACTGAGAGGTCCCTCAGTGTGTTCCAGGTCACTGCAGCAACCACACAGTCAGTGATCTGGCCTGAGGCTTGAACACACACTGAGTATCAGCACCTCAAACATTCTTCTGCTTGAGCACCACTTATCACTATAATATCTAGATGTTTTTAATAATGGCTTGAAAATATCGTGGAGGTCCGGCTCCTTAACATAAACAGTACCGGAATTGAGTGCAAGCATCTATTTCCCTCTGTCACATTGTGTCACGGTAAATGCCCACCCCCACTGCCAGACCACCTCCACAGCACATCAATCATGGGCCACGGCTCAGGGAGGGTGACATTAAATGTGTCATTCTGAACCTTCTAAAGTTTCAATGAAATGTGTCTTTGCGTTCTCTGTGTGTGTGTGTCCAAATTAAGGCACTTACCAGTCCCTCAGTGAGTTGGGGAGAGCTTAAGGCAGTTATTAAAGACTCACAGGTATTCCCCCTCAGATACAAACACCACAGGGGGAAAGAACCCACAGTTGAGGCCTGGATGAAACACACCATGATCACCTATAGTGAAGTACACAGTCCATCATGTTATAACTAAACTTTAAACAGTCATCACATGCTCATTGACACTTGCTGATTATGAGGACAAGCAAATCCAAGTCTCTTGGACAAACTGTACATCCAGGTCAGTGGTTCTGCGATAGTGGCCATGTCCAGCAGAAAAAACACAGAAGATGCTTTATTAACACAGAAACAGCTGTGAAATTCAAACAGAGAGCATAGACTGAAGTTGCTATGCTGGTGTAGACGAACAAAAATAGTGGATTTTCCTCTGGAAAAGCCTTAATCTTCTCTTTTTTGAATAGTGTTTCTCTCATTCCATTCATAAGAAGCAGAGAATGAGTGGGGTATGTATAAAATCCTTAATAAATTTGTAGAAATAAAATAGTGTTAAGAAAAGGAGTTCTGAAAAAAGCCAAGTACGCACTGAGGCGTTCCTCCGTGCCTCTCCACCAATGTTTGTGCTTGAGCACACAGGGGAAAAACTATAAAACTGCAGTTCCTTATGGAACATCTGTCATCTGCAGGAGAAAAAACAAGTTCCCTTAAACATGAGTGCCGGTGTTATGTTGTGTGGTCAAAACAACCATGAAATGAGTACGGTGAGTTCCGACTGTTAAAAAAAAAAAAAGTGTGTTTCTGTACATGGTGGGACGGTAGGTATGGAGGGTGTTTGTGGTAGGATGGAAGGTTTAGAGAGTGTATGTGGTAGGTATAGAGGGTGTCTATTGTAGGATGGTAGGTTTAGAGGGTGTATATTGTAGGTGTATATTGTAGGATGGTAGGTATAGAGGGTGTATATTGTAGGTGTATATTGTAGGATGGTAGGTATAGAGGGTGTATGTGGTAGGATAGTAGGTATGGAGGGTGTATATGGTAAGATGGTAGGTTTAGAGGGTGTATATGGTAAGATGGTAAGTATGGAGGGTGTATATGGTAAGATGGTAGGTGTCTCATCTCATCTTCATCCGCTTATCCGGTATCGGGTCGCGGGGGCAGCAGCTCCAGCAGGGGTCCCCAAACGTCCCTTTCCCGAGCCACATTTACCAGCTCTGACTGGGAGATCCTGAGGCGTTTCCAGGCCAGTGTCGAAATATAATCTCTCCACCTAGTCCTGGGCCTACCCCAAGGTCTCCTCCCAGGTCCTAGGTATAGAGGGTGTATTTTGTAGGATGGTAGGTTTAGAGGGTGTATGTGGTAAGATGGTAGGTTTAGAGGGTGTATGTGGTAAGATGGTAGGTATGGAGGGTGTATATGGTAAGATGGTAGATATGGAGAGTGTATATGGTAAGATGGTAGGTATGGAGGGTGTATATGGTAAGATGGTAGATATGGAGAGTGTATATGGTAAGATGGTAGGTATGGAGGGTGTATATGGTAAGATGGTAGATATGGAGAGTGTATATGGTAAGATGGTAGATATGGAGAGTGTATATGGTAAGATGGTAGATATGGAGAGTGTATATGGTAAGATGGTAGGCATGGATGGTGTATATGGTAAGATGGTAGATATGGAGAGTGTATATGGTAAGATGGTAGGCATGGAGGGTGTATATGGTAAGATGGTAGGCATGGAGGGTGTATATGGTAAGATGGTAGGCATGGTTGGTGTATATGGTAAGATGGTAGATATGGAGAGTGTATATGGTAAGATGGTAGGCATGGAGGGTGTATATGGTAAGATGGTAGGCATGGAGGGTATATATGGTAAGATGGTAGATATGGAGAGTGTATATGGTAAGATGGTAGGCATGGAGGGTGTATATGGTAAGATGGTAGGCATGGAGGGTGTATATGGTAAGATGGTAGGCATGGAGGGTGTATATGGTAAGATGGTAGGCATGGAGGGTGTATATGGTAAGATGGTAGATATGGAGAGTGTATATGGTAAGATGGTAGATATGGAGGGTGTATATGGTAAGATGGTAGGCATGGAGGGTGTATGTGGTAAGATGGTAGGCATGGAGGGTGTATATGGTAAGATGGTAGGCATGGATGGTGTATATGGTAAGATGGTAGATATGGAGAGTGTATATGGTAAGATGGTAGATATGGAGAGTGTATATGGTAAGATGGTAGGCATGGAGGGTGTATATGGTAAGATGGTAGGCATGGAGGGTGTATATGGTAAGATGGTAGGCATGGAGGGTGTATATGGTAAGGTGGTAGATATGGAGAGTGTATATGGTAAGATGGTAGATATGGAGGGTGTATATGGTAAGATGGTAGGCATGGAGGGTGTATGTGGTAAGATGGTAGGCATGGAGGGTGTATATGGTAAGATGGTAGGCATGGATGGTGTATATGGTAAGATGGTAGATATGGAGGGTGTATGTGGTAAGATGGTAGGCATGGAGGGTGTATATGGTAAGATGGTAGGTATGGAGGGTGTATGTGGTAAGATGGTAGATATGGAGAGTGTATATGGTAAGATGGTAGATATGGAGGGTGTATATGGTAAGATGGTAGGTATGGAGGGTGTATGTGGTAAGATGGTAGGTATGGAGGGTGTATATGGTAAGATGGTAAGTATGGAGGGTGTATATGGTAAGATGGTAGGTGTCTCATCTCATCTTCATCCGCTTATCCGGTATCGGGTCGCGGGGGCAGCAGCTCCAGCAGGGGTCCCCAAACGTCCCTTTCCCGAGCCACATTTACCAGCTCTGACTGGGAGATCCTGAGGCGTTTCCAGGCCAGTGTCGAAATATAATCTCTCCACCTAGTCCTGGGCCTACCCCGAGGTCTCCTCCCAGGTCCTAGGTATAGAGGGTGTATTTTGTAGGATGGTAGGTTTAGAGGGTGTATATGGTAAGATGGTAGGCATGGAGGGTGTATATGGTAAGATGGTAGGTTTAGAGGGTGTATATGGTAAGATGGTAGATATGGAGAGTGTATATGGTAAGATGGTAGGCATGGAGGGTGTATATGGTAAGATGGTAGGTTTAGAGGGTGTATATGGTAAGATGGTAAGTATGGAGGGTGTATATGGTAAGATGGTAGGTATGGAGGGTGTATATGGTAAGATGGTAGGTTTAGAGGGTGTATATGGTAAGATGGTAGGCATGGAGGGTGTATATGGTAAGATGGTAGGCATGGAGGGTGTATATGGTAAGATGGTAAGTATGGAGGGTGTATATGGTAAGATGGTAGGCATGGAGGGTGTATATGGTAAGATGGTAGATATGGAGAGTGTATATGGTAAGATGGTAAGTATGGAGGGTGTATATGGTAAGATGGTAGGCATGGAGGGTGTATATGGTAAGATGGTAGGCATGGAGGGTGTTTTGGGGTGGAAAGGGGGTGTAGTTCTAAGACTGAGGAAGGTGTTGTCTGATGATCTCTCTGGATTGGGGTGGTATCCTGTCTGGGAAGCGAACTGTGAACTCTACAATGAGGTCGCCGCGCTGGGTGGGGCTTTTAGGAAGAGGCAGGCCCTCTCCTCTCAGTCGCTTTACTGTCCCAGGTTTTATGACGTCATGGCAGGGTAGTGGGATGGAGCGGTTATCCAGGGTGGGAATGTTCACAGTACAGCCACATAATGCCTGTGAGAGAGGGACGGGACGGGTTACTACTGTATCACATGACACAAACCTGGTCTCTTTTTTTGCTGTATGACTGCTTCATTACAACAGTATTTAATAATAACAATATAATACATTGAACCTATTTAGCGCTTTTTTGGGATCCAAAGACGCAGACATCTGAGGGGGTACAAAACAACATCCAAGAAGAGCGATTAGACAATACACAGACAAATGTAAAGAGAAGAACTCATTAATGACATTAAACGAAGGGCAGGGGCTAGGGGTTAGGCTTGTTTGAGAACAGATGAGGCTTGAAGTGGTGGATGAAGATGGTAACAGATTCAGAGTCACGAATTGATTGTGGAAGAGATTTCCTTCACTGTCTCCAACTGTTCCTCTGGGACATCCAGGCAATGCACATATTTGTTCTATTCACACTTGATGATAACATGAAATCATAGTGGGGTTACAGTGTCCTTTCCAGTTCTGCAGTGCAAAACAGCTGGAGAACATTAGAGAACATGACTTGGAACTGTGCTCAGAATGACATCAGCAACAATGGTTCAGTCCTTCTCTGACACTAAAACAAGTTTGCCTGTCTTGGAAAACCTGTTGTGTGTGACTGTAGCATTGGAGGGGTGTGGAGTGCACAGGGGCTAATTTTGGAGTGTGGTCATTTCTAGAGCTAATGAGGTAAGATTGGAATCAGCTGAGGTTGTAAATAGCTTCAGGGTTTGCCAGCCATGATGGCTGACAGACACACACACACACACACACACACACACACACACACACACAGACACACAGACACACAGACACACAGACACACAGACACACAGACACACAGACACACAGACACACAGACACACAGACACCTACCTACCTACCTACCTCTTGGGACCAGAAAAAAAAATTCCCTATTTTGCCTATTCCCAAAACATAACCCTAACTCCTTATGCAAGTCTAAAACTATTTTTGTTCTAATACTTTTACCCTATTCCTTAAGCCCTTAAGACTGAAATAGCATTTTTGTCAGGACTAGCTAAAAAACGGTCAGGTTTTATGGTCTAATAGAGGACCTTGCTCTCACACACACACACACAGCCTTGTCTACTTAATAGAGTGCTTTTTAAATGCAAGAAGTGCTATGAGAAAGATGGGGTTCAAATAATTAAGGGTGATCTAAGGGCAGACTGCACCATAATTATGAAGATTAAAATATTGCCTGATCCTGAATCTGCAGTTTTTAGCCAGAGCAGGCAGCACAGCGTATTGCTTAACACCAGGCCGAACCTAGACAGGTTGTCATAGCACTGAAGGCACACAGACAGCTGATCTAAGGCCAGTCTAATGATATGAGCCTCAGCTCAGACCAGTGATCACCAGAATAATATAGTCCATTGATAAGAAATGTGCACTATGCCTACAGTTTTTGTGTCTCCGTTCAATAACAGTAAACGTTTTATGTTCCAGTTGGGTGCCTAATCATGGTCCATCGCCCAATACGCTGTCAACACTCCCAGTTCACAACTGCCCAATCAAGTGTTTATTATCATCCCGCTGCCCCCAACATGAGGCAGACAGATGCATTATGTCCTCTCAGCCATTGCACTGAGCACACATATACACGTAACATCACAGAAAGTAAAGTTCCTGGAAGAGGAGTTAGCAGCAGCCTGCTAAGTATGGATGGGGTATTGCGTTGTGTGCTTCTCTAGTGTGTCCTTCTCTCCTGCTTTCCAGACAGACTGATTTAGAGAGAACAGCTGCAAAGAGACAGAGTCCTGAACCCTAGTAACAGTGCAAGGCCACAGTCTCCCGTGTCAGGAAGGTCCAGACTCCAGATGTCTTGGTAGAGGTCAAGGAATGGCTGTATTCAGAGTTAACAATAGTTTTTCATCTGACTCTGAGCTTTCAACACCACAATGTAGTTCTCATTGAGCCAGTGTAGCAATCACAAAGATAAAACACAGTCATGGAAAGATCGGCATTACAGCGCCATTGAATTAAAGGCAACGGCACACAATCTATAAATCTTTAGCCATGCAGACTGAATAGAGCCCTGCAAAACAGCCAGCATAGCTAACAATGTATTAACTGGCCAGCCAGCCAGTTGGTGCCAATGCCAGAACTGTAATCATACCTCCCATAGCTGCTGAGTGGAAGCAGAGCTCCCTGGCTGTGTAAATTAAGCAGTATTTGCTTTGGATACTGATTCAGATGACCTAGTTTCCTAATGCTCTATCCCTCCAACATCTTCCTCTTCCCTCCCCACCCCACCCCCCCGTCTCCCTCCTTCAGTAGATGGAAGTTAGCATTGTGTGCCTTTACATTTTCAAAGCAACACAAAACTCTGTCATTATACTCTGCCCATGCCACTAAACTGCATTTTGTCACTGCTGGACCCATTAGGTTAGCTGCAATAAACAGAACCGTTTGTCAGTACTAAGATATGGCTTTACTTAATGAGCCCATCTGAGCACTGAGATCCTTGTATAAACGAATATAGAATGTACTTAACAAGAGCCTGTTGGGGGTCTGCAATTAGCCAGTCTGCTAATACAGGCAGCAGATTAATGGCAGCTATATTGGAAACGAATAAGAGTGTATCATTTCACAGGCTGGTCAGAGCTGAGCTTAGGTGACCACACAGCTTTAATGAAATGAAATGTCAGTGCCAACCTCACACCACAATCCTGCTCCAAAGCTTTTTCTCTGTGTCTGTCCATCTCTCTGTCCCTCTTCATACTTTACGTGTGTGGTCGCATGTATGAAAGAGAGAAATATCGCCGCGTACAAGTGGTTTATTGTCTTGTTTTTCGCAGGACATGACTAAGTTAGCGCCAAGCTGACTGTTGTTCTCTCTAAAACAGCGATCATAAAGGGAGACGTATGAGGCAGGACAGGGCAGAGTGTGAGTGGGCCTGTCACACAGAGACAACACATTCCTCCATGCTCACTCACACTGCAGTGGCACAGAGACATTCTGCTCAACGCTAAAGTCTTCCAGCCAGCCAGGGTTCAGCTCACTTCGCACAAAGACCGGAGGGATGTGATAAGCAAGGTAATGCTCTCATCAGAGGAACGGGACCTTTTATGTAAGTGCACACAGACACACTGTCCACCACTGCCTGCAAGTGCTGACACATGAACACTAGTGTACTGCTGTTAGAGGTGCCCAGGACTCTGAGTCAGAGAGAGAGAGTGGGAAAGAGTGAGAGAGAAGTGATTCAATGCTCTTTATTACAGCATCCCAACCCACTAAAATAATATTAACACACATATCCGTGTGAAAACCTACAAGTAGATTGAGAAAGTGTTAGTGTTGTGTAGAGTAGGAGACAATCCTGTCTGAACAGGGTAATACCACAGACTTGCAGTTCTATGTGAGTGTTCTATATTTGGGGACAAAGGAACTGAGATGGGGAAAAAGAGAGCTTTGTAGTCTAAACAAAGCAATGCCACTGGCAGATGGTTATGTACCAATGTGTTTGTTGGCGAAGGAGACCCTGTGTGAGAAAGAATGACAGAGAGAACGACACACTACCTCCTTCAGGCTGATATTGCAGGTGTAGATGATGTTGGAGCCGTCCCTCCTGAAGTGGACGTGCCCTTTGTCTTTTAGCACAAAGGCGATGTCTGCCGGAATGTTCTCTGGGGTCTCGTCCCCCTCCTTGGGGAAGGTGATCTTGGTGCCCTCCTTCCATCCCCTCTTTATCACAATGTTCAGAATCTTATCCTCCGTACGGCTGCTCCTGCCATCAGGGTTCAATCTCCTCCTCGTGATCTTCATCCGCTTGGTGCAGCCATGGAAGATCTCCTCCAGGGACACCTTCAGCTCGTGGACGACTGGGGGGTCCTGTTGTCTCCTGGAGCCTCCCAAACGCTCTGACTGCACCCCCCTCCTTCTGCCACCACCATGGCCGGGAAAGCCATTCACTCCCCCAGGGAAGCCAAACTGTGTGAAAGAGGCAAAGGGGTCTTCCTCGTCTAAGTCTGTTTCCATGTCTAGATCATTGTGATTATTGTGGACCTTGGAGTGGAAGCCATTTGAGCGGTTATGGTGGTTGCGGTGCGATCCAAAGAACATGTCAAAGGGGTTGGATCCGCCGAAGAAGGAGGCAAAGGTTGCATGGGGATCCCCATGGAAGGTATAGTGGTAAGACCCGCCAGGAACCCCAGACTGACCACTACTGCCCCCTGCCTTCAGACCTGAGTGAGAGGGAGAGAGGGGAGTGAGTATTCACACATCCTTCATCTAGATGTTGTAGAGAGCTGTCTACAGCAAGTAGGAGCTAGTTTGATGAGAGAGGCCCTGGAGGCATTAACAGTCGTCAAAGGAAAACCTAGTGGGACGAAAAGTTCCCACAGGACAGGGGGTCAGACAGACCTAACCTAAGCCATTATGCCTAATGCCTCGACCTAAAACTAAACCCAATTCTTACACTAACCCCAAATGGACATTAAGCCCTCAAGCTAACCCTTAGGCTGAACTGCATTGTCAAGTTTTACTATCTTTGTGGGGATTTCTGGTTTTACTATATGTGTGGGGACCACACATACACAAGCACACTGCTATTCTTATCTCTACCACAACATAGAAATAAGAATATCTGGTCACAGAAGAGCACACAGTCAAACAGAAGAGCACACAGTCAAACAGAAGAGCACACAGTCAAACAGAAGAGCACACAGTCAAACAGAAGAGCACACAGTCAAACAGAAGAGCACACAGTCAAACAGAAGAGCACACAGTCAAACAGAAGAGCACACAGTCAAACAGAAGAGCACACAGTCAAACAGAAGAGCACACAGTCAAACAGAAGAGAACACAGCCAGACAGTAGAGAATGCATACAGACTGAAAAGAACACAGACAGAATAGAACATAGACAAACAGTAGAGAATACAGACAGACTGAAAAGAACACAGACAGAATAGAACACAGACAAACAGTCGGGAATACAGACAGACCGAAGTAAAAACACAAACAGAAAGCTGAGAACACAGACAAACAGTAGGGAATATAAACAGACTGAAAAGAACACAGACAGAATAGAACATAGATAAACAGTAGAAAATACAGACAGACAAGACAGAACATAGACAGAAAAGAACACAGACAGACCGAAGAAAAAACACAGACAGAAAGCAGAGAACACAGACAGACAGTAGGGAATACAGACAGACAGGACAGAACACAGACAGTCAGAAAAGAACAGACAGATGAAAAAACACACAGACAGAAAAGAACACAGACAGGCAGTAGAGAATACAGACAGACAGACAGACAATAGAGAATACAGACAATAGAGAATACAGACAGTAGAGAACACAGACAGGCAGTAGAGAACACAGACAGGCAGTAGAGAACACAGACAGGCAGTAGAGAACACATGCAGTAGGGAAGATTAGTAAAAATAATCTGCTCGGGTTCTCTCTCATTCACACTCCGAAAGATTACTTTATGCTACTTATAATGACACAACCACAGTCAGAATAGTAAGCACCATCTCTCCCTTACCTTCTTCTCCTAACTGGTCATAGATTACCCTCTTCTTAGGATCACTCAGAACTTCATAGGCCTCAGCGATCTCTTTGAACTTATCCTCTGCGTTGGCGTCAGTGTTCTTGTCTGGGTGAAACCTCAGTGCCATGCGGCGATATGCCTTCTTGATCTCCTCCTCATTGGAACCCTTGGGTATACCAAGGGTCTTATAGTAGTCCTTCCCCATGGCAATGGCCTCTCTGGGACCCACCAACACACACGTGGCTTTCTGGAAGTACAGTGTAAAGAGAGGTTTCTGAGATAAGAGCACCCAGGGTCTTAGAAAATCTCTACCTGACAAAAAACAGAAATATCCCCGGGCTCTCTGCATGTGAGTAAAAAGATGCATTCTAATTCATTTACAAGTCTTTACTCCATAACAGATCATTTGAAAACTTGGCATGTTGCTATGGTAATGTAGTAGTGTTGCCATGGCAGTGTAGTAAAAGCTCAAGTAAACGTGAGGAACTCCCAACAATCTACAGTAGCACCTCTCTGCACATGTACGCCCGCACACACACGCGCAAACACATTCTGTAGGCGCCACATTCACATCAGTAGCCTAGTCTCATAAAACCGCAGTGCTGTTAAAATATAACACAATGTCCACCCGTATGTCAATGTATACTAGCCTGTGACTGAGTCCCCCCTGTTCACCCACCCTGTGAACGGTCGGATATGAACTACAACATACGGAATGTTGGCCTGTGTACGGTCGTTAATTCCGTAGTCTACTTTGATATTTTCTATAATCCTAATAGAAACACCGCCGTGTATATATACCGTAGAGAACTAGACAAAGAAACAGCACTGCTATAACGCCGACACGAGACTAATTTAATTTTACCGTCGCTTTTCCGACAGAAAAAGATTCAGGTTATACCCTAGAATACTATTAGAAAATATGTCTAGAGACAAACAAAACCATTCTTAATGTGACAATCAAACATATTGACTGGCGAATGCAGAAACCAGAGGGACACCGGTTATTCCACAGGCTTCAATGACAACGGGTTAAACTGACAGCGGATGAGCGCCGTGGAAAACACACCTAAAATTAAACATTTCCTACCAGTGATAATTTTCAGCAGACAAATCCGTAGATCATACGAACATGTCCAGTCCCTTACGTCTCTCTCCCGCCCGGTATCCCAGTCAGGTCTTTATCATGTGACGTTCACCGGTTCCGAAATAGCCGGTGACCAAACAGCGCTCTGACGTCAATTAATAAAACCCAAACCCCCGGATTACTAACAATCAATCATCAATGAGTCCCAATATTCATATAGGCTAGTAGCACTTATGTGGTTAAATTTAAAGAGGCCTACATTTATTTCCACTTAATACAAACGTCCGAGGATAAAAAGCCAATGCCTAGCCAATGCTTACATAATGCTTATACCGGCTATTCACTGATTGACAGGGGTTGCTACTGGCTCTGGGTTAAAGTCACCTAGTTCCGAGTTAGTTACTTACTCCTAATGGGTGTGTTTTAGAAGTTTATAACTCATTCTCACCGTAAGAATTGACTGGACCTCACCAAATGTCCCTCGCCGCTCCCCTACGCGCGACAGCTGAGTATTTGCTGGTGGAACAATGTGGGTTCAAAACACGCTCCGCCACCGTGACCAACGGTCGTCCAAGTGCTTATAATCCTATCCACTCTGACACTATGAGAAAATAAATTATCTTCATAGGCTATATATGTATTGTATTTAACATGTATTCTACCGATTCAATTTATCCAATCCAGTCCATCACCATCAATCGAGGAGGGTATACCCATATTCGGCTTGCGAGGCTACAGACATTCCACTCAAGCAAACACTGTCTTACTCCCGCGGTGTTTGTGTGAGAGAGTAAGCCCGGAGAGCAAAGCATGAGCAGATTTTTCCTCTGTGTTTGTATGTGCGTGTTTGCGAGTGCGTACTTGTGCCTGTGCGCGTCCGTGAATGGTACTCCAATCTCAGCAGTGTCATAAAGTGTTAGAGTGAACTGGCACTTGGGGACTAGAACCTTCGTCAGACAGTCAGATACACGCGCATGCGCACGCGCACACACTAACACAAGTTAAGACTTTCCCTCAGCATGGACACAAGGGCTATACCAATAGTCTAAAGTGGCTTTCCTTGCCGGTTTTTACTTTCTTCCTTTCCTCTGCACAAATCTCAGTAATATAAATGATTTCATCCCAAAATAAGTTTCTGCATCACTTCCGGGCTGCCAATGTTGTCAGCATAGGTAGAGTACAAAATCCTGTTATGGTTGTCTGACCAGTACATCCAAGAAAACCTTTTTAGACAACAGACACGCAGCTGTGTCTCCTTGCCATCTTCTGTATTATTATACTGTATTTATCTGTCAAAATGTCTGCCTTTTCTCCTCTTCCTCTCCTCTCTCTATCAAGAGGATGTTTAGGGTCAAGAACACGGTTAAAGATTTTGTACATCAAGAACCCAAACAGATAATTATATTTTTATTCTTGAATACCCTGAAATGCTACCACATACAGAAAGATACTGTATGCTATTTTTAACATGGGAATACATTAACAGTTTCCTGGTGATTTTACAATATTTTATGTTCAATAAAGATAGCTTGCTCAGAAAACATGATGGGGGGTGGGGGGGGGGGTCATTGCCTTGGAGTTAGATGTGACATGGCGAGACCAGGATCCAAATCCTGTGTCCAGATTCCACAAAGGACAGCAACGTCCGGGTTTAATAACTGATTAATAATTGAATATGTTTGATGTGTATTCTAGCAACTCCTTTTGGCATCGTGTAAGGATTCTGGTGTCAACTTCCTGGTTGAGGGAGCAGCGTGATAAGAATCACATCGACATCGGATCTACTTTGGAAGACACATACATGTGCTTGTTGGACATTGCAAAACCATGGGCATTCATTTGGAGTTGCCCCCCCCCCCCGCCCCATTTGCAGTGATAACAGACGCCACTCTTCTGGGAAAGCTTTCCAAAAGATTTGGAAGTGTCTTCTGTGGGAATTTGTGCCCATTCAGCCAAAATAGCATTTTTGAGGTCAGGCACTGGTTTTCAATGAGAAGGCCTGGCTCGCAATCGCCGCTCCAAATCTGTAGCATTAAGATTACCTTCAGTGGAACTAACGGGCCTAGCCCAAACACTGAAACACAGCCCCAGACCACTATCCCTCCTCTACCAAACTTTAGAGTTGGCACTATGCATTCCTGTAGGTAGTGTTCACCTGGCATCCGCCACACCTAGATTTGTCCACCAGACTGCCAGATAGTGAAGCGCGATTTGTCACTCCAGAGAACACGTTTCCACTGCTACAGAGTCCAGTGGCAGCGGGCATTACACTACTCCATTTGATGCTTGGCATTGCACTGGTTGATGTGAGGCTTGCGTATAACTGCTAAGCCATGGAAATCCATTTTGTGAAACTCCCAATGCACTGTTCCTGTGCTGATGTTGTTTCCAGAGGCAGTTGGGAACTGTGGTGAATGATGCAACAGATGAGGTTCCGTGGTCTACCTCTTCACGGCTGGGCTGTTGTTGCTCTTAGATGCTTCCACTTCACAACTATAACATTTACAGTTGACCGGGGCAGATCTAGTAGGGCAGAAATCTCACAGACTTGTGGCAAAGGTGGTGTCCTATGACAGTGCCATGTTTCAAGTCACTGAGCTCTTCAGTATGACCCATTGTACCCCCAATGTTTGTCTACAGGGCTTTCATGGCTATGTGCTGGATTATTTTTAATGCATCTGTGTACAATGTGTGTTGATGAAACACCTGAACTCATTAATTAGTAGGGGTGTCCACATACTTTTGACCATATAGTGTACCTTGACATCGACTGTCCTGGGTTCAATGTCCAAGGAGTTGCTGCAATGAAGCAGGGATTTAATCACACATTGGATATCATGCAATTAGAGAGAAAAACTGTGTAAAAAAAAAAACATTTACCTGCAAGTTAGAGAATAATCATTGGGAGGGTGGCCAGGATAGAAGGAGATAGGTGGGATAGAAGGAGATGGAGATGCAGGAGGACATGTGAATCAAGTTGCACTCAAGGTAGACAGGGAAAGGAGAGACTCAGGAAGAATTTGAGGAACAAAGAGAGAGAGAGACAGAGACCGAAGAGGAGTGTGAGAAAGTCAGCCCAGGATGAGTCCAGTAAGAACTTGAGTCATCACTTTTCTCCAGGGTTGTGAGGAGGTGTGAAAGAAGCAAGTGACTAAGTAGAGAAAAGCAGCTCTGTTACAAGGCATCTGTCTAATGAATCGTGTACATTCATGTATACAGGTGTCTGGTGTCAGGGCACATGCCGTACCTTATCCTTCTTAATCTCCTGTTGACATTTCCTCAGACATTCTCCTATGGCCAGTTGGGTTTCCTTGTGGTAGCAGAGAGACACTTCACAGCTGAAAAGTCTGTATGTTTGTTGATTCTACAGACATTTTATTTAACTTAAGTGAATTAACTTAATATTTCAAGGGCAATATTTATCATTATTTATGAGTGTATTATTTCTGTGTGTACACAGGAAGGCTCTAGACACTACAGATTGCTGACCCAGTGTGAGTTTCCATGACAACAGGAGGAGCTGCTAGACAGTGTAGCCCTTGCAATGATCTCAGTCTGTCTCTTCCTGGTTCTCCGTGTGGAAGTGTGTGTGTTCTGGCAGGGGAGTCTGTACATACACAGGTCGTGTGTGTGTATCTATCCTTAAGGTAGATGAAGCGAGGGAAATCTGACCTTTTGGGTACCAGTTTTGTAGAATGATATTTGAGGAGATCAGGTAATGTTTTAAAAATGCTGTTTAATTTAGGTTTAGAAGCCTCCGAGTGGGCTGAGTAAGTGCCTTGCAATGCAACCGATTCCTGGTGGCCAGGAGTTAGAGTCCTGGTTATAGCATTCTGACAGCGCCAGGGAGCCTCACGGAGGCTGGGTGGACAGGTGGATGTCGGACCGTGTTGCCACGTCTCGCCACACTCAACTTTTGCTGTGCAACTTTTTGTGTGAGATCTAGTTTTTGGCAAGGCGAGTGCTCTCCTCCCGCGTGCATGTGCCGGAAAACCCTTTTCGGTGAGAGGTGCACCGGAGGACACACGTTCCACGACTTTAAACTGATCGTCACTTGCTGAGGAGTTGTTGCAACCAAGCAAGGCCATAATCAGACATAAGAAAACTCTGGAAGGAGAGGAAAATGGGCTGAGAAAAAAGTTTAAGACTTTTGAATGGGAATAATTTTTTTGGCCCTCACAAGAATAGTCAATGTATGTGTGGTCTCTCCTCCATCTGATGGGCACAGTACGGTACATCCTGTTCTCTTCTACGTTCTACCCATCACGTATCCATGGAGACTGCTGGTGTCTGAAGTGCAGTAGGCTCCACTGCCAGACAGACGAGTTGCTAGACGAGCAACACTGACGCATGATTGACAAGACAGTCACACTGTTTAATTTCAGGAAAAGCATTTATTCCAGGTCCAGACTGCAGATGTATTCTCCTGCTTTATACAGATATTTTTATCTTATATAAATATTTGCATCTGATCATTCTGTAACACTGCATGCCCCTGAGCATATCTGTGACCAGGTGGACTGAGATATGTTTAGGGAGGTTCTCCAGGTAGGTCCATAGAAGCCTATTAATAAATGTAGTGACATATTGTCCATACAGGGTCAAACTTTCACAGTACAGTTAACTGACAAGTGTCTGAGTAGCCCCACGGAACCCCAGGGCAGCATCATTAGCAGGGACTTCCTGGTCTCATCAGCAGGTCAGAGATCAGAAGAATGTGTCAGGGGCTTCAGACAATTAAGAACTATGAAGGACAAGCTGCGCCACGAACACCAACAATTGCATCACTGCTTAACTAACGCAATATTTATATTGCCCAAAGCAGAGGACACTACTGCCACTTCAATATGCCAAATCCTAACTGGACAGTCAATATAGTGCCTTCAAAGCTTGTTGGGAAGCTGGGTAACCAGAGGCTTGATCTAACCCTGCACAACTGGATCCTGGACAGCCTGATGTGCCATCCACGGATGGCGAGGGGTGTAAACATTGCTTCTACTGTGTTGATCCTCAACACAGCCCCCCCTTTTGTACTTCCTCTTCAGGTCACTCATGACTGCAGGGTCATCTACAACTCCATGCTGATGACTCTACAGCGGTTGACCTGATTTCCAGCGGCGATGAGTCAGCCTACAGGTAAGTAAACTTCTCCCTCAGCACTGATAGATTGACAGAGCTAATTGTGGACTCCAGAGAGATGTAAGAGAGGGCATGCCCTGCCACTCATTGACAAAATCGCTGTAGAGAAGACCAACAGCTTTAAGTTCCTGGGTGTGCACGTCATTCTGGACCTGAAACGGTCCAAACCTGGTGACACTATTTAAGGTACAACAGCGCCTCTTCTAACTCAGGCAGCAAAATCTATTTGGCATGTTGGCAAGTTACCCTCAAAAACATCTCCAGACGCACCATGGAGAGCACACTCCCGGCTACATCACTGTGACTGCACCTCCTGCACTGCAATGGCTCTTTAGAGAGTACTGGGGTCAGTCCAAAATGCCATCGGCCGCAGGCAAGGGGAAGGCACACAAAGTATAAATTCAGGGGTGCCAATAATTCCGAAATGTTTTTGAGAACAATATTTATTTATAGATTCATATTATTTCTTTTAACATTTTCGAAGGTTTGAGAGTAAGCTCAAGCTAAAAAAACAACAATGACATTTGTTCAAAACTTTTACATCGTCAATAATATTTCTGCCCCCTAATAATATTTCTGCCCCCTATTCTGATCTGCATTCACACAGACCAAACATACATCAACTCAATTACACACACCCTCTGGGGACAGATGTCCCATGTACATTCTGAACCCTGGTCACTTTCTCTATATCTTGTGGGCCAGATTTGAGTAATTTTCCACAGTGTTACCTGGACTGTTACACGCACAGATTTTCATTTGGATTATTCATTTGATTGTATTTTTTACTTTTTCATGTTAGTTACTTGATTTCATTTTACTGAATGGTTTATGAGCAGAAACACAAGGATTTAACTACGTCCACAACAACATCCGCTGTAATGTGCATTTAACTAATTAAAAAGGGAAGAAAAGTAATGCACTCTAGAGGGATTAGGGTGTTGGTTGGGAGACAACACAAGCAGCTGACTGATAATTAAGTGTACTTGCTTTTCGAAAGGGGACAATCCAATTCTCTTTTTCTTCAAAGGCAAATTGATAAGCTGAGACTGTGTAAGTTCTGTATGCACAATAAAACCATAGTTTAGTAGGGTCTGTAGGGTTTAAAAGGGCCTAACAGAGGATGTCCTGCACTCCAAACAGCTTGTTGGTGATGGAATACAACCACGCGTTTAAGGGAAATTGTCTATCAGAGGCTGTTTTTGGCAGACAAAAGAGCAAAAGCACTTTTGGACAAATAAATACTGTATACCAATCACCCTTCATTGTTATCCAGCAGTACAGATTGGGTTAGGAAATAAATACACAACCAAATATGGGCAATTAATACTGGCAAGTAAAAACTTTTTCCACCAGCACCACTGGGGAAGAACGTAAGAGCTCAAAATAGCTTTAAGAACATTGAGTTATAATCTCCATAAAATTTTGATCACAGAGAATAAGTTACATCAGTGTCACTGCATTATGCTGGAATTCAAAATGTGACTTCTGATTCTAACTCTGATTCATAATTGTAATCAATTACTTGGAATATCCGTCATTGCCAAAACCTAAGAGAACACTTTAAAAAGAAAACGCTGAGCAAATATCTGTGTAGATTTGAAAGGAAGAGAAAGAAAGAGAAAGAAAGAGAGGAAGGAAGAGAAAGTCATAAACATAGTAACTATAATCAACAGACAAGTGCTTTCACTGATAAATGTATAGTTTTGGCACAGTCATTAACAGTGAAAGTAGATCCAGTCCACTCACATCCATTGTAGTCCATTATTGCTAGCACTCCAGAATATAATCGCTCGTAGGTTTCTAGCATATCAGTGCATCTCAAATGACACCCTCTTTCTCATGTAGTTCCACACCTCTGACCACAGGACAGGCTGCTGTTTCTAACGTTTCCTGTTTAGAATGGCGTGTTTTACGGCGCTCAGCTGGTGCCAACTGGTGCTGCTATCGTATGATGTTCAGGTATCTGTTGTCTGGGTAGAGAAGGTTGGTCAGCAGAGACAGGAGGCGAGGTCCGTCTTTGAGACAGTGTCCTGGGTACTGGATGAACTGGAGAGCCTTTCCTATTGAGTCCTTCATGTCACCATACTGCTTACTGCCAGGCATGGCCTCCAACCCAGCCAAAGCCTAGACAGACACAGACAGACACGCTGAGTAACTCTGCGTCTGTCTGGGTTTTGGACCCAAAAAAGTTCTCACAAGTATAGTAAAGCAAGTGTGTGTGTGTACCTGTTGTGCTTTAGCTGTCAGCTGTAGGTCAGTGGTGGGCAGCAGGCGTACCTGGTCCTCTGAGGGAATCTGGACTGACAGAAATACAGACAGACTGCGTACCACCACCCTGAACCTATGACACACACACACACACACACACACACACACACACACTGGAGTTACCAAAAACAGACACTCAGGAAATACAGTAGGTGTATTAGTACAAAGTGTACCTGTTGGATAGAGGGGATCGCCGCCCCAATCCTATGGCCCCGAGCAGTCCTGAACTGAGTCGCTCCTCTCCCATCTGAGAGAGCCGAGTCTGCAGCCCTAGAAGCCCCACTACAACCCCCGGGGCTTCCCCAAGCCCCAGCTGCTCCACAGACACAACCAAGGTCTTGTGCCACCATAGGAACAACTTGGCCTCATCACCTGGACCACTAGGAGAAAGAAATGAGGGTATATAAATGACTAATAGACCAGACAGACAGACAGAGTAAACAGACAGACAGACAGACAATAAACAGACAGACAGACAGACAGACAATAAACAGACAGACAGACAGACAATAAACAGACAGACAGACAGACAATAAACAGACAGACAGACAGACAATAAACAGACAGACAGACAGACAATAAACAGACAGACAATAAACAGACAGACAGACAGACAATAAACAGACAGACAGACAGACAATAAACAGACAGACAGACAATAAACAGACAGACAGACAATAAACAGACTGACAGACAGACAGAGTAAACAGATGACAGACAGACAGACAATAAACAGGCAGTGTAAACAGACGACTGACAGAATAAACAGACTGACAGACAGACAGAGAAAATAGACAACAGACAGACAGAGAAACAGACAGAAAACGGTTGAGACCTGGGGAAGACCTGATTGGTCCATGTATTAAGTAGAGCGAGCATCCTCTTCTCATTGGCTGCAGTGTTCTCCATGTTGAGGCGCTGCAGGATGTAAGTGTAGAGTGTCAGAAAGCTACCTCCTGATTGGCTCTCAGACAGGAAGTCATCCACGGTCAGCTCAGGCACCTGCAGGGACGCCAACACAGGGCCCCACCCTACTGCCACGTCTTCCGCTGAGAGAAAAGAGGAGAGGTGGAAGAGAGATGTTTCGACCTTATAAAACTACAACGTTTAAGCGATTAAACTAGAATAAACAAATCTGTCAATCAGTAGTACCCCTAGATGAGAATTCCTAACACAGACCCTTCCCTAGTAACCCCCCCCCCCCCGGTTACTGTCTGCATGGCTACCATGGGTGAAGTAGGCATTGATGCAAGCCTCTGCTACACGGGTCATGTGGCGTACGGACGCAAGGCAACGGGAGCAAGCTGTAAGGAGCGGCAGCACTGGAAAACCCTGCCCCTTCCTGCCCAGCCAGCCAATGACACGAGCCACCAAGGCCTCGCCTGTAGACACGCCCACTCCGTTCAGCAAAGCCAGCGAATCACAGAACAGACTACAGAATGCCATGTGTCTCTGCTCCAAGTGCACATCTAGGGGCAGAGAGAAGCAGAAAGAGGACATCTTGTTATGACGGAGGTTACTGATGGGGAGGGTGAAGATCGTTACAATCAAGTGTTGTCACCAGGCGGGTTGAAGGCGATGATGCTCTCCAGCAGTGTCTCTAGCTGTGTCTCCAGATCAGCCAGGCTGATGCTGCCACTCTGCTCCAGCGAGATCAGACACTGGACACGCCAGCGCACAAACACACCGGCCTTCACCGTGTCATCCTACAGTGACAGAGACCGGGAGATTAGGGCCTTTATTCTGTCTGTGTAATGAGAGAGACAGTCTAATTTATCTGCTGGTTCTGCCCTGTTTCTTGACTAAAGTTAATTCAAACAACAGCTTGATAAAAAGTACTTTCCAAAAGCAAGTACAATATACGTACAGAAACTGTGATCATTCTGAAATTAATCGCAAACTAGTTAACAGCTCTATAAAGTATTAAACACATTGTTTGAAAGAGGTTAAAAGGGTATGATGTATGATGTGTTCGCTTTGGGACTCGTGTAAAAATGAACAGAGGGAAGCTGAGATTATTCTGTTGGCTCCCCTCTCCAGTTTACCTGGTGTGGTGTTCCTTGGGGGCGGGGCTGTAGTCCAGCAGCACTGCACAGTGATTGGAGCAGTGTCTGAGGGGCAAAGTCTTTGCTGAGCAGCAGAGAGGGAGGGTAGTGGGTACCTACATATCCCATAATCCCCTGGTAGGAGGAATGGTCCACTTGGTGCCATGGCAGGGAGGAGGATTGGCCCAACAGACTGAGGACAGGGGAGTCCTGGAGGACAGAGTGGAAAATGATCAGAATAAGAGTTGACCATTCCATCCCTAATCAGATCCCAAAATAACCAGTTTATCGGCTACAAGGAGAGAGTTTAACAGAGACACATACCAACCAATGAGGTGATACATATGCAAATACAACAAGCATCTTAACATTCTAACTCACTGGTTGGCTGAGTAGCTGCTCTTCTTTAGTGAGGAACACCAACATGTAAAGTAGATAGACCAGCATCTTGTGTGAGTCCATTTGTATGGTTGTGTTAGAGCTGGCTTGGAGGCTATCACTCAGAACGCTGACCCAGTTGACCTCACATAGGACTGCCCCCAGAAACAGGAAGCAGCTCTTAGGACTTCCTCTTTCCACCTGTAGAAGAAACAGATTAACTTGGGGCATGAAACTATCCATGTAAAACCTACGTAAAAGCAGTAAATAAGGTCTGGAACTCTCTATAGCGTCTCAACAGTAGACACCATGTTTGAATATTTCATTAGACACCATTAGTCATTGTGTTAAACTGAGTAACGTTTCTTAAGTTTGCTTCCCTCAAATGGCAGCTATGAACTGTATGGTTTTGTCACTGGTTGTTTTAACAGCTTATTGGCCAGTAATAGGCTTACTAGTATCTACTAACTTACTACTTGGAATAGTCATAAGAATTGAGCAATTGCTAGCGAGTCTGAAGATAAACTTTACACTGCCAAAGTTATTTCAGTTCATGGCACAATAACATAATTTTTTCATTCATTCGTGAATGTCATTAATACAACAACTATCAATATAAGTGATGATAACTGACTTTTTCGTCAAGTGAAAAAATTAGAGAATCGTGGAAACCCCAACTTTTTTACTGCCCAAGGGGTTGTGATCTAGCCTACATTACCCCAAAAAGCATGCATGGATGCATACTTCGTAAATCCACCAGAAATAGTCACAATATAACCAGAAACAGTTTTATTTTAGGCTTACTATAACAAAGCTACTGAAAGTTGAAGCAAGCGAATATTCTGTTTATCCTGAACAAATCTTTTTGCATAATTTGCGGCTAAAACGCAGGACCTCATGCTCGGAAGTCTGTGTCTCTAACAACTACGCTATTTAACAAGGGGCGGTCAGTCACTCACTCAGTCAGTAAGACACTCAGTCAGTCGTTCCATGAGCTGTGTAGGGCCTTACGTTAAAGAGTCATTCCATGAGCTGTGTAGGGCCTTACGTTAAAGAGTCATTCCATGAGCTGTGTAGGGCCTTACGTTAAAGAGTCATTCCATGAGCTATGTAGGGCCTTACGTTAAAGAGTCATTCCATGAGCTGTGTAGGGCCTTACGTTAAAGGGTCGTTCCATGAGCTGTGTAGGGCCTTACGTTAAAGAGTTGTTCCATGAGCTGTGTGTCAGGGTGCAGCTGTGTCCAGGGCAGGCTGCGGAGATGAGTGTGGTAAAGGTATAGGAGATACTCAGCAGTACGAGGGGAGCTGCAGCTCTCACAGTACTGCATCAGACAGAGCCACAGAGCTCCGCGCTGGCCCGGGAGGAGACGCTCTGGAACAAACACATTCATCCATGAACGTCCGAAACATCGCAGGAATGACTTCCATGACACGTAACCTCTCAGTCACCTGTGAACTTGTGGTGTAATGTCTGGGTGAGCTGGGTGTAGAGCCCCACCAGACAGCCCGCAGCGCTGCCATCTGACTCCAACCAGGGATAACACCTTGGAGTACTGGAAAACAGATAAGAGATATCAGACGATGAAGAACTAAACAGAATACAAACCACCCATCCTCACAGGACACCATTGCAAATATCGTAACAGTTTCTCTTCAGCAACATGCACATGGGACAATTTAATGTTAGAAATGTCCAAAAACAGAGTGAATATCTACAGTGATTTTGTATGTTTTCCCACTGACAAAGAAATGATCAGTCTATAATTTTAATGGTACTTTTATTTGAAAAGTGAGAGACAGAATAACAACAACAAAAATCCAGAAAAACGCATGTCAAAAATGTTATAAATTAAATTGATATACATTTTAATGAGTGAAAGAAATATTTGACCCCTCTGCAAAACATGACTTAGTACTTGGTGGCAAAACCCTTGTTGGCAATCACAGAGGTCAGACGTTTCTTGTAATTGGCCATCAGGTTTGCACACATCTCAGGAGGGATTTTCTCCCACTCCTCTTTGCAGACCTTCTCTAAGTCATTAAGATTTTGAGGCTGATGTTTGGCAACTCGAACCTTCAGCTCCCTCCACTAGGCCACTCCAGGACCTTAATGTGCTTCTTCTTGAACCACTCCTTTGTTGCCTTGGCCATGTGTTTTGGGTCATTGTCATGCTGGAATACCCATCCACAACCCATTTTCAATGCCCTGGCTGAGGGAAGGAGGTTTTCCCCAAGATTTGACAGTACATGGCCCCGTCCATCGTCCTTTTGATGCGGTGAAGTTGTCCGGTCCCCTTAGCCGAAAAACACTCCCAAAGCATAATGTTTCCACCTCCATGTTTGACGGTGGGGATGGTGTTCTTGGGGTCATAGGCCGTATTCCTCCTCCTCCAAACACGGCGAGTTGAGTTGATGCCAAAGAGCTCAATTTTGGTCTCATCTGAGCATAAAACTTTCATTCAGTTCTCCTCTGAATCATTCAGATGTTCATTGGCAAACTTCAGACGGGCCTGTACATGTGCCTTCTTGAGCAGGGGGACCTTGCGGGCGCTGCAGGATTTCAGTCCTTCACGGCATAGTGTTACCAATTGTTTTCTTGGTGACTATGGTCCCAGCTGCCTTGAGATCATTAATAAGATCCTCCTGTGTTGTTCTGGGCTGATTCCTCACATTTATCATGATCATTGCAACTCCACGAGGTGAGTTCTTGCATGGAGCCCCAGACTGAGGGAGATTGACAGTTCTTTTGTGTTTCTTCCATTTGCAAATAAATCGCACCAACTGTTGTCACCTTCTCACCAAGCTGCTTGGCGATGGTCTTGTAGCCCATTCCAGCCTTGTGTAGGTCTACAATCTTGTCCCTGACATCCTTGGACAGCTCTTTGGTCTTGGCCATGGTGGAGAGTTTGGAATCTGATTGATTGATTGCATCTGTGGACAGGTGTCTTTTATACAAGTAAGAAACAGAGATTAGAAGCTCTCCCTTTAAGAGTGTGCTCCTAATCTCAACTCGTTACCTGTATAAAAGACACCTGGGAGCCAGAAATCTTTCTGATTGAGAGGGGATCAAATTCTTATTTCACTCATTAAAAAGCAGATCTCACTGTTCAAATAAACCTACCATAAAAATTATAGACTGATCATTTCTTTGTCAGTGGGCAAACATATAAAATCAGCAGGGGATCAAATAATTCTTTCCCTCACTGTAGTAGACCAAATAGAGAAAGAAGAAACCTCTAGCCATCGGCCTCTATGGTTGTGTAAATGTTATGCCAGTTTGTTGAGCTAAACATAAAGAGAGAGATGGAGATGTGCGTGGTTTACCTGGCGTCGCCTGTCTCCAGAACTAGAATCCAGGGCTTAAACAGCCGAACCATCTTACTGTGAATATCCTGTAGGGCTGAGAAAGACAGAGAAGAGGAAAGAGTGAGAGGTCAAATTAGGGGTGGGGGGGGTTGGGGAAGAGGAGAGGTTTGAATAGGGGGGAGAGGATGAAGGACGAGGAGCATGGAGAGGGGTGGAAAAGTGAGTTGAAGAGAGGTGAAAGGAGAGGGGGGGCAGATAGGAGAAGGGAGGAATAGGTGAAAGAAGGAAATGGGTGGAGGGGAGATCAATCAACACAATTGGAAAAAACTGTCTAACTGTGCATGGTACCTTTTAGAGTTCTGGCTCCCCCCAGAGGCTCCCTGGCACACACATTCAGCTGCAGGTCGATGAGGTAGCCAATAAGATATCCCCAGAAGGCAGTGACCTCACTGATATACGGCGCCCAGGCAGAGTACAGCCCGAAGCTGCGGAGGTCCACCTTACTAAGACGACATCGCAGGAAATACTCACACAGCCAATCAACTGTCTCTCCCACCTGAGGATCAGGAATAAAAAGCTAAGGGTCAGGGCTGTTTTGTAAATTAATTGTATGGAACATCTAGATGTCGGAGGGTCTTCCAGCAGACCCACCTGCTGAGGAGATAGGGTGATGGTGGCCTGGCGGGGGGGGGTATTGGCCGAGCTGGAAGGTTCTGGAGTGGTTTTGGTGTCGCAGGCGGGAGAAGAGACACCCAGCACACGCAGAGTCACCCTCCAACACTCTGGACTCAGCAACTGTTCTGTCGAACCTGACAAACACACACACACACACACTTTGACATCCGCAATTAATACATGAGCAAACAATTTAGAGTCTTCATCAATCATGAGCTTACTGGTCATGAGCAGACGCAGGCAGTCGCTGTAGTGGTCAGGGAAGTGGTGTCTGAGCAGGAGGGTCCAGTGTCGGGTGAAGAGGTGAAAGGGCGTGAGGAGGTCAGCCTCAGGGTCACAGCCACAGGAACATAAAGCAGTGTGGACCAGCTCGACCAGCGTGCTACGCTCAGAGAACATCGGCTGGGCTTCACTCAGCCACGCCCTCAGGTCAAACTGCACGGGAATAAAGACAACCTGGTCATTCTAACGTAGCCTGCAGCTGCCTGTGTTCTGCGTGGGCGTGTTGGTTGGCTGTGTTAAGGTTCCCCTGCAAGGCATTTGGAGGGGTCAGGCGGACCTTAGTGAGAAGCATGAAGATGACGTCAGCACTGTCGGGGTGCAGTGATGTCACCACTTCCTTGTAGAGGGAGACGAACTGATTGGGTGCTGCGTTTGGGGTGAAGAACGGAGAGAGGAGAGGACACAGACGCCTCTGCTCCAGGATGGTACGGAGGACACGCCCACACTCTGCCTGGCTACCCTGGATAAACACCTGTACACACACACACACAGGATAAACACCAACACACAGTCACGCCAAACATATGAAGCGGGTGCAACAGGTGTGTGTGTGTGTGTTTGGATGGGTGGGGGGCACAGTACCTGTCCCAGTATCTCAACGCAGGAGGACAGGTACTGACGAGTGGGGGGGTGGCGGAGTGTGTCCTCACAGACAAAGGAGACCACCTTATAGAAGGCAGCCACTCCAACTCTCTGAACCGCTGCTGTCGGCTGGGCCTTGTACAAATTCACCAAAGCCCTACACACCAACACACCCACACACACAAAAATGAGGAGTACTTAATAGAAGCCTGGTGTGTGTGTACTGACGTGATAAAGTTCTTTGTGACAGTACTTAGTAGAAGCCTAGCGTGTGTGTGTACTGACGTGATGAAGTTCTCTGTATGTACTGCTGCCTGGGCCAGGCTCTGAGGGGGAGGAGTCATGGCTTCTGTCTGCAGCTGCTTGATGTCGCTGCGCAGAGACACGATCTGAGACTCCACCTCATCCTGCTTTTGCACACACTCACACTGAACAAAAACAGACAAACACGCACGCGTTAGATGGGCCTAGTCAGGGCACTACCAGCAGAGATTGTCTGAATCAGCCCACTCTTAGACTAATATCCAATCAGAAGACATGTCCAGTGTAAAGGTCCTACCGTGACAGTGATGTGAGCAGCTCCCTGGCAGGGCTGGCCTGACCTTTGCCCTCGGCACTCCAACGCCATAGTAACCTGCTCTGGCTTGTTCCGGTAGAGCAGAGGAAGACTCTCCAGTAGCTCGGACTCCAGCGCCACCTGCTGGGCCTCCCGAGACACTGCAAACCTGAACATGCAAAACACAGCGAAAGCAAACTCTAAAAACATGTCCACAGTGTGTGTGTGTGTGTGTGTGTGTGTGTGTGTGTACCTGGCCTGGTCCTGCAGGCAGCTGAGGTCCTGCTGAAGGAGTGAGCAGGCAGAGGCCGTATCTGTAAGGCAGGCTGAGGGGACCTCTGATACTGGAGCTTTCTGTGACTGCAGCTCAGGAGCAGATTGAGGGACAGGGTGCTTCTGCAGGTTAGACTGGATACGCTCCCTCGCTACACACGCACACACACACAGACACACCAATGGTTACAAAACGCCAATAACACAGACAGCCTGTTCCATAGTACTATGTGAAACGGTAACAATGTGAAAGTGTACATGCAGTGGGGTTGGTGTGTGTGTGTGTGTGTACCTGCAGTGGGGTTGGTGTGTGGGTGTGTGTGTGTGTACCTGCAGTGGGGTTGGTGTGTGGGTGTGTGTGTGTGTACATGCAGTGGGGTTGGTGTGTGTGTGTGTGTACCTGCAGTGGGGTTGGTGTGTGGGTGTGTGTGTGTGTACCTGCAGTGGGGTTGGTGTGTGGGTGTGTGTGTGTGTGTACCTGCAGTGGGGTTGGTGTGTGTGTGTGTGTGTGTACCTGCAGTGGGGTTGGTGTGTGTGTGTGTGTGTGTACCTGCAGTGGGGTTGGTGTGTGTGTGTGTACCTGCAGTGGGGTTGGTGTGTGTGTGTGTGTGTGTGTGTGTGTGTGTGTGTGTGTGTGTGTGTGTGTGTGTGTGTGTGTGTATACACCTGCAGTGGGGTTGGTGTAATCAGTGAATGCAGGGTTGCTGCTCTGGTTGAAGGCAGGTTCACTCTTCACATTCTCCCAGAGAGCCAGGACATCCTTCTCATCATAGTGGACACGCTCTTGATCTACATACTCCACCCACAGCTCCTACACCCAACCAACACAGAACATTATAACAGGTTCTACGCCCAACCAACACAGAACATTATAACACAGCTCCGACACCCAACCAACACAGAACATTATAACACAGCTCCTACACCAAACCAACACAGAACATTATAACAGAGCTCCTACACCCAACCAACACAGAAAATTATAACACAGGTTTTACGCCCCCAACCAACACAGAACATTATAACACAGGTTCTACGCCCCACCAACACAGAACATTATAACACAGGTTCTACGCCCCACCAAGACAGAACATTATAACACAGCTCCTACACCCAACCAACACAGAACATTATAACACAGGTTCTACGCCCAACTAACACAGAACATTATAACACAGCTCCTACACCCAACCAACACAGAACATTATAACACAGGTTCTACGCCCAACTAACACAGAACATTATAACACAGCTCCTACACCCAACCAACACAGAACATTATAACACAGCTTCTACGCCCAACTAACACAGAACATTATAACACAGCTCCTACACCCAACCAACACAGAACATTATAACACAGCTTCTACGCCCAACTAACACAGAACATTATAACAAAGCTTCTACACCCAACCAACACAGAACATTAAAACACAGCTTCTACGCCCCACCAACACAGAACATTATAGCACAGCTTCAACACCCAACACAGAACATTATAGCACAGCTCCTACACCCAAACAACACAGAACATTATAACACAGCTTCAACACCCAACACAGAACATTTTAGAAAACGAAGGAAACAGCAGCAAAGGAAACGCCCTGGGTACACAGAAGACACACACCAACAACGACAGACCTGTTGTTTATTCATGACCTTGGCCAGTCTGTGGGGGTCATACTGCGGAGGTAGGGTGGGCAGATACACTTCCTTCTTCTGAAGAGTCTCATCGTCCAACCACACAGCAAATACCCCAAACAGCCTGGAAACAACCCATCAATCAGCCTTGGAACTAGCCAGTCACAACAGCGTTATGGGGAGAGGCGAGTAGCTGTATGTACCTGACCAACTCTGTGTGTAGCTCTGGGGAGGTGAGGAAGACAGGGAGGGGGGAGTTGTGGCTTCCCTCCCGCTGGTCCGGGGTGTGGGTGGGGGCCACCCTGAGGGCCTGGCTGGCAGTGTGGTGGAAGTCAGACACCTCCTGTATTCTGTGTCTCAGATCTCTGAGTAACGCCGCCTGTGATGAGCCCTGGAAGAACCGACGACCAATACAGCCTCCAGCATCCAGACTGCAGACACCACAAACAGAGAGTGGAAACACTACTGACTCTACAGCCAGACAGAGCCTACAGTCTGTGGTGTGTGTGTGTTTGTGTGTTTTGTACCCATATTCAGGTCCTGGCTGTCTCAGGTAGAGCTGCAGGAACCTCTGCCAAATGAGGGGGAGGAGCGGGTGGTCAGGAGGTGTGGCCAAAGCCTGACATGCCCATCGGTACACCTGCAGTCGCTGTAGAGACGGAACCACTGGGAGCTTCAGCTGCTGCTGGGCCTTCTGACTCACACACACACACACAGGCAGACAGACACATAGACATGAGAAACACAAAGATAATCAAACAGAAACATCTCAGGTACACCTAAAAACATGTGCCTAAGATCTACCAAAGAACATGAGGATGCTCTCCTGGTCAGGTGAGATTTTAGTGATTTTGTACCTTCAGGGCCTGGTCAGGTGAGATGTTAGTGATTTTGTACCTTCAGGGCCTGGTCAGGTGAGATGTTAGTGTGTTTGTACCTTCAGGGCCTGGTCAGGTGAGATGTTAGTTAGTGTGTTTGTACCTTCAGGGCCTGGTCAGGTGAGATGTTAGTGTGTTTGTACCTTCAGGGCCTGGTCAGGTGAGATGTTAGTTAGTGTGTTTGTACCTTCAGGGCCTGGTCAGGTGAGATGTTAGTTAGTGTGTTTGTACCTTCAGGGCCTGGTCAGGTGAGATGTTAGTTAGTGTGTTTGTACCTTCAGGGCCTGGTCAGGTGAGATGTTAGTTAGTGTGTTTGTACCTTCAGGGCCTGGTCAGGTGAGATGTTAGTGTGTTTGTACCTTCAGGGCCTGGTCAGGTGAGATGTTAGTGTGTTTGTACCTTCAGAGCGTGGTCAGGGGAGATGTTAGTGTGTTTGTACCTTCAGGGCCTGGTCAGGTGAGATGTTAGTGTGTTTGTACCTTCAGGGCCTGGTCAGGTGAGAGGTTCGTGTCGGATAGTAGTTGGTGCTCCACACAGCGTCTCAGCTGAGAATCCTCCTCAAACATCCCCTCCATGTTTAACACAAGCCATGCAAACCATACCTACACACAAGCATACACACACACAAACACAGTTTTGTAATCTCTATTTTTGCGGGACACAGACGCTCAAAACCCAATCTTTCATGTATCATAACATTTACCCTCAACTCCAAAACCTAAACCTATCTGTAACCTTTTCCCTAAGCATTTTTCTTGTTTTCTTTGAGATTTTTCAGTACACACCAGGTTGGTAAAACATGAACACATATTTTTTCTTGAATACTGAAGATAAATTCACATTATACATAGAATGAGCCAAGTACAACACAGATCAGAGGGGCAAAACATTTATTAAAAAAAACGTATAAGAGTTCTCACCTCCCCGCTCAACGATTGGCCCTCAATGAAAGAGGGTGTAGCATTTCCAGCAATCCAGCCAACCAGAGAGGAGAGCAGACCCCGGTCTCCATGGTAACCCAATGCAACCTATGAGACAGTGTTCACTGCAAACTGACTACAACACTGTATTCACCCAGGGCAGTGGTAACATTATGCAACATTATGATTTTAATCTATTATCAAGTCCTAATTACGCAAAATTCTCCTTACACACACACCATGTGCAAAATAAGTGTGTTTGTGTGTGTACCTTGTGCAGCTGGTACAGTAGTCGCTGTACACACTCCTCCTGGTGGTGTATGTAGGCGGCACGGCAGATCTGGTCCATTAGAAACACAACGGTTCTGTCTCGGTACCACAAGTTCTGCTGGGTTAGAATTCCCACCCAGAACTCTAGAACCGCTGCTGGACCCACACGACCTGGTCTAGAACTCTCTACCACATGAGTCTGAAAGAGAAACACACATCATCATCATCATCATCATCATCATCATCATCATCATCATCATCATCAACAGAACAACAGGCTGAACAGAGGCCGTAACATGGTGATCAGTTCTGCAGTTGGCCCAATACAAACACTAGTCTGGTGAGCCATGTTCCAGGGGGTTGTCTTTGTGGACAGACCTGTATGACAATGTTGAGTCATGTGACAGTGGGTTGTCTTTGTGGACAGATCTGTATGACACAGTTGAGTCATGTGACAGGGGGTTGTCTTTGGGGACAGACCTGTATGACACTGTTGAGTCATGTGACAGGGGGTTGTCTTTGTGGACAGACCTGTATGACACAGTTGAGTCATGTGACAGGGGGTTGTCTTTGTGGACAGACCTCTATGACACAGTTGAGTCATGTGACAGGGGGTTGTCTTTGGGGACAGACCTGTATGACACTGTTGAGTCATGTGACAGGGGGTTGTCTTTGTGGACAGATCTGTATGACACAGTTGAGTCATGTGACAGGGGGTTGTCTTTGGGGACAGACCTGTATGACACTGTTGAGTCATGTGACAGGGGGTTGTCTTTGTGGACAGACCTGTATGACACAGTTGAGTCATGTGACAGGGGGTTGTCTTTGTGGACAGATCTGTATGACACTGTTGAGTCATGTGACAGGGGGTTGTCTTTGTGGACAGACCTCTATGACACAGTTGAGTCATGTGACAGGGGGTTGTCTTTGTGGACAGACCTTTATGACACAGTTGAGTCATGTGACAGGGGGTTGTCTTTGTGGACAGACCTCTATGACACAGTTGAGTCATGTGACAGGGGGTTGTCTTTGTGGACAGACCTGTATGACACTGTTGAGCAGACGGACCATGTCCCCGTAGGTTCCTCCAGTGAAAAGGGGCGCCACTCGGTGGGTGAGCTGCTGAGTTACACCCTGGGGACACACACTGTCACACTGCAGGAAAAGCTGAACACAATCCACAAATCTGGAGAGGAAGAGAGAGAGAGAGAGAGAGAAAGAGAGAGAGAGACACCCATCTATTACATCCGGTAGATCAAAGACACTAGCTATAAAACACTAGGACGCAGGGCGCAGCGCGTGAGGACGCAGGGCGCAGCGCGTGAGGACGCAGGGCGCAGCGCGTGAGGACGCAGGGCGCAGCGCGTGAGGACGCAGGGCGCAGCGCGTGAGGACGCAGGGGGCAGCGCGTGAGGACGCAGGGCGCAGCGCGTGAGGACGCAGGGGGCAGCGCGTGAGGACGCAGGGCGCAGCGTCTATGATAGTGTCTTACTGCGTGTTCTTTAGCAGGTAGAAGCTGAGAGGATAAGTTGGGGGGAGGATGTTGTCCAGTAGATGAACAGCAGCTCTCAGATGACGAGATTGAATGAGAATCTTTAACAGGTCAACTCCCTCTGTGCAAAACACCTCCAGACTGGCATATCAAAGACATATGTTATACAAACACAACAACAGCACCGTGTGAGAGTTTCTATGAATAATGTGTTTGTGTGTGTAAGATAATGAGAAGATTTTCAAACCTGTGTCCTACAGTTGTCATGGCAATGGCGAGGTAGCAGCCAATGGCAATTCCTGCCTTCACAGCCCTGAGAACGGGGTGCATGTTAGGAGCATGCGTGAGTTCTAGAGATGGATTAGGGGCAGAGCCAGGGGTGGACCAGGCTGCTTGTGGGTACTGTGTGTTGCCATGGAGCTTCAGCCTTAGCAACAGTTGCCAGGCCCACTGGCTGAAGGACGCCTCAGGAGAGAGTCCCAGACGGAGAACACTAGCCAGATAAGAGACCTGACAGACAGACAGAAAGGAAAATGACTGATAATAACAATATCAATAAGTAATTTCATTTAACCAGTGTGTTTGCCAAGCCGTTAAATGTCCGCTTCCTCTTCTGTCTTTTCCTCCACAACTCTATTAAAAGTGACATTAGAGCCAGAGCGTTGGAACCTTCCCACCTAGAAGTGGAGAACAGCGGAAACAACGGGACATCTTTTCGATTCCTCCTGTCCTCTTTTGATTGGAAGAGGTGAGAGAGGGACCTCTGGCCTCATCCAATAAGTATTGAGAAGGAGACGAGAGGATGCAATGAATCAAGGAAATGTTATTGTCATTCTCACAAGGACAGAGGAAGCAAACATTTGACACCTATTAACATTTAAAACAGAGCTTGAGTGAGTGAAAGACCGAGCAAGCTACCATAATACCCTTATCCTGTCCAAACAACCCCTAGCCCCCTCCCTCCAGGGTCTAAACACAGTCAAGAAACAGCCCATAGCTCCCAACCTCCGGAGTCTGAACAGTCTTGAAACAACCCCAAGTACCAACCCTCCAGAGTGAAAGACAAAAGTCTACAAAACAACACGTAACCCCCCCAACCACCTGCCCAGGCCATAAAGGTACAAACACTAACTTGACATGGAAGTTACTAGATGTTGTATGCCATGACTCTTCAGGTTTGTGCTGCCCTGTATCATGTTAAAGCACTGGAAGGATGTTTCATTTCATTGCTGGACATATTGATTGGCACAGTTCTAAGCTCTACACACCCAAAGAACCATATCAGGCTGTGTAGGGAGTACTGGGTAGATGGGTTACTGTTCACATTGTTCCAACACCTCTTGTTGGCCAGGTGTTTTGCAGGACCAATTTCAATGGCTATAATGGGGTTTTATGCCTGGTATCTATATAAGCTCTTTGTGACAAATGCTGACATAAAAAGGGCTTTATAAAATATATTTGATTGATTATTATTTTTAAAAAAGTTATAAAAACAAATGATTGGTTTTGACAAACAGTTGTTCATTACAATAAATGCTTACTGGTGCTGTAGTCAACAGAAGGGACCATATGTATATTTATCAGATCACTCCAATACCAACACATGCGGTTTGTTACCTGTTTGATTCCCTCTGAGATGAATCCATTATAAGGTTTCTCTGTGAGGTATTTCTGATAGGCTTCAGCTACTAGCAGAGCCACTTCACTGTGGAGAGAGGAGGGTAGGGCCAGAGTCCCATCCTATAACGCACACATACTGGACATTACACACTGTACCGACAACACACTCCAATATATACTGAACATTACACACTGTACCGACAACACACTCCAATATATACTGAACATTACACACTGTACCGACAACACACTAATATATACTGAACATTACACACTGTACCGACAACACACTCCAATATATACTGAACATTACACACTGTACCGACAACACACTAATATATACTGAACATTACACACTGTACCGACAACACACTCCAATATATACTGAACATTACACACTGTACCGACAACACACTCCAATATATACTGAACATTACACACTGTACCGACAACACACTAATATATACTGAACATTACACATTGTAGAGACAACACACTAATATATACTGAACATTACACACTGTACCGACAACACACTCCAATATATACTGAACATTACACACTGTACCGACAACACACTAATATATACTGAACATTACACACTGTACCGACAACACACTAATATATACTGAACATTACACATTGTACCGACAACACACTAATATATACTGAACATTACACACTGTACCGACAACACACTAATATATACTGAACATTACACACTGTACCGACAACACACTCCAATATATACTGAACATTACACACTGTACCGACAACACACTAATATATACTGAACATTACACACTGTACCGACAACACACTCCAATATATACTGAACATTACACACTGTACCGACAACACACTCCAATATATACTGAACATTACACACTGTACCGACAACACACTAATATATACTGAACATTACACATTGTAGAGACAACACACTAATATATACTGAACATTACACACTGTACCGACAACACACTCCAATATATACTGAACATTACACACTGTACCGACAACACACTAATATATACTGAACATTACACACTGTACCGACAACACACTAATATATACTGAACATTACACATTGTACCGACAACACACTAATATATACTGAACATTACACACTGTACCGACAACACACTAATATATACTGAACATTACACACTGTACCGACAACACACTAATATATACTGAACATTACACACTGTACCGACAACACACTAATATATACTGAACATTACACACTGTACCGACAACACACTCCAATATATACTGAACATTACACACTGTACCGACAACACACTAATATATACTGAACATTACACACTGTACCGACAACACACTAATATATACTGAACATTACACATTGTACCGACAACACACTAATATATACTGAACATTACACATTGTACCGACAACACACTAATATATACTGAACATTACACATTGTACCGACAACACACTAATATATACTGAACATTACACACTGTACCGACAACACACTAATATATACTGAACATTACACACTTCACACAGTCAAAACAATCCAGTACCTACAAAATATTACACACTGTACACAGTCAACACAATCCAATGCATACTCAACATACACACTGTACACAGTCAACACAATCCAATGCATACTCAACGTACACACTGTACACAGTCAACACAATCCAATGCATACTCAACATTACACACTGTACACAGTCAACACAATCCAATACAGGTGCTGGTCATGAAATTAGAATATCATCAAAAAGTTGATTTATTTCAGTAATTCCATTCAAAAAGTGAAACTTGTATATAATATTCATTCATTACACACAGGCTGATATAATTCAAATGTTTATTTCTTGTGACTGTGATGATTATAACTGACAACTAATGGAAACCACAAATTCAATATCTCAGAAAATTTGAATATTGTGAAAAGGTTCAATATTGAAGACACCTGGTGCCACACTCTAATCAGCTAATTAACCCAAAACACCTGCAAAGGCCCTTAAGTGGTCTCTCAGTCTAGTTCTGTAGGCAACACAATCATGGGGAAGACTGCTGACTTGACAGCTGCCCAAAAGATGACCATTGACACCTTGCACAAGGAGGGCAAGACACAAAAGGTCATAGCTAAAGAGGCTGGCTGTTCACAGAGGTGTGTCCAAGCACATTAATAGAGAGGCGAAGGGAAGGAAAATATGTGGTATAAAAAAAGTGTACAAGCAATAGGGATAACTGCACACTGGAGAGGATTGTGAAACAAAACCATTTCAAAAATGTGGGGGAGATTCACAAAGAGTGGATTGCAGCTGGAGTCAGTGCTTCAAGAACCACCACGCACAGACGTATGCAAGACATGGGTTTCAGCTGTCACATTCCTTGTGTCAAGCCACTCTTGAACAAGACACAGCGTCAGAAGCATCTCGCCTGGGATAAAGACAAAAAGGACTGGACTGCTGCTGAGTGGTATAAAGTCATGTTCTCTGATGAAAACAAATGTTGCATTTCCTTTGGAAATCAAGGTCCCAGAGTCTGGAGGAAGAGAGGAGAGGCACATAATCCACGTTTTTTTTTAAGTCCAGTGTAAAGTTTCCACAGTCAGTGATGGTTTGGGGTGCCATGTCATCTGCTGGTGTTGGTCCACTGTGTTTTCTGAGGTCCAAGGTCAACGCAGCCATCTACCAGGAAGTTTTAGAGCACTTTATGCTTCCTGCTGCTGACCAACTTATGGAGATGCAGATTTCATTTTCCAACAGGACTTGGCACCTGCACACAGTGTCAAAGCTGCCAGTACCTGGTTTAAGGACCATGGTATCCCTGTTCTTAATTGGCCAGCAAACTCGCCTGACCTTAACCCTATAGAAAATCTATGGGGTATTGTGAAGAAGAAGATGCGATACGCCAGACCCAACAATGCAGAAGAGCTGAAGGCCACTATCAGAGCAACCTGGGCTCTCATAACACCTGAGCAGTGCCACAGACTGATCGACTCCATGCCACGCCGCATTGCTGCAGTAATTCAGGCAAAAGGAGCCCCAACTAAGTATTGAGTGCTGTACATGCTCATACTTTTCATGTTCATACTTTTCAGTTGGCCAACATTTCTAAAAACCTTTTTTTGTATTGGTATTAAGTAATATTCAAATTTTCTGAGATACTGAATTTGGGATTTTCATTAGTTGTCAGTTATAATCATCACAATCACAATAAATAAACATTTGAAATAAATCAGTCTGTGTGTAATGAATGAATATAATATACAATGAATATAATATATATTTCACTTTTTGAATGGAATTACTGAAATAAATCAACTTTTTGATGATATTCTAATTTTATGACCAGGACCTGTACATACTCAACATTACACTGCGCAGTCAACACAATCAAACATAAACCACACCAGTGTTCATTTTGAGAACAATAAGTAGGACTATGAATGATTAGGACAAAATAATGATGATATGACAATTCCATGTGATTTGACAAGAAATCCCATCTACTGTTTTGTGGAATCATACATTAACCATACACAGGAAATATCTCTGGTAAATTATCTGTAGCAGCAGTGTGTGTGCGTGCGTGTGTGTACCTGTGCGTAGCCCCAGTTCAGGCCTTCCAGGATAACACAGGCCAGACGGTTCTCCACAGCAGAGAGGGGGTGTTGGAGCAGCCAGCCCCCGATCACACGCACCTCCTCTGCACTCGGACGCCACAGACAAAGGGGCAGCTCCTTACAGAAGTAGAGTGCCATCTGGAATCACAGGTTAATCATCACAGGCTAATCAACACAGGCTAATCAACACAGGCTAATCATCACAGACTAATCATCACAGACTAATCATCACAGGCTAATCATCATACCTGTCTAATTTATTCAACCACCTCCATTACACTTGAAGTCTTCTTCCCTCTTCTTTCCCAGAAACCACTGCAGCGGACAAGTCATACACTCACCATGCCGACGGTCTCTATGGTCCCCCTGAGTCTCTCCAGCAAGACTGATATGATGTGAGGATGAGCGGTTGCTATGGTGGCTAGTAGCTCCCGCCCCACCTTAGAGTAGGTCTCCCTTGTAGACACACTAACATAGGACACCTAGAGAACGGAGACAGAGAGACAAGAGACAGAGGGACACACAAAGAGAGACAGAGAGATGAGACAGAGAGATGAGACAGAGAGAAACAAAGAGACAAAGAGAAAGACAGAAGGAGACAAGAGATAGACAGAGGGAGACAAGTGACAGAGAGACAGACAAAGAGAGACAGAGTGATGAGACAAAGAGAGAGAGGGAAAGAGAAACACAGCGGGAGACAAGAGACAGAGAGAAAGAGAGAGAAACAGAGAGAGAGACAGAGAGAGACAGAGATGGCAAAAGAGAGAATCTTATTTTTCCACTTGCTTCGACAACGTAAACAGATTTTTCCCATGCCAGTGGATGCAAACCTTATAAATTAAAAACAATTCTTGAATGTAGAGACAGAAATGTAAGGAGATCTGCAGTAGACCCAGTCAGTAGTGCATTGGTCTGTATTGTCTGTGTTACCTGGTAGATGAGCAGGGCAATATTAGTGATGAAGGCGGGGTCAGGGTGGCGGGTGGGCGTGGCCATGTGAGCCAGTGCCGTGAGGAGGGAGATTCCGTCCGAGCTATTCACCTCACATAGCCACCGGTCAAACCTCTCCTGGTGACCCGGATCTGAGGTGGAAGAGCATGGAGGCGGAGCACTAAGGCCTGGCTGCTGTACTGACACACTGGTGATGCTCTGCTCTGTGGCCTTCTTTAGTGGGTTTTCAGATAACCTCTTCTACCATAGTGTGTGTTTATCTGTGTGTGTATATTTGAGTGGGCATACATTGATTTCTATTGGCCCCTAAAATCATAGGCAATGAAGACATTTTGCAGGTCTTCACAAAATAAGTCAGGGTTTATGGTCCCGGATAGAGTTAATAGGATTTTGAATGGTGATACTGTTTCGGGATAGTGAGTGTGTGTGTACCTTTGAGGGCCTCTAGGCAGATGTCTGTAGAGTTGAGCGTGTCTGTACCTTTGAGGGCCTCTAGGCAGATGTCTGTGGTGTCTGTAGAGTTGAGCGTGTCTGTACCTTTGAGGGCCTCTAGGCAGATGTCTGTGGTGTCTGTAGAGTTGAGCGTGTCTGCAGTCTCAGCACTCTGCATCACCATCAGAACTTTCCACAACATGGAACTAGACAGGGTTCCATAGGGCATCTCTGACATGAACAGCCAGATACCCAACCTAGTACAACACGCACAGTCAGATAGGACACACACAGTCAGATACCCAACCTAGTACAACACGCACAGTCAGATACCCAACCTAGTACAACACGCACATTCAGATAGGACACACACAGTCAGATACCCAACCTAGTACAACACGCACAGTCAGATAGGACACACACAGTCAGATACCCAACCTAGTACAACACGCACAGTCAGATAGGACACACACAGTCAGATACCCAACCTAGTACAACACGCACAGTCAGATAGGACACACACAGTCAGATACCCAACCTAGTACAACACACACAGTCAGATAGGACACACACAGTCAGATACCCAACCTAGTACAACACACACAGTCAGATAGGACACACACAGTCAGATACCCAATCTAGTACAACACGCACAGTCAGATACCCAACCTAGTACAACACACACAGTCAGATACCCAACCTAGTACAACACGCACAGTCAGATACCCAACCTAGTACAACACGCACAGTCAGATAGGACACACACAGTCAGATACCCAACCTAGTACAACACGCACAGTCAGATAGGACACACACAGTCAGATACCCAACCTAGTACAACACACACAGTCAGATAGGACACACACAGTCAGATACCCAACCTAGTACAACACGCACAGTAAGATACCCAACCTAGTACAACACACACAGTCAGATACCCAACCTAGTACAACACGCACAGTCAGATACCCAACCTAGTACAACACGCACAGTCAGATAGGACACACACAGTCAGATACCCAACCTAGTACAACACGCAGTCAGATACCCAACCTAGTACAACACACACAGTCAGATACCCAACCTAGTACAACACGCACATTCAGATAGGACACACACAGTCAGATACCCAACCTAGTACAACACGCACAGTCAGATAGGACACACACAGTCAGATACCCAACCTAGTACAACACGCACAGTCAGATACCCAACCTAGTACAACACGCACAGTCAGATAGGACACACACAGTCAGATACCCAACCTAGTACAACACGCACAGTCAGATACCCAACCTAGTACAACACGCACAGTCAGATACCCAACCTAGTACAACACGCACAGTCAGATACCCAACCTAGTACAACACGCACAGTCAGATAGGACACACACAGTCAGATACCCAACCTAGTACAACACACACAGTCAGATAGGACACACATATACACCTGGCTGCCTTACTTCCAGGCCAGAGTAGACATCCAGACCTTTCATTTCCTTCACTTCTCACCTCTTGTTTCTGAGGACATGTAGAACAGCTCGGAGGAACAGATAATCATATTCTAGCTGTAGTTTGTCCAGAGAGAAGGTACTGGGCTGGGCCAGGCCAGTACCAGTCACATACTGGGCCCAGTGATCACTGACGTAACACACAGTCATCCTACAGAGAGGGAGCAGTAACACAGTGTTTAAACACACATCTATGGGAGCCACATATGGTACAAGTCAAGGCCAGTGAGCCACAGGCATGAAGCTAAGCTCTGCCCCTCTGTATAGCCTGTGTAGTAACGCATGGCCTGTGTAGTAACGCATGTTGTGTGTAGTAAAGCATGTTGTGTGTAGTAACGCATGTTGTGTTTAGTAACGTATGGCCTTTGTAGTAACGTATGTTGTGTGTAGTAATGCATTTTGTGTTTTTTGTAATGTATGGCCTGTGTAGTAACGTATGTTGTGTGTAGTAAAGCATGTTGTGTGTAGTAAAGTATGGCCTGTGTAGTAACGCATTTTGTGTGTAGTAATGTATGGCCTGTGTAGTAACGCATGTTGTGTGTAGTAACGTATGGCCTGTGTAGTAACGCATGTTGTGTTTAGTAACGCATGTTGTGTTTAGTAACGCATGTTGTGTTTAGTAACGCATGTTGTGTTTAGTAACGCATGTTGTGTTTAGTAACGTATGGCCTGTGTAGTAACGCATGTGTGTGTAGTAACGCATGTGTGTGTAGTAACGCATGTGTGTGTAGTAACGCATGTGTGTGTAGTAACGCATAGCCTGGGTAGTAACGTATAGCCTGGGTAGTAACGTATAGCCTGGGTAGTAACGTATAGCCTGGGTAGTAACGTATAGCCTGTGTAGTAAGGCATGTTGTGTGTAGTAACGTATGGACTGTGTAGTAACGTATGCTGTGTGTAGTAACGCATGTTGTGTTTAGTAACGTATGGCCTGTGTATTAACGCATGTTGTGTTTAGTAACGTATGGACTTTGTAGTAACGTATGCTGTGTTTAGTAATGTATGGCCTGTGTGGTAACGCATGTTGTGTTTAGTAACATATGGACTGTGTAGTAACGTATGCTGTGTGTAGTAACGTATGCTGTGTGTAGTAACGTATGCTGTGTGTAGTAAGTATTAACGTAGGGTGTGTGTATTACCATAGGGTGTGTGTATTACCATAGGGTGTGTGTATTACCATAGGGTGTGTGTATTACCGTATAGTGTGTCCAATGCGTTTGACAAGCTGGCGATAGCGAGCTCTGTTGTAGGTGTGCAGACCAACTGCCAGCAGCTCAATCAGAGAAGAGGCAAAGGCAAACACACACATCATCTTCTGACTGGAGCAGGCCCTGGGCTCATACACACCTGGACAAACAGCATCTATTACAACGGTAGAACAGCCACAACCATACCAAAATCACACAAACATCTGAAGACACGGCAGACAAGGCACTGGAACAGCAGATTTATTACATTAAATACAACTGCATGGAGCACACACACACCTGGCTTGCTCATCCCTAGCATGTGTGTGAAGAGCTGTTGAAAGGGAAACTGGGAAAGAATGGAGATCAGGTCCTCTTCACACAGTAGTAACCAGCTGCTGTCTGGGTCCTCGTCCTGAAACACATATCAGCAACCTTACAATGCTCCCTGGTGTCCACTTCTCTGACATACCTCTCACACACACACACACACTTATAGCCCACTCCCTCACAGACAAACGATTACCTCCTCTCCACCTTCATCCACTAGGGTCCAGTTGCCAGAATCAGGACCAGAGGCTGTAGCACTTTGACTCTCACAGGGCTTCATGTGGCTCAAAAACTCAGCACGGTGCCTAAGGATCAAAGGTCAAGGATCAGAGAGAAACACAGAGTGAACCTGAGATGTATGGATTGAACATAACAATCACATAGTAAGCGTGAGGGATGAAAGGTGAGAGGTCAATGTTTGGGTTACCTGATTGGAGACATGAGGATGGCGAGGGCCTGCATGAACTGCTGTACACCTGAGGGGTTTCCCAGGACTTGGATCTGAAAAACACCAATTCAACCGGTTCAACTAATAACTTCTTATAATGGCAAAGACCTGCTCGGAGGTCTCCAGAAATAGTGTAGAGTGAGTCTCCATTCATTAACTGGGCCAACATTCCAGGAAACCCCAACAGGAATGTAAACATGTTCAGGGGTGTTTCACCTGGAAGAACGGTGCCACCCACTTGGCCACTCCTGCTGGACAGCAAAGCAGATGGTTTAACAGGTACAGGTTTTCTCCTGACCCGCCCTCACGCAGTAAAACTGCCACCTACACACAACACACACAACATTATGGTTCAACTGGGACAACACATGGATCAGGCTGGGGGTCAGGGATACCAATGAAGTTTACAGACACTGTGTGTGTGTGTGTGTGTGCGCGCCTGCATGTACCAGTCTCTGCAGCCATAGATGGATGTCTGTTTGGAACTGTGTGTCGTCCAGGACTCTCCGTGTGAAGCTGAACAGAACACTGATGCACTCCTTCAGTGGGAGAAGGGAGCTGGGCTGACTCCGGTTACCACACGTATCTACAATACACACATTTGAACCTTCCTAATTTTACAAAGGATCACATTAACCATCATGTCTAAAACAGGTTATATATGAAACTACATCCCACTCGTGCCCACATATATAAATACATGCATGTACGCGTGCGTGTGTGTTGTCTCACCGTGGAGCAGGCAGTGGAGGTAGGACTCCACTTGAAGTCGTGACAACAGGGCTGTGTATGCATGCAGCGCCACCTTCTGGTGGAGGAGTTCAGTGCGGGCGTCAAACAGCTTCCGCAGCTCCGCCAGGACAGCCTCATTGAAATCAGCCTGCTGGAAGCGATGGTAGCCACACACCTTAGACTGGTCGCCACACACACCCTGAGTGGGGGGAGGAAGGGGGGAGACACCAAGCAAAAGAGAGAGTGAAAAAAGGGAGGAAGGGTCCAGACAGGCGAAAATAGAGACCAAAGAAACAACAAAAGTCTACTCTTCAGTCTAGTGGGCAGTTTTTTAGGTACACCCATCTATTTCTGTTCGGACCACCTTGGCCCCATTAAGCCTGAATTCTTCGGGCCCACTGATTCTACAAGGTGACAGCGTTTCACCGGGATGTGCTGGCATCACGCAGCTGCTCCAAATGGTGGTTCATTCATACTGTTAACCCAAGGTTTGTCATTAGATTAAGGGGACTGTGCACGCCACAGGGATTTGTCAGACAAGGTAATGCTTTTCCACTCCTCCGCAGTCTAGTGTGGGTGTTTGCTTGCCCAAAAGACCCAGTTTTTTCTCTGTATTAGCCGATCGTATTAGAACCCGGTGTGGTGATCCTCAGTAACCCTGAGTCATGAAGCCCACACCACTCTTGCATTGACACGTTCCTTTCCTGTAAGCTGGAACAATTCTTAACATTCTCCACCGGCCTTTCTTATCGTCACCCTCAAAGTCGCTTACGTCACCTGTTTTGTCCATTGTAACATTCAAACACTAAATGCATGCCTTGATGCCAGTCCACTTGCTTCAGAAATCTGTGGACATGTGACTCTCTGTAGGATCAATTTTCCCAGATGGGGTGGTGTACCTAATAAATCCACTGACTGTACACTCAGGTATTGTAATTTGATGTGTTTAACCCCAGGCACCTGTAGTGTGAGCTGTTCATCTCTGAAGCTCCAGAGGCGGTTCTGTGTGGTGTTACAGTCAGAGGTGTGTGTGTGGAGCTGTGTGTGCGCGTGGGACAGCTGCCTGCGGCAGCGCCAGTAGTTCTGCAGAAGCTCCGTCAGCTCGTGACCTTCTTGCCGGGCTAAAGCAACAAATCGGGCCGCACACACTTCTACCCCCTCCAGCCAAACACACACGCCCCCACCAGGCTCCCACACACTCAGCTGTTCCATGGAGAATGCCTGCAGGAAAACACAAGTGTAACAGAAACAGCATTATACTTATTTTCTATGAAGCATTATCTGGTGTAATAGATATCTTGAATCACAAGGTGAGTGCGGTTACCTGCAGTTCTGGGCTGGACTGAGGCAGTTCAGGATACAGTCTGGTCCTTGAGCCCTCAGACGGAGCCACTTCCACCACAGGCTCCAGACTGGGAGGACACTCTTGCTCCCCTATAGGCAGCACGGCAGGGGCCTTCGTCCCATCGGCCCACAGAGCCTCCTCATGCAGCTGCGTCAGAGAGCTGTCATCCAGTGTGGTCAGGGAGGGGTATAAGGCAGGGGCACTGGGGGCCAAGGGGTTCTCTAGCAGGGTGGATATGCAGGGCTGGATCAGGGTTTGGTTCTGAGTCTTAATCCCCAGGGCAGTGCTTTGTGGTGCGGCACTGAGCTCAGCCCCTTGGCCCTCACCTCTGCCCTCATCCCTGTTCCCTGGCTCTGTCTCACATGGCTGGGCAATTGTCTGTGGTGATGTTGATGACAACGTCTGTAATGTCTGTGATAATGTGGATAATGATAGAGTCTGTGATGCTGGTATTGATTCCTCCGATGTCTGTGGTAATGTCGGTGTTGACACTTGTGTCTCTGTTAAGGTGTCTGTGGCCTCCGCCAAGCCCTGTTGTTGCTCTGTCCCCTGGAAGCCAGGCAGACTGAGGGGGATGTCAGTGAACTCAGCGCTGGGTGGGGCGGCGGCACCAGCTTCCTCATCACAGCTGGCAGAGAGAGCAGTGGCCCTCTTCACTTCTCTACTCTGCCTCTGTTTCCTGTCCTGTTGTGGGGTAGCAAACAATAGGGGTCTGACTGTTAACACCAGGGCTTGTTCTAGGAATAAGCAATATAAGTGGTCATTGAAAGGGGGCGTCTCGATCACTAGGGAGCCCCCCGACTGCTTGGGGAAGGGGCCCCAAATCTAATTCTGCTTAGGGCCCCCAAAAGGCTTGTTGGGTTATGTAACACATACTATCACATGCTTTCACCATCCTTAAATAATCAAACAGTAGGCTGACTAGCCTTCATTTATCCAAAGCAATTTACAGTAGTGAGAGCACACTTTTTCATGTTGCCCCATGAGGGTATCAAACCCACAACCCTGGCGTTCCAAGGGGCATGCTGTTACCATGCTACACAGAACCTAAACATGAGTGGACTAAATACCTGAGACCCTCTGTTGGTCTTGGACTTCTTTGGTCTCACAGCCTCCATCTCTAATCTGGTCCTGGCATATCCTTACTCCTCACGCCACAGTCTGTTTCACAGGAAAACAACATAGCTCAGTCAGCTCACAGTCTCTGGGACATCATTTCTAATCTCACATGAGCCTGCTGGGTTGTAGCTGTCAATGATAACGCTGTATTCATGATTACTAAAGTTAGCACGGTATTCATACTGTACTTCATGACCTTGTATTGACAATAATTCAAGGGGCTATGTGTGATAACTTTAAACGAACAAAGGATCAAATAGGCGTTTTTTTAAGACCAGTCTCCAATTTCGACAGTTACCGTTAACTGGTACAGGGGTGGTGTCAGAAATGATTATATTCTCTCCTCACACAGCACTAGCAAATAAGTGAATAGAAAGAATGTAATGTAATGACAGTCGTCGGTTATATTGGCTAACATTACATATAGTCTACCCTAGTTAACCTGTAACTGTCAGTTTATATTTTATTCCAAACCATGCTCTGCCATCTAGCAACGATCTTCGGAGCAAAATAAGCTAACATGTTCGATAGTTAACGCTAGCCCTGTCGAGGAGTGAGCAAACAAGGCAGCAGCTAGCTATATCATTTTAGCAGCAGTCTAGTGTTTCTAGCTGTAATTATCAGTTGTAAATTGTAAAAAATTGGATACGCCACTTGAAAATGTTCACAATTGTGATAACTTACCTTATTCAAATAATATTTGATCAACGCAAAAGTACTGACAGCAGGCAAACATATGAGCTGTCATTTGTTTTGTTTTGTTCCAGGAAGAAATTGCTATCGCAATATTTGGTCACATGACGATTCCACCCTTTCCTACGGAAAGTAAAACGGGACTAAGTTAATATTGCGCATCAATTTATTTAGGGTTTTATGGTATTCTCCCTATTTTACTGAACATGTTTACGTGCACGCCAATAATTCGATATTATGGCAGTAGGCCAACTATGACAATTGTCATCTAAACAACGACTTTTATCCTTATCTACGTATTTCTAAATCGAAATGGGATGCACATTAAGGTAAACAGTGAAATGCAGTGAAATGTCGTATGCATAAAGTAAAAAGCAGAGTGTGCAATTTAGGTTCTCTAAAGTTGGTTGCTTTTGAAATCGTGTTACACCGGGTACAGTGATTTCGGCTTGCGCCTTGTTTGTGTCTACATGTCAACTGGTAGAACCTTTTATGTATACGTTTTCCGTAAATGTTTGCGTTATTGGACAGGAAAGTGGTGGAGAAATGTTTTTCTGAAAGAGCAGTAGATCCTATTGGAATCCAGACTGCAAAAGTTTATGTGCACTAAACAAAAGGTTTGAGTTTACAGTGTTCTTCTTTAAGTTTAGTTTACATTGTTAGTTACAATGTAGCATTATATCACGTTATTTTAGATAATCAGACTTTTAGTTAAAGCACAACGGAATAGCAGACAGACAGTAAAAGCTCATTATTTATTTACAAATGTACACAAACAGTTAGATTGCATTTCACATTTCTTTAAAGAAATCATTGAGAACACGTAGCAATAAGCTCGGCCACACGATGTGTCTTGAATTTGACAGCAGTATAAGTGAATAGTTATTTGTATGTATACTGTTAAAGGCAGCCTAGAGGTGTGTATTTTTTGCATGACCTTTAACCTAATCGCCTGCTCAGTATTTCTTATGTGATGCCACTTGTCTCTAAGATTTCACCCACAGGTATTCTGGTTGAGTTACACTCTACCACAATATTCAGATTCTATGTTGGGTATTAGGCTACTGAATATGTCTGTAGGTATGTACATACATTTGTATGTATCTATGGATCTATCTATGGTGGTTCAGGGTTTCATGCGTGGATCAGTTGCTCTACCTTGATCATTTAAGGGTTATAATGTATGTGTGATTCAGGCGGTTTGTGTAGTTGTGGTTGGGGTGAATCTCTGTTTGGACCATGTGTATCTGTGTATAGTTGCTGTGTGATGGTGTGACTCAGAGCCAGACTAAGGATCTCTGTTTTCTCCTTGTAAAAGCGGAGTTCATTTCCATGACGTCTAGCTTTGTCCAGGTCCCTCTGTGCTGCTCGTAGCTCTCTCCTCAGCCGCTTTGGAGTCTGCCACTCCTGGCCTAGCCAATCCAGAGCCATGCTGCTGCGCATGCTTGCGTCCAGCCCTCGCTGAGAGTAGTAATCAATCACACTCTGTAGAGAAAAGATAGGAACAAATCACTGGGTGGTCGGATGTAGCACTCTTTTGTGTGAGCAAATGACTCAAAATGATTGTACCTCAAGAACCGCTGTGATTATTTCCTTTACTTCTGAGGTGCTGACCTGTTGTACTGCTAAAATCACTGTGATTATTTCCTTTACTTCTGAGGTATTGACCTGTCGTAACTCTATGACAACTGTGATTATTTCCTTTACTTCTGAGGTGCTGACCTGTTGTACCGCTAAAATCACTGTGAGTATTTCCTTTTACTTGGTAGAATCAAGCAATAGAATCAAACACACTTGATTCAACTCATCAAAGTATGATTGGCCACCCTTGGAGAAGGATTTGGTCATATATAATCATTTGGTTTGAGCCCTGAATGTTGATTTGCTGATAGCCAGACAGATATCAGATATTATACCACAGGTACAAAAATGTACTTTATACTGTTCAATTCACTTGTTTATAAGAGTTCTGAGGCACCTCTGAGGTTTGTGGTATATTGTCGAAATACCACGGGTAAGGGCTGTATCCAGGGACTAATGCTTAAATATCAAGGATAAAGACTCACCTGGCGGGAGCACTGTCTGTCCCTTAGAACCTTTAGTGTTCCGTTCCAGTGTAACAACTGAAACACTGTCATAACCTCCTGTAGAGAGAGAGAGAGTAAATAACTAAATCGGACCTGAGTAACAATAAACAGTCATGAATGAAACATGACAAGTATGAATTTGAACGTGTTAAGAATTTGTATCATAGATATTTCAAATATTTGTCTATTTCTGTGTAGAATTTATATGAGAAGTTATATGAGAAGCTCTGATTGAGAAATCACATTAAGGCAACATTGTTCTTTAAGATATTCAAACATGATTACCAGTGGGTCCAAAAAGGAAGTGTTATAAACCATAATGGGTAATTATCAGAAACCGATGGAAATAGTGCGATTAAACTAGTGCTTTGATCAGGTGGTCCAAAGAATATATATTGGAAAAAAAGACTATGTTGTAGGTGCATAAAATATGGATTAATGTTATCAAGATTTGAGTTACTAAACCTGTAACATAGATTTGTTAAATGACCTAAGCATAAACCTGTCCTTACCTGGAACTCCAGCATGGTTCTGCCTGTATATGACTGGAGCATGACACAATAGGCTCCTATACTGGTGCTGGGATCACAGGCATCCTCCACAAAGACCTGAACACAACACATCTCTGAACACTGACACATATGTTTGTCAGTCGATCAACATAACCTATCGTATCCAAGTCCTTATCATGCTGCTGGAGGTTCTAATCATTCTAAAAAAATATATTGATTGTAGAGTTTGTCTTGTGTTAGAGTTAGTCCTGTACTATTGTTAGTACTGTACTTGAGTTAGTCATGTACTACAGTTAGTTTTTAGCACTGTGTTAGTTTGTCTAGTATATCGTTTGTTCTGTAATAGAGTTAGTTCTGTACAACCGCTAGTCCTGTGTTAGAGTTAGTCCTGTGCTAGAGTGTGTCCTGTGTTAATCTCACAGTGCTTTCTGAGGCAGCTTCCTGCAGGCTGTGTGTGATGAACAGAGGAGTGATTTGTCTAGATGGCAGCTCGTTTACTAGTGTGTTCATCAGAGCAACACGTGCTGCATCCCTCCTCGCCTCAGCCTGGTTCTCACACACCTACAGAGAGACAAGGAGGTCAGAGCAGGGAGCGGACAGAAAACAGGTGACTTAAATAAAATAAAATAAAGGGCACATAGGAAATGCCTCCACTTTGGTTCTTTTCATGGGTTTTTCATGGGTTTCTTCATCAAATTTATTAGAGCAAATCATTGGATTAGCAATAAAAATGTGCAATCAGATTATGACATCACAGGCAGCTCTGAACCAGAGGGAAGTTGGGACTCGGGTGGCTTTGTGTGTGCCACAATGAGCCCTTTGAAAAGCATCATGGGATTCCTGATAAATATAACCATAAATGCAGTGTGTGTGAGAGTGTGTGTGTGTGAGTGTGAGTGAGTGAGATGCCCAGCGATCAGACAGGGGTATAGATAATGGAGCTCTCTGTAGAGGCTGTGCAGTAATGAGGCTCCTGGCAGGGGCTTTCTCACTCAGACTGACGACAGAACACAGTGGTGTCTGGGTAACACCATCTCAGAGGGCTGCTGTCAGTGGGCTTATTAGAAGAACCCCCTGACTCCCATCTCTCCTCTACCCCTTACCACCAACCCCACACTACAATCCACCCGCTACATCTGAGAATATAAAATCAAGTCAAAGAGGACAGCTGAAATAAAAACAGTTAATAGGATAACATTGTATTTCTTTTTTTAATGAAGGTACATAATTAGGCACAGCTATTAATTATGTCAGTCACCTTATAGTTTCCAAAGCAGCTTCCTCCAGGCAGTGTGACGTAGCAGATATAAGGGGGTCCTGGTGAAGGGGCTGACTCATACAGTAACAAGCCCTCTGAATGGCTGACAGGGCCATTTACTGAGTTCTCCGATTGGCTTTCGTACCTCTTCACCTGTTTCACCTGTTTCTGCTCCCAAATGTTATGCAACATGGCCACAATGTTCACTGAGGAGACACACACAAACTGTTCTATAAGCATAAACTGACTTTTCAACTCTGCTTTGCTTCCCAGACTTGTCTCATTGTGATAAAAAGTTGCAATTCAATTAAGATTTGTAATTATATACAGTAAGTACTTTGGCTCAGTTGTACAAAAGGGAGTTGGGGGGTTTCCTTACTCAAACACACCTTGGAGCCAAATGTGCCCTGAAAGCAGATATAGTAATTGTTTGCTTGTCATTCCAAACTTTTGAAGGCAAATTGGAGTTTCTATAACTCAAAGGTCTTGAAAGCAGAAAGTCATGTGATTGGTTGACTCAATGAAGAGGGTGGAGCTTTCTGTTGAAACTGAAATGACTCAACAGCTCCGCCCTCTCTGTTGAATCATACAATCACATGACTTTCTGTTTTCAAGACATTTGAGTAATAGAAACACCAGTTTGCCTTCAAAAGTTTGGAATGACAAGCAAACAGTTACTATATTGGTTTCACAAACACCTTTTACATATAGTTTCCCAATTTCAGGACACCAATAGTTTTGGGACACATTAAAATAAATTAAGCACTTCTGCTTCGTTTTTGGTCACATATTCTTTGTATGCAATAATTGTCTGGACCGATTCTCTGGTGATTCTCTGTCACCCGTGTAGTGCAGAAATCTTCAGTTGTTTCTAAAATCTCATCTTCAGCAAATGAAAGACTTCAGTTTTATTCGTATTTGGGGTAACTGGGAAGATGTTTTTGCAGACTTTAGGATTAATTCTTCTGATGCCGTTAGCAATGCTCAATTAAGAGAGTTCCAGTGGCAGCCATACATACTCAAGCCATACCATATTTCACAGATCAGGTGAAATGCTTCCAATCTTTTTCCTCACACTTTCTGATGGCCATTACCTTGGTACATGTTAACCATTGTCACATCTATTCACAGTCCTTTTTCCCCCAGAATTCTACAGGCTCTTTCAGGTGCTGTAACTGGCCATGTTACAATACTCCTGTAGGGTACTCCTGATCTGTTGAACTTTTTTTTGTAATTAATTCCAAGTAGAGATCTTCCCTGTCCTACCAGACTGTCTGGGATTGTTGAGCAGTGATTTCCTTCTTTTTAATGATGTTCCAAGTTGTTTCTTGTGTTAAGCCTAAGGTTTTAGCTATGTTTTGGCTTATTTCATTCTGATTCTTTCAGCTTTAAAATGGTTTCCTTGACTTTCATTGATAACTCTTTCATCTTCATATTGACAGACATCAAGAGCAGATTCCAAAGGCAAATGTTAATCCTAGAATCAAAACATTACAAACTCTCGTAAGCCTGTACAATTGATCTGACCACATCTGAACTGAAATACTTGTCAAACCTATTTCCATACGTTTATGATTCCCTGAACTAAGGGGACTATGTATAAAATGTGAATTGTAAATGGATAAATTAATTTACACAAATGCTGTCAAATAAAAGATGAGAAAAAAACGCAATACAGGTACATACTCAAGTCTAGATATCTCCAAACATGATCTATGTGTATGTCTCAGTGTGTGTGTGTGTGTGTCGCAATAGTCACTCACAGTCTTTGAGGCCGGAACTGTAGTCACTTAGAGACAGGTATGACATCATGTTATTGAATGAAAAATCCCAAGCTTGGTTCATCTTCCTCAATATCAGTTTTCCTGCACACAGTTCAGCTCAGACGCACACACTCAGTCAAGTTAAACCACGCTCCATGGAGAGAGATGCAAGCACTGGGAAAATACTCCACTCAAGAATTTCAAAATGAAAGTGCATAAAGCCTGCAGTTCCCCCTCCCGCCTCTCTTGTGTGAAGACCTCTGTCTGGGTTCTTCTGGAGCCCTCAAACTTTCTCTGTCACAAGCCTTGCTAATTAGCCCTCACACACACACACACACACACAGAGCTGTTGGCCCCCTCTCCGGCAGCTGCCTAATCCCAGAGTGGACAGATAGACTGAGCCCCTCTCTCACAGCCACACGTGGTCACAACCGGAACACTCCAGTTCTACCTGTTGTCAGCAGCCAGCAGGGATCCCAGTAGACTGAACAGTCCAACCTCCATATGCTGAATTATCATAGTAAAACGTGTCATTAGACCAACCAATGTTGATAACCCCACCCTAATCCCAGCCATCCTCAGAGGACGTTGAGTGAGGGTGGGGGTGGGCAGGGGGGAGCCTTGCTGTTAACTTCAGACTTGTAGATCCAGGGCCTGAGCTCCTTTCAGACTGTATGAATGGCCATTGTTCAGTTCAGCATTCATCCCACTCCTTCCTCTTATAGATTGATGAACTGACTTTCAAAGAGGAAGTCCTTCTTGGTTCCAAGAATTCCAGCTCTCATTTTCAGGTAGTGTGTCTTGTCTGGCTCTGTGGAGCTCAATGGCCCATGAGAGTGTCTATGTACATCTTCAATTGTGTTTTCTGTTCATTAGTGTGTGACTGGACATATGCATACAGGTGAATGTATGTGAATGTCATTCATCGTTTTGTAGTTAGAGACCCTGGGACTAGAGTAGTGGTTTCAAACATACAGTCCAATACTGTATGTCTGGTTGGTGGTTTAAATAAAAAAAATCTACCCAGTAATATATCCAGTGTGTTTAAAAAGTCTTTGGCTAACTGCTAAAATTGTTTACAGCTATTTATGTAGGTAGTAAGTGTTCATTTGCTTCATAACACTACATAATGTAGAAATAAGTATTTCTTCTGTTGTACAAAGGGTAATTGATTTCATGTGAAATGGCTAGAAGTGTCAAAGAAATGTGAAGAAACTGGTAAAGTTGAAGACAGAAAATCCAAAAAGCTGTCTGCTTGTCATGAACAGTACTTAATGATGACTACCTTGAGGGACTGAAATAAATCCATTGAAGTGCTTGCTCAGCAGCTGGCAGTCCAACCTTGTGAAAGACCATTCTTACCAGATTGCAATACACAAAAGATCTTCAAACTGTCAAGTTCAAACCTAACAATTTTGCTTCACAGACACCAGAATATCAGACAAATCGTTGTCAAGACCATTGCTGGCTGTCAGCAGCATTATGTGGAGAACAGAGGCACCTCTGTCATGGTCTGTTGGTGCAGTGTGGGGGGTCTGGTTTAGATCACTAGAAATGAGTACTCAAGAAAAAAAATCTAAAAATGCATTTTTGCTTTGTTATTATGGTGTGTATAGAATATAGAACACACATGTTGTGTTCCATATTACAGTTGTCTTTATTGAAGATATTGTCACTGCAAGAGTTCATCATTGGGGGACAGTCTGCTGGCACACACACACACACACACACACGCCTTAACCCCAGAAGCCATCAGTCACTAGACAAGATTTAATGTTATTCTGTTGGTCCCTCTTCTCTGCTGTGACCAGGTTAGCTTCTCCTTTCATCAGTTTCCTCCTCTGAGCTGCTTTCTGCTGCTTACTCAGTTGTCTCCTCATCTTTGCACGAACCACCTCCTAACAAACAAAAACACATGTTATTGGGTGGCATGAGTGACCATATCAATGTATTCCTGTTTGGTAATTTAAGCAAGTGCATACTGACCGGAGGTATAGTGGAACAGCTCCCTAGACTGCGGGTGGTGACTTCACTGTCTGTTCGTCTCCTGGTGTGTTCAACCACATGGAGCAGGCTGTTCAGGTCTCTGTGGAGGAAACATTATTGGACTTGTGAACCATACAAAACAAACAAATGGCAGTCAAAGATGGGTCATCAGTGGTGGAAAGCGACACAAACACTACAGGAAATGATAACAGGTGAATGTGTGAAGAGAGATAAGCATGTGTAGAGACGTGTGTGTGTCCGGGCCTGTTCGTGTGATCTGTACCTGAAAGGTTTGAACTCTCTGTTGGAGGAGGAGAGGTCAACCAGCGCAGGACACACATCGTCTTCCTCTTTTTCTCTGTCTTCATCAATATCAGCCATCACAGCAGACTCTGACCCAAACACCCTCTCCCCCTCCCCCTCCGCCTGCCCCTCCCCCTCCGCCTGCCCCTCCCCCTCCGCCTGCCTCTCCCCCTCCGCCTGCCCCTCCCCTTCCCCCTGCCCTGTCTCACTGTGTGTCTGTGTATCACTGACTTTGAGCCCCTCCAGTTCCAACAAGGCATGTCTGTACTCCTCCACTTCTGTTGTCTCATCTCTCTCCTCCTCCTCATCACCCTCTTCCTCATCATCCTCATCATCCTCCTCCTCCTCGGGTCCTTCAGGATCCAGTAGAGCTGAGTCTCTCTCATAGTCTTTGGTGAAGCCACTGGCTGAGATCTCAACATCCAGAGAACATGAACGTCTGGAGGAGAAAAAAAAACGAGTCCCATTAACACACTCCCTCATCCTACCTTTTACCCCCCCCCCACATCCCAGCCTTCCACCCGCACCCCCCACCTCTCCCCAATTGGAATAAACTACCAGAAGATCTTAGACGTGCCCCAAACGTATCCATTTTTTTATTCAAGTTAAAAACACTTCTCTTTTCATGTGCCTATGACCGACCGAAACTTAGCCGCACTGTGTAGCCTTACAGCCGCACTGTGTAGCCTTACAGCCGCACTGTGTAGCCTTACAGCCGCACTGTGTAGCCTTACAGCCGCACTGTGTAGCCTTACAGCCGCACTGTGTAGCCTTACAGCCGCACTGTGTAGCCTTACAGCCGCACTGTGTAGCCTTACAGCCGCACTGTGTAGCCTTACAGCCGCACTGTGTAGCCTTACAGCCGCACTGTGTAGCCTTACAGCCGCACTGTGTAGCCTTACAGCCGCACTGTGTAGCCTTACAGCCGCACTGTGTAGCCTTACAGCCGCACTGTGTAGCCTTACAGCCGCACTGTGTAGCCTTACAGCCGCACTGTGTAGCCTTACAGCCGCACTGTGTAGCCTTACAGCCGCACTGTGTAGCCTTATAGTTCCTATGTTTTTTTTGTGTTTATGTTTCAATTATTTTTATATTTTCTTATTCTATTTTTTCTTATTATGTTTTCATATGTTTTGATGTTTTTATTTGAGTTTTGTTTTTATGTTGTATTTTTATATATTTTTTCTTTTTCTTTGTAAAGCACATTGAATTGCTTCAATGTATGGATTGTGCTATATAAATAAACTTGCTTGCTTCCACACAACCCCCCCCACCCCCTCACAGCCTTCCACACAACCCCCCCCCTCACAGCCTTCCACACAACCCTGCCTCTCTTATACACCCTCCTTCTCTTTCCTACTCTCCACACACTCCTTCCTGTCCAGACCTCATTGGTACAGATACCAGTCAACATGCTGAATTACCTGATGTCTTTGAAGGTTGGGTACAGCTCACTCACAAAATTGTATCTTCTGGCAAAGAAATCACGGATACATTTGACATCTCGGTCAAAATACCTGGAGAAAAGACAGGAATGTTTCTCCAACAACAGCGTGTAGTGTGATTTCTACACATGCAGTGCTCATTAGCCTGTGTTAGGATAGGATATAGTGTATCTCAGAGACTCACCATTCTGCGTTGTAATGTGTGGTAGAGACCATCTGGGGGAAGTCAATCATAGTCACGTGATCGTTGTCATCCAACATCAGGTTAAATTCATTGAAGTCGCCGTGGATCAGGCCGTGATTGGCCAGCTTCACTATCAGCTCCATGACTTCATTGTACAAGGAGGACGCGTCTTCCAGTTGACGAACCTGACAGCTGTCAATCAATCAGACCACAAACAAAACCGTCAAACAGTGGGCAACCAGGCAGCTGGAATCACACAGGCATGAGAGATGAGACATACTGTAGGAAGGGAAAGACAGAGAAACACATGGTGATGGATAGGTGCGCAGACAGAGAGAAACAGACCTGCCAACCCTGAAGACATTTTATAAAAAGTACATCAGGTTGGCAGAGGCATCTCAGGTGTGGTCCCATATAAGTGTGAGACACCTTCATCCCACTCAAGACATGCAAACAGATTCTAAGCTCTAGAATTGGATGGATTAATATAATGTCCACATTTAGCATTTGTCTAACATTCAGTTACATATCCTTTCCATGCAATTGCTGCCTGCAACCCTGGGACAGATTAAGATTGTTGAAATCAAACTGTTGTTTTTAGTAAGCATAAGGCTCTAGCAATGTTTCAGATTTTTCAGCCTAGTAGTGGATTATAAAACTTTCATTGATGCCTTTTTGGTCCTTAGGTTGACAAACACTAAAACACCTAACAATCAAGGCAAACATAAAACCTAGAAATCAGGATTGACTGACAGCTTTCATTTCTAAATAGTAAAAACAAATATGTACATATATTATAAATACAGCAAATTTACATTTTTATACAAGCTGTACACTCATTACTTTCCATTTTAGCAAACTGTCCTTTTTTCAATGTTGTCACATGAAAAGATATAATCAAATATTTCCAAAAATGTGAGGGGTGTACTCACTTTTGTGAGATACTGTACTTCAACCTCATTTACAATCCTTGATTTACAATCCTTTTAGAGTACAGTCATAAGAAATGTGAAAGTAAAGTAGCAAATGTTGCATTGCCACATGTCCTGTTTAGGCTAGTGGTAATCAGTAATGAAATGTACAGAGCTGACTACTAGGGTATCACTGGCACCCTACTACTGACATATGGCTATATCAAGGAAAGGGATCACAAACTGATTACATTTTACACTAGCGCATATTAACACATCAATGGGCTACAGGCTAAACAGTCTTCAGAGTTATGACTATTACAAGCTATTTGAAAAGTCAAAACAAAACTGGCAGAAGACTGCACATATCAAGTGCATGTGGACATAAAAGCAAGGCAGCAGACATATTTTTCAAACCAGAGAAAAACAATGCCAAAATGTGCATTGTATCAAACTTGATGTAGGACAAGTGTATGTTTGACCTTGTGCAGTGTGAATACTATGCAAACTGCATACAGTGTAAATACTATGCAAACTGCATACAGGTTTGCAGGCAGGAAACTGATAAAACCAGGTAGAAAAAGGGAACATGTTGGTGTGCAGGAATTGCCAATTCTTTTTTTTTTTGGGGCATTTCAGTGGTTTCTTCTCTCTTTTTCAGCAGCGCAGATGGTTATGTTTGACAACACAAAAAACCTGTGTGTGTAAGGGGGTGGTGGGTGGGTGGGGGTGGTGGTTTACTAACAGCGGGTATCCATTGATGAGCTCCATGACCACAGCATGTCTGTTATAATCAATGGGCTTAGGGACAGGAAACCCTCGTTCGTACAAAGCCTGAGAGAGGGGAGACATAAAGGGGTCAGAAATCCCATGTCACTAGCATAAATATACAGCAGCTGTAAAGTATAACTTCTCTCTGGTCAGCAGGACCACACAGCCACACAGGACAGCTTTACAGTACTATTGCATGTTTCAAGAGCAGTAAACCTCTGAACACTGAGTATTGGTGGAAATTACCTTCATGTACGCGTACTCCTTCATGGCAGAGAGGCGTGAGAGGTAAAGCCAGGACATGTTCTTCCTGTGTTTGTGATAGTCCCTCTTGTTCTTCAGGTTCCTGAAAGAGGTCCTTCCCAGCCTGTGGAGCTTCAGAGCATACTGCTCCCCCTCTGGACTGGCCACAATATAGATATCTACAAGAGGAACACCAAATAACATATAACCACTGACATCTACATGTAGACATCTATAAGAGGAACAACACACAACATATATAAATATACACCAATCAGCCATAACATTATGACCACCTGCCTAATATTGTGTAAGTCTCCCTTTTGGAGGTGAGACCTCCATGGATCGGACCTGTTTGTCCAGCACATCCCACAGATGCTCGATTGGATTGAGATCTGGGGAATTTGGAGGCCACTGGTTTGTATCACCAAGTCAACACCCTGAACTCGTTGTGTTCCTCAACCCATTCCTGAACCCTTTTTGCTTTGTGGCAGGGCGCTTTATCCTGCTGAAAGAGGCCAATGCCATCAGGGACTACTGTTGCCATGAAAGGGTGCACATGGTCTGCAACAATGCTTAGGTAGGTGGTACATGTCAAAGTAACCTTCTTCCCATAGTGCATCCTGGTGCCATGTGTTCTCCAGGTAAGCGACGCACACGCACCTGGCCATCCACGTGATGTAAAAGAAAATGTGATTTATCAGACCAGGCCACCTTCTTCCATTGCTCAGTGGTCCAGTTTTGATGCTCACGTGCCTAATGTAGGCGCTTTCGGCAGTGGACAGGGGTCAGCACGGGCAGCATGCCTAGTCTGCGGCTACGCAGCCACATACGCAACAAACTGTGGTGCACTGTGTGTTCTGACACCTTTCTATCAGCATCAGCACTAACCCTTTCAGCCAGTGGCGGTTGCTGGTCTTTCAAAGAGGGGAAGCTCATTTTCGGCCTACATTATAACCCTCTGGTGGTCTTCATTTGTAGTGACACTCTGGGTCTTTTGGACCCCAGACAATAACATTTAAGTTTGTAAAAGAACAATTATTTTTTTACAAATATAATTTTACTCTGTTTATTAATGGCTTCGCTAAAATCAGGTCGACAATATTAGCACTGTCTGCCATCGTGCGAAGTTTCACCCGCGTACGGGGGAGATGCAGTTTGACAGATCGTCAGATCCTCCAATCATCACGTGGAAGCCCGGAGTCCGGGCCAGCCCACTCCGCATTCACCCCCAGAGACGCTGAGCATCCGTAGGCGGGACATAATCACAGCATTTATCCAATCACCATCTACTTTCGGAGCACTGAAAAAAACTGTTCTAAGCAGCCCCATTGAAGTCCATGGACACTCGGCTTCAACAGGGAAATGCACTGTGACACTGCGGAATTGTATGAGAAGAAAATCGAGTCAGCCGACCTGTAGCTGATTCTGAACTAACTAGTTTATAGATGAACGTGTTTTAACGCATTTTTTGTCAATAAAATGTTTACACAATAGTACATATTTGACCATTATTTTTTTTTTACATTATAGGGGAAGCTAAGTTTCCCTTGCAGTCTTAAAGAAATCCCCACTGCTTTCAGCAATTTGAGCTACAGTAGCTGGAGATGCTCTGACCCAGTTGTCTCGCCATCACCATTTGGCCCTTGTCAAAGTCGCTCAGATCCTTACGCTTGCCCATTTTTCCTACTTCTAAATCATCAGCTTCGAGGACAGAATGTTCACTTGCTGCCTAATATATCCCACCCACTGACAGGTGCCATGATTATCAGTGTAATTCACTACACCTGTCAGTGGTCATAGTGTTATGGCTGGTCGGTGTTTGTGTTGTTTATATATAATCTCACAAGGGAGTACACCCCTCACATTTTTGCAAATAACACTGAAGAAATAACACTTTGCTAAAATGGAAAGTTGTGAGTGTACAGCTTATATAAAAGAGTACATTTGCTGTCCCCTTAAAATAACTCAACACATAACCATTAAGGTCTATACCGCTGGCAACAAAAGTGAGTACACCCATAAGTGAAAATGTCAATAGCCCCCCCCCCCCACCCGGTGTCATGTGACTCATTAGTGTTACAAGGACTCAGGTGTGAATGGGGAGCAGGTGTGTTCAATTTGGTGTCATCACTCTCACATTCCCTCATGCTGGTCACTGGAAGTTCAACACGGCACCTCATGGCAAAGAACTCACTGAGGAACTGAAAAAAAGAATTGTTGTACTACATAAAGATGGCCTAGGCTATAAGAATATTACCAAGACCCTGAAACTGAGCGGCAGCATGGTGGCCAAGACCATACAGCAGTTTAACAGGACAGGTTCCACTCAGAACAGGCCTCGCCATGGTCGACCAAAGAAGTTGAGTGCACCTGCTCAGCGTCATATCAAATTTTCTGCGTGGCTGTCATCCCAGAAGGAAGCCTCTTCTAAAGATGATGCACAAGAAAGCCCGCAAACAGTTTGCTGAAGACAAGCAGACTAAGGACATGGATTACTGGAACTATGATGGTGTCAAGCATGTGTGGTGGCAAACACGTAAGCAGTACAAAGACAAGTGTGTCTTGCCTACAGTCAAGCATGGTGGTGGGAGTGTCATGGTCTGGGGCTGCAGGAGTGCTGCCGGGCACTGGGGAGCTACAGTTCATTGAGGGAACCATGAATTCTAACATGTACTGTGACATACTGAAGCGGAGCATGATCCCCTCCCTTCAGAGACTGGGCCACAGGGCAGTACTCAAACATGATAACGACCTCAAACACACTTCCAAGACGACCACTGCCTTGCTAAAGAAGCTGAGGGTAAAGGTGATGGACTGGCCAAGCATGTCTCCAGACCTAAATCCTATTGAGCATCTGTGGGACATCCTCAAACGGTAAGGTTGAGGAGCGCAAGGTCTCTAACATCCACCAGCTCTGTGATGTCATTGTGGAGGATTGGAAGAGGACTCCAGTGGCAACCTGTGAAGCTCTGGTGAGCTCAATGCTCAAGAGGGTTAAGGCCGTGCTAGAAAATAATGGTGGCCACACAAAATATTGACACGTTGGGCCCAATATGGACATTTTCACTTAGGGGTGTACTCACTTTTGTTGCCAGCAGTTTAGACATTAATGGCTGTGTGTTAGGTTATTTTGAGGGGACAGCAAATGTACACTGTTATACAAGCTGTACACTCACTACTTTACATTGTAGCAATTTGTCATTTTGTCAGTGTTGTCACAAGAAAAGATATAATCAAATATTTCCATAAATGTGAGCGGTGTACACACTTGTGAGATACTGTGTGTGTATATAGATTATTAATTATTTATTATATTATTATATACACACACAGGGGAGGATGGATGGGGCCACGTATCGCTTGATCTTGGCCAACAACCTCCTTCCCTCAGTAAGAGCATTGAAGATGGGTCTTGGCTGGGTCTTCCAGCATGACAATGATCCGAAACATACAGCCAGGGCAACAAAGGAGTGGCTCCGTAAGAAGCATCTCAAGGTCCTGGAGTGGCCTAGCCAGTCTCCAGACCTGAACCCAATACAAAATCGTTGGAGGAAGCTGAAATTCCGTATTGCCCAGCGACTGCCCCGAAACCTGAAGGATCTGGAGAAGGTCTGTATGGAGGAGTGGGCCAAAATGCAAACCTGGTCAAGAACTACAAGAAAACATATGATCTCTGTAATTGCAAACAAAGGTTTCTGTACCAAATATTAAGTTCTACTTTTCTGATGTAACAAATACTTATATCATGCAATAAAATGCAAATTAATTACTTAAAAATCATACAATGTGATTTTCTGCATTTTTGTTTTAGATTCCGTCTCTCACAGTCAGGCCGCATAGGTAGCACACCAGCTCAAAAATATAAAAGCGCGTAACTACACATATGTGAACCGCAGAGCCGGCAGAAACTATGATTTGTTGGATGGTGGAGGGAGGGTTTTAGAGAGAGTACGGAATTCTGGCCAACTTTGACTTCCTGTATCAACAAAGATGAAGCAACAATGGAGTCTGAAGCCATGGCTCAAATCGAGGAGCTTTTGGAGAAATTCTGGGCGAAGAGCCAGCAACTTGCCAGAAAAGGTGGAAGCTGATGAGGGACAAATTGAAGAGTAAAAGTGGAGATGCAGGAGGGAAAAAAGCACCTCCGTTTTATATAATGCTTTCTTGGCTGTCTGGGCACATAAAACACAGTGAAACCAACTCCAATAAGATGGACCAGCTGTTCGCCTTGTCCCTCAGGGATGAATGAGTTAGTGTTTTGTTTAAAAGTCTAATGTTTTGTTGACTTATATTTTTATAATTAGAAATGTGATGAAAGAAATACAAATATTTTTTATGTTTTATATTTCCAGAATGCATTTCATAAAGGATTAAACATGTTAAGTAACAGATGTATTTGGTTATATGTTGTAACGCTGAAAAATTACAACTCTTGGTTTGAAACCCACTGGCCCCACTGTGCCAGTGGCAAAAAATATTAATGTTGAGCTCTGAATATACACTAATATAAACATGTGCATACATACACTGAACAAAATTATAAACACAACACTTATTTTTGCCCCCATTTATCATGAGCTGAACTAAAAAAAAAAGTGTTGCATTTATAATTTTGTTCAGTGTATATAATTCATTATATGCTGAAATACACTCACCTAAAGGATTATTAGGAACACCATACTAATACTGTGTTTGACCCCCTTTCGCCTTCAGAACTGCCTTAATTCTACATGGCATTGATTCAACAAGGTGCTGAAAGCATTCTTTAGAAATGTTGGCCCATATTGATAGGATAGCATCTTGCAGTTGATGGAGATTTGTGGGATGCACATCCAGGGCACGAAGCTCCCGTTCCACCACATCCCAAAGATGCTCTATTCGGTTGAGATCTGGTGACTGTGGGGGCCATTTCAGTAAAGTGAACTCATTGTCATGTTCAAGAAACCAATTTGAAATGATTCGAGCTTTGTGACATGGTGCATTATCCTGCTGGAAGTAGCCATCAGAGGATGGGTACATGGAGGTCATAAAGGGATGGACATGGTCAGAAACAATGCTCAGGTAGGCCGTGGCATTTAAACCATGCCCAATTGGCACTAAGGGGCCTAAAGTGTGCCAAGAAAACATCCCCCACACCAATACACCACCACCACCAGCCTGCACAGTGGTAACAAGGCATGATGGATCCATGTTCTCATTCTGTTTACACCAAATTCTGACTCTACCATCTGAATGTCTCAACAGAAATCGAGACTCATCAGACCAGGCAACATTCTTCCAGTGTTCAACTGTCCAATTTTGGTGAGCTCGTGCAAATTGTAGCCTCTTTTTCCTATCTGTAGTGGAGATGAGTGGTACCCGGTGGGGTCTTCTGCTGTTGTAGCCCATCCGCCTCAAGGTTGTGCGTGTTGTGGCTTCACAAATGCTTTGCTGCATACCTCGGTTGTAATGAGTGGTTATTTCAGTCAAAGTTGCTCTTCTATCAGCTTGAATCAGTCGGCCCATTCTCCTCTGACCTCTAGCATCCACAAGGCATTTTCGCCCACAGGACTGCCGCATACTGGATGTTTTTCCCTTTTCACACCATTCTTTGTAAACCCTAGAAATGGCTGTGTGTGAAAATCCCAGTAACTGAGCAGATTGTGAATTATTCAGACCGGCCCGTCTGGCACCAACAACCATGCCACGCTCAAAATGGCTTAAATCACCTTTCTTTGCCATTCTGACATTCAGTTAGGAGTTCAGGAGATTGTCTTGACCAGGACCACACCCCTAAATGCATTGAAGCAACTGTCATGTGATTGGTTGATTAGATAATTGCATTAATGAGCAATTGAACAGGTGTTCCTAATAATCCTTTAGGTGAGTGTATATACGCTTAGAATTAATCCACAGAATGTATAGGGTCTATTTAAGCACGTCTACGTGATCATTTACCTGACTCTTTCCCCACTCCCATCTGGTTCCCGACTGAAAGAAGGATGTCTCTAGAGCAGAATGTCTTCAAGGCAAGGTAGTCATAGCCCCCGTAGTTCAGACGGTAGCCATTTACCACTAGAAAACAATACATCAACACACACATCAATCACTCTCAAATCACTTTCATGGATTCAACCTAATGCATACACCCCAGAGACAGAAACTCAGATTGAGGATTGTAAATCTTGACAAATTAATCTTGGGGGTAAACTACTCTATTTCAAACAAAATATTACACGTTATTACTCTTAGTATGCTCGTAGGCCACGAGTTTGTGTTTGACAAGCTCTCGAAGAATCTTGTTGCAGCCCCCGTGACGCAGGCTGGCGATAGATGAAATGAGGCTGACTGGGACGACTTCATGGTTCTTCATCCCCATCTCAACCTACATGGAACAACGCAGTTATTACAACGAACTTGCACAACAACACTGAAAGTCAGGAATAAATAGACTGCCTGGGTTCTAAAAGACCAGAAAAATGTAGACCTCTTGTAGAATCGCTAACACAGTATATTATTTAGAGAAATACAACATTCCTATATCCTTTATGTTTGTTTACAGTGGGACGGAAGCCATCATGGTACAAGAAGCTAACTAATGTAGTACCGCGGATCCAAATCGGGCTTTAAAAGATACACACAGCGGTTTACTTACCGCTGTGAGGACGCGGAAATCATCTCGAGTTAAATACCTCAAAACGACAACATTTAATTTCCCCATATTACAACTGTAATTGTTTTAAGACTAACGATTGTGATTAAAAAGCTTGGATTTCACACATTCTGATGATAACGCATGGGCCACCCGGAAGTGAAGGACAGAATGCGTTCATCAGTACTACGTCGACGTAAGGTCCTAATAGTGTTTCAAGCTTTTTTTATTTTTGTACAGAAATTACAAAAAAACGACAAGTATTTCATTATAAAAATGTAATTGTAATTTTATACGTATATCTAGGTAGAATACTTGCTGTTCATTACCCGCAAATATGTTGTGAGAATCAGCAATCAGTTACTGTTTCTATATGTCTGACAGGACTATCCGTTGATTGACATTACTTTATATTCTACAACAGAATGCATAATGTTTAGAAAGAGAACCACCCAGGTGATTACATTCAACATTAAATAATAGGGAAAATACAAAGCTAGATTTTGTTAAATCAAGTAAAGATAGATAATAAGGGCATTTTGAGATGTTGTTTACCATAGGTTTTAAAGGGTTAAGTAATTTAACATCAGTTGATCACGTTTTTTCTTTGTAAATAATTTTCTGGTTAGATGCAAATTGCATTTTGATATACTTGTACTCTAATCTAAAGACAACTAAATTCTTCAAAGATAATTTCCTGAATGATGAAACAAAATTGAAGGTCTTTATTTATAGACAGAACATATGAAACATTCAAAGAAAACCCTGCCTACACTCATGTGGCAGAGAATTAATGTTGCTGTGGGGTTTCTTTCCTCCTTCTGGTATTTGAATTCAGCTGATTATCAAGGTTTTTGGGAGTACACTGTTCAACATAGTATCCAGAAAGTAGGTCTCTGGAGGTTGGAGGTCTTCCAGCAGGACAACAACTCCATACCATAGTTGCGACAACACCCCACCGACACAACAGAACTGGAGTGGTAGTGTCAATAAATTGCTCCGAAATTGGCCACTTCACATAACGTTCTATAAAAATAGAAACCAACATCCGTTTTGTATCAGACATCGTCCCACTATTAAGTCAGATATCTAATATAATAAACACTCAAACCCACCACCCCACACACCCATCCCATCCCAGCAGCCAATATACTGTATCCGTTTCTATGTTTCTAGTAGGTAGTATTAGAGCATCTGCTAAATGATTAAAATGTCAATGTACTGTATTACGTAGAATAAAAAACTGGCTTGAATAATTGTTTATCAGGTTCTGACCACTAGATGATGCTGTTGCTGATGATAATGATTCATACAAAGTCAAAGTCTTAATCGTCAAATGCACAAAATAAGAAGAAATTGTTCTGACATGGCATGTGACATCTACCCAGTAAGCATTAAGTAAAATATAAAGCAGAAAATAGGAAATAAATATACCTAACAATGTAAACTAGCAGCATTTCCAAAGAGTGTAGAATGGGTGTATATGGACAATATGAAAGAAACATTTAATATTATACATTTAAGTGTAATAATGCCTATGAATGGTACATTAAGATATGCTAATGTACATTGAATGTGCATAGAAAGTCATCAGAGCATTTGAAGTGTACACAAGAGCTAAATAGCCATTTATTTGTCCAAATACATATAAAACACATTTTCAAATAATAAAAAGTAATTGAAGACTCATCTTAGAGAGAATCATCTTATTTTTATTACACTGTTATTTAACCAGGTAACTCAATACTGAACATTTTTTAAGAACCAATGCTTATTTACTGCACCTGTCCAAAAGCATAAAGATCGCAAGACAACACTCAGACTTACATTCAATCCAAAAATATGTACCAGGGAATAAAATGGCCTTTCTGACAATATGTACAAGGGAATAAAATGGCCTTTCTGGTTGTATGTACAAGGGAATAAATAGCCTTTCTGACAGTATGTACTAGGGAATAATCTGCCCATTCTGACAGTATGTACAAGGGAATAAAATGGCATTTCTGGCAGTGTGTATAAGGGAATAAAATTACCTTTCTGACAGTATGTACGAGGGAATAATCAGACCTTTCTGACAATATGTACAAGGGAATACTATGGGCTTTCTGACAATATATACAAGGGAATAATCTGGCCTTTCTGACAATATATACAAGGGAATAATCTGGCCTTTCTGACAGTACAGTATGTATAAGGGAATAATATGGACTTTCTGACAGTACAGTATGTATAAGGGAATAATATGGACTTTCCGATAGTGCTGTTATTCCTAGTTGGTAAAACATAGTGTTGAAACAAACAGAAATAAAGGTAAGAGTCTGCACATTTGCCCTCATATTCACCTTTTTTCATATATCTTGAATGTACAGCAAAAATAGCAATTTCGATTTTACTATTCCAATACGTATGGCAGGCACTGTATCTCAGATCTCTTCAATGTGAGAATTGTAATGGGACATGCAGAGGAAATGTATAAGGATTTCCTCTGCATGTATACCAAAATATAATGATTATGATATCCTCATCTCTCCAGTGTAAAAATGTAAGTAATTGTACAAGCAGGACTGCTCTAGCTCAAAGATACATAGCCAGCTTATTTCAGAAAAATTTACCAAGTTAATCCTCTGGCTTTGGCTCTTCTCTTGTTGTATATTCTTGTTGACAAGCCATAGTTTTGGATTGGATTTTTGTTATGCTAGCTCACAAACATGAGGATGTCTGATTTGATAAATGAACTGTATTATTTGACAGTTGTAAACTGAGTCATTTATAAAGAACAAGTCAAGCCCTTCAAACTCAATACAAATGTTTTGGAAGTAAGTTAGCTAGCAAACCAACTAGGCTAGCTAGTTATACAGCCAGTGAGGCTTTCACCCATAAACAGGATCTCTTGGCCTTGCCTATCCTAGCACCACACCCCAGCTCACAGTGCAGACAACGCCCCAACAAGGGAAGTGGTGGCCAGCTGATTTCCTTTTATTAATGCTAGGTGAGCAGTGGAAAAGGAGCATATAGCAGGCTGGGTCGACACTCTGTGAATCTTGAACCAAACCCTGTGCCCCACGCACTTGCTCTGGATGCCCTCCATAGTCACGTGTTGCTGACAATGTTCAGAGAGTGACTTCCAATTAGTGGATGGGGGTTTAATAAACAAGTCAACTTTGAGACACACAATGTTGCAATTCAAAAATCAGACATAAATGGATGTGTCATATCATTTTCAGTTCTTTTGTATGAAATTGCACAGGCAAAACATGGTGACTTTCCGCTTCACTTGTGGAGGCTGGATCATTGCACAGTTGCTGGAAGGGGCCACAGGAGTGTCTATATAGCCCCTACACCCTTGATGATTTTTGCTCCATTAGCACTTGGGACACCTGCTGATAGGCAAATGGAGGGCCAAGGATGGAATCGAGAAAGGAGGGGTTAATTTGGAATTAAGCAATGTTAGCTAGCAAGACAGTTGTTTTTCTATGCTATTATGGAGGTCCTATGGAATTACCTGGCTGAGATTTCATTCCAAAATATTTTTTTCCCCATGTCTGCCTATGTGTGTGTCTGGGTGTTTGAGGGTGCTAAACTGAAAGATTTACAGACAGTGTTATGTTGCCATGACCGCAGGATTCTGAAAATTCCATGGGCAGGTAGGATCTAAACGGAGGCAGCTGAGTGTGTGTGTCTGTGTCTGTCTGTGTTTGTGATAGTGTTTAGAGGTAGAATCTAAACAGAGCTAGTGTGTGTGTGTGTTTACCTCACTTTCCTGCTATAGGCACAGCTCTGTTCTCAGAAACACACACACACACACACACACTTGCACGCACAGAAACACAGAAACACATACACACAGGGAAAGAGCTCTCACCCCCAGGCTGTGTTGATTTAGTGGAATTCCTGCACTGGTTTATTTAACATTCTGCGGTTCAGCAAGTGGCTGTCCAAGAGAAGTCAAGCATGCACCAACCATGTGTATGAGTGAGTGCGTGAACATCCCAGCCGTTATAAGTCTTATTTACAGTTTGAGAGGCCAAGACTTTAGGTATTTTGATCACCTTCCTGTATCTGTTGGGTGATGTTACTTCTTACTTTGCAATATGGTTTATTTAAAATCTGTCTAAATGTGTTTGGAAAACAAGCTTTTCAGTTATCTACTCCTCGATTGGCAGCAGCTCTTGGGGTTGGGTTGAATGCCCAGTGCTTGGAGTGCATACCATTTGCTTGCCTATGGGGAGGGCTGCATCAATAAGATACTAGGGAGTTTATCACATAACCTTTACAGCACAGTATTAGTGGACCACCTTGGGGCATTGAAAGTTCTGTCTGGATCTCTATATTCTGTCTTCATCAGGTATTGTCTAGATGGCGCCAAAGAACAAGCAAAATAGTCACTCAGTCACTGTCATCATGGTGATACATAGTGTTTATTTCCATCTTTTTGCTTTCACAAATTGGGAAATATTGAATAATTGAAATCATGAACAACATGCCGCCTCTGACAGGAAAAGTGTCTGGCAATCATTAGCAGATCAAATTTAAGATTACAGAAATTTCTAATGAATTCTTCATTAGATGGCTTGCATACAGCCGACAGCAGTCCAGTGGATTGTGCCAAGTGCCAGAGGTATAGAAGCAGCCTGCCAAGGTTGGATAGCTGGCATAAAACAGGCGGTATCTTGCATGAGATGTGAATGACTTCTTTGGCGACAAAGGTTAGTCCAATGCTGGTTGTACGTAGCCTACTAATCAGTTCGCTCATGTTTAGCATTTGATTTATAAACAATAAACAATTCTTACTAATCAATATTGACAACCCATGGTACGTATTAGAATGGATACATTGGGCATCTTGAAAGGATCAAAACCATTGCAGACAACTATAAATTGACTGATCTTCAAATCAATCAATTATTATTTGTAGCTTATGATATACTGCAATTGTGATCCTCTTGAATGCTACTGTACCACTGACCACTCCAGCTGCAGTACCATATCTGCCTCCTAGATGGAGCTGTAACACACGATACCACAGTACAAGTATCTTGAGGCTTTGTTTTGTCCTATTGTCATCCCTTAGATGCTATGTTGGCTATTTACCATAAAATATAGGCTATTGTTCCTCAATCTGGTATTCAATATAAAATGGCATCATTAATACATGATCATCACTAACAATGTAAAAGGGATTAAATATCCTCAGAAAAACATACAGTAAGGCCTGAATGGGACAGTGTAGGGATCAGTCATCAACAAAGGTCTATGTGACTAGAGCTCTACTTCATCTAACAAAGAGATGAGGAGGCCAACGTTACAGAGTAGACTGCTCATACAAATATGTAGTTTAGGCAAGGGCAGCTTTTGTTGTTGTTGCCAGCATTACATTCCTATCTGCAAAATTCTAGATGTGTTTCCATTTGAACACACCCTTAGATAGAACCATTTGAACACACCCTTAGATAGAACCATTTGAACACACCCTTAGATAGAACCATTTGAACACACCCTTAGATAGAACCATTTCAACACACCCTTAGATAGAACCATTTGAACACACCCTTAGTTAGAACCATTTGTACACACCCTTAGATAGAACCATTTGAACACACCCTTAGATAGAACCATTTGAACACACCCTTAGATAGAACCATTTGAACACACCCTTAGATAGAACCATTTGATTTCTCATTTGGTTGAATATTCTCTCCTCTGGCTGTAACATGGAAACCAGTATGATTTGGAGATGGCAATTTGTTAGTTATATCTCATATAGATTTATTTTATTATTCAACTTTTTTTTTGATACAGAGCCAACTGAGACCCAGGTCTTTTCACAGTGGAGCCCTGTTTTATTACAATAAATACCACAATTAACACCAAAATTAACAATAAAAAGTGCATTTGGCAAATTGCCCTCTAGAAACTAAAAAAATGAAGCTAAAGTTAATTCTGAATGGCATTCCATATGTGTGGATCATGGTATACAAAATTGGTTCTACCCAGATCTCAACATGCCAATGGTGTTTCCAGGGCTAGCCAGTCCAGAAAGTGTGTTTGATATCTGGTGCTTTTCCATCTCATTTTCAAGGCAAGATAGCTGGGAGGTTTCTGTGTGATAGCCTTATATAAAACATTAACTAATGTCTGGCCCATCTAGAGGTCAGGGAGTCCCAGTCAACTGAAGTCTATAATGGACAATGATGTGTGCCAAAATCCACACCAGTGATGAAACACAAGGCTGAGTGATAAACTGCATCCAGAGGTTTCAGTACAGAAGCAGGGGCATGTTTTTATTACACACACATTTTGTTAGTACAATTTAATTTCCATAATAACAGGGATTATTTGTTTCTATAAAAAAAAAACTCAGTAATATGTTTTTTCAAACATAATCCAAAACGGAACCATTCAGGGTAGTCATTTTGTGGTCATGCAGAAGTAGATTTTGTGGCCTAGAGATTAGTATGTTCACTTTATAGTTTTATTTGAATCTAGTACCAACCTGCGAACCTACAAAATGTATTTAGTTTTCATTCGAAGTCAGGTGGCAAGTGCGTAACAGCTTCTGCAAGAGAAGTAGCTGCAGCATATAGTACTGTATCAGCATAAACAAAACAAAAAATTCACAGATGTACAGATCTTATTTTTGTCAATAATGAACAATAAAAGACCAAAAATTTTACCTTATGGAACTTTGTTCACAACAATCAGTTACAATGGGGCCCAGTGAAGACAGCTTATGTGTATTTTACCTGGAAGAGTTTTGATATTGGACAAACCAAACCTTTAAAACAGCTTTGGTTTAGTGAAAAACAAAATTATGCAAATTATTAAAAACCATGTTTTTTTTTTTTATTAATAAAACGCATTGCTGAATTAACTCAGTTTTTATTATTTTACTAATTTGTTTTCAGACCCACTCCTGTAAACCTTATTTGCTTGGTGACGCACAAGGGGAGAAAGAGTAATTCAGTCATGCAAGGTCAACATTTTCAGACACAGTTCCACTGCTTTTTGCCTCCTTGATTAGGTTTGAAATTTCTCAGCAGGCAAGAGACTATAGAGGAGAGATTTGATTTAATGCGGTTCTCTTCAACTCATCTGGAGAGGATAGAGAAATGAACTAAACCAATTGATAAAAGGCTCATGTATAAATAAGAAATGGTCCCCTCCTTCCTCCACCTGAATCCATGCCAACCCACACAGGAGTATTATTTTTGACATATATCAAAAACATATATTTTTTATATGTGCCTATATTTTTTTTAAATATATGTATTGTATGTATATTTAATGTATGGCAATATATTTCATACAAATATTTACATATTCGATTCTGGACGTTTTCAAATATGTTTTAATAGGTCTTAAATGTAAATATATTTACATAAATGAAAAAGCTATAGTTGGTAATATGCATTCAGCATTTATAGTGGGGAGAACAAGTATTTGATACACTGCCGATTTTGCAGGTTTTCCTATTTACAAGCCATGTAGAGGTCTGTAATTTTTATCATAGGTGCACTTCAACTGTAAGAGACGGAATCTAAAACACAAATCCAGAAAATCACATTGTATGATTTTTAAATAATACATTTGCATTTTATAGCATGACCTAAGTATTTGATCACCTACCAACCAGAAAGAATTTCAGCTCTCACAGACATGTTAGTTTTTCTTTAAGAAGCCCTCCTGTTCTCCACTCATTACCTGTATTAACTGCACCTGTTTGAACTCGTTACCTGTATAAAAGACACCTGTCCACACACTCAATCAAACAGACTCCAACCTCTCCACAATGGCCAAGACCAGAGAGCTGTGTAAGGACATCAGGGATAAAAGTCTAGACCTGCACAAGGCTGGGATGGGCTACAGGACAATAGGCAAGCAGCTTGGTGAGAAGGCAACAACTGTTGGCGCAATTATTAGAAAATGGAAGAAGTTCAAGATGACGGTCAATCTCCCTCGGTCTGGGGCTCCATACAAGATCTGACCTTGTGGGGCATCAATGATCATGAGGAAAGTGAGGGATCAGCCCAGAACTACACAGCAGGACCTGTTCAATGACCTGAAGAGAGCCAGGACCATTAGTAACACACTACGCCGTCATGGATTAAAATCCTGCAGCGCACACAAGGTCCCCCTGCTCAAGCCAGTGCATGTCCAGGCCCGTCTGAAGTTTTCCATTGACCATCTGGATGATCCAGAGGAGGAATGGGAGAAGGTCATGTGGTCTGATGAGACAAAAATAGAGCTTTTTGGTCCAAACTCCACTCGCTGTGTTTGGAGGAAGAAGGATGAGTACAACCCCAAGAACACCATCCCAACTGTGAAGCATGGAGGTGGAAATATAATTCTTTGGGGATGCTTTTCTGTTTTTTGTCTTTTTGTTTTAGAATACGTCACTCACAGTTGAAGAGTACCTATGCCAAAAATTACAGACTTCTACATGCTTTGTAAGTGGGAAACACTACCGATTTTGCAGGTTATCAAATATTTGTTCTCCCCACTGTACATCTAACTGATATATTTCCAGATTTGTATTGTTTCCTGTCATAGGTTTATTATGTTATCTAGTTGTTTCTTTGAAGTACTTTTTCAGAGAGGACTGGCATTCATGAAACAATGTATGCACATTGTTTTCATAATGAGTCTTTAAATGTAAACTTGGAGTACAAAGTGGTTCATTATATTGAAATGGAAAAAGGTGCTATATGCTGCTTGACAGTCACTAAAGTTGAATCTTTGGTGTATTTACTAAACATTTATAATTATATTGTGACACAGTGGCATTTGTATGATACTGTAAATAAAGGTCCTTATTAAATTAAGATGACTGACTCTGACAAATTTCTTTACTTGCCTTTACTATGTGTTTAATAGAAATTATGGTAAATACATTCTGTACAAAAACAAATCGTCTCTTGTTTGTAAAATATAATTGTCTTCACAGTAATTCATGTAACGCAATAAGGCCTAGACTGGTGGTTATGTTGGTTAGCACCCCATTTTGCCAACGATAATTAGTTAAACTCACTATAAAAAGGGGATTCTCTGGAAAATAATATCTTGAAGGTTAATTCCATGATGTGTTGATGAAAAATAGTGTCATACTGTAATTTCATTCAACACGTTCAGGAGGATTCTCCACTATCTTGATGTGTACTACAAATGTTACACTCTCCACAGATACAGTAGATAAAAATCACAACACATTTACAATGTTTTAAAAATGTCACCAAAAGGTTCACCTCCGGTGGTCTTTAGTAGCTCCAGGCTGACCATCGCAGTCTAGGCTTGAGTCTGGACTATGCCACTAGCTGACAATAGACCGAAATGCCTCTGGGCAATCACCCAACGTTGCCTAGGGAGAGGCAAGGCATGCTCAGCAGAGATATCCTGGTCTCATCGCGCTCTAGCAACTCACTCAGGCTTCTAAGATGTCTGCAAGTAAGCATGCCCTTCATGTGCATTTACAGATGTAAGTTCCTGATTGGAAGAGCACTGTGGAAAAAGCAGAATCCCTGGGAACACTTGCAACAATCTTCATTTCGCCCAAATCTCTTGGGAGATATATTTGACACAATTTAATGTGATTAGATTAGGGAGGGGATTAAAAAGATGGGTCAGAAACGAAAACTGAAACTGATGAGTCATTATGGACCATATACAATATAGACCACATATACCAAGATGAACTGATGTATGTTTTATAAAATGTTGCTTTATACTTGATGTTACATTGTCAGTCCCAACCCTCCACCCCATTTCTCCCAACCCTTTCTAAATTCTACATATGGCATTGCAAGTCAGGATAGCATTTTCCTTCTGCAGTCTCCATCTAATGGCTACAGGAAGGTCTAATTAGCCCTGATACCCTTGATAATTTTCACTCCCTCAGCTTTGGGAGACTTGGAGGCACATGTGAACATGCAAATAGAATGCCAAAGGCCAAATATATCACAAGATGCCATCTGGACACTAATAATATAAGTTTCTGTCTAGGTACAGTATCACATAACTGAGGAAAGCATTAAGAGGTATTTAAGCCCATATTCCAATGGGCAGCCCTGATCATGCTTGTGTTGTCTGGACAGTGTTAGCATTCTATCACCTGATGTCAGGACTGTGTTAGCATTCTATCACCTGATGTCAGGACAGTGTTAGCATTCTATCACCTGATGTCAGGACTGTGTTAGCATTCTATCACCTGATGTCAGGACTGTGTTAGCATTCTATCACCTGATGTCTGGACAGTGTTAGCATTCTATCACCTGATGTCAGGACTGTGTTAGCATTCTATCACCTGATGTCTGGACAGTGTTAGCATTCTATCACCTGATGTCAGGACTGTGTTAGCATTCTGTCACCTGATGTCAGGACTGTGTTAGCATTCTATCACCTGATGTCAGGACAGTGTTAGCATTCCAAGCACATACTAAGAAATGCACTTCCTTACATTTGGGCCATGTCAAACTGCATGTCCTTTTGAAGTGATTTTTGACAAAATGTTTGAAATCTTGTAAGTGTATAACTTTCACATATAACTTTATCATGTTTCCTCCACTTAATACATTGACTCATAGTTGTGCTTTCATTTTTCTCACTTTGAATTAGCTATTGTTTTAGGAGAAAAGTATGCAGATGTATGCTAACAATATATAGTATTTCTTACGGTTTTATGTAATGTCATCCACAGCTAAGAAATATTTTTTGGTTTACACCCTAACATGCCCAATCATATGCAAGGGAAGAAGGATAATCTCACTTCATACAACAACATTTTCATCCACATTCACTCAAATTGAGAATTCCAAGTAAGAAAAGGCAAATTTAGCCTTTAGCAGGAAATTGAAAATTAGAAGTTTCTCATTAAACAGCCAATGACAGAAAAGAATACAATCTAGATCTGTCCAATCACAGACAGGCAGATTTGGGAGCAGACAGAGTGTGCGCCTGTGTCTTGAATTATCAGAATCATGGTGGAACAGCTTTTCCCACAGTCAGAAAAACACACTCAAGACAGAAAAACAGACATACACACACACACACACACACACACACACACACACACACACACACACACACACACACACACACACACACACACAGACAGCACTGTCTCCAGTCCAGATGTGTAAGAGGGAACAATTCGACACACTCTAAACAGCTCTCCTTCTCTTCACTATCCCCCTCCCTCCTCACTGTTCCCCTCTGTTTTCACTGCATTCTTGCTCTCTCCCTCTTCTCTTTCTCTCCATCTCTTTTCACTCTCTTCTCATTCTATGTCTTCTCTTTCTCTCCCTCTCTTTTCACTCACACCTCCCTCTCTCTCTCTCTTTTTCCTTTGTGTGTCTCTCATTCTCTCCCGAAGGACTCTCACGTGTCCAGTGGTCATAATGAACTTCGTCCGGCTTCTTTCTTCCCCCTTTTCCTGAAGCAAAAGTTACAGTGAAGTACAGGGGATTCTTCAACACTCTGGGGAGCGGGAGGAGTATTGTGTGTGTGTGTGTGTGTATGTCTGGCATAGGGCTGAAGTCATCACAGGATGCCCGAACATTTTTAAAATATGTCAATGTTGGAGTGTGTGTGTCTGTGTGGACTGAAGAGTTAACTGTGTCCTTGAACTTTGTGTGCGTGTGTATAGAACGCATGTGTGTGTGTGTGTGTGTGTGTGTGTGTGTGTGTGTGGACCGTGTGTGTGTAGACCATGTGTGTGTGTGGACTGTGTGTGTGTATAGACCGTGTGTGTATAGACCGTGTGTGTGTGGACCGTGTGTGTATAGACCATGTGTGTGTGGACCGTGTGTGTGTGGACCGTGTGTGTGTAGACCATGTGTGTGTGTGTGTGTGTGTGTGTGTGTGTGTGGACCATGTGTGTGCAGACCACGTGTGTGTGGACCGTGTGTGTGTAGACCATGTGTGTGCGTGTGTGTGGACCATGTGTGTGCAGACCACGTGTGTGTGGACCGTGTGTGTATATGTGTGTGTGGAGGGTAAGCCTAGACCATGTCCAGTATGTCTCACAATAAGTCATCTCTCAGGAACTCCAGTGAATCAAGGCCCTTTGATCCTGAATTAATGAGTTTGATAAGCATAAGATGAAAGCTCTAGTGTAGAGGTCACAGTGATGAAACTCCAGTGTAGATCAGTGACGAAGACTCAAACTGAACTGAAGCTATCTCTACGTTTCATATCAAAACCACACAATCCATGAGCCTACTCAAAGACCTTCAGAAGGGTCATACAGTGCTGAGGGTATGGAGAGGGATAATGGCAGCTATATGATGTGTGATAATGCTCTCTCTAAGACTGCAAGCTACTTTGTGGGATAATACTTTCTCTACGTTATACACATCCCTGTTTATATCTTGCTGCGTGAGTCTAAGAGGTCAGGTAAAATCCCAGGATTACAAGTCTGCATTGACACTCATGCTATTTAGTTGACACCCATGCAGTATCGTTGACACCCATGTATATTGTTGATACCCATGTTATATCATTGATACCCATGCTATATCGTTGATACCCATGCTATATCGTTGATACCCATGCTATATCGTTGATATCCATGCTGTATTGTTGACACCCATTCTATATGTAGTGTCAGAGCCTACTTCCATAATGAGCTTCGCTCCGTGGCCACCTGACAACAATGCAAGCCTTCTGTGACCATCCTGAGACTCCTGATGTGGCGACTGAAGATGGTCCATGTCTCGCATCTCTAGAGGAAAGTTGTGATGATCACTTCCCGAGAGGTTTTTGGGAAGTTGCAACTGTAGAGGACTTTGTTCTGGAAGGCCTTTCTTCTGAGTCTGTCAAATTATGATGATTATAGTTTTTTCTGCTTTTGTAGTTCTCTTTACATACTGCGGTTGCCAGAGAGGACCATGGACCAAGGACTACAGTCACGTTGAACATTGGTATAGGTGGAACAGTAGGTCCCTTCTGGTACACTACTTAGACCATTGTGATGTCCACATAGAGACCCAGTCTGTTATAGTGTGGCTTCTTGGTCCTCTGGTGGGTCTGAATACTGCAGCTGGTGGTCATGCTCAGATGTTATCTTCATGGTCTTTTAAGCCTCCTGATGTTAATCAGGTTTCCATGCAATTTGAAGTTCACTGAACACACTAGTGCACACCCTAAAGGGCCCAAATTATTGGTTGCCTATGGTCATCTGTTTTGACATATTTTCTTGGGAAGACATATTTTAATCCTCTAAGAATTTTTTATTTTCAGTTGTACTGCATATAAGCTGTTTAGTGAGTGGTTTCTTTACCTTTCTTCACAAACCCACGCAACGCCCTCTAAACTATTTGCCCATGTGAGGGAGCCGAACCAGACAACTTTACTCAAAGTTAAGAAAGCATAAAAAAGTTAAACCGTTAAACAGATTGACTGACTTTTGGCCTTTTAAATTTAAGCAGGAAGAACAGTTTGCGCTGACATTTTGATAGCCCATTCCCACTGTTGGCGTCAAAGCTCAGCTTAAGTTATTAACTACTGTGCCAAAATACTTTTACTCCTCTCCCTGATCTGGTCGCCTTTGAAGCTAATGGTTGTTTCCTAAAGTTTATGGTCAGGTCTTGGTGCCATTCAGATCCAGGAAATTCCTTTAATCAGAGGTCAAACCTGGTGGACTGTATCATTCAATCAGCATTAGATGCGTCATGAAAAACAAATGCATCAGAATATTGCATGTATGTTATCTCAGGGCAGGTGCTCCGATCACTGTATAGAGTACAAATGGGACAGGAGAGATGACTAAGTTGAGATGGTCTTTGTGCCGCAATGTTGAATGTCACCCATTGTGTTCTATTTGAATGAAAAAAATACAATCCCAAGAAATCGGTTTTGGACTAAATATTCATTTATTAAAAAGTTTCTCAATCAATATTTTCCACCAAAACTGACGCTGGCACCAAGACCTGTGGAAAATACACCCAGCGGGGACATTCCAGCAGAGGGATTTTATACATCTGTTTTATCTGAACAGACTGTCTTCACACACCTATTATGAAATGTGATGAATAGTGCAGCATTGATTCAATTCATAAACAACTCCCTGCCTGTAGTTAGTTCAGGTGGATAGAATGAGTTATGATCTGCAGTGTTTAGCTGAGCCTTCCGAATAGACTTGTAGCAATGATTCACTGTTTTACAGTTTGCTCATACGTTCGCATACCCTGACAGAAATTGTGACATTTTGGCAGTGATTTTGAAAATATGACTGATCCTACAAAAAAACTTTTATTTAAGGATAGTGATCGTATGAAGTCACTTATTATCATACAGTTGTTTGGCTCCCTTTTAAATTGTTATGATAACAGAAATCACTCAAATGGCCCTGATCAAAAGATTACATACCCTTGAATGTTTGGCCTTGTTACAGACACACAAGGTGACACACAGGTGAAAATGGCAATTAATGGTTAATTTCCCACACCTGTGGCTTTTTAAATTGCAATTAGTGTCTGTGTATAAATAGTCAATGAGTTTGTTGACTCTCACATGGATGCACTGAGCAGGCTAGATACTGAGCCATGGGGAGCAGTAAAGAACTGTCAAAAGACCTGCGTAACAAGGTAATGGAACTTTATAAAGATGGAAAAGGATATACATTGATATCCATAGCCATGCAAATGCCAGTCACTACTGTTCATTCACTTATTAAGAAGTGGAAAATTCAGGAATCTCGATACCAAGTGAAGGTCAGGTAGACCAAGACAAAATGTTGCTGCATGGTCGAGTTGCCAGAAAGAAGCCTTTACTGCGCCAATGCCACAAAAAAGCCTGGTTACAATATGCCCGACAACACCTTGACCTGACTCACAGCTTCTGGCAAACTGTAATTTGGTGTGACGAGACCAAAATAGAGCTTCATGGTCACAACCATAAGCTCCGTGTTTGGAGAAGGGTCAACAAGGCCTATAGTAAACAGAACACCATCCCTACTGTGAAGCATTTTGGTGGCTCACTGATGTTTTGGGGGAGTGTGAGCTCTAAAGCCATGGGGAATCTTCTGAAAATGGATGGCAAGATGAATCCAGGATTATATCAGAAAGTACTGGCAGATGATTTGCATTCTTCTGCACGAAAACTGCACATAAGACACTCTTGGACTTTCCAGCACGACAATGACCCTAAGCACAAGGCCAAGTTGACCCTCTAGTGGTGAATGTTCTGGAGTGGTCATCACAATCTCCTGACCTTAATATCATCGAGCCACTCTCAAACGTGCAGTTCATGCAAGATGACCAAAGACTTTGCATGACCTAGAAGCATACCACCTGCAAGAATTCGGGGCCTCATAGACAAATATTACAAAAGACTACATACTGTCATTGATGCTAAAGGGGGCAATACACAGTATAAGGAACTAAGTTTGCAGACTTTTGAACAGGGGTCAGTAAAAAAGAATCTTTGTTGCCACGTTTTGTTTTATGATTGTAACATTCTGTAATGACCTACAGTTGAATCTGAATCCCATAAGAAATAACTGACATATGTTTTGCCTGCTCACTCATGTTTTCTTTACAAATGGTACATATACTGTATTACTAATTCTCCAAGCATGCAAACTTTTGAGCAAAACTGTATGTTACAAATGTTACTAAATGGTCATTTTGTTCTTTTCAAGTGTTTGAGTGCTCAATATTTATCCTTGAAGCAACTCAAAGTATATGCCCTTTTATCAATGATTGATTAACTTTGGTTGTGACGTGAGTAACAGTAGTGATGTGATTTTTTTCCTCTTGGTTGCCATTGTGTATTTGTAGACTGGTCACACTGGACTTCGAGGTAAATCCGATCAATTCGATCCAATTCGCATTGCATAGGGAGTATGAATTCAAACACACAATTCAGAAATGAAAAAGTCATTCAGTAAAAAGAACGAATTCCCTGAGTCATTTCGTTAATTTGTGCCAATAAATGAATAAGTGATACAGCTGAATGAGTCACTAAAAAGACTAGTTACTCTCTTATCAGTAAAAACAATTGTTATAAAAATGGAATTGTTTGTGAACTGCACATCACTAGGGCTTACTAGAAAGAGAAGTGTGGCAGAAGTGGAGGACAGACCAAAGGTTATGTTACTTGTTACAGGAAATAAACTATACATAGTTTTACATACTGTAGTGACTGATTAGGTGGTGAATCCAATAGGTTAAAGACCTAAGCAAAGGGAAGTGTTAATAGGGCAATAGCAGAGGGAAATTCCCTGACTTTGGCCCTGTAACATACAGTACGCACATTTATAAACTGGGTAGTTTGAATCCTGAATATTGATTGGCTGATAAAGGTTGTTTATGTAAGCAATGATGTACAAGTGGATGTGATATTTGGCCAATAGATGATATAGGTTTGTATATGGCCAATATACCATGGCTAAAATCTGTTCTTAGACAGAATGCATTTCAGAACACAGCTCGCCTCCCCAGCGAAGCTGCCAGCAGCTAGGGAAAAGTTTGAAAGCTTATCGTCTCATCTGCCCCAACGGTGCAGCTGAATCCCATCAAGGCCAACCGACGCAGTTATAAACAGTTGAGCTGAAGTACCAGAAAAGGAGAGGGAACGGCAAAGACAATGAGAGCTACTTAGTGTGTTATTATAGGTGAGGTGTTTGTGCGTATGCGTGTGTGTGGTTGTGTGTGATCTAGGTATGCAGATCTGGATATGGGTGTGTAAGCATTGAAAAAAATGCAAACTTTGTGTGTTTCTGTTACAGATGCCCTGACCCACGCCGACAGCTGTCAGGAACGGAAGGCTTGTTCCTCCGTGGAGCAGACACGACAGACAGTAGTTTTTCTTTTTGCCTTTTTGTGTTAATAGACATCTGTGGTCTGTGTTCTCCCTCCTGCTACCGCGTGTGTGTGGATTTGTACGTGTATACTATATAAATATATACATACAGCTGGGAAGAATTATGAGACTGGCGCAACATTATCAATTTCTCTGGTTTTACTATTATTAGTTGTTTTTTATTCTTTAAACTACTGACAACATTACTCCCAAATTCCAAATAAAAACATAGTCATTTAGAGTATTTATTTGTAGAAAATGACAAAATAACCAAAACAATATGCATTGTTTTCAGACCTCAAATAATGCAAAAAACTCATTCATTTTCATTTTTCAACAACAAAATATGAATGTTTTAACTTAGGAAGAGTTGAGAAATCAATATTTGGTGGAATAACCCTGATATTCTATCACAGCTTTCATGCATCTTGGTATGCTCTCCACCAGTCTGTCACATTGCTGTTGGGTGACTTTATGCCACTCCTGGCACAGAAATTCAAGTAGCTCGGCTTTGCTTGAGGGCTTGTGACCATCCATCTTCCTCCTGATCAAATTCCAGAGGTTTTCAATGGGGTTCAGGCATGGAGATTGGACTGGCCATGACAGGGTCTTGATCTGGTGGTCCTCCATCCATACCATTATTGACCTGGCTGTGTGGCATGGAGCAGTATGGAAAAAATATTCTCAAAGTTGGGGAACATTGTCAAAGCAGAAGGAAGCAGGTGTTCATTCAGCATAACCTTATACTTGGCTTGATTCATGCATCTTTCATGAAGACAAATCTGCCGATTCCAGTCTTGCTGAAGCATCCTGAGATCATCACGATCCTCCACCAAATTTCACAGTGGGTGCGAAACACTGTGGCTTGTAGGCCTCTCCAGGTCTCCATCTAACCATAAGATGACTAGATGTTGGCAAAGCTGAAAATTTGACTCGTCAGAGGAGATGCCCTTACTCCATTCTTCTACGGTTCAATCCTTATGCTCTTTTGCAAACTTCAGCCTGGCTCTTCTTTACTTCTCATTGATTAAGGTCTTTTTTCTAGCTTTGCACAACTTCAGCCCTGCCTCTAGAAGCCTGTTTCGAAACGTCCTCGCCATGCTCGTCGTTATTCTTTTATTTCATTTAGTATATTTATTATCCTTTCGTTGTTTTTTGCCATCCAGCTGGTCCTATTGCAAGAAGATAGTGATGACCACAGCAGTGGTTTTTATACTTTTCCTCATCAAATTTTAATTTGGTTCATTAAGTAAAATGAGGTGTGCCTGTGTTGGAATTTAACAGACACTGGAATGGATTTGATGCCATACATGTAGAGATGCTGAATTAAGAAGAAAAAAAATAATAAAGATTCCAGCATTGTATATAGTATATATACTGTTAGGACCAGAAATATTTGGACACTGACACAATTTTCATAATTTTGGCTCAGTACTCCACCACAATGGATTTCAAATGAAACACCTGAGATGCAATTGAAGTTAAGACTTTCAGGTTTAATTCAAGGGGTTGAAAAAAAATATGATATGAAACATTTATGAATTTCAACAATTTTCATACACAGTCCCATTATTTCATGGGCTCAAATGTAATTGGTCAAATTCACACAATCATACATAACATTTTAATTTTAAAAATAAAACTTTGTTGAGAATTCTTTGCAGGCAATGACTGCTTGAAGTCTGGAATGCATAGACATCACCAAATGTTGGGTTTCCTCCTTTGTGATGTTTTGTCAGGCCTTTACTGCAGCTGTCTTCAGTAATTTTTTGTTCGTCTTTCTGCCTTAAGTTTTGTCTTCAGAAGTGAAATGCATGCTTGATCAGGTTGAAATCAGATGATTGACTCGGCCATTGCAAAATATTCCACTTCTTTGCCTTAAAAAACCCCTGGGTTTCTTTCACAGTATGTTTTGGGTCATTCGTCCAATCAGCACCGTCCAATCAACTTCATTGAATTTGGCTGAATCTGAGCAGACAATATATCCCAATACACTTCAGAATTCATCCAGCTGCTTCTGTCTTCAGTCACATCATCAATAAACATTAGTGACCCTGTGCCATTGGAAGCCATGCATGGCAATCCCATCACATTGCCTCCATGTGGTATGCTTCGGATCATGAGCCGTTCCAAGCCTTCTTCATAATTTTTTCTTCCCAGCATTTTGGTACAATTGGATCTTAGTTTCATCTGTCCAAACAATGCTGTTCCAGAACTGGGCTGACTTTTTTAGATGTTTTTTGGCAAAGTCTAATCTGATTTTTCTATTCTTGAATCTCATGAATGGCTTGCACCTTGTGGTGAACCCTCTGTATTTGCTTTTGTGAAGTCTCCTCTTTATGGTAGACTTGTATAATGATATGCCTACTTCCTGGAGAGTGTTCTTCACTTGGCTGGATGTTGTGAATGGGTTTTTCGTTACCATGGAAAGGATTCTACAATCATCCACCACTGTCTTCCGTGGACGTCCAGGCCTTTTTGTGTTTTTTTCTCAGAATGTACCAAACTGTTGATTTGGCCACTCCTAATGTTCCTGTCATCTCCCTGATGGATTTTTTTTGGCAGCCTAAGGATGGCCTGTTTCTCTTGCATTGAGAGCTCCTTTGACTGCATATTGTGGGTTCACAGCAACAGCTTCTAAATGCGAATGCCATATCTGGAATCAACTCCAGACCTTTTACCTGCTTAATTGATGAAGAAATAATCAGTTTTGGTCAAATTACTCCATGACTTTGCCAGAAACAGCAGGAAGTGAAAATCCAGGGGGGTGGACTTGTCATCTTTGCCTTCATAAATGGTGATGACGTTGCCTTTCTTCCACTGGGGGACTGCTTCATGCTCACAAAACTGAGTGATGAACAGATGATCCTCTAATATCCAGGTGTTTTGTTCTTCGGGACATGACTGCAGAACGGCTTACAGAGCAGGTTGGTGAGTGATCCAGGTCATGGATGGTGAGACTGAGGGGTCAGTTATGGAACGCTGGTTGAAAATGCTTTGACACATGTCCAGGTGCTTCTGGTCTTTGACACATGTGCCCAGGTGCTTCTGTTCTTTGACGCATGTTCCCAGGTGCTTCTGGTCTTTGACACATGTGCCCAGGTGCTTCTGGTCTTTGACACATGTGCCCAGGTGCTTCTGGTTTTTGACACATGTGCCCAGGTGCTTCTGGTCTTTGACACGTGTCCAGGTGCTTCTGGTCTTTGACACATGTTCCCAGGTTCTTCTGGTCTTTGACACATGTGACCAGGTGCTTCTGGTCTTTGACACATGTTCCCAGGTGCTTCTGGTCTTTGACACATGTGACCAGGTGCTTCTGGTCTTTGACACATGTGCCCAGGTGTTTCTGGTATTTAATCAGGGTCAAGACACCTTTCTGCACCTTTCTTTGTTATGTATTGTTCCAGAAGTACTGTACAGTATGTCTGATGTAAAGCTGTTCAGTTTAGCACCACACGTGTTTCAGGTTTTTGAGTATGCAGATATTTCACCAAAGCTGCCTAATCAATCATTGAACAGACAGATTTTTTTTTTCTATCAGTAAAATCCTTTGTGCTCAAAAGAGCCTCGATATCTTGCCAGAGAGGGAAGAAATTAGATTCGGACCACAGCTTTTTGATCAGTCAATCAAATGTATTCCATAAAGCCCTTTCTACATCAGCAGTTGTCACAAAGTGCTTTTACAGAAACCCAGCATGAAACCTCAAAGGGCAAGCAACAATTGAGTTGATGCACAGTGGCAAGGAAAAACTCCCTGGTAGGTTTATGTTCTGATCAATCCGACAGTACACTATTGCTCAGATCTAACCGGACTCATTGAGAAGTGTTCCGGTGTTGCTGTGAGACAACAAGTTGAAATACTTAACTTTAAAAAAAAAATCACATTTTAATTGTTATGTGGACAACAATGATGTGTGTGTGTGTGCGTGCCTGCGTATGTGCGCATGTGTGTGTGTGTGTGTGTGAGACAGTGAGTGAATGATGCAACATGACCCTGGCAAGGTAATAACATGCCACATTGATAGAAAGGGCTGTTCACTAATAGGCTTGCTGAAATTATCCTCTCTGTCACTGTGTGTGTGTGTATGTTTGTGTGTGTACCTATGAGTATCTCCCAGACTGTAGCAGATAGAGTACATATTTCCCAGTGATCCCATTACTGAGTGTGACAGGTGTGGAAAGAGGGTTCTGAGCAATGACACACACTTTCTCTGTCTTGCACACACAGACACACACAGAATGAGTGACGTCAGTGATGTTGTGAGCATGAAAGGAGATGCCTGTCTTCCATTTGCGGTTGAAGACTGGACTTAACGATTGATTTGATTTGAGAAAAATGTACATGAAATCAATTAGAGTGGATCAGTCTTAAGTGATTTCCTGTCATAATAATATAAAGGTCACAGTGTGTAAGAGATATTTTACCAGAATATGAAATTTGTTTAACTGTTTGGTCTGAATGATGAAAACACACACACACACACACAGACGTAGATACTCACCAGCCAAGTCCATGCATCACAATAATGGTCCCGCAATGGATGCTGGGTAATCTGATTAGTGATGTCAGGAACGTAAATCAACTTCAATCATCTCTGCTCTCTCATTGGTCACCAACCATTCCTAAAATGTAATGTGATTGGTCACTGACCCTTGTAGTCTTTGTGTCAGATACAACAGCTACAACAGCCCACCCTCCAGCACACCAGGAAAGCAACAAAAATGAGGCTCATTTAAAAAGATTTAACATTACAGACCTTTAAGAAGTGTCCCTGGCAGTACTGCTCACAGATCCTTTGAGGGGTATGAGCTGAAACTGAAGAAGAGTGCTTAGTGAGTGTTTTCTTGTGTCTTAGAAACAACTGGTCAGACATTTACAGTATACAATACTTGCATATGTATGGAGCTCAAATGTATTGACTGTAAGAAACGAAAAACGTAACTGAAATATTTTTCGAATGATGGTGGGAAGAAATTATAATCGCAAGAAGAAGCGAACTTGAAAAAAACGTGTTTGAACAAAGAAATGTTAAGATTGGAATGCGAAAATCAATTTATTGAGTCAAGAATACACTTTTACCATGTTTGAATGTATTTTTTTAATACGATTGAATTTAGTTTTTTCAAACAATGAAATATTTTTTGTTTTACATAATATTTAAGTTACCTTTTTGTCTTCTTACGGTCAATTGGCTACATTTGAGTTTGATTTAGCTCCATAGAAAAATGACTTTATTTTACATAATAATTTGTGTAATGCTTTTACATTCACTGACAGACAAGCAGAGAGAGAATTTTAGGCTATGATCAAGGGATGTATGAACAGCAACCTTTCCATCAGTTTCCACTATCCATAGGCTGCATTACATTTCCGAAATAAATGTATTCAAATGTAACCCTTTTGATTGTGCATTTCAGAATCTGAAATTAAACTTAACCAAGCCCTAACGCGTAACCCTTAACCGATAATGCCTAACCCTAACATTAAATTGAACCCTAACCCCAATTCCAACTTTTTCCCTAATCCTAAACAATAGAATCTCCCTTTTCAAATTTGTGATATGTTTCTGATTCAACACATTAGTGGGAATATTTGTCCCCATTATATTTTGATCTTCATGTGTTAACACTTATGTTTGGTTTGTATGTGTCTGTGCTTTTGAGATTTTTTTTTAGGTCTGCGTGTTTGTGGTGTGCAATATACACAGGCAGGAACATAGGTACCACCAGAGAGGGACAATCTGGGATGGGAAATAAAATAATTCAGGGGTGCCTGATGTCATCATGATGGGTTTTAGTTCATGCTATTTGTCAGAACCAAGACTAGATTGATGAGGTGCTAATCTAAATTTAATATGATTATGGATCATTTGATTGATTGCATCCAATTCCCAGATAATAGTATATACACAAACACACAAACGCACATACACACACACATGAATTACGTTAGATCATAATAGCTTATCGAAGTTAGACAACTAATACAAAAAAAACATTTAGATCAGGTCCAGTGTTTGGTTGCATATGTGTGTAATCTCTGAGCCAGTTGTGGGACCAAGAAGTAATCAATCAAATATTAATCAATCACATCACATTATCTGTATCTGTGTGTATCTGTCTGTGTGTATCTGTCTGTGTGTATCTGTCTGTGTGCCTGTCTGTGTATCTGTCTGTGTATCTGTCTGTGTATCTGTCTGTGTGTATCTGTCTGTGTATCTGTCTATGTGCGTCTGTTTTGTGTGTCGGTCCGTGTGTGTAATTCTGTCCATGTGTGTCTGTCCATGTGTGTCTGTCCATGTGTGTCTGTCCATGTGTGTCTGTCTGTGTGTATATGTCCCTGTGTATATGTCAGTTTGGGTATAGGTACATGCCTTTTGGTGTCTGCATGGGTGTTTGTTTAGGAAGACTGGGGACCAAACATGAGAACCATTCCTGTAGAGTGGTTAGTAAACTGGGTTAAAAGAGATCAATATAGGAGAATTCTAATGTATTCCAAAACGGTTTTAGCATATTCTCCATGTTTAAAATGTTAATGCCACCTGCAGGCTATGCTTTAGTGAGCTACTTTGTGTGTTGTGTTCAGGGGCTATGTCTGGGACTCACTAACATGCACTACAGTATGTGTTAATAATCTTGACTATCTGTATGCCTGTTGGGCTTCACTGTCCTGGTTTCTGTCTCAAAACATCTATTTTTTAATTTCCCACTATCTCTTGCTCCTGTTTCTTTCTTCTTCCTTCTGGCCCCACTGGTTTATTTATATTATGGATATGTTCCATTTACTTTGATCTGTGGGGAATATCACTGTATGTGTGTGTGTGTGTGTGTGTGTGTACAGGTTTTAATACACTTCATGTAATATACTTTAATATACAACAAATGGACAGTAAAATAAGAAGATATCTCCTGGTCTCCTTGAAGGAAAAGGCTATTATGGGTACGAGATTAGAGGTTAGGTTTGTTTTGGCAGTTGGAGTTGGAGATTGAGGTTTATGTTATGGGTTACGTTTGGTAGGGGGTGGGAAGTTAGGGCTATGTTTAGGGTTAAGGTTAGCGATTTGTTTTGGTATGAAACAGGGTGTTAGGTTTAGGGTTAGTGTTAAGTTGAGAGTTTGGGTTGTTCGGCATAAAGGTTAGAATGTGACCAAGGGTGTTCCAGTGGTCTAAGCTGCATCCTCAAGTGCTCATGTAATACTTCATCATGGGTTCCCATCCAGCCCACAGCTCTTCTACCAAACTGTCGCTCCTATGTATTTCTGCATCTCCCAGTATCAGTATCCATTTCAAAACATTTTGCTATGGTGTGCATCGAATAAATACAACCCTGCTATTCACTTATCTCATCATTAATATGTTCTCTTTCAGATGGCTCTGTCTGTCTGCTCTGGAGTTCCGCAGTAAAAATCGTACCACCACTCTGCTGCACAGGACCATACTTACTCCCAGCACACACACACACACTGACTCCTTGTTCTTTCCTTTCTCCCGTGGGGATGTCCCTTTATATTGTGCCCAGGTCTGGTAGCGCCTGGCTGGTGTGAGTGTGTGTGTTTGTTCTTGTCCCTTACTATGCACTGTGTGTTGTGGGTGATGTTGCGCCATGTGGAGCAGGTGTCGACCCATCTGTGTTCAATCCATGGAGACGTTTTGGGTTATGAGCTGCAGCCATGGTCACAATCAGACATTACAAATTGGCTGTTGTTAAAATGAACACTGAGAAACCTACTCCAGTTATCATGTTGGCTTGAGTGGACAATTCTGGTGGACCTCTCACACCAAAAACATCCTACATCTCCTATTTTTAAAGAGAAGAAAGCCATGAATGCTGACTCTCCACGGGGCTACACAGAACCTGGGAAAAACGGCTGATTTAGATGGAGATTGCACTCTGATTACTGCGGGTGCTGGAAAGAATGATAGAGGCTGCTCTTGCTCTCACTTGAGGTTCTCTTTATCATCTAGGCACAATCTTTGATTCAAATTCCAAACAAATGGATGATCTGGAACAGCACTTCATTTCCAACTGTTATGCTATCATGTATTATTACCAAGGAAATCCACACAGTGATTGCTTGAAAAGGGAATTGGATAGGAGTGTCCCATAATACAGTGGGGAGAACAAATATTTGATACACTGCTGATCATGCAGGTTTTCCCACTAACAAAGCATGTAGAAGTCTGTCGTCCTGTCCCCTTTGAAGAAAAGCATCCCCAAAGAATTATTTTTCCACCTCCATGCTTTACGGTTGGGATGGTGTTCTTGGGGTTGTACTCATCCTTCTTCTTCCTCCAAACACAGCGAATGGAGTTTAGACCAAAAAGCTCTATTTTTTCTCATCAGACCACATGACTTTCTCCCATTCCTCCTCTGGATCATCCAGATGGTCATTGGCAAACTTCAGACGGGTCTGGACATGCGCTGGCTTGAGCAGGGCGACCTTGCCTGTGCTGCAGTATTTTAATCCATGACGGCGTAGTGTGTTACTAATGGTTTTCTTTGAGACTGTGGTCCCAGCTCTCTTCAGGTTATTGACCAGGTCCTGCTGTGTAGTTCTGGGCTGATCCCTCACCTTCCTCATGATCATTGATGAGTGGAGAACAGGAGGGCTTCTTAAAGAAAAACGAACAAGTCTGTGAGAGCCGAAATTCTTACTGGTTGGTAGGTGATCAAATACTTGTGTCATGCAATAAAATGCAAATTAATTATTTAAAAATCATACAATATGATTTTCTGGATTTTTGGTAGGAAAAGTAGGAAAACTTGCAAAATCGACAGTGTATCACTGTAGGTGGGGAAAGAGAACATTTTTAAGAAATGAAGCTGGAAATGGTGGGTGAAACGGGGGAGGGATGGAAATGGGGTAAGGATGAAGATGAGGGATGAGATGGGCTAAGGATGGAGATGAGGGATAAGATGTGGGAAGGATGGAGATGTCCTTTCCCTGATGTTCCCTTAAACTAATCTGATTGCCTGAGCAGATTTAAATGACTCGCTGATGTTCTATGAACCATCCACCTACCTTTAAGTCAATTAGGTTTTAAATAATCAAGAATAGTTGTTTATTTAAGGTATGGATAATTGAAACTCCACAAACAGACTGTAGGTGTACCATGTTATTACCTGAATATAGCAATATACTCCGGTTTCTGTGGAGCTACTCTAAAGAGTATCAAGAGAAGAGGTTCAGAAAGAATTCTTGTGAAATCTACTAAATGTCAAATGTTGTTCTTTCACCTACCTTGCTAAAGATCATTCAGACTGAAATCTCCACTCAACACTGAGCTAAGTATTCTAGCATAACTCTCTCTGCTCGTTGGTGGGCTTCATCCCTAGATCCATATATCTCTTAATCATGTTAGTTGTTTGGCAATCATCAAAATCTACACTGCTCCAACATAGAGAGTCAACATTAAGACAACCCCCAAAAAGGGAATGGTTTTGCATGTGGTGGCCACAGACAACTGCTCTTTCCTTATCCTTCCTGAGTGATTCTTCTTGAACTTTTTGCTAGTTTCCTTTTCACTACTGGTAGCATGAGGCGGTTTCAGGCAGGTTGCAGGCAGTCCAGCTACTCCAGGATGGCACATCCATACGTGCCGTGGCAAGAACGTTTGCTGTGTCTCCCAGTACAGTCTCAAGAGCATGGAGGAGATACCAGGAGACAAGCCATTACACAAGGAGAGCTGGACAGAGCCGTAGAAGGGCAACAACCCAGCAGCAGGACCGGTATCTGCTCCTTTGTGTGAGCAAGAACAGGAAGAGCACTGCCAGAGCCCTACAAAATGACCTCCAGCGGGCTACTGGTCTGCATGTTTCTGACCAAACTGTCAGAAACAGAATCCACGAGGGTGGCATGAGTTCCCGGCGTCCTCTAGTGGGACCTGTACTCACAGCCCAGCACCGTGCAGCTTGATTGTCATTCGCCAGAGAACACCAGAATTGGCAGTTCCACCCCGTTCTCTTCACGGGTGAGAGCAGGTTCACACTGAGCACAAGGGCCAGACATGAAAGAGTCTGGAGATATCGTGGTGAACGTAATGCTGCCTGAAACTCATCCAGCTTGACTGGTTTGACGGTGGGTCAGAGATGGTCTGGGGAGACACATCCTTGGGGGGTCGCACAGACCTCCACGGGCTAGCCTATGGTACCCTATCTACTGTTAGGTACCCAGATGAAATCCTCAGACCCATCGTCACGCTGGTGCAGTGGGCCCTGGGTTCCTCCTGGTGTAGAACAATGTCTGGCCTCATATGGCCAGAGTGTGTAGGCAGTTCCTGGATGATGAAGACGTTGGTGCCATTGACAAGTCCTCATGTTCCCCAGACCTGAATCCAATTGAGAACCTCTGGGATGTTATGTATTGTTGCATCCTGATGTCACTAAGTAGCGCCACAGACTGTCCAGGAGCTCACAAATGCCCTGATCCAGGTCTGGGTGGAGAGTCCCCTGGACAACATCAGCTGTCTCATCAGAAGCATGCCCAGACATTGTTGGGAGTGCATACAGACAAGTGGGGGCAAACACATCTGAGTCACTTTATGAGTTGCCGTGATGAAATTCACGCAAGTTGGAACAGCCTGTGATTTCAGTTGTTTACTTTGATTTTCGGTGTGAGTTTGAATGCAGCACTCAGTCAGTTGGTGATTTTGGTTTCCATTGACCAATGTTGCATAATTTTCTTCTCAATGAATTACACAATGTACAGTAAAGATTTTGATCTTTAATATATTCCGTTCTTCGAGATCTAATGTGTGGTTCCCTTAATTCTTTGAGAATTGCATTTTGTATGAGCTGAATGTGTAATATTGTTAATTTGTGCATCATTTGTATGTACAAATATTATACCTGTGAGCAACTGAAATATGAAAGTGAATGGTTTAGATGGTGCACAAATCAACAAATACATGACACAATAGTACACCACCCCTTTTAATACAAATCAATATATACATTCCTGTTTTCAAAACATTTGGGAAGAAAAATGGAAATGGAAAAATGGAATGGAAAATCCTTTAAACCCAATATTCAAGAGAAAATAGTACAAAGACAACATATCAAATACTGAAATCTTATTGTTTCTTGAAAAAGATATGCCCACTTTGAATTTGATGCCAGCAACAGGTTTCAATTAAGCTGGAACAGGGGCAACAAAATAATGGAAATTTAATCACAAAAATAAACACGGTGGAACATCTCACAACAAATGAGGTGAATTGGCAACAGGTCAGTAACATGAATAAAAGAATCCCAAAGAGGGTAAGTCTTGCAGAAGTAAAGAACACTCTCTGAAAGTCTGCGAAGGCAAATAATGAAACAATTTAAGAATAACTTTCTCAATGTAAAATGGCAAAGAGTTTGGGGATCTCATCATAATCGATACATAATATCATAAAAAGATTCAGAGAATCCAGAGAAATCTCTTTACGCAAGGGAAACGGCTGAAAACCAATATTGGATGGCCGTGATCTTCAGGGCCTCAGGTGGCACTGCATTAAAAACAAACACGATCCTTTAGTGGATCACTGCATAGGCTCAGGAACATCTCCAAAAACAGTTGTCTGTGAACTCAATATGTTGCTGCATCCACAAAGGCAAGTTAAAACTTTACCATGCAAAGAAGAAACCATTTATATAAATCCAGAAATGCCCCCACCTTCTCTGGGCCAGAACTAATTTAAGATGGACTGAAGCAAAGTGGAAAACTGTCCTGTGGTCTAACAAATACAAATTTGATATTTTGTGGGGGAATCATGGACGCTGCATCCTCCGGGCTAAAAGGGAAAGGGACCATCCAGCTTGTTATCATCGCACAGTTCAAAAGCCAGCAACTATGATGGTACAGGGGTGCATTAGTGCACATGGCATGGGTGACTTGCACATCGGTGAAGGCACCATTAATGATAAACAATATACACAGATTTTGGAGCAACATATGCTGCTGTCTAGATTATGACTTTTTCAGGGAAGGCCTTGCTTATTTCAGCAAGACAATGCCAAACCACATTCTGGACGTACCACAACAGCATTGCTCCGTAGTAAAAGAGTCAGAGTGCAATATTGGCCTGCCTGCTGTTCAGACCTGTCACCCACTGAAAATATTTGGCACATTATGAAACGAAAAATACGATAAAAAGGAGACCCCGAACTGTTGAGCAGCTGAAATCCTGTATCAAGCAAGTATGGGAAAACATTTATCTTTGAAAACTACAGCAGTTGGTCTCCTCAGTTCCCAAACGAGGTGATGCAACACAGCTTTTCTGAAACGTGCTGCTGGCATGAAATTCAAAATGGACATGTTTTTTTCCAAAAATAATAACATTTCTCAGTTTCAACATTTGATATTTTGTCTTTGTACTATTTTCAATTAAAGATAGGGATAAAGATTTTGCACATCATTGTATTCTGTTTTCATTTGCACTTTACGCAACGTCACAACCTTTTGGGAAACAGGGTTGTATTAAGGACTGTATATTTTTAATGCAGAGAATGCCACAGACTATATTGAATGCTCCAACCTACTTGCGTTCCTACAGAAAATATTATTTTGGAAATGGAACTCTTTTATATGCAATAATAAGCCAATTACCAGCGCCTGATGTATCCTTAAAATAGGGACGAGGCAGGGTTGTGCTTTGTTAGATGAAACACATTCACAAGTGCAGTGTAAGTAACGTGTTGATTTTGCTTAATTTATGGGATGTACTATCTTCTTTTTATGAGGAACTATTTGAACAGTAATAATTTTGCACTCAGCAAAAATAAATTGTTCGGCTCAGCACTATTTTTGTTGAACTACACTTTTCTTATCCTTTATACCCACAGTACATACTGTACTGTGACATTATATATATTCAACCCAGTGGGTATGTTCTTCCTCTCTGCCCAGAGCCAAGGGCCAGGGATTACCGACAGGAAGGGTTTATTGACAAGACAGACAACCTCTCATATCTTCCTGTGTTCTTCTCTCGACAGCAGCTGGGGCCACCTGCTCTCTTTCTCTCTCTCATCCCTCCTTAGTGCTTCCTCTCAGGGTGTGATCTGAAGCCCAGATGAAGAGATCATTATTAATCTCCCACAGAATAAATATCCCTGATCCTGTCTCTGCTGCTCTTATGACCTGGCTTCTCACCAAGTAGACGTCTATACTCTGTTACTAAACACTGTGTCAAATTCACACAGGCACGCATACACACAGAGTGGGCTGTTCTGTGTGTTTGCATGTTCAAGTGTTCCACGATATATTTACGTTTCAGAAGCAATGTGTGCAGCGGTTTCTGAACAAACTTCAAAGAGAATATTCTAGTTGTGTTTTTCAATTCCATTTTATGCACAACGAATAATAGTAAAAGACTATTTGACTGTAATATATAAAAAACAGTTGTGCTCAAAAGTTTACATACCCTTAGAGAATTGGTAATATATGTACCATTTGTAAAGAAAATAAAGATGTTTTTAAAACATTAAATAAAAAAATCAAGCATGCAATGTGTCAATAAATTTTTGCACCGATTCTTTTTCAATTGAAGTAATCCAAAATAAATCAGAATTTTTTTCAGAAGTACCTGTAATCTGATTTTAGTTGGTAACATAATGGATTACAGTCACTGTTTCTTTGTAGTCCGTTACACTCCCCAACTCTGGCTGGTGCCCATTCATCTTGGCAAAATGCCTCCAGGCCATGCAAAGTATTTTCGTTGTCTTGCATAAAACCACACGTTTGAGATCTCTCAAGAGTGGCTAGATGATATTAAAGTCAGAAGACTGTGATGGCCACTCCAGAACCATCATCTTTTAACCACTGGAGGTTCAACTTGGCCTTGTGCTTTGGGTCATAGTCGTGCTGGAAAGTCCAAGAGTGTCCTATTTGCAGCTTTTGTGCAGAAGAATGCTATTGGGCATATTGTAACCAATATGTTTTTTAAGGCATTGGTGCAGTAAAGGGTTCTTTCTGGCAACTTGACCATGCAGCTCATTTTAGTTCAAGTATCGTCATATTGTGGTCCTTGAAACAACCACACTGTCTTTTTCCAGAGCAGCCTGTATTTCTGTATTTATTACTTGTGGGTTTTTCCTTCTTATCCCGAACAATTCTTCTGGCAGTTTTGGCTGAAATCTTTCTTGGTCTACCTGACCTTGGCTTGGTATCAAGAGATCCCCAATTTTTCCACTTCTTAATAAGTGATTGAACAGTACTGACTGGCATTTGCAAGGCTTTGGATATCCTTTTCCATCTTAATAAATTTCCAATTACCTTGTTACGCAGGTCTTTTGACAGTTCTTTTCTATTCCCCATGGCTCAGTATCTAGCCTGTTCAGTGCATACACGTGAGAGCTAACAAACTCATTGACTATTTATACACAGACACTAATTGCAATTTAAAAAGCCACAGGTGTGAGAAATTCACCTTTAATTGCCCTTTTTGACCTTGTGTGTCTGTAACAAGGCCAAACATCCAAGGGTATGTAATCTTTTGATCAGGCCCATTTGGGTGATTTCTGTTATCATTATGATTTAAAAAGGAGCCAAACAACTATATGATAATAAATGGCTTCATATGATCACCATCCTTATATAAAAGACAGTTTCTTTGCATGATCAGTCATATTTTCAACATCACTGCCAAACAATTTCTACCAAGGTAAACTGCAAACTTATGAGCATAACTGTATGTAGTGGGATACCTACATATATAAATCCTAAAACTATCAAATCCCTTAAAATAAGAAAAAAGGAATATAAAGAGAGTATACTCTGTTAAAAACTCTTGTTTCATCCCATCCACCACTTTTATACCTAGTTCTCACATGTATAGTTAAACTAGGATCACAGACACTTTACCATCCACATCTATGTCCAAGAAGTCTTCCCCGTTGATCTGTGTTCCATTCCCGCCATGTGAGGCCTAGGTTTGGAGAGTGTGCGTGTTGTGTGTGTGTGTGTGTGCGCGCGCTCGTGTGTGTGTGTGTGTGTGTGGGTGTATGTGAGCTGTGTTCTATGGCTTGGCTAAGAGCTGTGTCTCCGGCAGCAACATGAAGTTATTAGTCACACTTATCTTTTACTTCACTAGCTCCACCTGTCATACTCCACCTGTCATACTCCACCTGTCATACTCCACCTGTCATACTCCACCTCTCATACTCCACCTCTCATACTCCACCTCTCATACTCCACCTGTCATACTCCACCTCTCATACTCCACCTGTCATACTCCACCTCTCATACTCCACCTCTCATACTCCACCTCTCATACTCCACTTCTCACACTCCACCTCTCGCACTCCACAGACGACAAGAACAACATATGCGTGTCTATGTAAGTGTGTGTGTTTCTGTGCGTGGGTGAGGCATGTTGGCTTTGTGGGAGGGACTGCTTGGTGTTGATAGAATGTGGATGAATGGCAGGAGCAGAGAACACAGATGCTGCAGAGCGGTGTGACATTCAAGTGGGGAAAGCATCGGACCCGATTTGACACATATGGGAAGGGTAGGACTTACACCTAACACATAAAGATACATGTCTGTAAGAAGTAGTGTAGTTTCAAAATCAAAAAGCCCACCCAATCATAACCATAGAGAGCCCTGTCCAATGAGAACACTTTTCCCAGGTCTCTATCCAATGAGAGTGCAGATCTCACTGATATGACATTCTGTGTCTCTGTTCTCCTTTTCCCAGCAGCCCCAGGTCACCTAGAGGCCAGCCAATCAGAAGGCAGAGAGGAGCAGTAAGGCCGTGTCCAGACCTCCCTGGCAGACCTACCCCTCACTTCCTGACTGGGCTCCAATTCTCTTCCTTTCACTCTGAAGTGTGCACTCGTTCATTCACCCTTATTGAGGTAAAACATGGGACACTTGTTTAAAGAACATGTTTAGACAGGAAAAAGAGGGAGCCGAGAGAGAGAGAGAGAGAAAGGGTATGGGTCTCTAGATGCTGAGAGGAGAGGTACTTAGAGGCTTTGAGCTGTGGAGTCAGACAGAGTCCACGTCTTGATACATCACCTCACACTGCTCCAGCCACGCATGACAGTGTGTCTGAAGGAACCAGCACCTGTCTGTGGATTTTTACGGGGTTGACCTCACACACACATTCACAGAGACACACATACCCGCAAAGAGACACAGAGAGACACACACACACACACATTCTTTGCTCCAGATGCCGGTGCCTCAGTCATTACTGTAGTGGTGAATTGCTCCTTTACTGTAGCTCTTAATAATAGACATGAGCAGGTATGGATTTAGCTGTGTTGTTTCCATTTGTATAACTGGTAAAGGTCTTAGTTTTTTTATGTAATAAATTACAATAACAGAGTTTCTCTTCCTCACTCTGCCTGCTCAGGTTCCTCCAGTGAATGTATGTGCCTGCATTTGGAGATAAAAATTATGAAGTGCCAATATGTGTGCGATGTGTTGCATGCTGCTATTTGTGTATGTTTGGTGCCCAATTAGAAATACTTTTAGACTCAGCCCCATGGGGGAAGGCCCATGCCATCCTCTTCATGTTGCCAACTAACTTAAATGGCTTGACTTCATGGAACAGACAGTACGACAGTCTAGTGTATTCCATGAATACACACCACTGCTAATTAGTTTGTTTTTGTTCATTTTATTTGAAGTTATGTATAAACCTTAGATGTCACTACTAAAAGAGTTTTAAATGAAGCAGAATGAATGTACCTTAACTACACCCTTACACATATCTTATAGCCCCTAGCCGTTTAAACATGCAGAACTTTCTGGAGGAGTGTGATATCCCCTCCCTGAACAAAGATGATTGTGATTTCTGTGGACATTTTGGAGAACCCTCCTGCTCTGCTTGCTGGGAAGAATAAATGTCTATGTCTTTTTATTACCAACCAGACTCAATTGTCAATTTGATGTTTACTTGTTCTCTTCATGTACATTGTATCTTCTTGCTATATATTCTCTTGTCCCCGTTCGTGTCCTCTTTTTCTCTACTAATTTCCTCTTGTGCAATTTTATTCTCCTGTCCTCTCCTAATTTCTTCTTGTCCTCTCCTCATTTCTACTTGTCCTCTCTTCATTTCTTCTTGTCCTCCCTTCATTCTGTCTTCATTTCCTTTTGTCCCTTCTTTATTTCCTATTGTCCCTTCTTTAGTTCCTCTTCTCCCCTCTTCATTTCCTCATCCTTCCTTCATTTCTGTCGGTATTTCTTCTGTTGTCATTTCAATAATGAGGTATAGGACCTGCAACTCTGACTTTTGATTTCATTTCCAAGCCTGGCTTCCCTCTCCTCCCCTCCTCTGTCCTCCTCCTCTCCCCTTATCTATCGCTCCCTCCCTCCCTCCTGTTTTCTGGGGTCCGCTCTTCACATGGAATGCCTCAGAGTGAAAATAAAAAAAGAAACCAAGATGGTGAGAAGGAAAGAAGCACACAAAACAGCCCCTTTCAGAATTTGCCTCACTCCTCATTCTTTATATCCGGCTCTGGTCTTAACACCGCCGTTGTCCTCTGCTCTCTCATTAATTACACATGTATGCATCTCTGTCTCTGTGCCTCCACATCGGTTAGTCCCGTCACATCCTGTGTGTTGGGAGCATAACTGGGTTACTGTCTGTTCTGTTGTTTATGGAGAGAAAACAGCAACAACACATTCATATAATGACCTTTAGCCACACAGCCTTCCAGAGTGGATGGACGACCTATCCTGGGATCTAGTTTTGCTGTTATGTCTCAATCTAAGCTCGTCATGTCTTTGGGGATATCATGACTAAGATCAGGGAAAGTCTCAAAGCGTACCATACAATTAGGTGTGTTTGTGCATGTCTGTGTGTGTGTGTGTGTGTGTGTGCATTAATGGGGGAATGTGTGCTTGTGCCTCTGCATCAGTTGGGGAAATGTCCAATAGAATTTTATGGATTGCTATTTGCCCCTTGAACACCTGCTTAAACAAGTACACACACACACACACACACACACAAATCAGTGAAGGGTAATGCATGAGCAGTGATTAATGTCCCAAAGGGGCATTCGCAAAGAGATATATCTGCTTTAAATGCCCACTAGAACTATGAACCTCTCTCTCTTCCTTTCTTGCTTGCTTTTTCTCTGTTCCATTGTCTTTGTATTCCTCTTTCTATTCCTGTTTATTCCTTTCTTTTCAGCCTTGACTAGCTGCCTCACTCCCGGTCCTACATCATCACATCTCTGATGGTTTGTTTCGCTAGTCAGAGCAGATACAAGTGGAGGAGATGAAGGTGATGATGATGGTGACTGGAACTCATTGTCTGTCTGCCGTTGGAGGTGTGCGTGACTCTCATCATTTGTCAGGGAGTGACTGTCTCTGTGTGTGTGTGTGTGTGTGTGTGCGTGTGTGTGTGTGTCAGTAATGATATGCATGCTCTGGGCTCTGGTTTGATCTGTGCTGTCTGAGGTGTCGTCTGCTCACCTTTGTCTGAAAGGGAAGAGAAGAGCGAGGCTGATAGGAGGGGGTGGAAGACAGACAGAGAAGAGGGGGAGGGAGAGAGAAAAAGAGAAGGGAATAGAGAGATGGGGGAGGGAGAGAAAGAGGGAGGAAGAGGAAGGGAATGAGGAGACAGTGGCACAGCAGGAGGCTGCTCAGATCATACCATTGTTATAGGAGTGTGTGTGTGTGTGTGTGTGTGTGTGCATGAATAAAACCTGTATGAGCCCTGCTCCTAGTGCAGGTGCTATCTAAGAAAAATATACACACACACACACACATACACACACACACACACATACACACATATACACAAACACACACACACACACATATACACACACACATACACACATACACACACCTACAAACATATACACACACACATATGTACCACGTACACACACACGCACACACACACACACACTCACACAAATGCTGAGGAGAGACTTTCCCCCATCTACACTGATGTTAGTGGTTATGAAGGGAACGTACAAAAGCTTGCTCTTTTGCATGCTGCGCACACACACACACTCACATTGAGTATGTTCTACTTGGTGCTTGGTACAGTTTTCTGTCAGAGCAGCAGGGCTGGTTCTGTTTGTTTGGTTGGATGGATCTGTGTGAGTCTTGGTTATGATCTCTGCTTGATTCCATTATCTGAGCAGTAGCCCCCTCACAAAGGCAGTGAGCCTATATGCACATATGGCTAATCAATATCTCTCACACACACAGACACACACACATATATACATACATGCACACAAAACACATACACACTTACACACCCAGCAATTGATCTTCCTTCTTTCTAACCTGCCTAAGCAATTATCTCCCTAATTATTCAGAATCCATCGTCAGCTGTACCAGCCATCAGACATTAAACCAGATGGGTGGAGTTTGTGTTGTGCTTCTATTAACACAGACTAATTTACATCACTACATGCTGGCAAATGTCACACAATATATTACGCTCTTTAAATAACAGAAGCTGACAGAGGCTGAGCACATTTATATATATATATATATATATATATATATATACAGTGGGGAGAACAGGTATTTGATATATTGCAGATTTCGCAGGTTTTCCCACTTACAAAGCATGTAGAAGTCTATAATTTTTATCATAGGTATTCTTCAACTATGTGTGATGGAATCTAAAATAAAAATCCAGAAAATCTCATTGTAGGATTTTTAAGTAGTTTATTAGCATTTTATTGCATGACATAAGTATTTGATACATCAGAAAAGCAGAACTTAATATTTGGTACTGAAACCTTTGTTTGCAATTACAGAGATCATAAGTTTCCTGTAGTTCTTGACCAGGTTTGCACACACTGCAGCAGGGATTTTGGCCCACATACAGACCTTCGGTCGCTGGGCAATACGGACTTTCAGCTCCCTCCAAAGATTTTCTATTGGGTTCAGGTCTGAAGACTGGCTAGGCCACTCCAGGACCTTGAGATGCTTCTTACGGAGCCACTCCTTAGTTGCCCTGGCTGTGTGTTTCGGCTCGTTGTAATGCTGGAAGACCCAGCCATGACCCATCTTCAATGCTCTTACTGAGGGAAGGAGGTTGTTGGCCAAGATCTAGCGATACATGGCCCCATACATCCTCCCCTCAATACGGTGCAGTCGTCCTGTCCCCTTTGCAGAAAATAATCCCCAAAGAATGATGTTTCCACCTCCATGCTTGGGATGGTGTTCTTGGGGTTGTACTCATCCTTCTTCCTCCAAACACAGTGAGTGGAGTTGCTTGCGCTGCAGGATTTTAATCCATGACGGCGTGGTGTGTTACTAATGCTTTTCTTTGAGACTGTGGTCCCAGCTCTCATTGACCAGGTCCTGTCGTGCAGTTCTGGGCTGATCCCTCAACTTCCTCATGATCATTGATGCCCCACGAGGTCAGATCTTGCATGGAGCCCCAGACCGAGGGAGATTGACCGTCACCAAACTGCTTGCCTATTGTCCTGTAGCCCATCCCAGCCTTGTGCAGGTCTACAATTTTATCCCTGATGTCCTTACACAGCTCTCTGGTCTTGGCCATTGTGGAGAGGTTAGTGTCTGTTTGATTGTGTGGACAGGTGTCTTTTATACAGGTATCGAGTTCAAACAGGTACCGTTAATACAGGTAATGAATGGAGAACAGGAGGGCTTCTTAAAGAAAAACAAACAGGTCTGTGAGAGGCTGAATTCTTACTGGTTGGTAGGTGATCAAATACTTATGTCATGCAATAAAATGCAAATTAAGTATAAAAAAATCATACAGTGTGATTTTCTGGATTTTTGTTTTAGATTCCGTGTCTCACAGTTGAAGTGTGCCTATGATAAAAATGAGAGACCTCTACATGCTTTGTAAGAAAACCAGCAAAATTGGCAGTGTATCAAATGCTTGTTCTCCCCACTGTATATGCTGATTATCAACATTATACATGACTGATGAAACAGTAAAATAAATGACTGAATACTAAATAAGAGACAAATCATTTGTGGAACTTGAGCGCGTTCATGAAATAAGCTGATATGTTAAAACCAGATTCAGCACCTCAAGCAAAATGGATGGGGGATGGAATAACATGGAGTGTGGGAAGAGAACTAGAGGGAGAGCTGAGAGAGACCTTCCTTTCCAACACCGCCCAAAGCCAGGAGTTCCCTCAGTTCTCAGGGTCATACCCCATAACACTGGATCAGTTCGAAGATGAAAATGGGATGAGATGCTGGATAGGGCTATTTAGTGGATGAGATAAGGTTGTGAATGGGGTAAGGTAATGGATGCCGTGAGGATCCAAATAGGATGATGTAGTGGACAGGGTAAAGTAGTGGATAGGAGGAGGATGTGGATGTGGCAGTGGATCTGGTGAGGAAGTAGATGGGGTGAGGTAGTAGATGGGTGAGATAGTAGATGGGGTGAGGTAGTAGATGGGTGAGGTAGTAGATGGGCTAATGTAGGTTAGCTAAAATGGTTAATGCTGCCAGAAACTGAGGAGAGAGAAAGATGGAGAGGATAGAGGTTAGGTTACATAGCTAGCGAGGACATGTGTTAGTTTACTTGTGTGTGTGTGTGTGTGTTGCGAAGCCAACAACAGTGTTCTACACCACTCATAGGTTGCAGTGTGTTCATTTGAGTGAGGAATCAGGATTTTGAATAATTTTATGCCCTGTTGGATGAGGAAAAGATCAGAGAGAGGCTTTATTTTAATGGTTCAATAGCTGGATATTCTGTGTTTCTATTTCTCTTTATCTCTCTGCCTTCATGACCCCAGGACTGTAGAGGAACTCTTTGGGAATCATACTTTATGCACAGGCAGTGTTTTTGTGTCTTTATAACTGGCTTCCTCCTTTCCAGATGAGTTTCCCTGCCTCATAAGGATTCAAACATCTGATGGGAGACTGGTATTAGCATCTGTAATAGGCATGGAGGATGATGTGTGCGTGTGTGTGCGTGTCCAGCAGTCTGAGACTAATGACGTTCTGACCCCCTCTTTGTCTGGAGACAAAGCAATGCTTGTGGCAATATTCCTCTGGGTCATGCACAAACACACATACAGACAGACACACACAAGTACAAACACACACACTTTTGCCGAGTGTGTGAATGAGGGCCTCTCAGAAACGGATGGGACAGCTGTATCGGTGTTGGGTGTGTGTGTGACTTTGTGTGTCTCCGTGTGTCCGTGCTGTGTGTGTGTGTGTGTGTATGAGACAGCTGTGTTCATGCTGAGGGTCCTTCATTGAGATGCATTGAAAATGCTGGGCATGCGTGTCTGAAACAGCTATTCACGTACAACCCCCTCATCAGATCCCCCTTCACAGATGAATAGCAAGGGGTTTGTATCTGTGTGCGGGCAATTGTGTGTCTGTATGTTTTTGTGAACGTGTGTGTGTGTGTGTGTGTGGGTGAGTGTCAGTTTTTCTGTGCATGTGTGTGTGTGTGCACTGTTGACGCAGAGTTTTAATAAATGTGAGCACTCAGGGGATATAATCTACATAAGTGGCGGCTTCAGAGAGCAGACACATTTTCGTGCAATTATCTCAATTGGTCTATTTTAGTTAACAGTCATCTGACTCCACTGTCCTCATGTAGATGCTATGGGCAACATGTATAGATCAATCAAATGTTCAGTTCAACTTTGGTAACAAACCCCCAACACAGGAAGTGAAATGTGCAGAGGCACCTTTTTTTAACGAGAGGAACATTTAGTTTGTCTTGTGTTTGTGCGTCTGTGCTCTGTGTCTCTGTGTTTGTCTGTGCTGTGTATCTGTTCTGTGTTTTGTGTGTGTCTGTGATGTGTGTCTGTGTGTGTTTGTACTGTGTGTGCCTGTGTGTGCATCTGTGCTGTGTGTGTGTGTGTCTCTGTGTGTCTATGTATGTTTGCGTATGAGCTGTGCTTTGTGTGTGTGTGTGTGTGTGTGTGTCTGTGCTGTGTGTTTGTGTGGGTGTGTCTGTGCTGTGTGTTTGCTGTTTTTGTATTGTCTGTGTGTCTGTGATGTGTGTGTGTATGTCTGTACTGTGTGTTGTGTTTAAGTTGTCATTCTTGTCACTGAGCTGTACACACAAACTGGCGCCGAAAATGTCAGAGCAAACAGATTTGAACAAACAGATGTATACACTCACTGTCTCATTCACACACTCTGTCAGTGTTGCATGCACATACACACACATACACACACATACACACACAGACACAGTGATTATACGCAGAGCTTGCTGTATGGAACAGTTGGCTCTAATGGGTTATCTCCAGCCCCAGATGGGTTCTCAGCCGGCTAGCCTTTCTCAACAGAACCCTGGGAAGGCCTTTAATCACCATAGCTCCTCATGGGATGAAGTTTCACACAAAAATCTAAATCCACCATTGGCACCCGTTCAAATTTGCCCCAAGGTTGCCTAGTTAAATCTTGTTAATTCTCATAAATTAAATACCATGACTGTTTTCTCAATAGCTGGGCATGTTTAAAATGGCTGATACTTGGGTGAAATTGTTCTCAACAAACTGCTTACCCTTTAAAGTAATATTTTGATCAGGGTGTGCAATTAGCATGCTAACTCTCATTAACTCTTTTAGATTTGTACCACCATAATATGATTGTTTGACAATGTTCATAATAAGTATTTTAATTGCTATTTAAAACCCCAGTAGGTCTATATGCAAAATGTGTTAAAATAATATATTGTCTTGGAGATTATGTGGTTAAATCTCCAACCTGTGGCACTAACATCAGTGTCGAACCAACGCCCCAGTGAGTACCACCTGGCACAGGGATGCAAAATGGAGCCCTTGAATGCAGCCCAGCTGCTACCCTTGAACGCAGCTCATCTGCCACCCCTTGACAAGCCACACCTGCCCCCAATCAGGCTTTGGCCGTGGAGAATAAAAGAGTCCCAGAAAAGCAGTTCTGGCAAAGAAAACCGTGGAAGAAGAGGAAAGAGAAGAGTGGGATGCAGCACTTTGTCCACCAGGTAAATGGTTCAATTTTGTTTCATCTTTCCTCTGACATTTTTTTTGTTAATAAATATGTTCCAAGGCGCAGAACATTGGGACGGTCTGTTTCCTGTGTCTCCCGTTTGAGACTGACCTGGGATGAATCTCAAATCGCATACTACATACAACATACTACAAGTACGATGATTGTGAAGTATGTACTGTTTAGTATATAGTAAGCTAGTATGCCAGTATTGGGACCGATTGGGACAGACTACCTTGTCATAAAATTGCATCTCAACATTAGATTATTTTGTCGCGCATTAACATCATGCCAAGTTTGAATATTTAGTTAGACACCATTAAGCATTATGTTAAAATGTCTAACGTTTCTTATGAAATTTACTTCCACCACAAATAGCATCTATGAACTATATGGCTTCTGCCACTGGCCATTTTAATAGCTTATTAGCCGGTAATACTAGTATCTTACACCTTGGAAGTCATAAGAATTGAGCAATTGCTAGTGAGACTGAAGATGAACATTGAACTGCCATTTCCTTTCATGGCACAACAACGTTCGTTTTTCTTTCATACGTGAATGACATCGATACAATAAATATCATTATAGGTGAAAATAACTGACTTTTTTGTCAAGTGAAAACACGAGAAAATTGTGGAAACCCCTCCTCTTTTACTGCGCAAGGGAATGTGGTCTATATTACCTCAAAAAGCATGCATGGATGCATACTTCAAAAATCCACCAGAAATAGTACCAGGGCTGCCCAAACCTGTTCTTGAAGATCTACTGTCCTGTAGGTTCTCTCCAACTCTAATTTAGCACTCCTCATTCTAATAATTAGCTGGATGAAAAGCTTAACCGTGTTAGTCACACATTTAAGATACTAATCTGCTCACATACTAATCTGGCATACTACTGTATATATTATGCAAGTATGCAATTTGAGATTCAGCCCTGATATATCTTTTACCAAATTATTACAATCAGGTGTGCTAGATTTGGGTTGGAGGGACAGATTTTAGAAAATATTTGTATAAAGCAAAAATATACTAAACGTCCTATATTTGAGCAGTATAATTGTACCTAGAATTTCCAAACAAACAGCAGGAGGCAGGGCTTTCTAACATAGAGCTCCACTACTGTGGAATGATCTTATTAAGACTAAGTTTGGAGATACATTTTTTGTGTCTAGTAAAAACTCAACTCTTCAGCAAAGTCTATGATTAAGTGTAGTCTTGCCCAGGGGTGTGAAGGTGAATGGAAAGGTTTGTATACAATCCACCCTTGCTGTCTTTGTCAGCCGGGCTCTCATCTCCACTTGGATGTCCTCTCTCCAGTGCCATTCGGGGGCGGAGTCAGTGGCTTACAGTTGTTCTTCGTTGCTGTCCTCGTGCCGTGGGAGTGAACTCTGTGGGTGGTTGCGGTTCGTTGATATCCCTTTGGTTGGATGCTTGGCAAAGTGGGTGGAGTGACGTCCTGCCTGTTGGGCCCTGTTTGGGGTTACCTTTGGATAGGGCCACAATGTCACTGGACCCCCATCTCTGCTCCAATGTTTTACACTGTTATATTATTGTGCTGGGGGCGTAAAGAAGTAGGGTGTTCTGTTCCTTAGGAGTACATGAGCCCTCGGACCACACCTGAGGACTACCAGGTCTGAAGGACTCATAGCTGTCCCTGTCCAAAGTCTTCCTGGTTGTGTTGCAGATCAAGTAGCTGATGAGTAGCTGACGATACCTGATGATTCCAGCTGCCACTCCACTGACCTTTCCTCCCCCCTGGATTGTCCCCGTCCTTGTCCATCTGGTCATGCTTCTGACCTGGATTATGTTTTATAGACTCTGGACACAACCCACATGCATTTAGTAATTTCTAGAATATGTACTCTTAAAATGTTCACCCGGCACAGCCAGAAGAGGACTGGCCACCCCTCAGAGCCTGGTTCCTCTCTAGGTTTCTTCCAAATGTTGCACACTTGAACAATTCCGATGACTTTCAGCATCCCTTGGTTTATAACAAGTTCTTACACTAGTTCTCGTTCTAAATATATACACATAATTCCACAGAGTATAAACATTCACCCATCATATTCAATGTAATTTGGGAAATAGCTAATTTGCTCACTTACAGTCTTGGCCTTTATCTCACTTTACAGTCACCTGAAAGTTATAACTCCTATTAATTATACATATTGGATCACCGATTTATTGTAATTTATAAGCTACAAACACATTGTTGCTCACCTGCAAATACAAAAACACAGCAGTACGAGTTTGGCGCCCTCTCGCTTCTTTGCTAGCTCATGGTCTAATTCTTGATCTTTGGTATTGCCCACCCGCCCTAAGACCCCAGGGCTGCCCGTACACTGCCTGACCATATCCCTCCAACTACACACTAAGTGCGGAAACAATTGAACTTATATAGGATCCCCAATTAGAGACAACGCTTGGCAGCTGCTTCTTATTGGGGACCAACAATACAGAAGCACAGATGCCTAGAGGCACCTCTGTTGTCCAGCCCTTACTATCATTAATAGGCACAGAGATGCCTAGAAGCCATCCATACTCAGGACATTACACCTACCTTACGGTTTCTATGAAGAACACTACCAGTCCTATCTCACTACATCCCTGTCTCACTACATCCCTGTCTCACTACCAGCCCTGTCTCACTACCAGCCCTATCTCACTACATCCCTATCTCACTACCTGCCCTGTCTCACTGCCAGTCCTATCTCACTACATCCCTGTCTCACTACCAGCCCTGTCTCACTACCAGCCCTATCTCACTACCTGCCCATCTCACTACCTGCCCTGTCTCACTGCCAGTCCTATCTCACTACATCCCTGTCCCACTACATCCCTGTCCCACTATATCCCTATCTCACTACATCCCTGTCTCACTACCAGCCCTGTCTCACTACCAGCCCTGTCTCGCTACATCCCTGTTTCACTACATCCCTGTTTCACTACCAGCCCTGTCTCACTGCATCCCTGTCTCACTGCATCCCTGTCTCACTACATCCCTGTTTCACTACATCCCTGTCTCACTACCAGCCCTGTCTCACTACCAGCCCTGTCTCACTACCAGCCCTGTTTCACTACATCCCTGTCTCACTACCAGCCCTGTCTCACTACATCCCTGTTTCACTACCAGCCCTGACTCACTACCAGCTCTGTTTCACTACATCCCTGTCTCACTACCAGCCCTGTCTCACTACATCCCTGTTTCACTACCCTCCCTGTTAGATTACATCCCTGCCTCATGGCATTCATGTCTCACTACTGTCCCTGTCTCACTGTTTTGGTCTATATGCCATCTCTCTTCCCCTCTTCATGGCTTAGCTGGGTCTGGAGGCTGCCAGGCACAAGGCTGCAGCTAAAATGCTAAAATGTGCTGATGTGCCCAGAGCTTGAATAATGTGTGTGTGTGTGTGTGTGTGTGTGTATGTGTGTATGGTCTACAATGGCTGTGGGAAAGGATTAGGCAGCTTTAGTCAGGCTTTGTTTAATAAGCAGCACTATGCCTTCTCCGGATGGGAAACCACCCAACACACACACATACGCGCGCACACACACGCACATGCACGCACACGCACGCACACAATGATGTCATGATATCTACAGTTAACTACATCGGTGGGTTTTAGTGTTTTTTATGTGTCTCCCTGACCCTGGCTGTGGTAATTGGGGAAGATAGAGCAGAAAGCAAGGGATGAAGTGAAGGCTAAAGAGGGAAGAGCAGGATGAGGTGCTGCACATTGCCTGGAGAAGAGCCACTCTGATTGGCAGACTCAAAGCCTATTGCACGTGTGTGTGTGTGTGAACAACTTAGCCCTCTCTCTGTGGATCAATTAGAGAGTAGGGAGGCAATCCCAGGTGTAGCCCCCTCCTCCGGGTAATGAGGTTTAGATGGGGGTGTATACGTACATGCTTCTCTGTGCCCCTTTGTGTGTTACTCAGCGTTCATTTAGCAGAGAATGTTAATTTATGACCTGGTTTATAAATTCCAATTCATTTTCCATGTGCCAAAATATAAAGATGAATTATCTAGATATTCTGTCAGGCTTTAGTGCGAAAACGTAGTTTTTTGTGCGTCTCTGTTGTACTGGTGGAGGAGTAGTGATTCAGATCATAGATCTCTGTGATCTGACATTTGACAATGGCTGTGTTCCATCCTCATCACAGTGCTCCAGGTTAGTTCAGCTTATTGTTTATTCAGCTAGAAACAACCAACCACACACACTTATTTTCAAGCTGAGCTGAAAACCGTAGTGTGTGTGTGTGTGTGTGTGTGTGTGTGAGTGAATGTGTACCTGCATCAGTGCATGTGGGCATAAGGTGCTCTTTGATGTTCTGGAGGTTAATACATGTGCATTTGTATGTGGCTCCTGTGGCTGCTTTCTCATGTTTTTAGTTGTTTGTTGTGTGTGTGCGTGTGTTGCTGTGTGTGTTGCTGTGTGTGTTACTGTGTGTGTGTTACATTGTGTGTTGCTGTGTGTGTGTTACATTGTGTGTTGCTGTTTGTTGCTGTGTGTGTGATACATTGTGTGTTGCAGTGTGTGTTGCTGTGTGTGTTCCTATGTGTGTGTTACTGTGTGTGTTCCTGTGCGTGTGTTGCTGTGTGTGTTACTTTGTGTGTTGCTGTGTTTGTGTTGCTGTGTGTGTGTGTGTTGCTCTGTGTGTGTTGCTGTGTGTGTGTGTTGCTGTGTGTGTTGCTGTGTTTGTTCCTGTGTGTGTGTTGCTGTGTGTGTTGCTGTGTGATGCTGTGTTTGTGTTGGTGTGTGTGTGTGTGTGTTGCTGTGTGTGTGTGTTACTTTGTGTGTTGCTGTGTGTGTGTTGCTGTGTGTGTGTATGTTACTTTGAGTGTTGCTGTGTGTTGCTCTGTGTGTGTTGCTGTGTGTGTTGCTGTGTGTGTGTGTGTGTTTCTTTGTGTTTTGCTGTGTGTGTGTGTGTTGCTGTGTGTGTGTGTGTTGCTGTGTGTGTCGCTGTGTGTTGCTGTGTGTGTTTCTGTGTGTGTATGTTGCTGTGTGTGTGTGTTACTTTGTGTGTTGCTGTGTGTTGCTGTGTGTGTTTCTGTGTGTGTATGTTGCTGTGTGTGTGTGTTACTTTGTGTGTTGCTGTGTGTTGCTGTGTGTGTTTCTGTGTGTGTATGTTGCTGTGTGTGTGTGTTACTTTGTGTGTTGCTGTGTGTTGCTGTGTGTGTGTTGCTCTGTGTGTGCGTGCTCATGACATGCCGACAAAATTTGTTTGGACAGAGTTTATTCCAAGATACATAGGTTCACATTGAAATGTTTAGTTCCCTCGTCATTGTGAGACCACTGTTTGAATCCTGCTCACGGATTAGCCCATGGTTCTATGGAGTGTGATGCTGTTGGCCAGCACTGTCTGAGTCTGGGGAGTTAGTGAAATTCGATTGCCTTGCTTTGTCTCGTAACAGCTGTCTCAATCAAGGGTGAAATATATTGAAGTAAATACTGTGTGCTTGTTAGTGATGCATTTGTGGTTGTATCTAACAATACTGTCAGTGGTGGTAATGAAAGGTGTAGTACACAAAGCAACCGATACACATACGTATGTCAAAGTACCAAGGACAAAGCCCCATCACTAGTCACTAATCACTAAGTCCTTTGGTCCTCACTGAACGACATCAAGGCAACGCACAATACACAATCCACCATTGTAATTTATGTGGATACAACAACCTTTACAGTTTATAAACTACAAATGAACCTACAAAGCTAGGTTAAGCCACCTAAACCGAGTCAGTCTGAACATGCCAACATCTGGGTGGTGTTTTTCGAGCGAATATGTCTCAAAAGCAGTAGTGAATCAAGATGTTGATAGTCAATTGAGCTGTTATGCTAATTTATAAGGGTTAGACTCCAGTACTCTAGTACAAATAGCGTGAACAATCTTGACAAGCAATCTAAATTGGGTTTTTCCTTGACACATTAAAGCAGTTTTTGGTTGTTTGTTGCTGTAATGGCTAAAAGCAGTGGCTAATATTAAATACCTCTTATTCTAACCTGAGATAAAATAATTATAATTCAAGTAGTATAAATGGTGTCAAAAAGCTTTAGAAAAATATTGTAGTCTGGTCTGCATTTTTAGATTGAATGGTGTTTCTTTCTCAAAGCCTCATACCAGTAATATCTAATATTCTTTTCATCCTGTTTTGTTTCAGGGATGGATTCGATGAATCATCCACCAACATAGCAATGTTTATGAATTAACTTTGAACAGCTTTTGAATGATCTCAGGACTTTCAATTTACTAGTCTTTGGTTGTTATGTGATTGTCACCCAATATTGTTCCCTAGAGAACCTTTGTTTAGACATTTGCCTCACTCACCAGAACTTCACTGCTTCCTACACACTCCGTATCACTTTCACTTTAGTTGAATCTTAAAATGTAGCATTTATAGTGACCTTCAAATTCTTTCTAGGTCAGCACATATTTTGTCCAATGCGTTGACTCGGGGTGAAAGTGTGCTCCACAGTCCTTTTGAGCTCTGCAATTTGTCACCTTTGTGGGGTAACAAATGTAGTTGTTATGGCCTCTGTTATAACGTCAAACCAAGCAGCACTGACTCTCCAGAGCAGCAGATAGACATGCCCCTGTCAGAGGCTCTGCATGTGGTTCTTCCATTGTAGAGGCATCACGTTTCAGGATGGCTGAGGCCTCAGGCAAGGCTTTCTTGTCCCTTTTAGGCTTATCAATAAGAATTATTAATCGCAAATAAACATTTGCTGCAAGAGGAATGACGAGAAAAAAAGTATAATTTGATTTATTTTGTAAAGAATACGTGACAAGCAAACTGAAGGAGGGGGAGAGGGGGAGAAAGTGAAAGCGAGTGAGAGAGAGAGAGAGAGAGAGACTAAAAAGAGGTGATTGCTGGTGTTGAGTACCACTCTTGGGAGCCTAAATGCTTCCTCATCAGTAAACAGTGAATAATTCACTCACACACATACCCACACATACGGAAATTCTATTCATGTCACAGAAGACAGCCCAGTCCTGAGTGGACCTTTTATTATTCACCACTCTATGAACTCCCAGAGACCCTCCAGTGTCTGTGTATGTTCCTCTGTTTGTGTACGTCTGTGTGTCTGTCTGTCTATGTGTGTGTGTTTGTGTGTGTGTGTGTGTGTGTGTGTGTATGAGAGAGAGAGAGAGGCTGAGGGTGAACCAGAGGACAGGGTGAGGCAGCACGCAATTCTCCCCTAACTGTGACCCCAAGACACACACACATACACACATACACACACCACTCTCTGCAAGGGGGAGATGGATTGTGCAGACTTCTGTCTGAAACACTGGTGTGGTTCTGACCCAGATACATACACCCACTCATGGGAACCAGGGAAATAGAAGTTTAGGCTGATGCTTGCAGAGTCAGCCCGATGCAGCAAGATGTGGCAGTGTCCCTTCAAATCCCACACCTGTTATGGATCAAACGGCATTCAAAATAAGCTGCAGACTAATGTCCTGGACATGAACAGACGTCTCATTTTGATGTCTGTCTTGTGGGTTGTGCCTGGTTGAAATGCCATACCGAAGCCTTCACAACCTTGTCCACGGGAGCTACAAGAGATTGACCTCGACTTTGAAAACATGTTTAACTTAAAACATTTGAAGCATTATAGACAGAATAGCTGCAGTTATATTTTCTGAGTCGTATGGCACTGTATGTATGGTGATGATGATGTCATTATTATGACACACACACACAAACACACATACAGCATGTCCTACAGAATGGGCAAGTTGAATATTTCCTGCCGGTGTATTCATTTTAATCCTAAATTGCTCCTTGGCTGTGATTTCCTGAATGAAATATAATGTGAGAGTGGAATAATGATAGAAACATGAATATGGAACAAACCATGAAGCGTATTTACCAAACAGCTCACATTGCATTCCTCACTCACTATTTGATCTCAGTTTTATTTAGCAATGAAATGAAATAGCCAGACAGTGAAGGAGAGCTTGTAGGAGCAATGTAGGAGAGCTTCTGAAATGTAGGAAATTGGTTTTGTCTTGTGGATATCCTCTGTGTTTGGGTGTGTTTATGTGTTAGCGTCTGTGCCATTGTGTGTGTGTGTGTGTTTGATGAGTGATGGCTGGGGTGACCTCTGCCCCAGTACTCCTTCAGATCACACATCTCAGGACACCTGTCTCCCCCACAGGACTCTCTCCTTTCCAAACACATATCTGGCGACAACAGAGAGAGAAAGAGAGGAAGAGATGAAGGGAGTGAAAGAGAGAGACAGAGAGTAAAAGGAGTAAAAGACAGAGCGTGAAAGAGAGAGAGTGAGAACGGTCGTTGTCATTTTCCACTTCTCTCTATCGGATGACAACTGTCACAGAAACCCTGTAGGCAGAGCATCAAAGGAAGCTCCTCTTTCCAACTCTTCTCAAAAAGAATGTTTTCTCTCTCCCCTATATGCTATGGACTGGTGGTGTTGTGTGTAGATCGGGGGGGGGGGGTGGGGGGGGGGTGAGACGACCACACACTCAAAGGTAAAACAAGTACAATAAGAGTTTTCATAGTGGAATGGATGAGAAACAAAATTACACACACACACACACACACACACACACAGCTGTGGTCACCTACTGTACCCACCTTTATTACACTACAAAACGGACAATTACTATATAATGTCTATGTGTGTGTGTGTGTGTGTGTGTGTGTGAGCTGTACCCAGGTGCATTGCCGTAGGGTGAATAGAGAAATGTGGGAGAGGAAAAGAGACGAGAGACAGAAATACAATATTCAATGGGAGAGGGTTAGGGTTGGGGTTGGGGGGGGTGTTACCAGTTAGGCCTCGGGGGTCTGGGTGTGGGTTAGGTTGTGTGGGGTCGTAAAATCATAGGAGAGATGAACACTGAGCCACACTCATGAACACGCACAGAAATGTCTGCCTGTGTACTTCTTCAGAAATGCTGAATAAATCTAATTTGGGAATGTAACTGAATTGCAGATAACTTGGCAGGCTTTGAGTGTGTGTGTCAGTACAGTTACTGGGTGGTCTGTCATTAACACAGCCAGAGAGAGTGGAACTGGGAAATATGATTGTTCTAGTAAACACAGTTCTATCGAGAGTCCTTAAGGTTTCAGGTGAAACAGTTTTTCAGCGTTTGACATGGTTTAATGACATAATCATTCTGTACTCGTCTCTCTTTCCCTCTTTTTCTCTGTCCCTCTCTCACTCCCAATAATTGAAAGCTTGTCCTGGCACTGAAGCAAAGCTCACTTTCCATTATTTATTATTATTTCCAAAAAATAAGGACAATCCCCTTGATGATAGAGAACAGATTATTTTGCAAGAACTATTTAATATTTCTTTTTTTTTTTTACGTGAAGAGGGCCATCCTTAACGTAAATGTTATATAAAGTAAGTATGGTGCTAATGTAAATGATTAGGACGTCTTTCTATTTGATGACTAGATGATTCCCTTGCTGTTGTGTATCTGTGTCTTTGTGTTCCAGCCATGATGTGAATTGACATGCTGCTTAAAAATGGATATGTCTGAATTATTCAGCATATTATTTTAGTGTCAGGCTATGTGTGCATGTGCATGTGTGTGTGTGTGTGTCTGTGTCTGTGTGTTTGTGTACGTGTGTGTCTAAGCTTGTCCGTGAGTGTGGTATGTGCATGTGCTTGTGTATGTGTGAGGAGGGACAGGGATTTACAGATGATGTCTGGTTGTCACAGAAACCTGCCTGAATAATAATGTGTCCACAGCTGAGCCCCACTGGGGGAGGGGGGGGGGTGGTTAGAATTCACCTTGGAGCCCTGATAACCTACAATGGAATGGATCCTACTGCATTCAGCCTTTTAATCAGCACCTCATTCTGCCTGTCTGTCTTATTCTGTCTGTCTGTCTCTCTGTACGCTTGGAAACGCTTGGAAACGCTTGGAAACATTTTAAGTCTAACTATAGCATCTGACTGTGTGTGTGTCTGTGTGTGTACCTGTCTGGGCATCTGTGTTTGTGTGTCTGTGTGTGTGTGTGTGTGTACATGTTTGTATGTGTGTGTGTGTCTCCATGGTTCAGTACAGAACACACATACACACACACCCACAGACAATAATGTGCATTTCACATTGTTTCATCAACAGCAGTTCTGAGGATGTATTTTAAACTACACTAATGAGACAAATCTGCTACTCAGCAAAAAAAAAGAGAGAGACACCATGAAAGGGAGAATCATGGAGAGACATTTGGAGGGAGTGAGATTTTGTGCCAAACATGTTTCTTCTGCAGGATTTGCATTCCAGACGTTAACCATGTATCTGTGATGCTGTGAAGGAGTGGTACAGAGGGTGTAGTATAATCCTCTGGGCTAGTCTCTATAACAAAGCTGTTTGGGTCTCAGTAGGACTTCAACACCAACAATGCCTCTCTGCCTGTCTCACTTGTCAGGAGATAAAAGGCATCTAGTACACCTGCGGTTTGCTAAAGCTCACTGCCCTAGTGTGGAACACACAAACACACACACACACTCACAGTCACACACACATTCACAAACTCACACACACACACACACAGACAGACAGACAGACAGACACACACACACACACACACGCACACACTCTATGGCAGGTGAAAAGCGACTTTAATAAGCAATAGCTTATTAAAGTCGCTTTTCACCTGCCATACACACTCACTCACACAGACAGACACGCACACACACACACACACACTCACAAAGACAGACATAACCACTGGAGCTATGCTGTGTGCGTGCATATGTACACTATTCATCATCTTATCAAAAATGTTCATGAATGTCCCTGGCAATCTCTGGAATCTTCTAACTGCTTCTTTTCTTTTCTTCTCTACTTTTCTCAGTATGTCCATGTGTCACCTAGTCTATCTATTTACTAGTTATGTCTGAGAAAGATCCAGTCTATCTACAGTACTAGTCTATCTATCTGCTAATAGAACCAGAACTATCTACAAGTTATTCCTGAGGTAGAACCAGTATACCTATCTACTGGTTATGTGTTAGGTAGAACCAGTCTATCAATCTATTAGTTATGTCTGAGGTAGATACAGTCTATCTATCTATAAATTATTTCCGAGGTAGACCCAGTCTATTTACTAGTTAGGTCTGAGAAAACCCCTGTGTGTCTATTTGTTTTCTATTAGTTATGCTTTGTTAAACACATTCATCATAGCATCACAGATATCAATAATGAGCCATAATGAGATGTAATTACCCTGATTGTGAAACATGTATCATCCACATTAGATATGTAATTATCTAGAGCCAATGTGGATAACAATGTTTAGTGTTAGTGATTTTGGAAATAGAAACTGTCTAAGAGTCTATCTTAGTGATCGCAAACTTTAGTGCTGTTGGATCAAGAATGACACTGTGGACACACACAGACACTAACACACACACACACACACACACACACACACACACATACACACACACACACACACACACACTGGGGGTAATGAAACGCTTCACAGCTCTTTTGGCTTTTGCTCTTCAAATGAAAGCTGCACGACGCTGGGTATAAAACACAACTATTAGATCTATAATGACTCTCCTGCCTTCTCCCTATGGAGCTACACACACACACACACACACACACACGGACCCCCCTGTTCAGCCTATGCATTATGCATTGCAGCCATCTGCCACTCAGCACTCCATACCACAGGGGAGCGAGAAGAGAGGGGCTCCTTTCATCTGGTTTTAACAGCTGGAAAAAGTAGGGAAGGGTTGGCATGATCCTGTTTAGAACTATCTTTCTACCCGTACCCACCTCCGAACCCTCTCTACCTGTCCCGTCCCTCTGTCTCTGTCCACCCCACACGTTCTCCTTCCTAAGCCCTCTCTCATAACAGCAACCCCCCCCTCCTGTTCACTCTCACTCCCCTGTCAACACCATATTCCCATACTCTCTTCTCTCCCCCTTTCCTCCCCCTCTTCCTCTGTATATCTGTCAAGAGTCTGGCTGAAGGAATGCGAGGCCTTCACCTGTGTTTGTGCCTCATTAACAAACACACACAGAAATATGGCTCGACGACAGATTCATACACACACACGTACCTCCACTCCAGCCCCCCCCCACCTCTCGTACCTACCTCCCTCTCTGTCACTCTCTCACTCTGCAGTCATTTTCTCTTTCAGTCAAATTCAAGGAGGCTTTATTAGCATGGAAAACATTCATTTACACTGCCAGAGCAAGAGGGAAATAATAAAAAATGTTCAAAATGATAACAGCATTTATACAGTATGTGGTATTATTATATTATGCCTAGTGTTGTAGCAATGTGCCAATATTTTAAGTGTTATTAATTTTGGTTATATTTGCATGTTACATCCTGACAACAGATACATCGAAACGCTATTGATTTTTTAATTTTTATTTATTGTGTTATTGTGTCTACAATTTTATTTTCTGAAAACCTATATGTTTGGTGGGATATTTAATATTTTTAAAACTTTCAAAAACGTACCATTAATGTTCTTGCAATATCCTATGAAACGTGTCTAGAACATTAATATTTGACTGTATTCTCTGATGAAAATCTATATTCTGAGAACCTGTTAACCACGCTCTGGGTAAGATTTGTTGACACTAAATGAACGTTTATCTAACTCTAACACCCAAAATGCTATTATGGTTATGGGGAACATTACAGGAACTTGCAAACAGACAGACAGCAGTCTGAAATAGGTAATGAGAACACAACGAGAGAAAATACTTGAGAGACAGAGAGAGAGAGAGGGGAACACAGTGTTTACACTCCCCACTAAATGAAGTGGAAACAGAGCTGCACTTCCCAACCTCCTGCCAAATATATGACCACATTAGAGAAAGGTAATTCCCTTAGATCATACAGACCCACAAAGAATTTGAAGATATCAGATCAAACATTAACAAATTCCTGTATCTGTTGAGAGAAATACCACAATGAGGAACACATTGATTAGTGACCTATTGAAATAAGAAGGCAACCAGTGGAACACAAACCCTATTGCCACAAGATGTTGAAAAGACATCTTTCTATTTGAAGATACAATAAAATTACAATGTTTTAAATGATTTTGCTCTGTGAGAACATTGTGAACCTAACAGTATTCATCGATTCATTTATTTTCCCTTGTCATGCTTATTCATAACCATTTGCAAACATTTCATACACTTAGCTCAGGTAAATAGGTTATGTTAAAACACACAAAATGCCCTGTGATTTAATGATCACACCTTTCTACTTTTTCCAAGCCCTAAAGCTATTCTTCTGTTGGCATGATTACGGACATATGTTTGTTGGAACGTGATGGATTTTTTTTCCAAAAACACAGAAAACTGCAATGCAATGTTCCCATAAAACGCATTTAGACATTAATATTGTATGTTCTGTGAACAAGGCAACCATGTTGTGCGCCTGTTTTGCGGGACGTTGGAATATTCTCTCTGGACATTGGGCACATCCTGATACCTTGTCTCAGTCAGAGACCTATATGTAATCTTAAGGGAATCTCCTCTGCATTTTTATGAAGTTTTCTTGTCTGTCTGTCTGTCTATCTGTCTGAAAGTACCTGTTTGTCTGGCTGGCAGTCTCACTGTCCTATCTCTCCGTCCACTTCTCTTTTTGTCAGTCTGTCTCTGTTTGTCAGTCTGTCTGTCTCTCTGTCTTTCTGTCAGTCTGTCTGTGTTCTACTCTCCAGAGGGATCATGAATCAGCCAGGAGAGGGAAGCCAGAGACCAGCCCGTACAAAGCCTGGAGCATCACAATATCCCTGATCAGGGAGTGAGGGGGAGGAGAGAGGGGAGGTGATTGTGTGTGTGTGTGTGTAGGGGACACATACTGGCAGGTACTTGTAGAACTGGCACCAAGTCGAAGCAGAACTTAAATCAGCTGTGGAGGGATATAATCTCTGTAAAAATCCATCCCATCCACCTCTGGCACCTGTGTAAAAAGGAGCCTCCAAATTTCTCAGTGTGTGCGCATGTGTGTGTGTGTATGTATGTGTGTCTATATGTTCTGTATATTGGTGTGTGTGCGATTGCAATTTTCAGCCTTCAACCAACATCTTCAAGGGACAACCAAGAGCTGACCTCAACACATCTTTACATTGTAATATGAATACTGTGCTCACCTCTCTCACTCACTAAACATGCCCTCCTCCATCTATAATTCAATATACTTGAGCAACAGCATCAAAAACATGCAAATCACTGAGTAACAATTCACCCCGTCAAGAGGTGGAAACCTTCCACATTAACATTTCATTTCTGATGTCTTGGCAGTATGGTCTTTGCAACCTACAGCGTCAACATGTCCAGAACATTCCAGAACCTGAACAAATTCCTGCGATGTGCATATCCACCCTCCTGTACAGCTCAGAAGCATGCAGTGTACAGAAGGCACATCGAAATCCCAAAACAAGGCTCAGATCCTGGCATGGGAAGTCCGCAATCTACAGCCAAACAGAAACTATTAGCATCAAGGGGCTCCCTGCCCTCTAGTCCCTGGTAGATTCTTTATCACTGGACAGACCCTTTAAACACAAATGGGCAACACTTTATTTGGGAAGCCCCAAAAGTCTATCCTTTCATTCATGAAGGACAGTTGATTGCGGACTAAGTTATTGTGCCAGGTGTGAGGTTCTGCTCTGTTCATTTTTTTTGTTTTTGAATGTAGCCGTGTTATGTTTTGTTTTTGCTTGTGTTCTTTGCCATAGCCTGTCCTTATTGTTTGCACCTGTGTCTTGTTTGTCCTTGTTAGCTCCCTGTTTAGTTTGCCCTCTTCTGTTAGCCCCTGGTCAGTCGTTGTGTTTGCTGCTTGGTTTCCCTGCCACCAGGCTGTGTTTTTGTCCGCCTGCCTGTTTCTTGTAGTTTTCTTGTCTTTTCCTTGCCTCCGTTCTGTTATTAGAAGCCTATTCTTTACTCTTCGTGTCTGCGCTTGGGTCCGGCAAAATGTAAATTCTGACACCAGGTTTTGTACAAGTGTAGCAGAGTTACACATTTAAGGGAGTTGTTTGTCAGCTGTGACCAAATGTTTTCATTTTGTTTGACATCATTTTTTCAACTGGGTTTTACTTTTTAATTGAGAGTTGTGTTTACTCTTTTGCAAAAATGTGCTTAGCATTGACATTGTGTGTGAAAGCAGTGAGAAATGACCAACTGTTTTCCAAACAAAGATCACTGCAGTGCTCATGATCAAACTTGGCCCCAGTTTCATTGCTAAGTGTCTTAGCAATCTTAACCCTAACTTTAAGAAGTTACAACAGATAGTCAACGGATAGTCATACTATCTACAAACTATTAACTAAATATCCATGGAGCAGCTATTGGAAATCATGGACTCAGATTATTGGAAATAATGGAAATCTATTGGAAATGGAAATCATGACTTATCTAATCCTGATAGGTGTGTGTAGGATGTCCCTGGAACACAGAAGGGGTCGTGGTCCCCTGGATATGAACCAAGTCCTGTTGCTGTTGATCTTTGTGGTTTCAGGCTGGGAATCTATAAAAGCCCTTTGTGATGACTGCTGCTATGTAAAGGGCTTTATAAAACACATTTGATTTAATTTATTGCATTTACTTAGGATATCTAATAGTGTTGTCAATGGAGAGGGCAGCTAGTTGTCAGGTCCTTCATGGCCTGCTGGAGAAGGGACAGAATTCAGCTGGGGGTGTTCTGGCACGGCAGCCTGCCATGCCAGTGAATCCAGCGCCCTCTCTCCCTCACTTCATCACAGACACCAGTTTTGGTTGACACCCGTTCACACCTGTTCACACCTGTTCTTCCTGCACTTGTGTCCTGCCATGTTTTCAATGTTACAGGTGTACAAAAATAAAGGACACAAGCAAGACCCTCCAGATGCTGTCCAGCCTTTAAACCTGGAGACTGAAAGTAAACGTGCATGTGTGTATTTTTAAGTGTGTCTGATCCTGGTTTTACATGTTGGGAACAGAAGTCCCTGTCAAAGACAACAAAAACTGCCAAATAGGACCCAACAAGGAATTTCATAGCTGGTTCCCACTAGGTAGGAGTTATAGGGTTTGGTTTAGCGTTAGAGGATAGTGTAAATGTGGAATATTTTGCGGGTCTTTACAAGGATAGAAATCAAACATGTGTATGTGAGTATGTGCAGCAAGACAGAGCCACATCTGGCCTTACAAACACACACAGTCACAAAGTCCAAAAATTAACTGCTTGATCTTCTTCTGCCTTGTTACATTCCTAAGCTGTTTTACTTGTGTGTGTTTGAGCATGAGTATGTATATAGGTGGGTGTGTGTGTGTATGTGGTATGGATGAGGAGAGAGGAGTTATTGTTTACAAGTGTTTGTATGTTTCTTCGTATTTCAGCTGCTCTTTCAGCTGTAAATGGATAAAGTGGCTTCTGAGACTGGAAGTGTGGGTGATTAGAACAATGTGGGATGGACAGGGGGAGAGAGGGAGAAAATGACAAAGTGTTGTGGAACTGAATCTGTGTTTGGACCAGAGATTAGAAAATCTAGATGTATGACTGGGCAAGGCACTACTATGCACTGTAATTACATTGAACAAAATTATAAACGCAACCCTTTTGTTTTTGGCCCCATTTATCATGAGCTGAACTGAGAGTGGGAAGGTGGGTGTGATCATGAGGTATAGTGTGTGTCAGGGATATCCAGTTAAACAGACCATTATAGCGTTGAGTTTCTAACCTATCCAACACAGACAGATTTATCAATGATGCTCATCAGAAACACACACCTGCTATAATCTTCATTTGACCACCCCTGCCTGTGTGTGTGTGTGTGTGTGTGTGTATGGGTGTGTGTGTGTGTGTGTGTGTGTGTGATGCAGATATGTGTAGGGTTTGGTTGGGTTCTTTGCTGTATAGCACAATAGAGACCGCTATCGGTTCCCAGGGGAGTCCCAAGGCCAGGACCGCTGAGACTGTGTTTTATTCTGTCCCACTCAGCCAGGTGAGTGAAATTCTAACTGTCTGAACATCTTATCATCCATGCACCAGAAGACAAAGGAAGCCATCCATGAGGCTGTGTTTACCCAGGAAGGGCCTGACTAATGGTCGATTCACTGTGCCTCTGTGACCCTGCTCTGGGAAGACATATGGGTCACACTGGAGCAGCACCAGCTTCATACACAGGTGTTCCCCTGCTTTTGAAAACCGACGAAACACACATCTACTCACACACACACACACACACACACACACACACACACACACACACACGTATGCAGGTGTTCCCTGGTTGAGAGAGGTGTGAGCCATATAGTGACAGATGGCTGTTTGAAGGAATGGAGGGAGGGAGGTGTGGAGAGAAGTGGGAGTGAGGAAAGGAATTGAAGGTGTGGAGGTGAAGACAGGGTGGATGTTTGGATACAGGCTGTCTTTGTGCTTTGGTGTGTGTGCATGCGTGTGTGTGTGTGCATGCGTGTGTGTGTGAGTGTTTGTGTTTCAGCCTCCATAGCTCTCCATTTTCAGCAGTGGAAGTAAATTATTAAATTAATTATTATGAAAACATGAATTTTTCTTGATGAAAGCTGCTCAGTTGTGTTTGCACGTGTCTGTGTGAGTGTGTGTGTGTGTGTGATTTGATTTGACAGCTCCATCTGCAACATTCCAAGCAAGCTGTAGAAAAGCTTACAGTACATTCCTAACTCTGTTACATCTTCACCTCTTTTCTAAACGACCCCTCTGAAATAGGCCGATCAAGTCTATTAACCACAGTCGTTATGCTGTGTAGATCCAGCTCCATGTGCGTCGATCCCAGATGAAGACGTGTCACAGCAGCAGAGCAGAGCAGCGCTAACAGGAAACAGCAGGTATAATCTAATATCAGTGTCTTGTTAAACAAAATAATTTTCTATGACCACAACTGACAAGTTTAGAATTGTGTGCGTGTGTCAGTGTTTGGTGTCACTGGTGTGTGAAATACTTGGGTGTGTCATTGTGCATGTATGATGTGTGTATGTATTGTATGTGTGTGTGTGTGCGTGTGTGGAGGGTGTATGCACGCACATGAGTCATAGCTGTAGTTTTTACACAAACGTCCTATAATGCACAGTCCACACTGTACAGAACGCACAGAGCAGTTCTGTTCCATACTGTAGTGAGTAAACACACACACGCACGCACACACACCCACACCCTGACACACACACGCACGTACACACATACACAGCGTGAGCGGACTGATCAGCAGTGATGTTAATGTGAACAGATATTCCCAATGGTGTCTAAGTGTTCCCAACACCTGGTAGATTCTGGCTGGACTATGGGAGAGAATTAACACACACACACACACACAGACACACTTATTACTCACAAACGAGCCCATACAGCCCACTCTCTCCCTCTAGAAGCAGACAAACATCCACAGTGTTCACACACAGAAGAGAAAGAGAGAGGGAAAGAGGGAGGAGGGGAGCAGAGAAACCTGAGACTGCCTCACAGGAAACAGACCATGAGGCAGAGTGAAGGATCGTAAATTATAAGTGTTCGTTTGAGCACATTTCGCTCCAGTAGAGTGTCATCATAATAATGACCATTAAGGCTTGTAAAACGGAAACCGACACTTGGTCTATCGCCTAGCTCTTTGTCTGGCTTCTTGAAACGTTTTTCTGGATTAACAACAGATAGATGAAGTATTGATATGAGATGATCCACAGTCAATTACATAAAATGGCTTATTGAAACAATCCATTCTCGTTTTCAAAATAACAGTGTTCCACTGTTCCCCCGCTCCCTCTCTCCTGCGCTCTTTTTCTCCTGGTAAGCCTGACTGGGCGGGGCGGGTCCAACTTTCTTGGAGGCGGGTTTTCCGCCAACAGGGTTTGGTTGATTCGCTATCGATCTGAGGAAGAGAGGAGAGGGGGAGGATTGTGAGATGAGGCTGAGGGGGGGGGGGGGGGGGGGGGCGATAGAGAGAGAGAGAGAGAGAGAGAGAGAGAGGGGGGAGCCGAGATTGATCGCTACACATCAAGACCGAACTCAGCCTGGACGGAATAGGGAACAGCGTTGGGTCTGACGAATGAGTGAAAGTGCTTCTGTTGCTTGAAGGACTGATATTTTTCTATCGCTATTTTGTTTTTCATTTCCTCCCTCTCCCTTTCTTTTCTTTCCACTACCCTGACGGCTCGCATTCCGTGGAGCAGCTGCGCTTAATGCCCCTGCGCAGCCTAGGAGGAGTGGAAGAAAAGAGCGAGTAAGGAAAAGAGAGGGAGGGAGGAGAACAGAGGCCTGACTTCTCGGAAACCCCGCCGCCGCCCCTCACCCATATCCCCCGTGGCTGTCTGTCCCCTCTCCCCTCCTGGCCCTGCATGGACGGGGATGGGGAGAGACGGATGTTGTGACCGCGGGGCTGAGCGCCTCGTATCCCCGCCGAGGGTGCCCCGCCTGCGACCGCTGCTACTGCTGCTCTTCGCTCTTTGCTACGGGGCTCACAGAGGTAGATAACTTCGGATGAAAAACTTCAACTTGAGGGCTGACTGTAAATGTGACGTAACAGCGTGGAGAATTAGGCTATAACCTGTTAATAATTACAAAACTAGATATTTGGATTGGAATTAGCGTTCCATGTGGTTAACGATTGTGTAGGCTATTGAATAGGCCCGTGTAGCCTTGGAGTGTTTTTGGAACTGGACCTCCCGTGTCCCGTCCTCTTCATGTGATAGTACCTCTTTCTCCCGCGGATCGCAGTAGGGCAGCAGTTAGAAGAGATCTTGTTTCCATCTATCACACTGTCTCTCTCTCTCTGTCATGTATTCCGACTTTTTCTCGTAGTGGCTCTCCCGTGGATTGCAATGGCAGAGACAGAAAAGGAAGGGTTGCTCTGCTGGTGTTTTATTGTTAGGTCCTCAACAGCAAGTCTAACAAAGGCTTGTCGACATGTTTAAAAATTATGTAGGATTATAATAATGGGAATATATATTATAATTGCATATCAATATTTTACGAATGCTTTTCATTTTAGGCTACTGGGAATACACACAACAGTAAAATTCAAATGGAGACCCTGTAAATTCTTACATTTCATTTGCTTGTATCAGTAATGCTTACATAGAACAGGATAAACATATAGGCAACACTGGAATAGATACAACAGAATATAATCATACAGACATTCTAGGATTGATCGCATACAATAAACTAGAATGTCAGATAAACTAGAATGTCAGAAGAAGTGGCTTGGGGCAGTTGTAGACTGAGCTTCTTGAAGTCATTTTAGAGAAGACTGTGTTTGCCCTTGTGACCTGAAAATAGTTGGCTGTAGTGCCCACACAGAGAGCCCTGTTCTGGGCTGGCAATGTGACTTTCCACCACCACTCTTTGGATATCCCCCAGCCATAACCTAGACTTGAGGCTTTGCTGTGCTGCCTACGATCAATGACTCTCTGTGTGTTTGTACTTGTTTTACAATAAATCCCCACAAGGATAGTAAAACCTTAAAGTGTATATATGTGTGTGTGTGTCCAGCAGTCACCCTTATGGTTACGCGTTCTTAGAATGACATGGTCCCAAGAAGCTGTGCATGACAATGTCTGTATACAGTTCTCTAGAAGGGCCACAAGAATGCCTTTTAAAAGCCTGCTGATGCTACCTGCCAGTACCAATTTATTACACTATCTATTACACTTTTCAAATTGTTTATGACAACATACATTTTACAGTATAATTATGTGGAATTTCCACTTTTTATTAATTAGCGTGATCTCTCATTGCTGCTATCTCTGCATCCCGGTTGCACATGCTACCTTACTCCTTCAGTTTGCCTTGACTGCACACCTAGAATGCCATTAAGAATGGCCATTTGTACCCGCACAACTTTTATCCCATTTGTAAAATACACTATACATATTACTTGTACATTCTCTGCCCTCCTCTATTTGCCTTAATTGCACATGTAGCATTGCCATTTGGACCGCATTTTTCTTCATTGCACATCTACACATTCCACTTGTAATATACCTATACTTAATACTTGTGCATTTTCTGCTCTCTTCTATTTGCACTTCTGGTTAGATTCTAACTGTATATTGTTGTACTGTACTTGTACTTGTTCAATGACAATACAGTCTAATCTAATCTATCAAGGTCAGATGTTACAGTGGTTTAGAAGAAACAGTGACTTAGTGTGTGTGTGTTTTGGTGTTCATGGTGTGGTGTGTGTAACTAGCTGGTCTAGGTTGGCTTACCTGGTAACAGAAAGAAGGTGAAATCAAAATAATATATATCGAAATGTGTTAGGCTATTGTGTTGCTATTGCAGTGCATGTAGCTGGTCCATGGATTGTAGCTTTCTGCTCTATGGATTGTATCTGATTGGTCTTTTTGCTGTATCTATGTGGTGTACTTAGCTGTTCTATTTGTTGTAGCTATCTGTAGATAGCTGGTTTATCTGATGTAGCGACCTTTAGAGAGCTGGTCTGATGGTGCAAATAGGTCATCTATGAGTTGTAGCTAATCGTTGTGGTGTAGCTGGGTGGTCTACAGTATACGTTGATGCAACTAGCTGGTCAGGGTGTTTCTGGCTGGTTTGTGTGGTGTAGCTAGTTGGTATATGAGGTGTATGTATCTGTTGATAGCTGGTCTATCTGATGTAGCTAGCTGAACTATCTGATGTAACTAGCTGGTCTATGTAAGGTGGCTAGCTGAACTATGTGGTGAAGCAATCTGGATTATGTGGTGTAGCTTGCTGAACTAACTGATGTAACTAGGTGTAGCTAGCTGGTCTATGAGATGTGGCTAGCTGAACTCTGGTGTAACTAGCTGGACTATGTGGTGTAGCTAAACAGCGGTATACTGATGGTGCACATCACAACCAGAAGCACCAGACCAGCCAGGGAGTCATCAGCTATCACTACAGATATTGAATTGCAGCACAATTACCGCCAGCCACCCCCACCATTTACCGTTATTCAGATCTTTGTGTGTTCATATGTTCATATGTGTGTATGTGGTTGTGTGACTGTGATGGGACTGAAAGGGAAATGAGACCAGGGCGGCTGTAGATTGTCCCACTCTACTTGCAGCCACAGTTATCAATATGATCAGACTAGAGTCACTGCACAGACCTTTGGGAACAGAAATCATTGGAAATACTCACATCCCAAAATATTGGAACAGTTAATAAAGACAACAAAAAAGACAGCATAATGCAAATACTAAGACGTGTTGTGTAGTTTAGGCTTTTATACCATTATAAACTCAGACAAAAATATTTTTAGATAAAAAACAAGTCTCAAAAACAGGCGTCAAAAGTGTTAGTACTGTTTTTTCTATGTGGAGTCCAGTTTGAAAGTTCTATAATGCAAACACTGAATGGTAGAAAACACATTTGTTTGTGTGGGAAGCCTGAGAGGGAGAACGATTTGCATTGTGTGTGTGTTTGCCTGGCTATGTGTTTGTTGAGGATTAGTGTCAGTATTTAACACACTGGAGGGAGATTCTAACCAAGTGTGTGAATGGGGTGTGTTATATTGTGTACCCGTCCTCCCGTGCTCAGCACAATATTGCCCCCATCTGGTAAGACCAGGTACACTCAAACACATGCACTTTTGTTATTCTATCCTTGTCGCAACCAGACAAATTATTTCATGTTCTACCTCAACCATAACCCTTACCATAACCTTATGTCTCAACCTCAATTGGTCGTTTTACCCTTAAATTAACCCCTAAGCTGGAAATAGACATTTTCCTTTTGGGGACCGGCTGTAATAACTAGTGAGGAACGACTTGTCAGGTTTTACTTTCTTTGTTGGGACTTCTAGTCTGGAAAAAAACCAGAATCACACACACACATATCACACACAAAGCCGTCCCACCTCACAGCCCTGAAAGAGAGTGAGTGTTCAGAAAACATTCCTCATCTCCTGTCTTGGCCATTCATCCTATGGTTCAGTACATTCAGAAAAAGAGAACTGTGGATGTGTGCTTTACCTCTGGGACACCAGTGGAAGTAGCTAAGCCCATTGTAGCATTAGTTATATATGTGTGTTTGAGTGTGTAGTCTGCATTAAAGAGCCTGCGGTCTAATCTAATAGGAGCTCTGTGTAAGGCCTTGCCTCTCTATTGTTCCTCTTCTCTCAGCGGGCCTCTCCGCTCCAGGCCTGGTGAAACAATACTGCTTTACTACATTGACCAGAACACTGCACTACGTGAAATAAAAACATTATTACACAGCACGGGTCAGAGGATAGTAACCACCTTCAGGATCTTTTCTCAAGCTGCAAACAACAAACAGTTCAAATCAGCAGGAAGCTGTCCTAAAACTTTGACCAAAACGTAGGCCCTCATTTTCTATGCACTACCTGCCAATTCTACAAATGGATTTGACACAGACATCCAATGTGATTACTGACCCACTGCAGTCTGCAACACCCAATGCTTTTGGACTTCTGTTATTGTCACGTCTCTGAGCTCCTGACGAGGCCCTCTGGACGTGGTCCCCTTCAAGTCAGTGGCTCACTTTGAGGCCATAAACATAGGGTCCAGAAAAGGAGCTGCTTAATCAGGCAGCATAGATGATTATCTAACAGTGGTCGCATCTGGATGTGTGATCTGGTATTCTCAGTCTTATCTCTGGGTCTGTGGGAAAGTCTGCAAGTCTCTATCTCGGTTTCACAGCTCCGCCCTTTGTACTACTTAAGAAAAGTCATAAAGCGGTGTTACTACACACACACACACACACACACACACAGGAAAGCCTGTTCTTCCTCTGCTTTATTGACTAATCAGAACAGACCAGTGTTGTGTGTGAATTATTTGGTCCATTGAGATCAAAGCCTCCTTCACACCCATAACCCACCTGACCTGTGGGTGGATGTTTTGTGTGTTGGTGTATATTTTGTGTGTGTGTGTCTGACATGTCAATGCCAACTCTGTGACTATGGGTTTCTTTTAGCTCTGGACAGCTACACATTTAATATTCTACACCACATGTTGTTTGCCCTGGCCTGGTACATTCTGGACTTGAGTAAGAAAGTTAACAATATTTGCTTCAGGGTTGCTTACACCATATAAATGGGCAGAGGGAGCCTATGGGAGAGTAAAAGTTCCAAAAGAAAATGTCAGTGGTAACACATGCAATAAATACACCTTTTAAATGTATGAAATAGGACAAATAAAAACACCCATTGAATTACTATAATATATAATATTATCTATCACATTTCATGTTTTAATTTAGCAGTGCATGTATCCAGAGCAATTTACAGGATCAATGAATAACCAGTGAAGTTTAGGTTAATATAAGCCTGTTAATAGATATGGTATTGCTACCTTACCAGTGCTACTAGTACTGTAGTTGGTACACCCCTCTTCTGCCATGTGTCTATCATGGTTTATCACCCCCATAATCACATAATTCAACATGGGCCTTGATAGATTCTCAATGTTTAATCTGTCCATGATAATCAGTCCACTAGAAATTAGTATATTTGTTCTTCCTGGTTATTGCAACTGTACTTTGTACTGACTGCCAGTGTCTGTCTTTGTGGCGATTGTTGTAGTTGTACTTCATACTGATTATTTCTGTGTTTCTCTCCAGGTTATTGTAACTGTACTTTATACTGACTGTTACTGTGTGTTTGTTTTTCCAGGTAATTGCCAGGTGGCCACCCCTCAGTGTCGTATCCAGAAGTGCACCACAGACTTTGTGTCCCTGACCTCTCACCTGACCCCAGCCCTGGATGTGTTTGATGTGGAGTTCTGTAAGGCTCTGAGGGCCTACAGTGCCTGTACCCAGAGAACGGCCAAGTCCTGCCGGGGAAACCTGGTCTTTCACTCTGCTGTCTTGGGCATCTCGGATCTCATGAGCCAGAGAAACTGCTCACGCGATGGTCCGACCTCATCCACTCACCCCGAGATACAACCAGAGCCCTGCAACTACCACAGCCGAACCCAGCACGCACACACACACCATCACACACACACTCACGCCCACGCACGGCCCGGGTACCTGTTCTGCGGGCTGTTTGGGGACCCCCACCTGCGGACGTTTAAAGACAGTTTCCAGACCTGCAAGGTGGAAGGGGCGTGGCCGCTCATTGATAATGACTTCTTGTCCGTGCAGGTGACCAACGTTCATGTAGTAACAGGGTCCAGCGCCACAGCAACCAATAAGGTGAGGTGATCATTCATTTCTATTACTGTTTATTGAAATGAAGGCCAGTGAACTTCAAAATGAATTCCTCCATTCTTTGAGGTACTAGGTTTAAAAATCCTGAACATATCTATTTAAAAAGTTAGGGTGCTAGTACACAAAGTAGAGAATAATACACTAATAGATACTGGTAGATGGATTCTGCAGAAATCCAAAACACGTTTTTTGTTTATTAGGAGGAGGATGTTCTTTCTGTTTATTAGTTCATTAATAAGGACAGGCACTAGTTAATAGCCTGGAGGGACTCTGTAAGATCTCTGCTAAATGAATGTTCTGACCCGGCTCTCCACTGAAACAGTGCTGTTGGAAGTACAGTGGCAGTACACTGTAAAGTCTAGGACGGGAGAAAAGAGGTGGGGAGTGACTGTTTTACATTAAGAGTTTTTCAGCTTCAGTCTATCTGTGTCTGAGAGGAAGACAACTTATCATTGAGACTGTGTGGTTACTATTACTGGGTTGTGATTGTCCCTAGCTATCTTAGCTTAGCGTATCTTAGCTATCTTAACTGTAGGTCACTCTGAAGGAAAATGACTGAAATGGAAAAAAAAGCTCAAGTGTAAGGAGAGATCATCAGTTTAGTCTTGTGACTAACACTTGTGACTAACACTTGTGACTAACACTTGTGACTAACGTGTTGGTATCCTAACTTAGTTAATGACTGCGTATATAGCATGCGCCCTACTGGCCTGGACTGAGCAGCAGTGAAAGGAACCACTGTGTGTCACACTTTCACAGACGTATGGCTTCAAGCAGGTTACTGTCGAGAGCAAGGGGCGCCATACCATAAACAACACAACACGCACACTTACATATAGCGCGCACACACGCACACACACACACACAGCTGCAAGTGTTTTTAGAACTCACTATGTCAGTTCTGGGCCTCACAAAGGCATCTCTGTGGCGGCTAAGCAGCCATGTTGCCTCCCCCGACCCTGTATCAAGGGTGGGCCTCACTATTAGTCATAATTATTAGCACACACACACACACACTCACATACACACCTTTGGCTCTGACACTGCGCCTCTAGCTTCAAAATGGCTTCTCAGGCCTCATCCCTCATGGCTGACAACTGGACAAAGAAGTCATTCATGCTATCGCTAATGCTAACCCTATGACTGTGTTTCTATGGCCACAGCCTTGTAGATAGAAGGACCTGGCGAGGGCTTACACCAGGCCACTGGGTCTGCCAGCCGTTAGCCTGGCTGTGTTTGCTTAGCTGCCTGCTAATCACGCCTTGTTAACAAGTCATTTGGTCATGGCTAAAATGGATTCTGTCGAGTATTCATGGTGCGTGAGTGTACGTGTATGTGTGTGTGTGTGTGATTTCAGCTTATTTTCAGGGCACATGGGTGTATGTTGGTATATTGTAAATCTTCAGCTCCCTCCCTGGCTCAGTGAAATGTTACATTATGAGGAATGAAATTAGGGGCACAGTGCATTCAGATGGGGTTAATTACATGCATAATAACCACTTCAAATAAAAGAATACAGTCAAAGCCATTTATCATTTATATTGTGCTACAATATGTTATGTTAGGATTACCACATCCACCTTCAGGACTTAGGATTTATTTTCCACATAAATTCCAACCGGTCTTGGAATTGAAATGGCTGAATTGAAATGGCACCTAAATGGCTGGTCACTGACGTTGTCGTCTGCCCCCAGATCACCATCATATTCAAGCCGTTTGAAGACTGTACAGAGCAGCGTGTTTACCAGGCTGTGACGGACGACCTACCCGCAGCCTTCGTGGACGGTACTGTGAGCAGCGGAGACCCCAGCCACAACGTTAACGGGAATAACGGCGACTCCACCGGGAAAGTACGGGCCCTGTGGATCTCGGAGCGTAGCCCCGGCCGCCACGTTGAGCTGCACGCCGGCTACATCGGCGTGACGGTCATCGTACGGCAGCTGGGCCGCTATCTGACCCTGGCGGTGCGCATCCCAGAGGAGATGGCCCACGCCTACGACGCTACGCAGGATCTGCAGCTCTGCCTGAACGGATGTCCCACCTCGGAACGCATCGACCAGGGGGGTCACCTGTCTCTCCCTCCGCAACCCCCCGCGCTCGGCCTGCAGCTCCGGCAGCTGCGCGGCCAGGGCCAGCCCTCACACGCACATTCCCACACGGCCCCCTACAGCGCCCCCCAGGGGTTCAGTGTGGACGGCGCACGGGCACGCTGCAAGGAGCAGCTAGAGGTGCAGGATATATATTTCCACTCCTGCGTGTTTGACCTCCTGACCACTGGGGACGCTAACTTCACGGCAGCTGCGTTCAGCGCCCTGAAGGACATGGAGAGTCTCCACCCACACCGTGAGCGCTGGAGGATCTTCCCTCCGAGCTCCGCCCACACCTCCCGACCTACCACATGGCTCCTATTGCTCGTGCTCGCTGCGCTTGGCTTGGCCCTGGTGTAGTGTGTTTATGTGTCTTTGTGTGTGTTGGTGTAGAGTCCCTAGCTGAGCTGTAGGATGTTCACTTTCAGCGCAGATCTAAGGTTATTTTAGTGTTTTCCCTCAAACGGTTCTGATCGAGGAGGGGAACCTAAGCCTAGAACTGTTTCTAACCAGACCCCAGCCCCCCCCCCCCCCCAGTTGACTGATCACACTTTGGCATGTTGCTGCCCCATATAAGTCCACAGTTGGAATCTGAAGAGATTTCATGATGCTCCTGAATTCTTCCCAATCATTCTGTGTTGGACCTAAGAGGCTTCCTGGAGATTATTACCTGTGTGTATGTAAGGTTTACATGTATATCAAGAAACATCCTAACAGGAACACTCCAACTGTGTGTATATTGTAGAAACACACTCCAGACTGTAAATAGTGTGTGCGACGTATCCAGGAATGCTGGATGCCTTTGAGTTCTGGTTTGTATTGTTGGGTAATTTCATTGTGACTATGGTGATTTTGTTTGTAATACCTCATAGACAGAGGAAGTTGTTTTTACAGAAGCACTTTATTTTGATTTTTTGCTAAATCCATACCAGTGTTCCCCCTCTCCCTCTGTCCCGCGGCCCCGTTCAGAGTGTGAAGGACATTATCAATGATCCTCCATTATCAATGATCCTCCATTATCAATGGTCCTCCATTATCAATGACCCACCATTATCAATGACCCACCATTATCAACGACCCTGCGCTCCCCCATCCTCCATTCGTCAGCCAAGCTGTGGATTGCATCTGCAGTTTTCTTCAGTCTCAAATGACACCTGATTCGCTTGGCAGTGTGCTCCTTTTCACCAGAGGGACTTGGACATTGTTAAGTACTTCACTATATGAGGGAGAGGGAGCCATTTGATTCAGTTGTCCAGACTATGGATGGAATATCTGTTTTAAAGCCAAAATCCAAAGGCAGTTATTTTAGCCTCTGTTCTATATTAACTTAATGTGAGCTGTTTTCTCTTGAATGTATTCTGTATGGTACCATAGTAGCTGTTTAGAACAGTTTCAAACACTCCATTATCGTTCAATGTTTGATTATCATTTACAGTATATTTGCAAATACGGTGTGTGCGTGCGCGCGTGTGTGTATGTGTGTATGCGTCTTTGAAGGTGTTTTACCTGAATTGTTGTCTGAGGACTAAAAAGTCAGTCACCCTCAGTAGCTCTTTGTAAGAACATATTCACTGTTCACTGCTCATTCATGCTGGTATAATGACTTTGACATGCTCTGACTGAGTTTATTTTACTTGCACAACTTCCAGCTGGCGGTAACAGTTCAGTCCATTTACCAAACAGCTTTGACTATCAGCTTTTCTATGTTGTGAGCTTTCTATGTTTCTGTGCGTGTTCAGTTTGCTTTCTGTTGCAACCAAAGACAACCACATTCAGTAATTAACCATAGAAGCTCTCTATGTACAAACATGAGGAACACACCCTCTCCACCCCCAAACTGTAACCCCTCTAACTGTAACCTCTGACCCTTCCTCCCTACCCACCCTTTACCCTGCCCCTTCATCCTTATCCAACAGTAACCCCTGCCCCTTAACCCTGCCCCTTCCTCCCTATCCTACAGTAACCCCTGCCCCTTAACCCTGCCCCTTCCTCCCTACCCAACAGTAACCTCTGACCCTAAACCTTCCTGCCTACCCCACTGTAACTCTTAGTAAACTTGCTACTGTAGATGGACTCTATTTAGCTCCTACTGCCAGAGCTAACGGCTGTTCTCCCATGGGAAATATGGACGAGACTGTAGTAAATGTATTAGCAGGGCTGCTCATTCCTAGTCCTTGAGGGAGGCAGCGTAGGCAGCCTTTAGATCCATCACAAAACTACCACACTGCATTCAGCTAACCAAGGTCTTCATGATGGGTTAGTTTAACCAGTCAAGGTATAGTTGGGCTGTAACATAAACCTGCACAAACTGTGATCCAGCAGGACTGGTGTTTACTGCCTGCTACGGACGGAACACCAGGACTCCCACAGATGTCACACACTCACAGATAAATCTACAAAGCAGTGTCTGATGGGAAGTATGCTCAGTTTGTCTCTGGCATTGTGAACTGTTAACTTGTGTGTGAGTATCCGTTTGGTGAAGAGTGACTGCTTTATGTTGAAATACTTAACTTATTTATAAAGGTAGTGTCTGGTAGAGGAAGGTGCGCTCCATATTCTTGCTGTTTCAGATGTGATTGTACTGCTACCTAGTGGCGCTCTGTCAGTGTTTTACTCATGGAGGCACTAAAGAAAACTAGGAAAAATTTGAAATGTGTGCAAGTGTTTTATTTAAAAAAAAAACAATAAATGATAAACAAATCCAGTTTACTTCAGATTTGTCTTTTATTTCCAATTTGCAGAGCAAATCATTGTCGAAAATGTGTGTCAGAATAATTCACATTGTCTTTGGTCATAGTGTTTCTAACTGACAGAGAATTAGGTCAGAATGGAAGCCAGTTGTCTCTGTGTTTGTATACATCTGTTTGAGGTGATTAGACACTGCCACCTCAACATTTACAGAGACACCTGTGTACTCAAACGATCTTACATTTGTGAGAAAACATTTCTAAATTGTAAACACACACATCCTCTACAAACCCAAGACAATACTGGACATACATTTTTTTGGTCAGCATTTTGGTTGAGATTAGAAGACCTCAACTATGAACCATGATCTCTACCCTATCAGGTTAGTAAATTAAACACAGTCTCTCCTCTGTCAAAGTAATATAGAGTACATCCTTTATGAACCATGGTGTACCTAACAAGGTAGTATAGAAGACATCCTTTATGAACCATGATCTCTCTATCAAGTTAGTATAGAAGACATCCTTTATGAAGCATGGTGTCTCTATCAAGTTAGTATAGAAGATATCCTTTATGAACCAAGGTGTCTCCAACAAGGTAGTATAGAAGACATCCTTTATGAACCATGGTGTCTCCAACAAGGTAGTATAGAAGACATCCTTTATGAACCAAGGTGTCTCCAACAAGGTAGTATAGAAGACATCCTTTATGAACCATGGTGTCTCCAACAAGTTAGTATATACTATACATCCTTTATGAACCATGGTGTCTCCAACAAGTTAGTATAGAAGACATTCTTTATAAACCATGGTGTCTCTAACAAGGTAGTATAAAGACATCCTTTATGAACCATGGTGTCTCCAACAAGGTAGTATAGAAGACATCCTTTATGAACCATGGTGTCTCTAACAAGGTAGTATAGAAGACATCCTTTATGAACCATGGTGTCTCTAACAAGGTAGTATAGAAGACATCCTTTATGAACCATGGTGTCTCCAACAAGGTAGTATAGAATACATCCTTTATGAACCATGGTGTCTCTAACAAGGTAGTATAGAAGACATCCTTTATGAACCATGGTGTCTCCAACAAGGTAGTATAGAATATATCCTTTATGAACCATGGTGTCTCCAACAAGTTAGTATAGAAGACATTCTTTATAAACCATGGTGTCTCTAACAAGGTAGTATAAAGACATCCTTTATGAACCATGGTGTCTCCAACAAGGTAGTATAGAAGACATTCTTTATGAACCATGGTCTCTCTAACAAGGTAGTTTAGAAGACATCCTCTTTCTTCTACTTCTGACCCTCTGAAAAAGATCAATTCAGTACCACTATTAGAGTCAGAGATTAATGCTACAGATTGGCTGTGTGAGAAACGATAGCAGTGTATGTCAGGACTCAAGATTAGGGTTCAGTGTTTGGGGTCATGGTTAGTGGTCAGAGTTCAGTGTTAGGGTGAGGGTAAGGTTGAGGATTTGTGGTCTTACCATTTCATAATGGCACATGCTGTTATCAGAGCATTAAATATGCTGATCTTCAGGAGGAGGAGCCTCAAAGCTTGGATGGTCACTTGATCAGTCCACCAGCCAATGGCTGCAGACAGAGAGAAACGCAACTGTAAAAGGTTTATTTTGTTACACACCTCAATAGCGGCAATGTTCTTGAGAATTCCTAACCTTACCATTAAACACTTGTTTGTGATGATTATAGTAACTTTCTCCAAGATTTTCATCTGTAAAATAAAAAAGTTGTTTAATGCTGTCCCACTTTTTCAACAGAACTACAGTACAGTCTTTTAAGTTATTTAAATAAAATGCACAGGCAAACACACACACAAACAGCCAGCCTTACCTGTGAAGGTAGCATAATATGTCCTGATGACTCTTGGGTGGTGGCGATGACGGACAAAGCAGCTGTATGAAGCCCATGTGCTGGTAGCCACGGTTACAATTGCCACAGCGCTGCCGCCAGTGTCATGTTCCTCCCCGGCCACAGTGTAGGGAGCACTGACAGAACCTACTCCATTACCATGTCAGAGAGCAGAGGTCACATTGTAAAGGACAGGAATAATAGGCAGAATCGAATCAAGATCGTCTGTCTATAGTGCGTTTACCTACCCTCCTCAGATGACATCCAGTTGACCTCCAGGTGACCCCTCCCCAGATCAGTGATGACACACACAAGTATTGTCCAGCCCACCCTCTCCCCTGCCAGGTGCAATGGAGGAGCGAGGGAGGCCAAAACATCACCATTTATTTGTGCTGAGGTGGGGCGAAAAGAATGCACAGACAGAACACAATCAATCTGGGGCAGAACATCAGAAATAGGGAGAATTCTAACTGCCTCTTCTAGCCTCACGCTCAACCAGACAGTCAGTCATGTGTTTTACACAATATATTTCCAGACTAAAAATAAACACCCAAAATTAACTTAAATCATGAAAGGGTAAGTTTGTCGTCAGTTCTTTGGTTAGTTTGATAGTTTGATTCCATTCAATTAAACTATCATTGCAGTATTTATGCAGTATCTGTCTCTCCTGTTGTCAGATTAACTCACAGACTGGTCTTGAGTACAGCAGATGTATATTTATATTTGAGAACGGGATGCATATTGTAAAAAGATAAAGTTAACATAGCATGAATCTAAGCTGAAGTTGGTATGTTTGTTTTAGCTCACCGGTCCACAGGTAGAGAATAGTAAGGCAGAGAGGAATCTTGTGTCTTTCCCTCATGTTGCTGTCTCTCGGCAGTACTTGTTGTGTGAACATTCTCTACGGCAGTGTTATATTTGTCTGGAAGTGTGTGAGAGAGTGCCTGAGCTGTGAAAGGTTTTTGAGTCAGAGAGTCTGTTTTTGGTTGTCACTAGTAATCCACAGCGCGCTCACATGCGTTGTGGAGGGTTATGTGCCCCTTAATCATGTGACTGAACACCTGCTACAGAATCTCCCTACAGACTGAGAGAGAGAAAGAGAGAAAGAAGAGGTAGAGAGAGAGAGAGACAGAGAGCAATGGAGAGAAACAGGAAGAGGGAGAAAATGTGAGTGTAGGAGAGAAACAGGGAGAAAGAGGAAGTGAGAGTGAAGGAGAGAAAGAGAGGGACTGCAAGAGAAAGAATGGAGGAAGATATTAAGAATTGTGACTACTGTTCTGCTGATTCTACTGTACCAACAGAGAGTCTGGTTGTGTCCTGTACTGTGGAGTAGATCACTTGTTTAGCACCAGTAGTAAACTGGTAACCACAGAGGACACCTGTAGCTCAGGCTGTTACATCTGAGGTGAGAAGCTGATCATATCATTCAGAGTACACCTGCACATGTATGCGCATGCAAAAGCGCACGCAAGTGCACTGGGGTTCTGAAACCCAAATTCCAAAATTGAGCTCAGTGGATGAGACACAATAAAAATGTGTATTCTTTTAGTGTGTGTATGTGTGACTGTACAGGGCAGATAGAGCGTTGGACACATATGTTGGTATTCAGTATGAAAGTGTGTTGTTATGGTGGTAATATGGATTAAGTGCTTGGTTTCTACTGTTGACCCACAGACAGTTTAAATAAGGACACAGCTATATAGAGCGCCTTGACAAAGTACTCAGACCCCTTCACTTTATCTGCATTTTGGTGTGTTACAGACATAATGTATAATTGATTAAATATATATATTTACCACCAATCTAAACACAACACCCCATAATAACAAAATGTCAGCACGTACTTGCCAATTTTATGAAAATGAAAAACTCTAATATTTAATGCATGTACTATAAATATTCAAACCTCTCGCCTTCAAATAGAACTCATATCATGTGTCCTTTGGTCATCTTGAGTCTCTAGAAAGTGATTGGGGTCAACCTGTGGCTAATTTTTATTGATTGGAAATGCTTTAGAAAGCTACAGGTCTCACACTTCCCAATGTATGTCAGAGCAAAAACCAAGCCATGAAGTCCAAGGAACTCTCCATGGACCTCTGAGATTTGTGTCGAGTCAAAGATCTGGGCAAGGTTCCATCAATGTCGGCTCCATCAATGTGTAATGGAAAATGTTTGTAACTACCAACCATCTCCCCAGAGTTGGCAGTCCGGCCAGTCTAGTAACTGAAAACCCAATTCTAACCTCTACGGCGCTGGGGGATCCAGCCATTAGGACACTCATCTCTGTGGCACTCCATCCATCAGGCCTTTATGGTAGAGTAACTACAGAAATACAGACGCCACTCCTGAGTAAAAGCATATGACATACCGCTTGACAGACTCTGAGAGCATGACGAAAAATACTATACAGTCTGGTAAGACCATAAAACAAACTATTTGACCTGAATGCCAAGTGCTACATCTGGTAAAAACAAGGTACCGCTCATCACCTGGCTAATGCCAGCCCCACAGTTAGTCATGGTGGCGGGAGCATCATGCTATAGGGAAGCTTTTTAGCGGCAGGGACTGGGAGACGGGTCAGGATAGAGGGAAGAATGAACACACAGAGAGGTTCACACTGGAGTTGCCTCGGGACAGGTCTGTCAATGTCCTTGAGTGGCCTAGCCAAAGCCTGGAATGAACATCTATGGGAAACCTGAAGATCACAGCTCACCAATGCTGCCCATTCAATCTGACAGAGAAAACAGCAGGAGCAAGGCAGGCAAGCAAAAACGCAGACTGAAGTCAGGCAAAAAACGCAGACTGATAGCAGGCAAAAAACGCAGACTGAGAGCAGGAAAAAAACGCAGACTGATAGCAGGCAAAAAACACAGACTGATGGCAGGTAAAAAAATGCAGACTGATAGCAGGCAAAAAACGCAGACTGATAGCAGGCAAAAAACACAGACTGATGGCAGGCAAAAAAAATGCAGACTGATGGCAGGCAAAAAACACAGACTGATGGCAGGCAAAAAACGCAGACTGAAGTCAGGCAAAAAACGCAGACTGATAGCAGGCAAAAAACACAGACTGATGGCAGGTAAAAAAATGCAGACTGATAGCAGGCAAAAAACGCAGACTGATAGCAGGCAAAAAACGCAGACTGAGAGCAGGAAAAAAATGCAGACTGATAGCAGGCAAAAAATACAGACTGATGGCAGGTAAAAAAATGCAGACTGATAGCAGGCAAAAAACGCAGACTGATAGCAGGCAAAAAACACAGACTGGTGGCAGGCAAAAAAAATGCAGACTGATGGCAGGCAAAAAACGCAGACTGATAGCAGGCAAAAAACACAGACTGGTGGCAGGCAAAAAAAAATGCAGACTGATGGCAGGCAAAAAACACAGACTGATGGCAGGCAAAAAACACAGACTGATGGCAGGCAAACCCCACAGACTGATGGCAGGCAAAACTACAGACACAAAAAGACTCAAAGGGCTGACAGAATTGAGTAAACTGAATAGGGTGTTAATGAGGATTAAACAACAAACGTGAAATCAGTAAGAACCAAAAGGAAAGGCTACGTTTTTGAACAAAGGAGAAAACGAAACACAACAGACTACAGTCAGGGACAACAGCAAAAACAAAACAAATCCTTACAGGTGCTGTCAAAGTACTATATAAAGGGTCTGGATACCCATGTAAATTTCACCAATAAATTGGCACACATTTCAAAAAGCGTATTTTTGGTTTGTCATTATAAGGGGGGTGTCTAAATTGATGTAAAAACAAAATCAATGATATATTAAATATAATACGACAAAATGTTGAGAAATTACAGGGGTTTGAATACTCTCCAAAAGGCACTATTTACAGTCCCAACATCAGCTTGGCACTGATACATTTTCAGTCCCAATATAAACCTGGAACATCAGGGTTGGAACGATAAAAAAGGAAAACATTACAAAAAGCAAGGTCACACACACACACACACACTCACACACACACACACACACACACACACACACACACACACACACACACAGCAGCTGTACTCGCGAGGACATGAAGAGGGGCGGGAGCATGAAACAGAAAATGAAAGCTGTCAGTGGAGACAAAGGGCGGGGGAAGGATAATGCAGCTCCAATGAGGTAAAATAATATATACATGGAATTCTATACTGTCACCCAACTCAGGGGGCAGCTGTGGAGCTAGGGCAACATGACTGCTCTATGGTAATGGTGCAGAACTTAATGAAATCAAAAAAGGGATTTAAGCGATTGTTGACTGTGTGCGTCTCTATGTGTCTACCCGTTTGAACTGAGCAACAGTGTCAGATTACAAGGATATCCTTGTCTGTCTTTAGTCTGCTCGAATAGCCAGGGTTCTCCAAGCTGTTCTCTTCTACTGAGCATGCTGGTTGGTGACATGTAACACACTGGGCGGGCTGGTTGGTGACATGTAACACACTGGGCGGGCTGGTTGGTGACATGTAACACACTGGGCGGGCTGGTTGGTGACATGTAACACACTGGGCGGGCTGGTTGGTGACATGTAACACACTGGGCGGGCTGGTTGGTGACATGTAACACACTGGGCATGCTGGTTGGTGACATGTAACACACTGAGCGGGCTGGTTGGTGACATGTAACACACTGGGCATGCTGGTTGGTGACATGTAACACACTGAGCGGGCTGGTTGGTGACATGTAACACACTGAGCGGGCTGGTTGGTGACATGTAACACACTGGGCGGGCTGGTTGGTGACATGTAACACACTGGGCGGGCTGGTTGGGCTGTAAACACGTACAGCATCGCAAACAGTAGAATCAACAGCAATTTGTCAAAGAAACTGGAATTTAATTTGTTCAGCTTCAGACAGAATGAATAAAACAAACTTATGTTTCATCCCTGTGTGTGTAAGAATGTATATTAATAATTGTTGTTAAAAATGTAAATACAATTATTCTCCTGTCTTCCTGCAGGTTGAAGAAAGACCTGCTGGACGTTTGCAGATAACTTACACCAGCCCGTTACCCTAGTTAGGCTACACTCCTTCTGGATTGTAACAATCAACAGCCATCCTCCCTGATGTTTCTCTACATTCCAAAAACCAACTGATTACTGCTGTCAAAAGGGTTCTTTATTACACTAACCTATATAGGAAATCCTTATCCTTACAGTGCAACATTCCCAACATTATGGTCTGGGTCAGATTGGTGGTTCTGGGCTTGTTGTCTCTGGCTATCCCCCTACAGGCGTCTGAGCCCCCCAACCCCACCGCGGGGCCGCCTCCCCTGGATACGGGTAGCCTCTCATTTCCTTGGAGCCGCCTCCGTCTTCCTGGTTACATTGTTCCGCTCCACTACCACCTTGTGCTCCACCCTAACCTCACCACGCTCAGCTACACCGGCACCGTCCGTATAGAGCTCCGGGTTGAGAACAATACCAACTGGGTCGTGCTGCACAGCAACAGGCTCCGCATCACTTGGGCGACAGTGCTGGACCAGAACCTGGCTCCCCTGTCGGACCGGGTAGGCTTCCCTCTAAACGCTCAACTGTCCTCCTCAGACTCTTAACAGCGTCGGTACTCCTGCCTCGCGGGTCCGTATGATGACTGTGTGTCTTCTGGTCTGTGTGTACCCAGGCGCTCCCAGTGCTTCACCATCCTACCCATGAGCAGGCAGCCGTCTTTTCTCCCAAAATACTCAGCTGTGGGCAGAAGTACTTTCTGTTTCTGGAGTTCGAGGCGGAGCTAGAAGAAGGCTTCTACGGCTTCTACAAGAGCAGCTACAGAACAAGTAGCGGAGAGACACGGTGCTGAGTGTTCACATGTGATGTGTTCAGTTGAAGGGCAATATGGAACTGCCTTTTCCTCTCCATCGGGGAGAAAGGCTGCCCATCCCCCCTTCATCGTTTGCCTTCTACCTGTACAGGATCCTGGCCTCCACTCATTTTGAGCCGACAAGTGCTCGGACGGCGTTCCCCTGTTTCGATGAGCCGAGCTTCAAGGCTAACTACACCATCAGTATCAGGAGAAGCCCAGCACACACTGCCCTGTCTAACATGCCTGTGGTGAGTGCACACACGCCATGGTGGAGATGTGTGACCACGTGGTGGCAGGTGGGTCACAGTGTATCTTGTGGGTTTCCCCTCTAGGAGAAGACCGTGGTCTTGGATGACGTCCTAGTGGAGGATCGTTTCACTGCGAGCGTGAGGATGAGCTCATACCTGGTGGCCTTTATTGTGTGTGACTTCAGTTCTGTCAGCGAAACGACGGCCTCTGGCGTCAAGGTAGGTACTGGTGTCGAGCGCCAACGTCGGTCAACTACTCGCTGATATCAACGCTCTTTACAACGCCCTCAGGATGAGGATGTCACTGGAATTCAAAGAGATTGTATTTACAGTATGACAGTGAAAGGATACAGTCTACCCTCTCAACATAACGGTGGTAACACCAGTCAGTCGATTCTTCTAAGCTGCCACCCCTGCGGTCATCAAGGTCACCATCGAGAGAGATAGCTTAACTCTCCCTACTTTATATTGTTTTCCCATCAAATCATATAAAAAGCAGCTGCCCTTGTTTAGGCGAAGTCCCTTTGACTTGATGTGAAGGATTTTCTTAACATTCTGCGTTAGGGGTCGATTTTAGGTCTTCTCACTTCCCCCATGAGTTTTAAGCACTACAGAATTGAAGGTGTTTGTTTCTGTAGAGGCACCTCTGCCAGCCAGCTCCCTCATCCAACCTCTTGCCAGGGTCCTTGACCCTACAAACAAGTGTGAGTGTATACATACAGTATGTATAATTTCATATCACTGTAATAATCTTTCAGGTGTCTGTCTATGCTGCTCCTGACAAATTGCAGCAGACCCATTATGCCCTGAAGGCTGCAGTCAAACTACTGGAGTTCTACGAGGAATACTTTAATATCAACTACCCACTGCCTAAACAAGGTAACCACAGGGATGACCAGGACCACTGACATAGTTCAGTTCAGCCAAGTCAAGTCCAAGTCCAATTCACTGACACCTGTGTGTTTCTTGACCAGGCAAAGGATAGCTAACTTGAAAACTGGGTATGGCTTAAGTGGGTAATAAGGAATAGATTCACCAGTACGATGTATGTACATGGCTGCCTTCCTGTCTATCTGTGCCCCCCTCTGCTGATGTGGGCTCTGTGTGTCTGGTGCCTGGAAACCACAACTGAACCCAACTACTCTGAACATTCACTGTCACTTATATTATAGGTGACCTCAGTGTTCATGATGACCATCTTGAAATTACCAAGCTCCTTGAAAAACACACTGTTTTAAAAATTTGTTGTAACCATGCCTAAATGTGATTCAGCCTACCTCAGACATATCGTAATCCAAATGATGATCCCAATCAAAACGTAGCCTAGGAGTCCTGGACAGAACCCTACATTACTAACCAGGGCCCAGTCAATTGCTGAAGTATGGTAATCATTCTGAACTAGATGCCTGCCTCTCTCCGTCCCCTCCAGACCTGGTGGCCATCCCAGACTTCCAGTCTGGAGCGATGGAGAACTGGGGTCTGATCACCTTCAGAGAGACCAGCCTGCTTTATGACCCGGCCACCTCCACAGGCTCTGATAGGCTCTGGGTTACCAAAGTAATTGCCCATGAGCTCGCCCACCAGGTGAGATCTGACAGAACAAAGTTCATTGTATTCAATAAGATATAGCAGGGGCCAGGCAGGCACGTGCACAGATAAGGCTCAACCAGTGCACACGTCACTCACTCCAACACATCATCCGACCATGTGAGCCAACAGCTCCGCCCACTTATTCTGATTCTGCCCGTGCCCTTCGGAAAGGTCTGTGCATGGTACTGATATCAAGTTAAGCGTTGTCATAGACCTCTGGATTCCTCACAAAGTTGAGCTGCACCGGAATGCAAATGTAACTTCTCATAGCAAATGGATCTGTTGACATTGTCCTGTCCCAATGTCCCACTCCTACCCCCCGTGTAAAACGATTGTCCACAACCTTGTCCTTTATTTCCACAGAGTAGAGAATATACTTGGTGATGTGCTTCGGGGTCCCTGCTATTGTGAAAATAGCAATGCCGACTGTTTTGAGTACAAGCTAGGACCCAGTATCTCTATTCCTGTGTTGTTTAGAAATAGAAGAAACCGTGAGCATGCAACCCATAAAGTAAACTTGTCTAGTCTGTTAACTGTAACACATCACCCTACTAGTCCAGGAACCCTTAAAAAATCTATTAAGCTGGCTTTACTTAATATCAGATCTCTCGACAACAAATCATTCTTGGTAAATGACATTATAATATCCTACAACCTAGATTTTATGTTTCTCACTGAAACGTGGCTAACAGAAGATTGTAGTGCTGCAATTCTTAATGAGACAGCAGCCGAAAAATGTGGCTATATGAATATGTGTCGAAATGATAGGAAAGGAGGAGGAGTGGCTGCCCTATTCAAAGATACATTTCAGTGCAAAGAAAATACACTTGGTAATTTTGTTTATTTTGAATACCTCTGTTTTACATTGAAGGGCACATTTTATTGATGATTTTGCTGAATACTCTGTGTTATATCAGTTGATTATAACTTGTTTATTATTACAGGGGATTTTAACATCCATATAGATAATAGTACAGGCAATATTGCCAAATAACTTTTTGCACAAGTTGACACTATCTCTTCAACAATAAGTGCTGAGTCAGTTGATGTACTCCTGGATAATTTTAATGCCAAAATATTGAATGTCATGGATCGTGTTGCACCGGAAAAGGTAAAGAAAACTATGAGCAAACAGAAAACACCATGGAGAACCACCATGATGGTAAGAGCCCTGAAAAGAGAATGTAGGAAAGCGGAACGTAAGTGGAGGAAAACTAAACTTCAAATTCACTATGACATCTATAAACAAAGCCTTGGTAGCTTCAACAATGAGTTACGCAGGGCCAGACAGCAACATTTATCAGGAATGATCAACAAGAATATCAACAATACCTGCACTCTATTTGTCACGGTCGACAAGCATACAAACACAATAAAGCAGACAGCATCAGAACTCATGTCCACTGTGAAATGTAAAGAATTTGCGTGAAAAAACGATAAGTATTAGACGGAACATATACACAGTCTAACAAGGACTTTGTACTGTCACCACGACCACCAAGACATAACTTGGTTATTATGTCACATTTTAATACAATCCCTAGAAGAAACAGTTCGACATCTTAAAGCTTCCACTTGCTGTCTCGACAAACTCCCATCAGACTTAAAAAAATAATAATGTAGCTCTATAACAATGGACCTACAGAAAATAGTTAATAGCTCTCTGATAAAATAACAGTTCTGGTTCTATTAGATCTCTGTGCAGCATTTGACACTGTAGATCATATAACACTTATAGATAGGCTGGAAAATTGGGTAGGACTCTCTGAGACAGTCCTTGATTGGTTCAGATCTTATCTAGATGGCCGGACTTACTTTGTCACCATTGGTAATCGTGAATCTGATAGGGTTGCTATGACATGCGGAGTTCCACAGGGATCAGTTTTCGGACCGCTTCTGTTCAATCTCTATATGCTACTTCTGGGTTCTACAAATTCTACAAAACAACAACATTAACTACCACAGCTATGCCGATGATACTCACATATATATGGCTCTCGAACCGTATGACAACAGCTCAATAGACTCTCAGTGTCACTGTATAGAGCACATAAGTACCTGGATGAACCAAAATTGTGAGATTACTGTGTTTGGCAACAAAAATAAAAGAACAAGTATTAGAAAAGAGCTGAATTCTCTGTCCCTTACAACCAGGGATCAAGTGCGTAATCTTGGTGTTCTGATAGACTGAGATCTCATGTTCACCAGTCATATCAAAGTGGTCACCAAAACAGCATTCTATCATCTAAAAAATATAGCCAGAATCAAAGGCTTGGTGTCCCAAAAAGAAAAGAGAAGCTCATCCATGCTTTTATCTCTAGTAGGTTTGACTACTGTAATGGCCTCTTAACTGGGCTCCCGAAAAAAAACAGCTGCAGCTCATTCAGAATGCTGCTGCTAGAATGTTAACCAGAGAGAACCAAGAGAACAGAGCACATCACTCCGGTTCTTAAATCTTAGCATTGGCTTCAAGTCAGTTACAGAATAGATTTCAAAATGGTGCTTTTAGTTTATAAATCTCTGAATGGTTTAGGACCCGAATACGTTTGAAGAATATAAACCGAGCAACTTAGATCCATGAACACAGGTCAGCTAGTAGAGCCCAGAGTCCAAACTAAACATGGAGAAGCTGCATTTAGCACTTGTGCTGTAAACAACTGGAATAAACTACCAGAAGATCTTAGTCGTGCCCCAAACGTATACATTTTTTGATCCAGTTTAAACACTTCTCTTTTTACGTGCCTATGACTGAGCACCTAACCCCAACCACACTTAGCCTTATAGCTTCCTATGTTTTTATCCCATTTTTAATCTGTATATGTTTTCTTATGGTATTTTTGTTTTATTATGATGTTTTTATTTGTTTTGATGTTTTCATTTGAGTATTTGTTTTTATGTTATTGTACTTTCATATATTTTTCTTTGTGAAAGCACATTCGATGTATGAATTGTGTTATATAAATACATTTGCTTGCTTGCGTGCTTCTCTTCTATCTGTCTGTCAGTGGTTTGGGAACCTGGTGACCATGGAGTGGTGGAATGACATCTGGTTGAATGAGGGTTTTGCCAACTACATGGAATACATCTCAGTAGAGGCCACATACCCCGAACTCCAAGTGGTATGATGCTGTTACTAATGTGTTATAGACACCCATATTCAATGTTCAAAGTATGACTGTTGACATGGTCTAGACATTTCCCTGATGGATATTCCTGTTTAAAACGAGCAATTTCTTTTTATCTCTCAGGAGGACTACCTTCTGAACACCTGCTTCGCTGCAATTAGTCAAGACTCTCTAAACTCCTCCCGCCCCATCTCCAGTGCGGCTGAAAGCCCTACACAGATTAAAGAGATGTTTGACACAATGTCCTACAATAAGGTTATATACTTTAGCTTTTATCAATCCTGTATTTACCTCAAGAGAGGATGTAAGGACACGGTACTGGATCAGGGCCCTGGTAGAAGAAGAAAGGACACAGTTGGGTCAGAGCCCCGGTCTTGATGTGTTGTGTTGTTGTGTCCTCCAGGGAGCATGTGTCCTGCACATGCTCAGACAGTATATGACTGACAAAGTGTTCCAGAGTGGAATTGTGCGTTACCTTCGGAGGTACATTTACGGTAATGCACGCAACCAAGACCTGTGGGACAGCTTGGCCAACGTGCGTACAAACATCAAACTAGACGCAATTTATTGAACCCATTAGCTTGCTGTGGTGTGTAAATTAAAGCTGCTGTGTTGTTTTTCTCAGACCTGTTCAGAAGATGACTTCACCTCAGATGAACACTGCTACAACCGCAGACAGGCAGCTAAGAACAAAGTAAACACACCTTCTACTGTACATCTTCACATAAAAAAAATGACCAACTGTCTGAGCAATATATGTTCTATATTCATGTGCTTTTTAAACAGTGTGTGATGTTTACCTGTGGGTGTGGTTTTGATGTGTGTGTGTGTGTGTGTGTTTGTCTGTGTGTGTATGTCAGTATGTTGGAGAGCACCTGGACCTGACGACCATGATGAACACCTGGATCCTGCAGAAGGGTGTCCCCTTGGTAACGGTTGCTAGGCAGGGGTCTCGTCTGTTGCTTAAACAGGAGAGGTTCCTGAGGACTACACATCCCTCAGATCCAGCTTGGCCCGGTCTGCAGCAGGGGTACACAAACAACCACACACCCACACACACACACACAGATGATACACACAACACACAGTTATATATGTGCAACTGATCCTCCCCCTTTCTGTGTGTTAGGTACCTGTGGCACATCCCTCTGACATACAGGACTGACAGCTCACCTAGCATCCATAGACACCTACTGACCACCCCGACAGGTAAGACACCTACTGACCACCCTGACAGGTAAGACACCTACTGACCACCCCGACAGGTGAGACACCTACTGACCTCCCCGACTGGTAAGACACCTACTGACCACCCTGACAGGTAAGACACCTACTGACCAACCCGACAGGTAAGACACCTACTGACCACCCCGAAACATAAGACACCCAGACACCAACTGACCACATTGACAAGGAAGACACCTACTGACCACACTGACACGTAAGACACCCAGACACCAACTGACCACATTGACAAGGAAGACACCAACTGACCACATTGAAAAGGAAGACACCTACCGACCACACTGACAGGTAAGACACCCAGACACCAACTGACCACATTGACAAGGAAGACACCAACTGACCACATTGACAAGGAAGACACCTACTGACCACACTGACAGGTAAGACACCCAGACACCAACTGACCACATTGACAAGGAAGACACCTACTGACCACATTGACAAGGAAGACACCTACTGACCACACTGACAGGTAAGACACCCAGACACCAACTGACCACATTGACAAGGAAGACACCTACTGACCACACTGACAGGTAAGACACCCAGACACCAACTGACCACATTGACAAGGAAGACACCAACTGACCACATTGACAAGGAAGACACCTACTGACCACACTGACAGGTAAGACACCCAGACACCAACTGACCACATTGACAAGGAAGACACCAACTGACCACATTGACAAGGAAGACAACTACTGACCACACTGACAGGTAAGACACCCAGACACCAACTGACCACATTGACAAGGAAGACACCTACTGACCACATTGACAAGGAAGACACCTACTGACCACACTGACAGGTAAGACACCCAGACACCAACTGACCACATTGACAAGGAAGACACCAACTGACCACATTGACAAGGAAGACAACTACTGACCACACTGACAGGTAAGACACCCAGACACCAACTGACCACATTGACAAGGAAGACACCAACTGAGCAAACCGACAGGTAAGACACCTACTGAGCACACTGTCTCTCTAATTGATTAGAGCTGCATCTCTCCCCTCCTCAGACAGTGTGGAGGTCGGGGAGGAGGTGGGCTGGGTGAAGGTGAATGTGGACATGGCTGGTTATTATCTGGTCCACTATGATGGTTCAGGATGGGATGTGCTGACTCAACTTCTGAAGGACAACCACACAGCCCTCAGCTACATGGACAGAACACACCTTATTCACAATGCTTTCCAACTTACCACGTAAGAAACCTACAGCACCGCTGTGTGTGTGTGTGTGTGTGTGTGCTTGTGTGTGTAAATATATGAATAGACAACACTGAATATTTTGTTTTGGACAAAAAAGGGCAGGTCGGCTGTCAATCAATAAAGCCTTGGACCTTATTGGTTACCTACAATCAGAGAGTCACACCGTGCCGCTCCTTGAGGGGTTGGCCCATCTGGAAGCCTTCTACAGGATGGTGGAAAGGATTGACATACCTGACATCACACAAAACCTCAGGGTAGGGTACATTCACAAACATGAGCACAAACACAGACAACATCATTCAATTCTTACAGTGGTTTAATTCCATGTTTGACATTGGCTATGTGAGCATGTGTTATGCTGTACTCACCATGTGTGTTTTCTGCAGACATACATCCTGGGGTATTTCCGCAGTGTGATTGATGGTCAGACCTGGAGCGACAAGGGCTCTGTGTCTGAGAGGAGGCTGCGGTCAGAGCTCCTCTCACTGGCCTGCCATCTAGAGCATCGCCCCTGTATGGAGCAGGCCAAGCACCGCTTTACTCGCTGGCTAGATTCAAACAGCACACTCAGGTCTGTCTGTCTCCCTATCTGCAGCTTAAAAGAGTGGCTACATTCCTTCAGCAGTAGTCTTAATAGAAGAACTTAACATTACGACCGTAACCCTGGTCCTCTGATAATATGAGTGACGTATTTCACCATGGAGGATGACCCAAGCTTATTGTGTCAGAGGCTCCTGTTACAATTGAATTTTCATCCTCTGATAAATCATGTTGGTATTCCACTGTGGCAACCATGGGTCACCTGGCCATTCAGCCTGTACACCATGCACCTAGGGTGAAAATGAAAAGTATTAGCAGATTCAATTCACAAACACAGGTTAATATCAAAACAAAAGATGGCTAACATAGGAACATGTCCAGTTATTTGGCTGCTAACAGTCATATCAACATCTAAACAACTCAGCTAGTAATATTTGGTTAAAAGTTTAATGTAATTCAACTGAGCCAATACTTCTACAGCTTCACCGCTGCCCGCGATTGCCTTTTAATTTACTTTCAGACATATGTGTAAATTGCTGCACGTATGTAAATGTAAAATACATGAGATCTGCTGCTCCAACAGGCTGCCGGCAGACGTGACAGAGACAGTGTATTCAATAGGGGCCCAGGAGGACCGAGGATGGGAGGCTTTACTCAACACATACACCCGTTCCCTCTCAGAGACACACAAAGACAAAATTCTCTCTGCCCTGGCCAGTAGCCAAGACACAAACAAACTACACAGGTACAGTATTCCATACTCTGGCAATTCAATTCAATGTCTCTCATGACATTAAGTGTGTGTGTGTTTGCATGTATACCCAGGTTGTTGGAGCTGGGTTTAGAGGGGCACGTGATCCGTACCCAGGACTTGGACTCCGTCATTGTCATGGTAGCCAGGAACCCCAGGGGACATCACCTGGCGTGGAGCTACGTCCAGAAACACTGGAGCACCCTGGTGGAGAAGTATGTGGTAAAGGGGGAAGGGGAGAGGGAAAGAGGGAGACTCAGGTATGACAGAGGGAATAGAAGACAGATGAACCGATAGACTATCCCTAGTGTAAGTAGAAGTAGTAGGTGGGCTATCCCAAAAAACCTGTTGCTATCCTCTGGAGTTTCCCTTCTTTCTTCCCTGCAGGTTCCAACTGGGATCGTTCTCTATTAGGAACATAATCATCGGCACCACAGCCCAGTTCTCCTCCACAGAGGAACTTAGTGAGGTGAGATTACAAATAGATTAGTGGCACCTTGAATTCAATCACTACACTTAGACCCAAGATGTGTAAAATGTCAGTGGTATTGTATGAGTGAAAGAGGGAGTCGGTCCCATAGACCATGGCCATTCTTACCAGGTGTGTCCCCCTAAACCCATGGCCATTCTTACCAGGTGTGTGTCCCATAACCCATGGCCATTCTTACCAGGTGTGTCCCCCTAAACCCATGGCCATTCTTACCAGGTGTGTGTCCCATAACCCATGGCCATTCTTACCAGGTGTGTGTCCCATAACCCATGGCCATTCTTACCAGGTGTGTGTCCCATAACCCATGGCCATTCTTACCAGGTGTGTGTCCCATAACCCATGGCCATTCTTACCAGGTGTGTGTCCCATAACCCATGGCAATTCTTACCAGGTGTGTGTCCCATAACCCATGGCCATTCTTACCAGGTGTGTGTCCCATAACCCATGGCCATTCTTACCAGGTGTGTCCCCCTAAACCCATGGCCATTCTTACCAGGTGTGTCCCCCTAAACCCATGGCCATTCTTACCAGGTGTGTGTCCCATAACCCATGGCCATTCTTACCAGGTGTGTGTCCCATAACCCATGGCCATTCTTACCAGGTGTGTGTCCCATAACCCATGGCCATTCTTACCAGGTGTGTGTCCCATAACCCATGGCCATTCTTACCAGGTGTGTCCCCCTAAACCCATGGCCATTCTTACCAGGTGTGTGTCCCATAACCCATGGCCATTCTTACCAGGTGTGTCCCCCTAAACCCATGGCCATTCTTACCAGGTGTGTCCCCCTAAACCCATGGCCATTCTTACCAGGTGTGTGTCCCATAACCCATGGCCATTCTTACCAGGTGTGTGTCCCATAACCCATGGCCATTCTTACCAGGTGTGTGTCCCATAACCCATGGCCATTCTTACCAGGTGTGTGTGTGTTTTCCCCAGGTGCGTGTTTTTTTTGAGTCAATCCGTAAGCAGGGGTCTCAGCTGAGGGTGATGCAGGTTGCCATGGACAACATACAGAAAAACATCCTCTGGCTGCAAAGAAACCTGGGAACTCTGAGGAGCTGGCTGGACCAAGGGATAGTTTGAAAAAAAGAGTGTGGGGACACACAGGAAGGAGTGTGGGAGATAGGGAAGGAGAGACAATTCTAGAAATGATTCAGTCAGGTTTGGTCAGGTTTTTTTAGGTTACATCAGGGACTGTTTTTGAAATGTTTTTGTTGAATTTTTGTAGAAAGGTTTTTGTTGAATTTGATAATGTTTGAAAATAAAGGGTTCTAAAGTGTTATTCACCGAGCATTAACTAGGCCAGTATCATGTGAAACCACACAGAAAAAAAGCTGATTTAATGAAAACAGTGAAAGGTTGTTCTAAAAATCCACAAACATCTCATTCACTGGATGTGGAACAGAATGAAGCTTGTCACATGAATGACCTAAAACTCATTACATCCTGACAGCCACTAGAGGGGGCCGACAGCATAGAATTGATTATAGAACAGATTTCGCTGAATTGCTAGGAGAGTTTGTGAGATTAGGAGAATCTTAATCCAAAAGATAGACCTTTCTCACCAATCTTGTTCGACAAACTGTATGAATTGGGATGGAGGGAGATGCAATGAAAACCTTAATATCCTCCCCGCTCTAGAAATAGTCAGAAGAAATGATAAGTATAGCTTTCTTCACATGCTGCTGAAACAGCCACATCCTGAAGTTGCACAAAAACAAAAACACAAGCATGCAATTTAGAGGAAACAGAGTTTTAAATTGCAAAAAACATACACTATCCATTTTAAGTATCAAGGACACATTATCTACTGTGCCATAACAAATCAGTTCTCATAATGAACTTTTTGCTATTGCACATTTTCAGACAGATGTTTATGAAGTACTTTGACACACTGACACAGTTTTTTCAGGCTTCCATCTCTACAATAAGTAGCTAGCTGTCTGCGGTAAAGGATTTTTGGTTACAAACAGGGAAGTATAAGTAGCTGTTATAACTCAGTCACATGGTGGTTGGGGCCATGGGGACCTCGTCCTACAGCATGTGACTCCTGACCTCCTGAATAGTGTTTGTTTTAATGAGAGCGAGAGAGACAAGACAGAGAGTATCAATGTTACAATTACCCAAACTTGCAGGACCGTGTGTAAATATCTAGGGAGCTCTCTTCAATGTATGACTGACTGGATTCCTCTCCTCAAATATATATCAATCACATTTTTGTTTGTGCGTTTCGAGTATGTGTAAGTACTTTTTTTGTGAAATATGTAACCTAATTTATCCGTGTAGGCATATCGTTCACAACATTATTTTGCACCGCCCTGTCACAGCAGCGACCAATTGAAGGCGGGTAAGTACATGACAGAAACCTGTCAACAACAGCCTAGAAAGGAAGGAGACGCACGGAAGTCAGTTACACACATCTTTTCGGGAAGTTCTGTTATTAATGTGATTGGCGATCAGTTGGCAGGCTATTCTTGGGACGATTGATCATATTCGATAAATTAGTGGCTCGATCGATTCGGACGTTGTAGCTGGCGTTAACTATTGTCAGAAGTTAACTATCGGCCAAGCTAGCACATCTAGGCTAGCTAGCCTGTATCAACCTTTACCTGATTTGACTGGAGCTACTTTACTGGACTGATAACTAGCATCAGATAACTAGTCAGTGCAGTCGTGATTTCCTCGACATTCTGCGGCCGGGGTACTACTGTTCGAAGTGAAGACGGCCAGGCTCTTCTTTTAACCACATTGCCATGGAGGACCCCTTTGACAGTGGTAAATCGTTGTTATTCTAGCTTCGGTGTGGTAACCGTAGCTAGCTACTCCTACTGAATGACTTTCGAGCTAGCTTGCTGAGTTAGATTTGCCTTAGTTAGCTAGAAACGTTTCAAGCATAGTCAAAAACATCAGCTACGCCTAGCCTTCTTAGGGGTCGCCTTAATAGGCAGGGTTAGATGAGTCCGGGCTCTTTTGCTAGTTAGCACTAGCTTTAGTTCTGTGTCCTCAGCATGTGTAGTGTGACATTCACTTGTTGGCAGCTCAGACATTCCCCAGTCTGCCTGAGTGTATTTAGCTAGTCCATTAGCTTTAAAGCCTGGTTTTGTATGTTACCCATTTGAAGAACAGGTAATTGAAATGTTAGTAAGGAATAATAAGGCTTACGATTATGACAACCCAGTTCATCTTCAGTTGGAGCTGGACTCCACGAGTGTAGCCTATGTATTTGGCAGCATTCCTATTTTCTTTGCTGGGCCAATCTGAGTGTCAGTGTTACAGACTGTGACTGGTGCCTGCTTTAGCTCAGTCGTTTAATTATGTGTTCTCGAGGCACATTGAACTGTTGGTGAGTGAAGATGCACACTGCTCTGGGGTAAATCGTTAAGAATTCAATCAGTTTTTAACTTAACCCGTTTTTTTTATTTGAATGAAACCCATGCATATTAATTTGCTCATTGTAGAAGTACTCAGAATGTTGCATTCTGGACCTGAGTGCTGTAACATTTAAGATGTAAAACTGCTTAGAGTTGACATTTTGCACTCCAATACTTTCAGACATCTACAGGTGTGTGACAAGTTAAAGGAAAAACCTTTGTAATGATTGGTTTATGCACTGCATCTCTACTGTAATATCCCTCTCTGTGTATTTCTTGATGGACTGTTCTTTCTGAAACACTCTGATCACATCCTGCATTGACATTCTCAGGGGAAGAGGTGCTCTTCTGTTTATCCTTACATGTTGCTGTAATGCCTGAGCATCACAGTCATCGTACATGCAATTTTGAGGGGTCTTTGTGACTGAAGCTCCTGCCATCTGTGCCCCAATAATGAAACCTCTTTTAAAGTCAGAAATTGTCCTCTTGTAATCTTTTTCCATAATCAAGGTCAGCTGGGCCTGCTCAGCATTTTCATTCATGCCATGGGATGTTTATTGTATCAGGCAGTACACATGACTGGAAGCATCTACTTTAATTTTACTCATCCACTTATTTATTCTGTTTTTTTATTTGTCAACCTTCTGTCTCCCTCACTGGGAAGGATTACCATTTGAAATTATAATTTAAAGACTTAACAAATCGGTCTAGTCAAAATATTGGTCTAGGCTTTCCTTTCATAGTTTAGCGGTGTCTCCATGTGGTTGGTTTTATAGTCTCTTTGTTTGTACTGTGCTGTTGCCATGTGTCTTTTGTCTGTGTTATTTTTGTCTGTTTAATCCCTATACCCATTCCTAGAAGAGACCTTTAACCTCCTGCCAGGCCCTTATTGTAAATTAGAATGTTTTATACTAGGCAAGTAAATACATTCAGGTTGGATGTAATGCTACAACTGATGAAAGCCCCAAAGAAGTCTTTTCATTTACATTTTCCGTCCCTTTCTAATAAATATTAATAAACTCTCAATTTTCTATAATTATAATCATTTAACATCTGAAGGTCTGATTTCCCCTTTACCAAGACGAACAGTTATCGGTCTACTCATATGCTGTTGACCAAAAATACCATCCCGACCTAAATTCCACTTTTATATGCTACATCCTGCAATTATTAAATATAATTGTAATTTACAGGATTTTTAGGTAACATAAATAATATTTAAGACAAACAACACTGTGTGTAAGCATTTAAAAAAAACTATTTAGCCTCAATTTTGTAATTGACAGTAATGAAGTTATGGATTTCTAACTGGAATGGTGGGAAGTAAAAAATAGGTCAGATTTGCGGCGATTGTGTTACAATGGGGGGAAAAAATGCTTTCAGAAAGTGATTGAAATCAAATGGATTTATCCTCTGTCCAACATTCACGTGGGATGCACTCAATTAGGCCTCCTTTATGTTAGGCAGTTTTATCCTACACTCTGTGATATGCGACTTAATTTCCTGTTGGCTCAGTGAGCTGTTTGCCTGGTCAGGCCTGTTCATTTGACCCAGCTCTTATCCTCTGTCTGGGGAGTGTGCTCTGTCTGATAAGGACAAGCAGGTTCTGACTGGGGGTTCAGTAACACCCTATGCCCTGCTGTATCTCTGTGCTGTCAGTTATATGGCTGTACTTCCTCATGAACACAAATAAGGGATTCTGTGTGTGCAGGTTAAACCCACACAATACAGTCCATAATAATCGTTGGTTATACTGCTACTCCATAGACACTGCTATTCTAGTAATTTCAGCCTTAATTCACTCTTTAAGACATTCCCAGTGCGTTATTTAATTGTCCTTATTTGGTTCAGAATGCAAGGTACAAGGGCTTCTGGAAAAGTCTTAACAGAATGATGAGTCTAGTCCTGCACACTGTGACATCAGTTGTTTGGCACGGACATTGTCAGGTTATTCAGTGTTCAGTTTACAGAGAGTGAAGTTGTTTTCACTAAAGCATAGCGCCTAATATACCTTGGCTATACCCTGTAGGTCTAGCCAAGTTCTAGCCCTGGTTTCTAAGTACGTGCCTGTGTGTCTTTAACTACATTCTGTAGGCTATTATGGTAAACATTTTTGTATGTTACCCTGCTTAGACTGCTGCCCCCGCGACCCGGCCCCGGATAAGCGGTGGATGATGCCATGCCATGATGCCATTTTTGTATGTTTGGGTCTGTTGGTTTAAACAGGAAGACTGTGGTGTGTTACTGCTGATGCTTTGAAATTAAACCCTTTTTAAACATATCTGTAACATGTCTGTAACAAATTTGATTTCAAAATCATGATGCATCCACAAAGGTAACTATCGTAAGTGTGATGTTATTTGGCACAGTGTCCAATCTGGCCCTCAGTCCATCATTGCCATCCCATCATCCCCAGCTTACAATTGGCCCATTTATCTCTTCTCTCCCACTGACAAATTCCCAGGTCAATATTATGAATGAGAATCTGTTCAGTCAACTTGGTAAAATATAAAGTCCCCTCCAGAGTTATTGGCATTGTGGATAAATATGAACAGAAACGTCCTTCTAAGATTCTCTGGAGGTAATACGCATGTTATGTCCTTTTGTCTTCTGTCACCAATGGCAAATAACTCAGAAATGAAGAGACATGGTTGTTGAGCTTCATTAATCAGACACTGTGTACAAAAACTAGCTAAAATCTTAAATATTCAACTTTCCACTATTAAGACAAAAATGAAGTAGTTACAACCATTGGAACCTTGGTAAACCTGCATGGTAGGTTTACCAATAATAAAAAAAAAAAAGGTTTTATAACTGTTACCTCTTCACTCAATCAAGGCAGTTAAAAGCCACCAACATTCAGTCAGCTCAAGAAGTATTGGGTCCCTTCATGAAATGGAAAAAAGTAATAAATAACACAAACACTGAGTTGTAGTTTGGGCTCAAACAGGAAGGAGGAGCCATGTACTTGTATTTCAACACAGTCATTTCTCAAAGGCAACACATTTATAGAGTAATATGATATATTTCTGAAAAGCCTCCTTTGTTGTTGTTAACAGCACTAAGCATCATCCTTTTGTGGAATCTTTCCAAGAGCTTGTCCCTCACTGTGTGTGGGAGCCATGTACAAATGCATTCTCTTCTTGGCAAATTTCTAACTGTTGCAGACTTTGAAACGTTTAGATTTTTGACCTGACCTGTGTAGGTCAACAACCGTCTGTCTCTGTTCTGACAGCTCTTTGGTTTAACCCATGCTGATGGATGACAAATGGATTTTACATGCGTGCAACCTCATATTTCTTCCCCTGGGAAACCAGAATTGGTGAAAAGCATCAATACAGTAACTGGCAACTGAGACCTAGATAGGATAGAGTTTCATAATACTTTTGAAACCTATCTTTTGCAGAAATATTGTCTTACTCTATAAAATGTTTTGTGTTGAAATTTAAGTATTTGGCTCCAACTTCTGTTGGAACCTAAAAAATGACTAATTGTTTCAGACTTCACTTGTGCTCCGTTTCCTGAAGGGTGCCAGTGTTTCTTCAGTTGACTGTACATGCTCCGTCTCACACAATGAAATACTGAGTAGAATTTCCAAGGTGCATGTTTTACACTGGTTATGATACCAGCTAGCTCTTCACTTAGCCAAGACATTCACTAGTCACGAATGGACACTAGACGTGTGCGTTTGGGCCTAAACCCGCCCATGTTACTGCAAGACGCATCACATGGGGCTCAGTCCCTCTGCTTGGCACTAATACAGGACAGCCCTTTTCCAAAGGGCGCAGTGGGATGTTGTCTGCACTTACTGTTGTTGTTATTGAGTTAGGAGGAGTTGAGTCTGGCTCTGTCTTAGAGGATTCATTTGATTAAGTTCTCACTTGAATACATAGTCAAACTGAAACGTGTCTTGTGTACAGTAATTCATTGGTTTCCTGGGACTTAATGACATAATTTGTATCTTGCTGGGTCAGGGGTTTTGATCTCACGAGCTTTCGGTTCCTGGTACGATCTGCCAACCTGTCTATGGCAACACAGGAGAGAAGCAATGAAAAGGGAGATGGTGTTAATAAACAATGCCGTGTGTGCATATATTCACTTTTTTTGTTTCTTTGTGCACACAGAGCGAGCGTCCCTGCCCAGGAACATGATAGAGAACAGCATGTTTGAGGAGGAACCTGACGTGGTGGACCTGGCCAAAGACTCCACAGCCTTCCCGGTAAATCTACAGTGTACAATAATGAGAGGCGTATTTGGTGGCATGTGCAGAACACGAGTCATCTGGGTGGTCTTGGTTATGTGCACCAGGTCCCATGAGTATCTGAGCTTCTGTTTTGGTACCAGCTCTCGGTTCATTAACATTACGGACTGGATGTCCATATGTCCCGGAGGACACTGCCGTCATCAGTGATATACATAGAGGCTCTGCTCTGAGGCTCTGCTCTGAGGCTCTGCTCTGAGGCTCTGCTCTGAGGCTCTGCTCTGAGGCTCTGCTCTGAGGCTCTGCTCTGAGGCTCTGCTCTGAGGCTCTGCTCTGAGGCTCTGCTCTGAGGCTCTGCTCTGAGGCTCTGCTCTGAGGCTCTGCTCTGAGGCTCTGCTCTGAGGCTCTGCTCTGAGGCTCTGCTCTGAGGCTCTGCTCTGAGGCTGTTTGATGTATGAAATGTCGTTTCACCCACTGACGTTCACCGACCCCCTCGTCAGGTCCGCCCACTCTCCTAACAGTTTTCCTGGTTTTTAATCTCTGTCTTTCCCTCTGTCTTTCCACCTCCCTCCCCCAGGGATTCCCGGCGTTGGACCCAGATGAGGTGGTGTACGAGCCCCGTAGCTCCCGTCTGCTGGTGCGTGGTCTGGGAGAGAACGACTTGGACGATGAGGAGGAGGACTATGAGTCGTCAGCCCGCCTACTGGGCATGTCCTTCATGAACAGAAGCTCTGCACGCAGTCCTAGCTCCTCCCCTTATACCAGACAGGCCCCACCTAGGTCTGCTAAAGTGCCGTGAAATGCTCCAGTACACTTTTTAGTAAAAAGAAAACAAAGATAAATATTGTGTTTGTAGTTTAATAAATATGTTTTTTTCCTACAGGTCTTGTTCCTGCCCCTCGACTCGTAAGCTGGTGGTGGGCGTGTTCATCTTGGTACTGGTGTCTTCCATGGCTATGGCTCTCTACTTTCTGCCTGGCTGTACCTTCACTAAGGTGTGTGCGTGCGTGTGATTAAGGTTAGGATAGGGTTAGAGTAAGTCTTACGTTTAGGGTTAAGGGCTAGAATGTAGGGTAAATAGTTTTTATAAAGGTGTTTCCCGTCTTCACTTCCAATGAGTTAGTACGTGTGTATCTTTATGTTCACTGTTGATTCTCTCTCCCTTCTCAGGCTGGCTGTCATAAGGACAACTCCTCAACACCTATTGAGCCTGTCTATCCTAACAGCACCACTGGGGAGCCGTTCCCCTGGAATGAGCCCCGCCTTCCAGCCAGTGTTCGGCCTGTGAACTACAACCTCTCCCTAACTCCCAACTTGACTTCGAAGACCTTCACCGGACGCACTGTAATCAACATGATGATACAGCATGACACCAAACGCGTGGTACTGCACAGCTCTGACCTCAATATCACCAAGGCAACCTTTCAGGTATCAATGACCAGCTCTAGCCTTCAGAAAATATGAAGACATGTATTTATAGGTTAGGACCTCTAATCGTTAATACATGTTAGTGCTAGTTTTGTAACTTATTTGCGTTGTTGGTAAAGCATACTTAGTCTTCCCTGAGGAGATGGAAGATTTAGTTAAATCGTGTTTTCCTTGCTTAACATTTTTAGTTTTCCTGGATAGATTATGTTTGAACTTTTGACTGTTTTAACTGTAACCTAAAGGTTGGAAAGGACAAGAGTGTAGAAGTGAAGGTGTTGGAGTACAAGCCATGGCAGCTGATAGCTGTGAGCTTCCCAGAGGATCTGAAGGCAGGCCAGGTGTGTGTGTTAACACTGGAATACAAGGCCAACCTATCAAACACCTACGACGGATTCTACAACAGCTCCTACAACGATGTGACTGGAGCTAAGAGGTATTTGGAACCATTTAAAAAAAACTATGAACCATTGACAAACGTGGCTCTAAAATAACTAATTCCGCATGAATGCATTGAGACACTTTTGTATTTTTTGTGAACTTGCCATGTAATAAGCTACAAGCCCAGGGGTGAGACTTCAACCGAACAAAACTTTAGGTGACGACCTTGACCCCGGTTCTTTGATAGTATGAGCTATTTTACCTTGGACACACTCCTAGCATGTTTGTCAGAAGCTTTTATGGCATTACGCCAGGCGTTCCTGTCTAGACGAGAAGGCGCGTGCCGCTGGGCAGGGAAGTGTCTCCTACCCTATAAAAGGCATTCCAAAGGAGCGACACCTCTTCCTCGCTAATGCAAGGATGACGGTCTGGGGAAAGACCTCACTCTTACTATCAGAGGATCAGGCTTACGCTCATAATCTAAAGTTCTCTTTCAAGTGTCTGTATGGGTGTTTCATGTGCCTGACTGCTGGGAGAGAGGCTGTGGGCTTCGTCAGACAGAACTGCAGCCCCCTCTAACGGCGTCATGGGAGAACAACCCTGCTGTATTAGTTTTGTGCAAAGTAATGTCTGACTGCGTCATTAGGGGGAGCCAGACTCCAATGGGAAAATCGTCCTGAATGCCGTCTCTTCTCCTCGCGTCCTGAGACCACCTGAGTGTTCGCGGTGCACCTGGCTAAACTGGGTGGAATGGAATGGTGCTTGGGGGGTGGGGGGGGGGGGGGCTGTTCCAGCGTACCTAGCACCGGGGTAAGCCCTGTTTGGTATGTGGCTAACATCCAGGAGGTGTTGAGAGCCCTCGAGACTGTGGTGACAGACTTGTAGACTCTTTCTGTCTCTGATGACTGGAACCGTTCATGCTCCGATGGAAGGCTTGATCCCGTCGGGAACCTCTGGGTTGGGTGCTGACGGGAAGTCCCCAGGGGTTCCACGGAAGGCACGTGGGCGTGGCCAGTCCCCTCTGTCAACGCAGTCCAGAACCGACCCACCGTGAACGTTCTTGGAGGAGTATGGTGCTCCAGGTGTGGGTGGACTCGTCCAGGCATTCTGGGAAGACAGACATGAACCGCCCGACTGCCAAAGGCTAAACAGGCATTCTCTTTCCCGCATAATCAGGGGTTTTCCTGGAACAAAATTAGGCAAAGGTGGTACCCCGAACCCCAGACTCTACCGAACGCCCCTCTGATATACTTTATATAGTATTGGCTACACACTCGAAGAATACATCTGTTACAGTATAGTGTTAAATCTGCCCCGTTGTCTATGTCCGCTTGAGAAGCTAATGCACACTACAATGTCCTCCCTAATGGCAACCAAAATACAAGCAATATATTTATTATTAACATATTAATGTTGCAAATAAAAAAAATGAAATTATATCAGCTTCATAATTAATCACAGTCAATATTATTGTTCCTCTCTTGACTTATTTCTGCTGAATTAGGCTCTACTGCTTGCGCTGATCCAGCGTATTCATGTTCTTATATTGTTAGTGACTTAAATATGTAAATTGTAGATTTTTTTTACAATGTATTTTGCATATATATTGTTTTTGGTCACTGTAAATACTTTAATCTTGTCATTTATTCACCAGTCATTTTCTTTTCTCACAAACTCTTTAAAAACAATCTGTAATTATGGGCCGCTAGAAGTCATCTATGTTATGCTGTTTGGATGTATCTTAGGGGTTATCAAGTTCTATTGAAATATTTTGACCTGCTTGGGTGTAAAAGACATTTCTGCAATGTCAGGACCTGTGCGGTCCTGTATGCAAGGTTGCCTGATTTTATTGACAGTAAATAGATACATCTCCAAAGGACCCCCAAGCCCATTAAAAATAGCCCAATTATAGGAAAACTCCCCATCTGGCAACGTTTCCTCTTACCTTCACGTTCGCTGCAGTGTTTCGCTGGTATTTTATGTATGAGCGCAAAATCATGTTTTACCCTCCTGACAAACTGAGACTGTGTGAGATTTGGGGAAGGCAGTCGCCTTTGAGTTTTGAATGCAGGAGAAACCCTGATAATGGATGTAGTGGTCTACTGTACTGGGTCAAGGGATCTCCAGTGTCTCGTCAGTGTGATCGCACACATCCTGCAAATCCACACCTAGGTAAATATGGTAAAGGATAGGGCACGCTACTAAACATGGGAAATCATTTTCCGATGGGGGAATATACCAAGGGAATAGGCTCTCCATTCATGGCTGAACAAATGTAATGTGAGCTTCTGGCAAATACGCTAGGGGTGTGAGTGCCAAAACAATACTTGAAGAAAAACAACTGGGAAGGATCTTTCTGAAGTCTTCCAATAGGAACTTTGTTTTGCATATAGTTTTTCTTTTTTATTCCACTCCAGTGTTTTCTGTGAATGACAGAATCCTTCTGTCCATCCCTCAGGGTCCTAGCTGCCACCCAGTTTGAGCCCCAGGCCGCCAGGAAAGCCTTCCCTTGTTTTGATGAGCCAGCCTTTAAAGCCACCTTCCTGGTCAGGATCACCAGAGAACCTGAATACATCACTCTGTCCAACATGCCCAAGGTTTGTGTGTGTGTGTGTGTGTGTGTGTGTGTGTGTGTAGTATATGTGTTGGCAGCAAGTGGTTATTGGAGACACTAGACACAAATAAACCCAGTCAGTCCAGTGGCCTGCCAATACTAGTCCAAAAGGATAATTGTTGTGAGAGAAAATAACCAGGTCTGAATGCTAACTGCCCCATTTAAACAGGTTCTCTGTCTAGAAAACAGCTCATTTATTCAAGCCGGTTTGTTGAGTCTGAAAGATGCATTTAATAACATGGTACCGAGTAGTCTTGTTGTGTGCATTTTAACAAAAAGAAATGTTGACAAAAAAAACAAAGCACTCACTCATTACCTTCTATCATGTCTGTCTCATCTGCCAGGGACATTACCATATTCTATCGAAAATGTTTCCCTCATTTTTGATGGAGTAAGGTTTTGTTTGTAAATCTGTTCATTAATCTGTTTAGTCATTTTCATAATTTTTCTCATTAGGTGGGCCAAAATGTTTTTGGGTGACCCATCTTAGTTTCTATGGCAGAATAACCCCTTCTGGTGTTTAAAGTGTTGCTTTACTGTGTTTCCAAGGCTAAGACGACTACATTACCCAGCGGCCTGCTGGAGGATGAGTTTGAGCAGACAAGTGTTAATATGAGCACTTACCTGGTGGCCTTCATCGTAGCCAACTTCACCAGCGTCAGTAGAAATGTCTCCAATACCCTGGTGTGTACCGACCCTGCCTGCGTCTCCTGGCACTATTTCTACTGGCAACACGCTGGAATGCAGCACTGTAACTTTGCCCTTCACAGTGACTTTGGGATCTTTTCTATTTGTTATATTTCTATTGCGTGCCTGTGTGCGGTAGGTGTCAGTGTACTCTGTGGCAGAGAAGAAGGAACACACACACTATGCTCTGGACGCCGCCTCCAAACTGCTGCAGTTCTACAACACCATCTTTGATGTTGACTACCCTCTGAGGAAACTGGGTGAGACGCAGTCGACTCAACCGAACAGCCGGCCAATTTATTGGAGAGTGTGTGGTGAAGTGACTCATTTTTAGGATATGAAGACGGAACGTACGCCTTCATTTACGCCACCTTTTACTGTCACTAACACTCCCATCTTTCTTTCTCTTTCTTCCTCCACCTCCAGACCTGGTGGCTATCCCAGACTTCCTGGCAGGAGCGATGGAGAACTGGGGTCTGATCACCTTCAGAGAGACCACCCTGCTGGTGGGTAACCAGTCATCCCCTCTGGACAAACAGCTCGTGGCTAACGTGGTAGCCCATGAGCTGGCCCACCAGGTACGTGTGGAGAGGATGACACCGGGATGACATGGCAGTCACCGGGATGACATGGCAGTCACCGGGATGACATGGCAACGTTCCTTTACAGTTACTATAACAGTCCTGTTCTAATGCTCTGCTCAGTGGTTTGGGAATCTGGTGACCATGCGTTGGTGGAATGACCTGTGGCTGAGCGAGGGCTTCGCCACCTACTGGCAGTACACGTCCCTAACCACAGTGTTCCCCCAGCTGTACCCAGTGAGTAGTACCACCCTACGCATACGTACGAGCTATGGAAGGACATAAGAATGACCTGTCATCTCTGTCTCCAGGGTGATGAGTTCCTGGAGGTGCGGTTTAAGGCGATGGCCAAGGATTCTCTGAACTCCACCCACTCAGTGTCAGTCTCATCCCAGATGACCAGTCCTGAAGACGTGTTGGAGATGTTTGACTCGGTCACCTATGAAAAGGTACTGGCTTCTTCTTTTTCTCCAATGAAATGCATAGCTACATTGAATGACATAGTCCAATAGTCTCATCCGTAACGTGTGTCTGTGTGTCTGTGTGTCTGTGTGTCTGTGTGTGTGTCTGTGTTTCTCTGTGTATCCAGGGTGCGTCCCTACTGCTGATGTTGAACTCCACTCTACCAGACGGCCAGTTCCGGAAGGGATTGATTGAGTACCTGAACAAATACAGGGGCTCTAACTCTGTTACTGATGACTTGTGGAACAGCCTCACACAGGTGTGTGTGTGTGTGTGTGTGTGTGTGTGTGTGTGTGTGTGTGTGTGTGTGTGTGTGTGTGTGTGTGTGTGTGTGTGCTTCCATGCGTGTTCGCTATATCCAAGACATCCTGTCACTCACCTGTCCGTTCCTTTTTCCGTGAGGAACTACTTTTATTGGTTCTTTACACAGGTGTTGACAGTGTGTTGACAGTGTGTTGACAGTGTGTTGACAGTGTGTTGTGTGTGGGTCAGACAGGACACCACCCTCCATCAGTGGCTTGTCTGTTGTATTAGTATTACTGCTTTGATGCTAATGACACTCCCTCCCTTCTGACCCAGTGTGATGAGTTGTAATAGCACTTGTGTTGGTTTCATTCTCTATGGTTTTTGATGGTTATCGTTTGTGGATGTGCCAGGCCCAAGTGCTTCCCCAGCAGGAGAGCGTGTCAGACATGATGAGAACATGGACGCTGCAGAAAGGCTTCCCATTGGTCACTGTCAGCTGCAAGGATGGCCAGGTGAACCTCACACAGGAACCTTTCCTACTATCCAGAGAAAACACCACACACACCTCCAGGTGAGACAGACCGACCCAACCTACCGGACCGACAGACCTGACCCGGCTGACATTCAGACACCAACCAGCCTTTTCTGTGTCTTCCCCAGCCTGTGGCACATCCCAGTGTCGTATGTTAACGACAGCTGTAGCCAGGCCCCTTCCTGCAGGCAGCTGTTCGTTCTCCGGAATAAGACGGGTAAAACGCTGAGCTTGTTAGCCTTCATGACAGCTGTAGCCTTTATGTGTGGTCTCGTGATATGTCGGTAAACATACGTTTTATTAATAGTTGCTTGCTCGTTTCATGCTCTGCAGGTTCTAGGTGAAAACCTAGTGTTATTACCATACGTCTCAGTGCATTGTACTTTGTTTCTCTCTTAGCCACTCTGAAGGTGTCAGACAGTGTGAAGTGGCTGAAGCTGAACTACATGAACACAGGCTTCTATATAGTTCACTATGGAGTGGAGGGCTGGGCAGCTCTCATAAACACTCTGAAGACTGACATTAGCTCCTTCACAGCCCACGACCGCGCTTCTCTCATCCACAACATGTTCGCCCTGTCCAGGTTTGTCTCTGGCTCTCTTCAGGCCTACCTGTCTATCTCTTTTGTGTGTCTGTCTGTGGTAATGCTACCCAACTATCAGGAAACAGTCACAGAGGTCTGTCCCAGAGATGGGCGGGGTTAAGGTTTTTGTTGGTAAGAAAATGTTCTCGGTCAACCAACCTGGAGATGAGCCTGAGTTATTCAGATAAGGTTTAATAAATGGAGACTGACAAGTTTAACGGAAACAGACAGATCTTTAATCTGTTGTCTCCTTGTCTCCCCTGGCTCCAGGCTGGGTCGGGTGTCCTTCCCGCAGGTTCTCAGTCTGTTGGGATATCTCACCAAGGAGACCGAGACTGCCCCTCTGAAAGAGGCCCTGTCACAACTTTCGTCTGTCTACCGCCTACTGGACAAAAGACCTGACCCATATTTGGTGTCACGAATGAAGGTTTGGACACGTCACACGCACACAGATACTAGTCCAACACATCGGTCTCCACAACTGACCTTGGTCTCCACAACTGACCCGTCTGGTTAAGACTGTCTGTTTCTGTGTGTGTGTGTTTCAGGGATACATCTTGAATCTTTTTGGCCCTCTGATAAACAGTCTGGACTGGGGAGAGGAGCAGAGTGTATCCAGACAGGAGCTGAGGTCGGCCCTGTTTGAGATGGCCTGCGGTCTGGGACAAGAGAACTGTACGGACCAGGCCAAGGTCCTGTATGATCAGAGGACCAACTCAACTCAACCCAAAATGTAGGTGCACTGGGACTCCCTTTATAATGGCCGCCATGGTCTTCAGAAACGAGTAAAGCAAGGGATGTATTTCATACCACAGGGATCGATATGGATGTATTTCATACCACAGGGATCGATAGGGATGTATTTCATACCACAGGGATCGATAGGGATGTATTTCATACCACAGGGATCGATAGGGATGTATTTCATACCACAGGGATCGATAGGGATGTATTTCATACCACAGGGATCGATAGGGATGTATTTCATACCACAGGGATCGATAGGGATGTATTTCATACCACAGGGATCGATAGGGATGTATTTCATACCACAGGGATCGATAGGGATGTATTTCTTACCACAGGGATCGATAGGGATGTATTTCTTACCACAGGGATCGATAGGGATGTATTTCTTACCACAGGGATCGATAGGGATGTATTTCATACCACAGGGATCGATAGGGATGTATTTCATACCACAGGGATCGATAGGGATGTATTTCTTACCACAGGGATCGATAGGGATGTATTTCATACCACAGGGATCGATAGGGATGTATTTCATACCACAGGGATTGATAGGGATGTATTTCATACCACAGGGATCGATAGGGATGTATTTCATACCACAGGGATCGATAGGGATGTATTTCATACCACAGGGATCGATAGGGATGTAGTGAAGTGTTTTATCTCTTCCAGAATCCCTGGTGATCTGGAGCGAGTGGTGTTCTCTGTGGCGGCCCAGTCTGACTCCGGTTGGCTGTCTCTCCTGGAGGCTTACGGACACACTACATATGACTCTGAGAAGAGGAAGATACTGCAGGCTCTGGCCTCCACCCAGGACACACGACGAATCGTATGGTACGAGACTGGTTGTCTGTGTCTCCATATTATTTCATCTGTACAGGAACATCTTGACTTTCCAACTGAAAATCTTCACAAGCCATACTAAAGCAGTAATCAAGTAGTATAAAGTTGTGAGCAAGCAGTACTTAAGCTGTGATGTGTTAGTCTCTGCGTCACTCTAAACATCTTCCTTCAGGATTCTGAACGCAGGACTGCAGGGATCGATTATCCAGACCCAGGAGCTGCCGTTGCTCATCGGCACCGTGAGCGATGGCTTTGCTGGCCACTTGTTTGTCTGGAATTTTGTCAAAGAGAACTGGGACAGTATCATTGAGAAGTAAGCATGACCTTTATAAGATATATATTTTTTGTTTCCGTCATTATATGTGGGCCTGTTTCGATTGGATAATGTGGAGATGTGGCCTGCTTTGATTGGCTGTATCTGTTTGCATAGGTTTCCATTGGGGTCTTATCCCATCCAGAGCATAATCAAGTCCACCACCTCCCAGTTCTCTACGCAGATGCACCTGGAGGAGGTGAGCTATACAGTAGTGACTGTTCATAATGTGTCTGTGTAAAACATGGGTTGTGTCCCTGTCTACCAGTCATGTCAGGTGCGTGTGTGTGTTCCTCTTTTACAATCACTAATTATTAAAACAAGGAAAATCATCAGGACATTTGGCCTCTCTTCAGTCCTCAATTTTACAACAAGCTTTATTTTACTTGGGGTTAAGTTTAGGCATTAAGGGTTAGGTTATGGTTAGGCATAAAGGTTAGGTTATGGTTAGGCATAAATGTTAGGTTATTCCCGATTAGGTTTACAGGTTAGGTAAAGAAAATTACCTTCAGAGGTACAAAATTGCCGGTCCTCAAAAATAATAGAAAAATCTGTGTGTGTGTATGTGTGTACAGGTCCAGGGCTTCTTCTCGGGTCTTAAGGAGCGGGGGCATCCGATGCGCAGTGTCCAGGAGGCTTTGGAGACCATCAGACTGAACCAGGACTGGATGGACAGGAACCTTCCAGCACTCAGACAATCGCTCTAACATGGCCAACTGGCAAATGTCACCCCTGGCAACCTGCTATGGGGACGGTATTGGCATGGCAATGGCAGTGTTTGCACTATAGTAGGGCTGGTCTCAAATGACATCTTCTTCCCCATAGTTACCAAGTAGAGCACTGTGTAGGGGATGGGGATTGTTTGGGTCTTGTCCTATGAGTTGTATTAGCTCAGGTTGGCTTTTTTAGATCGGTCAGACTCCAACTTCTCTCCCTCTACTTCGCTTACAGCTTTCACCTTAACACCCTTACTTGACACACAGCAGCTCATCTTTTTCTTTCTTACTCCGCGCTCTTCACGTTACATGGAAGTGACCTGTCCCTTCCTCCAGCACTAGTGCATGTGTAGCACCCCCTAGAGGATTAAGGAAAACAACATGCTGTGTGTCATTAGTGTGGATCACCTGCCACACTCCAGGCTCTGACTAACTGAAGTCTCTCAGGCCCTGGCCTTGCCTCCAGCTCCGGTCCTGATGTCTGTTGACGGCCAGAGTTGGGCTACAGAACTGACATTCAATGTAAAGGTGTTAGGTGACGCGAGGCCCGCCTCATAGAGAAACGCCAGGATACAGAGCATGTACAAACTGTTACAAGGTAAACCGTTAAAGGGAAATTTAAATGTTTTGTTAATATTTAAATTGACTCTACCAAATCTCCACCAGTGTGGGTGTGTTAGTTAAGATGGTCGGATGGTATAAACATTTTTGGGTGACGCCCCAGCACTTCCTGTGGGCACGTCTTCTGCTGTTCTGACTTCCATTTTTACGTTTCGACAGTTGATATCAGATAACTCACTCCATTTTAGTTAAACATGAATGTGACTGGCTTGCTGTCGTGCTTTTAAACAGGTTGGAGTATAGTTAAGACCGCTTTTCTACCTTTCTTTTGCGTATAGGACAATCTGTTTTACTGGCAATGGTTTTAAAGATGTGATTATTGTGTAAATACGTCTCTGGTCTCTACCTGACTTTTTGCTTGTCATGTGTGTGCAATTTTGTTTCTTGTTTTTAACGTACGTTTATTGTTTTTAACATAAGTTTATTATTTTTAATGTCTAAAGTGTGATGCCAAATACCTAAGAGTCCTGTACAAAATGCTTTTAATGGGTTTGTTTATACTAAATAATTATTTATTCCGTTGAATGTGGGGTCACTCCAAGGCTCATATTTGTATGAGATACAGCCAACTGTGGATACATACTGGTATTTGGCCAATTTATCAATTGTCTGATTGGTTAGCCTGGCTCACTGTGGGTTAGGCCATGTCAGTACTGTGTGCACAGGTCTATGGTACTCCGCTCTCAATGGTAGCCCTGACTGTAGAACATAATTCAATCAGCATCCTAGCTGGCTCTAGGTAGATGTTTCCTGTTGGAACAAATCTAGGATCAGTCCCCCTGCACCGTAATGCCAATGCAAACCAAATATGGAACCGATCTTTTATCAGTCTGGGAATAACTTCATGCTACCTCCTCGTTCCTGCTGCAGTCCTGGCTGCTGCTGTTAACCACTGAATGTCCTGAAGATGCTCTTCTATTACACAACATGGCCAATGACTATCTAGCCCCTCTTTTCATGGAACTCCTGGTACTCCCATTCTGAAGGGGCATTTACTTCTCAGTGTCTCACTCCCAATGTTTTGATGAGATGTTGAAAACATTTAAACAGGTCATATTGGTGGTTACAATTGGATGATGAATCTTTTTCTTTGATGAGAATTGTGAATCATTGCTGATACGTCAGTGTCAGTCACTAGAAATCAGCCTGTACCTCAGGGCTCAAGGCGGTAATGTTAATAACTGTACACTGAATCTTTCACTGAAACTACTGCCATAGAGCCTATCTGAACCTGTCTTAAAGCTGTCATAACCAAATTATCATGAAAGCTGATACAATCTTACGCTTCTTTTACTCTTCCATAATGTGCTGGTTAGATTTTTGTCTAGCAATTTAATCAACATTGTGTCATTAGTGATTAGTATGTTTACTTAAGATGTTTGCTATGTCATTTATATGACTGTGTTATTAATAACCAATAAGGCAAGAGGAGGTTTGGTATATGTCCAGGGCTTTTCTTAGGCCCAACTCAATAGATCTTAGCCCTGGTATATTGGCAGTATCTCACAAGACCTCTGAGGTGCCTTATTGTTGTTATAGGCAGGCTACCTACTAAATTACAACTTACTTTTTTTCTCTCATACCCATGGTAAAATCTGGTTTACCACAGCTTTCAGCCAATCAGCTTTCAAGGCTCAAACCACCAAGTTAGTAATGCCTTATATCCGATGGTTTAAGTGTTACAGTGAAGTGTTTTCAGACCTGGGTTGAGGTGGCATGTTGCCATGCTATAGTCTCTCTCTCTACAAGAAGGTTCTATTCGACAGTGGATTCTTGTCAGAGGGTGATGCTCATTTTAAGTTGTGCTTTACACTGGGGTTGAATGATACTGGTATTTGTCAGGCTTTCCTTGCCTTAAAAATAAATAAAACATTTTCTGGACTTTTATTGTATTGTGTCTTTGTTCTAAGTCTCAGCAGTAAATGTTGAAAACGTAATCTTGGGGATTATTATGATGTAGCGCAGAGAAACATTCAATATAATATTGTATAGTTGTACAACTGGACCAGCAGAGGGGGATAATTCTCTTTTCCGAGTAATGCCTGCCTGCTCAGCCTTGCTTGTAATTGTGTAAATGGTCTGTTATCAAAACACGAGAATTTCTTGCTTTTTTCACCTATCCACTCCTTTCTTACATAGACGATGGGATTGTAAAAACCAAAATGTTGTGTACACTGAAATATATCCACAGAATTGTAAGAAGACTGACAAAATCTAAACTGAGAGAGAAAATACATATCTTCTTTGCTGACCTGAATGTTAGCCTAATCAGATTAATGTAGTATACAGGTGCATCTCAGAAAATTTGATATTTTTCCTAGTTATTCAAATCCGAAAGTGACACCTTCATATTCTCTAGATTCATTACACATAAAGTGAAACATTTCAAGCCTTTTTTGTCTGAATCTTGATTATTGATTATGGCGTGCAGCTCATTGAAATCAAAAATCCAGTACCTCAAAAATGTTGACCTGAGAAGCCAGTGGCAGCTACTGTAGCTTGTACACCACTTCTTAAACTAAATAAATAATTTAATAATGTAAATCAATTATTTCAATAGAACTATAATCTAACAACCATACAATCCACAAAGTTTCACATAATATTTCCAAATCAATCAATGGTGGTATACATAGTGCTTCTGTTATAATCTTTTGTTTTCTTATATAGTGTATCTCTGTACATTGTATCAGTATATCTAGTTATGGCCATCTACTCTAAGTGCCATCTATCTTCCTAATTGCCTCCTTGAACTGCAGACTGCACTTAAGTTGCTGCTAGCTGATTGTTGACAGATGAACTAGATTTCAGAGCAATTTATACTTGTTTTGGTAATCAGTAGTTGACTCCCAGAAGACCCTCTCTTCCTCTGCCCTCCATGTGGCCCATCACATGTGCCTCGGCCAGTTGCACAAGTGTCCTCAAACTGAGTGAGTGAACATCCAGGGTCTAATGCCCAAAAGGCAGAGAAGTTATTTTCAGCTTGCACAGTTTTACAGAAGGTTTTTATAATTACTTGACATTTTATTTGTTTATGCCTGAAAGATCAAATATGTCAACATTGAATGTCTAACTGTTGTTTAAGTTTATTTATACTAATTCGACTGTAGGTATTGTCATAAAACATTTCCTTCCACTATTTAAATTTGTAAAATAAATTGTATCATTTCACAAGTCTGCCTTGAAGATGTGTTGTCTCCCCTCACCAAGGGTTTTGTCAGCCACACCCAAACATGAAGGTAGGGTCCAGGGCTGTGGTCATTTACAGAAAACGTGTGTTGGAGTGGAGGTGTTTAGCGTTGGTACTAAAGTGTCCCCAGATCTCTCACCTGCATCTGTGAGGGTTATCAGTTTGGTCTGGCTGAGATTCAAACTGTTCGGGCATGGGGCGTTTCCGATGGGTGTTGAGAAAAGTTAAACTCGAATGGGATCTGTTAATCATAACAGTAACGCATAGGAAGTAGTACCAAAGTGCCATAATTAACAAAATAAATAACCTGTACATCAAGAAACAGCAATCAAACAGATCAGTAAGTGTAGCTGATGAACAGGTCTGAAAACGAATATTGCCATCTTTGTTGTGAAAACTGCTGCATCCAAAGCACCTTGGAGAGTCCCAAGAAATAAATGGAAAAACCAGAAACAGCAAATGAAGACAATGTTAACAAAAGACTAATGGCATTAGGTTTAACCCTGAAAAGACTGCTATTCTGGCTACCCTTTTCTCATATGTGTGTTTTAACATAGAAATGCATATGGTGTTGGTATTGGCACGGGGCTTCTAATCAGAGGGGTTTCTCTCTTCCCTCTCGCTCACATGTCAGTGAATCTTGTCTGTACAACATTGTTGTCATCTATTGTCCACCAGGTGTCCTTACAGTCTTCATCTTGCTGATTTTCCACTGGATTACAGCTCATATAACTGTGCGACTTCCATCTGACAGTTCATTTCTTTCCAGCTCTTTCTTCACACTCCTCATTTGACCACATGCTTTCTCAGTCCCCTCCTACTGCCATACATGCGATGCACTTGACGTTTACTTCACTAGATCCTGTTTGTCAACTAATCTCACTGCAACTCCCCTCCAGGTCTCTGATCTTTGCTCTGTTTCCTTCTCTTTCGCCCAACCCTACCCATTTAGTTTCTACATGCGATCTTCATCCTCTCCCCCTTTCTATCCTATCATCTGTCCCGTCTGCTAAATTACTCTTCCTTCTGTGTATTGATTTAACGTCTTCTACCCAACTCTCCACTCTCTCCACATCCTGATTCTCACTGTCCCTATTATTCTCACATAATCAGGATTTGGGAAGAGCAGAAACAGAGGAAAACTAAACTCCCTGCTGACATTTTACATCTACATTTTAGTCAGAGGCTATTGTCCAGGCCTTATTATGCAGTTGACTTCCAGTTATAGCATATATTTTAGGAAGGACAGGCTTTGTAAGGAATGCATTCTAATCATTGAATTAGTTGTCGGCTCAATGCAGTGAAGACAAGAATGCCATACAAATAATAAACATAATAAGCAGCAGAGGTGTTGGCAGTGGAACAATTTTAGGCACTCTGTAAAAAGGTGGGTGTTCTGAAAATGAACACTCTCCTCTCCTAGCCTCCAGGGGTGGCTGGTTCCCCCAAGGGTTTTGAATGGATGACTGTGAGACCTATCATCCGTTCATTAACTTCTCTTTCTCTCTAGATGACCTCCACTTTCTGTAATTCCAAATTCTTCCTCTTAACCTGGGAAATACTTAATTTTCCCTTTTCAACATCATGGCCAGTCAATGGCATCAATGCCTTCGTCATCCTGGAACTGCCTACACTCTCTGACCACATGAGGCTGGGCATTGTCCTCCACCAGGAGGAACCCAGGGCCCACTGCACCAATGTAATGTCTGACGATGGGTCTGAAGTTTTCAACCCGGTACCTAACTGTCCAAGGATATGCCTTCCCCGACCATCACTGACTCACCGCCAAACCAGTAATGCTGGATGATGTTGCAGGCAGCATAAAGTTCACCATGGCATCTCTAGACTCTTTCACATCTGTCACATGTGCTCAGTATGAACCTGCTCTGGTGAATGCCAATTGAGCTGCACAGAGCTGAGTTCATGCCATGGAGTCTGTTTCTGACAGTTTGGACACCAGTAGCCAGCTGGAGGTCATTTTGTAGGGCTCTGGCAGTGCTCTTCCTGTTCCTCCTCACACAAAGGAGCAGATACCGGTCATGCTGCTGGGTTGATTCCCTTCTACAACCCTGTCCAGTTTTCTGTGTGTAATGGCCCGTCTCCAGGTATCTCCTCTATGCTCTTGAGACTGTACTGGGAAACACAGCAAATGGCACATATTGATGTGACATCCTGGAGGGGCTGGACTGCCTGTGCAACCTGAATGGGCTGCTGGTACCGCCTCATGCTACCAGTAGTGACAATGACACTAGCAAAACGCAAAACTAGAGAAGAATCAGTCAGGAAAAATAAGGAGAAAGCAATTGTCTGTGGCCACCAACTGCAAAACCATTCCATTTGTGGGGTTTGTGATTCACAAACGCTTATGCTTCCTAACTGGACAGATTGATATCCCTAAAGTTCAACTATCCTTGTAAAAGAAGGATGAATATTTGAATATATGTTCCCCCATGTCCCCTGCTCTTCCTCACACCTTTGAACTCCAATTGAAGCCTGCATCCACTACCAGACCATGGTGTTTGCCTCTGCAACAGGAAGGGGAACCGTCAGCTAGCTAACAATCCCTTACCATCAGCTAGCTAACCATCAGCTACGTGATTGCATTTGTAATGACGGCAATTGGTCTTCCGGGATTTAGTTATGATTTTAACCTCCTGAGACCCTTCATTCTGCATAAATTAACAGCATTACTTATTGATCTTTGAATACTTCTCTGGTACTGACAAATGCGGTATACACTATGATGTACGGTATATAAAAGTAAAACATTTTGACTGCATATGTCATTAGCAGTTGTGCCCTTATTTGTTGCCATGTTTAGGCATTGAAAAGCACACACACTTGGTCCACATACACATACATATACACACTCACACTGTTTGCTAACTTCATGTTCCGTTTTGATGAAAACAGTTGAAATTAACAGTTTTCTATTTTGTTACAAATTGGTGACTTTATCGTATTATGTAGTAAAATAAACCCAAAGTCATCGTACCTTTTTTCAAAAAGTACTTCCTGCTCAAAGACAATGCTTAGATATTATACTTATTTCAGGTCCTTCTAATCCCAAATAGCTAAGATAAATTACAAATGCATACATTATCATAGCTCAGGTCTTAGGAGGATGAAGTTAATCGAAGTTAACATTTTATTATATCAAGACATGACATTTCTATGCCACTACATTAAATGTAGCCTACATTACCTTGTTCAGTGTGACATACTCTAAGGCTGTGTTTGAACTAAGCGCACTCTAGCTGTTATGCAACTCCGTATCTACAAGCATCAGGATAGAACCTTCTAGAGTTATGTAATACCCGTACGCTTCATTTAAATTAGATCTTGGCATCCCCACCACAGCGTGTGTGACTATATGGGTAGCATCAGGGTGGTAGGTGTCATTGCTTTCGTATAAAGAATGATGTGTATATTACCATTGCTTGCTAACCAGAGCAGGGTGGAGCTTAGTGTTCACTCCAACAGATGCGATGCATCTCTACCTGATTTCCCACAAAGATGTAGGCAGAAAATATAGATTTTAATCCCATTCTCCAAATCATTTAAAGTCTATTCACAGCTGGTTTGGTTTAACATTAGTTCAGTAAACAATCATCCTATAATATCATTAAGTTGTTACGTGTTGGTCAATTAAGTATGCAAAAACAGCTTTTGCAGAAGCCAGAATCTGTCCTCAAAACATGCTAGCCATTTGGAATGGGTATAGGGATATCATTAATATTATTGTGTCTTAGTTCTGACTCTGATCCATCATACATATAGCTAGCTAGACCAACATTTACGCATGATTTACATTCAAAATCCTAAAAACACCACATATCAGCCATCATTATGGTAGCTATTGTATACAACCTCAAATATTACTGCTGTAGCTACCTAGCTACTTATCAGAAAATGGTGATCCTTGATTGCTGTTGGGACTGTCAGTGGCAACTCAAGTGTTGGAACTGAATCAGGCTTCAGCACAATACACTTTTCAAATCACTTTGGGTTTGCATCGTTTTCTGCAAGATCGGCTGAATGAATTGTAGACTTAGTAGTCACAGTGGCACATTAAGCTAACTATCTGATCAGTTGCTTGCTGAAGTGGAGAACGACAGGTAACGGGCTGTACACATTCAAACTATGATGGGAATTATATCATTTTAAGATATCATTGCATGTTTTAAAATGAAACAATGACATGACTTCAAGTTTTCCAAGCAAAATCAAAACCGAGTGACTCAGCCTCAAGCCCATGATTTGATTTTCAGATAAGGCTCTACAGACAGCAATGATATCTAGTTTTCATTCTTTGGTGAGATTAATTACACCTGCCATAGTTCAAATTCTTCATCAACATATCCTCAACCACAGACTGTATCCCCATGGACTTCAAGATGGATAGAGTCGCTTGTCTCCTCAAGAAATCAACCCATGACTGCTGTGTTGTCAAAAACTACAGACTGTTATCCCTTCTGTCTTTACTGTCCAAAACATTTGTGCTCACAGTTTTATACCAACTCTCCTATTTGGCTCTAAATGCAGGCTTTGGGTTTAGGCCCTCTTATTTCTATACACCAAGTCACTCAGCTCCCTCATATTCTCACATTGTCTCGTCTATCATTTCTTTGCGGAAAACACTCTGCAAGCATAAAGAAAGTGACTTGGTCATGCAGGTTTGAAGTAAGGTTGATCCTGGTTGGTCCTCAGATGGGTGACCAAGTGCAGCCGAAATTAACGGGCACTTTTCTTTCTGGTTTATATATACAAATCCACATTGCAGCGAAGAGCACATTGCCCTGTGAAGGGTGCTGTGTTAAAGGGACATTCCTCTCCTTGTAATTATTCCCTAGGTCATTGATGTCAATGATAATACTTTCTCAATTTACTGTGTAAAATAAGGAAGACTATATGAATATATGTTCCCCCATGTCCCCTGCTCTTCCTCACACCTTTGAACTCCAGTTGAAGCCTGCATCCACTACCAGAGCATGGTTTTTGCCTCTGGAACAGGAAGGGGAATCGTGGACCTCCCTTACCTTCATGCAACCCTTAAAAACATAAACCCAATCAGCTACATGATTGTATTTGTAATGACAGCAATTTGTCTTCCAGGATTTAGTTATGATTTTAAAGTTATTGATGTTAAAATGTAATTATATCAAGAAATGACATTTCTATGCCACTACATTAAATGTAGTCTACATTACCTTGTTCAGTGTGACATACTCTAAGGCTGTGTTTGAACTAAGCGCACTCTAGCTGTTATGCAACTCCGTATCTACAAACATCAGGATAGAACCTTCTAGAGTTATGTAATACCCGTACGCTTCATTTAAATTAGATCTTGGCATCCCCACCACAGCGTGTGTGACTATATGGGTAGCATCAGGGTGGTAGGTGTCACTGCTTTCGAATGAACAATGATGTGTATATTGCCATTGCTTGCTAACCAGAGCAGGGTGGAGCTTAGTGTTCACTCCAACAGATGCGAGGCATCTCTACCTGATTTCCCACATCAAAGATGTAGGCAGAAAATATAGATTTTAATCCCATTCTCCAAATCATTTAAAGTCTATTCACAGCTGGTTTGGTTTAACATTAATTCAGTAAACAATGATCCTATAATATCATTAAGTTGTTACGTGTTGGTCAATTAAGTATGCAAAAACAGCTTTTGCAGAAGCCAGAATCTGTCCTCAAAACATGCTAGCCATTTGGAATGGGTATAGGGATATCATTAATATTATTGTGTCTTAGTTCTGACTCTGATCCATCATACATATAGCTAGCTAGACCAACATTTACGCATGATTTATATTCAAAATCCTAAAAACACCACATATCAGCCATCATTATGGTAGCTATTGTATACAACCTCAAATATTACTGCTGTAGCTACCTAGTTACTTATCAGAAAATGGTGATCCTTGACTGCTGTTGGGACTGTCAGTGGCAACTCAAGTGTTGGAACTGAATCAGGCTTCAGCACAATACACTTTTCAAATCACTTTGGGTTTGCACCGTTTTCTGCAAAATGGGCTGAATTAATTGTAAACTTAGTAGTCACAGTGGCACATTAAGCTAACTATCTGATCAGTTGCTTGCTGAAGTGGAGAACGACAGGTAACGGGCTGTACACATTCAAACTATGATGGGAATTATATCATTTTAAAATATCATTGCATGTTTTAAAATGAAACAATGACATGACTTCAAGTTTTCCAAGCAAAATCAAAACCGAGTGACTCAGCCTCAAGCCCATGATTTGATTTTCAGATAAGGCTCTACAGACAGCAATGATATCTAGTTTTCATTCTTTGGTGAGACTAGTTACACCTGCCATAGTTCAAATTCTTCATCAACATATCCAACATATCCTCAACCACAGACTGTATCCCCATGGACCTCAAGAAATCAACCCATAACTGCTGTGTTGTCAAAAAACTACAGACTGTTATCCCTTCTGTCTTTACTGTCCAAAACATTTGTGCTCACAGTTTTATACCAACTCTCCTATTTGGCTCTAAATGCAGGCTTTGGGTTTAGGCCCTCTTATTTCTATACACCAAGTCACTCAGCTCCCTCATATTCTCACATTGTATCGCCTATCATTTCTTTGCGGAAAACACTCTGCAAGCATAAAGAAAGTGACTTGGTCATGCAGGTTTGAAGTAAGGTTGATCCTGGTTGGTCCTCAGATGGGTGACCAAGTGCAGCCGAAATTAACGGGCACTTTTCTTTCTGGTTTATATATACAAATCCACATTGCAGTGAAGAGCACATTGCCCTGTGAAGGGTGCTGTGTTAAAGGGACATTCCTCTCCTTGTAATTATTCCCTAGGTCATTGATGTCAATGAAAAGACTTTCTCAATTTACTGTGTAAAATAAGGAGGACTATATGAATATATGTTCCCCCATGTCCCCTGCTCTTCCTCACACCTTTGAACTCCAGTTGAAGCCTGCATCCACTACCAGAGCATGGTTTTTGCCTCTGGAACAGGAAGGGGAATCGTGGACCTCCCTTACCTTCATGCAACCCTTAAAAACATAAACCCAATCAGCTACATGATTGTATTTGTAATGACAGCAATTTGTCTTCCAGGATTTAGTTATGATTTTAAAGTTATTGATGTTAAAATGTAATTATATCAAGACATGACATTTCTATGCCACTACCTTAAATGTAGTCTACATTACCTTGTTCAGTGTGACATACACTAAGGCTGTGTTTGAACTAAGCGCACTCTAGCTGTTATGCAACTCCGTATCTACAAGCATCAGGATAGAACCTTCTAGAGTTATGTAATACCCGTACGCTTCATTTAAATTAGATCTTGGCATCCCCACCACAGCGTGTGTGACTATATGGGTAGCATCAGGGTGGTAGGTGTCATTGCTTTCGTATGAAGAATGATGTGTATATTCCCATTGCTTGCTAACCAGAACAGGTTGGAGCTTAGTGTTCACTCCAACAGATGCGAGGCATCTCTACCTGATTTCCCACATCAAATATATAGGCAGAAGGTATTGATTGAATGTATAGTATTGAACATATGCACAGCCGGTTTAGTTTCACTTGAGTTCAGTAAGCAATAATTATATTATATAATTAAGCTCTTACGTGATGGTCAAATAGGATGCTAAAAACAACTTTCCCTCAAGCCAGAATCTCTCACATAGCCAAACGGATTGGGTGTAATGATAACATTATAAATATAGAGTGGCAATAGCACCTGACACTCTGGCCACAATCCTGCTGACCATTGACTTGTGGTGTCCAAAAAGGTCCCCATCCACCATTTGGAGGGACAGCTGAAGCATTGGAGGGACAGCTGCATTCATGTCACTCCCATGCTGAATGACTGGTCCAACCTTTTAGTTTAGATGAGTAACCAAGTCCTTAGAGAAGGGGTATCTTTTTGAAAACTCTTCATTATCATAAAAGTCAAAAGAGTTTAAACCTGTCTCAAATTTTTCTTCAAGGGACTCAGTTGTAAATTTGCCCTCTCCACCACAAATATGCTGCCATCCAAGTTAAACCACCTCAAGTGGCAGTTTAGGATTAGTCTGTTATCTAAATGTATAATCCAAAAAGCATTTTTGGAGCAGCAGTCTTAAAGTTTATCTAGGTTTAAAGTCAGAAATAAACTTAGATTAGAGGAAGGATTACATTTAACTTGGATCATTTTAGTTTTTACATTTGGTCCGGTTTACATACCATTGTGCTCATATGTTTGCATACCCTGGCAGAAATTTTAGCATTGATTTTGAAAATATGACTGATCATGCAAAAAAACTTTTATTTAAGGATAGTGATCATATGAAGCCATTTATTAAAACATAGTTGTTTTAATAACTGAACTACTGACTCTAAATTCTCATACACAGAACTCAGATAAGAATCCCTAGCCGTGACTGTTTACACATTCGACTGGTGGTGGGTAGAGTGGCCTGTAGCCACCATGTGACTACACATCAGAATACTGAACAGCAGAGTGAACACTGGTGTGCAGGTCCCAACAACAACGGATGCCAATGCACTGGATAACATAGGACTAGAGGAGTGGAGGTCAATAAATGCTTTCTAATACCATGACAAGAATCCAGGCAAGCCTAGTCCAGCCGGCACGCAATAAGAAGTGTTGTGTCTTTAACCACCACGCCACGAGCTATACATTTGCCGGGTGTCAGTATAGCCTCTTGCCATTTGATAACTTTGTCACGCATTAACATCACGCCAAGTTTGAATATTTCGTTAGTCACCATTAAGCATTGTGTTAAACTGAGTAACGTTTCTTATTAAGTTTTCCTCCACCACAAATAGCATCTATGAACTGTCTGTAATTTTTATCATAGGTACACTTCAACTGTGAGAGACGGAATCTAAAACAAATATCCAGAAAATCACATTGCATGATTTTTAAATAATGAATTTGATTTTTATTGCATGACATAAGTATTTGATCACCTACCAACCAGTAAGAATTCCGGCTCTCACAGACCTGTTTCAACTTGTTACCTGTATAAAAGACACCTGTCCACACATCCAATCAAACAAACGCCAACCTCTCCACAATGGCCAGGACCAGAGAGCTGTGTAAGGACATCAGGAATAAAATTGTAGACCTGCACAAGGCTGGGATGGGCTCCAGGACAATAGGCAAGCAGCTTGGTGAGAAGGCAACAACTGTTGGCGCAATTATTAGAAAATGGAAGAAGTTCAAGATGACGGTCAATCTCCCTCTGTGTCACATCCTGGTTATGCCCCTAGCCATCTCTGCGCTGGGCTGGGGGCATAGTCAGGACAGGACAGGAGGTGGCACCTCTAGCCACCTCCAATCCTTTTAGTCTCCCTAGTTGGCGGCAGGTGTTGGTCGTTGCCTCCAATTGGGGACCTTATTTAAGTTCCCTGTTTTGCCACACCAGTATGGTTCATTTTGGTTTTGCCTTTGTATGGAATACCCCATGTCATTGGTTGCTGCTTTTGTTTTGTTTGGGTCTATCTTTTCAATTAAACATGGATTATACCCTTTTCCTCGACTCTGTCCCGTGTCCTACTCCTACCACAGCCATGACACTCGGTCTGGGGCTCCATACAAGATCTCACCTTGTGGGGCATCAATGATCATGAGGAAGGTGAGGGATCAGCCCTGAACTACCATTAGTAACACATTACGCCGTCATGGATTAAAATCCTGCAGCGCACGCAAGGTCCCCCTGCTCAAGCCAGCGCATGTCCAGGCCAGTCTGAAGTTTGCCAATGACCATCTGGATGATCCAGAGGAGGAATGGGAGAAGGTCATGTGGTCTGATGAGACAAAAACAGAGCTTTTTGGTATAAACTCCACTCGCCATGTTTGGAGGAAGAAGGATGAGTACAATCCCAAGAACACCATTCCAACCGTGAAGCATGGAGGTGGAAACAACATTCTTTGGGGATGTTTTTCTGCAAACGGGTTCTAAACTCACAAATTGTCAACTAGACCCAATTCCAACAAAATTACTTAAGGAGCTATTTCCTGTGCTAGGTCAGCCAATGTTGAACATAATAAATTGCTCCCTTTCCTCCGGATGTGTACCAAACTCACTAAAAACAGCGGAAAGTCTCTTCTAAAAATATCTAATCTGGATCCTGACATATTAAACAATTATAGGCCAATATCGAACCACCTGTTCCTATAAAAAAACATATAAAAACTTGTTTCCCAAAACCTGAATGCCATCTTGAAGACAAATAACATTTATGAAATGCTCCAGTCCGGTTTCAGACCCCATCATAGTACTGAGACTGCACTCGTGAAGTTAACAAATGACCTTCTAATGGCCTCAGACAAAGGTTCCGCATCCATCCTGTTTCTTCTTGATCTTAGTGCTGCTTTTAACACTATTGATCACTCCCTTCTCTTAGAGAGACTGGAAATCCATATTGGGCTACATGGACATGTTCTAGCCTGGTATAAATCTTATTTATCTGAAAGATATCAGTTCATATGTGTGGATGGCATATCCTCTGACAAATCAAAGGTATGTCTTGGTGTTCCTCAAGGATTGGTTCTGGGCCCATTATTGTTCTCACTATATATGCTGCCTCTGGGTGATGTAATCTGGAATCACAATGTCAATTTTCACTGTTATGCTGATGACACGCCGTTATATATTTCAATAAATCATGGAGAAGCCCCAAAATTTGCTACTTTGGAAGCATGCATTTCAGATATTAAGAAGTGGATGACAGAGAACTTTTTGTTTTTAAACTCATGAAAAACAGAAATGCTAATTTTAGGACCCGAGAAACAAAGAGCGTTGTTACTGTGATCTCACTGTGAACCTCGACGGCTGCATGGTCATATCCCAAAAAACTGTAAGAAACCTCGGCGTTACCCTTGACCCTGACCTCTCCTTTGATGAATATATAAAATATGTCTCAAAAGTTGATTATTTTCATCTTCGAAACATTGCTGATGCATGTTTTTGTTACTTCAAAATAAGATTACTGCAATGCTCTTCTTTCCGGTTACCCTGACAAATCAATAAATAAACTTCAATTAGTGCTGCACACGGCTGCTAGAATCATAACTAGAACAAAAAAAAGTAACACATTACTCCAGTACTAGCCTCTTTACACTAGGGTTAGGGCTGATTTTATTGTTAACTTATGAATCAATACATGGACTTGCTCCTTCTTACCTCACTGAAATGATCCAGCCATACATACCTACATGTAACCTTTGATCGCAAGATGCAGGCCTTTTTATAGTACCTAAAATTTCTAAACAAACAGCCGGAGGCAGGGTCTTCTCTCATAGAGCTCCATTACTGTGGAATGATTTGCCAATTAAGGTTAGAAATGCAAACTCAGTGCAAACTTTCAAGTGTCTACTAAAGACTCATCTCTACAGCATGGTCTATGATTAAGTTTAGTCTGGCCCAGGGGCGTGAAGGTGACCAGAAAGGCTGTCCACCCTTGCTGTTTTGCCAGGTGGGCTCTCATCGCCACTGGGATGCCCTCCCTCTAATACCATTCGGGGGCGGAGTCACTGGCTTCTTGTTGTCTCTCTGTAGCGCACTTGTGCAATTGGGCTGTACTCTGCTGGCAATACTCGGCCCTCATTCAGGGTGGTTGGAGGTGGTGGGTGTCCCTTTGGTTGATGCTTGGCAATGTGGGTGGATTGAACTCCTGCCTGTTGGGCTCTTTCCGGTGCCTCCCCCAAATCGGGCCACAGAGTCACCAGACCCCCCTGTCTCAGCCCCAAGATCTTACATTGCTATATTATTGTGCTGGGGGAGTAGGGTCAGTTTTCCTTCTCCACTATAAATCCTTGTATATATAAGGAATGCATTTCAAAAAATGTCCCTGTCTCCTGCCATTTTAAACTCCCCACATCTGAGGAGTACCTGCCTTGAAAGATCCGTTGCTGTCCCTGTCCAAAGTCCTCCTGGTTGTGTTGCAGATCAAGACGATACCTGACGATTTCAGCTGCCACTGTGCTGACACCTCCCCCTGCCCTGTGTTGTCCCTGTCCTTGTCCATCTGGTCATGCTTCCGACCTGGACTAAGTTTAAATAGACTCTGGACTCAGCCAACATATTTATTTATTAATTATTAAAATTTGTACTCTTAATATGTTCACCCGGCACAGCCAGAAGAGGACTGGTCACCCCTCTGAGCCTGGGTCCTCTCTAGGTTTCTTCCTAAATTTCGGCCTTCTTAGGGAGTTTTTCCTAGCCACTGAAATTCAACACTACTAATATCCACCAGAACTTTTTTAATTTAGGCTTCCTATTATGTAGCCGCTGAATGTTGTAGCTAGCAAAGCTTTTGTTTGTCCTGAACAAATTCTGAGGCATAATATGTTTTGATAATAATGGGAGGCGAACGTGGGACCTGTTGTTCTGTAGTCTGCATCTCTAAACACTACGCTATTTAACAAGGGGTAAACAGTCAGTCAGTCAGGCACTCACTCACTCAGTCAGTCATTAATAGACATTCACTCTTCTAGGCCAGCTCCGCTTATGCGGTCCGGCAAAAACTATCTCATATAGTCACAAGCCAGTCTAGGTCAAATGTACTCAGGCTGCCTAAATCATGTGGGTTATATTACTTAAGCCGGTTAATGAGGTATGTCAACCTTCCTGTCACTATTAGATCTGGGCCAAGGAATGATGAACTGGGAAATACTTTATTTGGACAGTCCCAATAACCTATATATCTGGGAATACACAACAGACAAAAAAAATGTAAGTTTCAGTAACATTTCAACAAAATAACTTGCCCTTACCTTAACACTTATCATAACCCTTACCCTAACCTTTATTCTATACTTACCATAACCTTAAAAATTATTTGCTTCTAAATACACTGCTAAAAAAAATTAAGGTACACTCATGAACAAGATATATTGGGTCTCGATGAACAAGATATATTAAAAATTGAAATCTTTACTGTCTCACTAGAGGACGTCAGGCTTTCATGCCACCTCCTGGAGTCTGGTTCTGACTGTTTGGTCAGAAACATGCACACCAGTAGCCCACAGGAGGTAGGGGTCTGGCAGTGCTCCTCCTGTTCACCCTCGCACAAAGGAGCAGATACCGGTCCTGCTGCTGGGTTGAAGCCCTTTTGCAGCCCTGTCCTGCACCACTTGTGTAATAGCCCATCTCGTGGTATTTCCTCCATGCTTTAGAGCAGGGGTGTCAAACCGGTTCCACAGAGGGCAGAGAGTTAAATTGGTTCCCAGTTCAGACCTAAACAACTAGGTGGGGGTAGAAACTAACCAATTAGTGACCTAATTAATCAATCAAGTACAAGGTGAAAGAGAAAACCTGCAGACACTTCCTCCATGGAACCAGTTTGACACCTCTGCTCTAGAGACTTTACTTGGAGACACAGCAAACCTGAATGGGCTGCAGGTACCGTCTCATGCTACCAGTAGTGACAAGGAGAGAAGAAATGAGAGAAGAATCAGTCAGGAAGGATAAGGATAGAGCAAATGTCTGTGGCTACCAACTGCAAAACCATTCCCTTTGTGGGGATGTCCTTTTTTTGCCTCTCCAGTGCACCTGTTATCACTTAAATGTAAACTGAAACAGGTGACAGTGATTCACAAACGCTTATGCTTCCAAACTGGACAGATTGAAATCCTTGAAGTTTAATTGACTTGGTGTTATACTGTGATGATTTTGTTAATGATCTTTTTTACATTATTTTGAGCAGTGTTTATTGTTTTTGATAGTTTGTTGACAGGTGGACTATTTATTTAATATCAACAAAAATGATAAGGGAAGGACAGGTGCAACATTGAAGCAGCATGGAGGCAGGACAGGGTGAACAGAGAACTTTTAATAAAAAAACTAAAACATAAAAAACTGAATCAAAAGAACAAGACTAAACAGAACATTGTTACATTTGGGTGTAACCAAACATTGACCGACAAGATACACTGGGAAAGGAGGAACTTAAATAGTGACAGTGATCAGGAACACAGGTGAGGGCAATGACAAGAAGCATGATCCAAATGCGGACATTGGATCTCACTGGTACGGCACGCCAGCCATTCCAAGACGTGACAGCGGGATGTAGCTCAAACAATGGCCAGACGGTGTGGTGGGTTAAGAGATTTTAGAGCAATGACCCTAGTAGTTAACCCTAGTGGTGGAAATATATTTCTTGAATGAAATAATGTTCAAATTGAATAGTTTTTCAATTGAATTCATCCAACATTGAACATTATTGTCTTTATTGTATATGTCTTATAATCCTATCATGTCAGTGCATTTTTTATTATAATAATCCATAGAAATTAGAGTTGTTTGTTAAATTATGTCTATGTGTAAAGCCATTATATTTCAATAATGGCTTTACACATAGACATAATTTAACAAACAACTCTAATTTCTATGGATTATTATATAATAATATAACATACAATGAAAAATATTTTTTCATGACCTATGTCCTATGGAATAAGCGAGGTCATGTCGCTTATGTTTGACAAGCACATTGCTTATTCCAGCCTTTTGCGCTGTGTGTTCACATGGTCATGGCTGTGCATGAATTCACCAATGCACTCAAGCAGACTTATTAATAAATCTCACAGTTGTTGTGGAAATCATCCCACTTATGGTTTACGCTCAGATTTGTGCTTTCGCCTCATAGAAAACAGATGCCCCTGGAGTCGTTCAGACATGTTCTACTATGCTGCTCACTTCACTGTAGCCCATCTACATTATCCCTCTCTCCTAGATCATTTATTAAATTTTATTTTCTTCCATCTTCCATGCGCTCTATCTCAATCCTCAGCATCTCTTTATCGCTACACTTAATCTCTTGTTCCTTTTCCCTATCGCTCTTCTCTTCTCTCTCCAACCTCTCTTGCTTGCGGAGCTTCCAGAAGAAGCGTAGGTTCCTCTCAGGGTAGGCCACATTGGCAAGTGTCAACTTGAAGATGGTTTTGGTTTCTGTGGTAATCAGAAGGAAGGTAAGCGCGGAGAGACAGAAGGGCCATGTGCAGGCAGGCAGACCAAACTGAACCCAGAGAAAGGTGGAAGAAAGAGAAGGGGGAGAAGGGAGAGAGATTTTAGGCCATGGCCACTGGCATGGAGATTTATCCTGCATGTTTTTATTCTGTATTTGTGTGAGGGCAACCCTTAGGGTTGTTATCTATAGTGTAGATTCTAATAGATTTCTACTTACTGTGGACATCACATTAGTGATGGCTGAGCCTAGATATGCACAGAAGAACGCTGGTGAAGAAAAGGCACAGTCAATCTCAGTTATGTTGCTACATTAGCATCCTTCCAAATGTTTAATACCTTCAACCATGTGATACAGACACCACAAATGACACTGTAGAGTGAACTCACCACAGGTGACTGCCAGCAGGTGTACCTGCCAGGTGAGAGCATAGAACATCCCCCCAATAGCGATGCAGGCTAGGACACAGTTATATCCCCACAGACCAAAATAGATAGCCTCAAATGGAGCAGCTAGCGCCAGACCTAAGGATTAAACACACACTGGGGTTATCTCTGCTGAACAATACTATCTATTTTAAATACGTATAGAACACACCGGTTCATAGGCCGGGGTTAATGTATGTGTGTTTACCTGAAACCATGCCGACTGCAGATCCAATGGTAGCATGAGCACAAGTGATAGGAGAGGAAATGAAGAGGGCAATCATAAAGATTCCTCCTGTCCAGGGGTTGTCACACCCATACACCTGGCCTACACCTACTGGCACTGCTCTGAACAGCTGGAAGATAGGCATGAGATCAGGTGCGTTCGAGTGACACCACCGAAAACTCACAGGCATTGTAAAGATGAGGGACACACCTTCAAAACGTCAAGGCACACAAAAATTTACCTGTGAATGCTTTTTTATTAGAAAACGCTTAAGGCATGATCAGGGATGTGTAGTAACGCGTTACAAGTAACGCAAATGAGTAAAATGTTACAGTTTCAGAGGAATGAGGACTTTTCTTAGTTACTTTACTCTTACTCAAGTATTTTTTTTTAAATAAACCGTACTCTTTACTCCGTTACATTTCATCTACTCTTTCGTAACAATTTTGTCTTCAGTCATTTGTCAAAAAAATTTAGTTTTTTCGTTTCGTGATTTGAGTTTGGGTGTTCCCTCCCGCTCCTTTAAATCTGCATTGGAGTGCGAGCCCGGACGTAGCTAATTAAATGACAGACACCGGCATGGAAAGTTGTGAATTGGAGGCAAGCGTGCCGCACAAGCCCTGAAAAGTGAAGCCAAAACGTCTCGATCGCCCCCTGGTGAGTGGTCCCAGTATAGGTCATAAACCCCGCCCTCCCCATGTTATTCAATGGGACGTGAGACCAACTAAACAATTAAATTACCCTTCAAATATCTTTTTTCCGAAGCTGGTTTCTGTCATTTACTGTAGTTTGTATCACGCTAATGTAAATTCAAGAGTTTATTTTTAAAATAAGTTGGTTTTTAGTTGGTTATTTAATGCTCTAAAAACGGTGGTGTGACATCGTGATTCACAGCTGTGATTGACAGCTATCTGAGCCGAGGAGCCACTGAAGCACCATCAGGCTTTTTTCGCGATCTTCGGAGGACTGAGGAAATTGGAGCTTTACATTTAATGTCTAAATTTCTATAATTGATATAATTTCACACAGACATAATGGGTTGTTCTGCAGTACATTGTGCTAACCGATCTGGCATTTCCAATCGATCTTTGAATTTTTTTCGGTAAATTAAATGTATAAGCTATTTAATTAGTAAATAAATGTAATGGGCTAGCTAACGTTAGCTAAAAGACAACAAGCCTCGTTAATAGCCATGTTAATAGCTAGCAGGTGATCGTTAGCTAGAAGTTACCAATTATTTTTGTATTAGGCCTATTCTAAATTAAGGTTAAACATGATGTTAGTTCGGCTATAACATATCATCTAGGTTTAACAAGCAAAGGTTGTACTGTACTTGGACTTGCGATTGATTACGGTATGCGCATTCTGTGAGGGAGAGTGAGGGCGGGGCACAGGGGTGGGGCCGTTGATTTTGCGGCTTTACGGCTTTACTTCCTGCTCGCTACTGCGCATAACTACTGCGCAGAACTGGTCCCAAGATCGCTATCTGCGCAGGCGCAAGTCCAAGATGTCAGCGCCGTATCGGGACACTGGCGGCTTCAGTTTTCACCAATGGAAAAGAGCGAAAGGGCGTCGTCCATTTTTTTTACAGTCTATGATTGGAGGACGTTGACGAGGAAAATTCCAATCCCAGTTACACGACATGTTTAGAATTAAATTTAAAATAGGGAACACAATCATCATGAAATGTTGTCTTTTTATTCCCAAAGACGCAACCTTCGATGCATTCAAAACCTCATCATCATATCTCCGCAAGCACATAGAGGTAAGGTTAGAGAACCGGCTTGCGCTACTTTGCCAGCTAAATCCTATTATTATAGCTAGCTATCTTTTCTTTTCTTTTTTCATCGTACAAGTCCATGTACAGTATAACGACATGTAATATATCCTAATGATAATGTAATAATCTAGCTAATCTACAGTATATAATAACACTACAACTAATATATTTGTATTAGTGGTTCATTGGGCATGACTTGAATTGTATTATTTAGTAATGCACTTTAGTTAGCAGCAACATACCCTGTCTAGCTAGCTAGATTTTAGTTGAAAGCAAGCTAGATTTTAGTTGAAAGCAATTGCTGCTAACCAGGTGGCTTACTTGCAATGCAGTCAGTAATTCTACCCAAGACCTGACTTACTAACTACAAATATTTGATTGACAAGATGTACTGAGCATCACTACACAAGATGATTCTAATTTATTTTTTCCAGTAACATGTATGATGGCATTAATTTGCAAGAATCGTATTTGCAATACAGATTAATAATAGAAATACAGTATTATTAACTTTTGCAATTTATTTTGTTTTTCTATTCTGCATTGCTATGGGCTCTGGAAAACAAATGCCTATTCAAACATTAAAAATGCAGTTTGCGTTTGTACTTTCTTAAAAAAAAAATCCTTGTTGTTACTATGCCGTTATAATGTCTTGAACAAAATATGTAACTAGTACTTTTTTGACCAAGTACTCTTTTACTCTTACTTGAGTGCTTTTTTCAGGTGGTACTTCAACTTTTACTTGAGTACATTTTAGGACGAGTAACAGTACTTTTACTTGAGTACAGATTTTCAGTACTCTACCCACACCTGGGCATGACTAACAGAGTAAATGTAAATCATTTTGTGAAAGTTAACTTTTTCTGGCATGTGGCCTTTCCAGATAGAATAACCAGAGTTATAACCTGTATAACACTAAAGGTCCTAGAATACATTAGCATATTGGGAAATGACACCTCTTTGTCTCTTTCTAAACTAAAACCCTATTAAAAATAAACCTTAACTTTACCCAAAACTTGAAATTCTCCCAGAATGTGACAGAATGTTGTCCTAATTTTAATACTTTTACAAGGTTTTAGATACAAGTTAGTACAATAAAGACACATGCTCACGCAGTATGCTCAATATCCTACCTTAGCCACGTCAACATCAGTCCAGGTGATGTTAGCTAGTTGTGTGCGCGGCTGGAAGAGGACTTGTGGGAAGTAGTTGTTGTAGTGGCCTGTAGCCACCATGTGTACACACACCAGTATATTGAAGGGCAGAGTGAACACTGGCAGGTCCCAACGACTGTTAATGGACGCCAATGCACTGGACACTATAGGACTGGAGGAGAGGAGGTCAGTGAATGCTGCTAAGGAAATTATGCTGCTAAGGAAATTAAACTTTATTATCTCTAGTAGTCACAAATCACAGATTTGGCCAAATCTAGTCAGGCTGGCTATAACATGTGGTTGAAAGTCTTTCACCCGTTCATTCTTACATAAGATCAGAGAAGGTGACTGTCACAGGTCTGTTAGTGCACTGCTGCCAAAATTTGGCTTGGTATGTGCCACTAAACAGGACTGTACTGTCTACATGGCATCAGATAGCATATTAGTATAAAGATTGTTAAAGATTATGTTTTCATTCTCATCTCATACTGTATGTCAGGTGGAAGCATTGTCATGGCTAAGACATTTATGCTCAATATAATCTGTGTTTGTATGTGTCTATGTGGTAGATTAAGCTTCATAAATAAGGCCTTAAAATAGTTTATGCTCTGGTCTGGCACAGAGATTCCTGTAGGGAGAGCACAGAGTGCACCTTGGTTCATTGCATTTTTTACTTGAAGACAGCAGCACCATGTCTTGCATTTGTGCATTTACCTTCCCAATCAGGGATGTATCTATGTCTACTGCTGGACTTACTGGCTCAGATAGCCTCCTTTTTCTGGTACTGAATGAGACATTCTTTGAATGTTTCACTCACATCCATAACTCAAAAGATGGGAGGGTGGTAATTAAGTAATCCGATGAGTCATGGTGGCATCTAAAATCTGATATCTATCATAGTTGCAAATATCTACCTTGGCAGAAGATTATAGGCGATGTCATGACCTTGATTTGGGCTCAAGACAACATAGATGTTGCTACATTACACATTCCCCACACTGCTGCCTCTCTTCTCCAACAAATCTAAATGCGGACAGCAGTGTTGATTGCCCTTACATTTTAGCTTAACTTATCCTTAACATCAGTAACTTTTATGCCTAAACCTTACTCTAACTCTTAACCCTAAACGTAACTTTAACCCTAACCATAGAATTTGCCCTAAATGTCCTCTATGTTTTACCCTGCTCCTGGAGAATTGGCATCCTCTATGTTTTACCCTGCTCCAAAAGAGCTACTGTCTTTTCTCTACAACATCTCTACAACAGACCTAATTCTAATAATTTGCTGGATGAAAAGCTAAATCATGTTAGTCACAGGTTTGCTGTATTTGTGAGGTCTTAAGGTGCTACTGTACCAAGCAAGGTTAATCAAGCACACACACACACACACACACACACACACACACACACACACATAACTCACCACATCATAGACATGAAGATGTTTGGCAGCAGGAGCCACCAGTACCAGTCTCCAGCATTAGAGAACACAGCCATCAGCAGCCCCACCAGTATTCCATTGTAACCATACAGGCCTGCTGCAATCGCATCCCTAAAACAGAGGCACGCACAAAGCTCACGCGTACTGTAGACATATTTACGCATATACAAACACGCAAACACGCAGACACATACCTGCTCTGTTGCAGTATGATGGCAGAGATGGTGGAGGCAAGTGTGCCTACAAAACCGTTCAGAGCCAACCAGCGGCTCTGCAGGATCAGCCCAGCAAAGATCACCAGGCCACTCAGAGGGTTGTTGACAAACATGACCTGGGAAGCACCACGGAGTACCCAATCTAACAGCTGGAGCAGGAAGAACTGTTCTGGAAGCGGAACACGGAGATGAGAATGGTGGGAGAGAAAGAGAGTGTCAGATTCATATAGGTTTCTGTATTTAAACACTAAAATATAGATAATCTGGTCATGGTTTGGAGGTTTGCATATGTCCCAGTGAATGCAAAGCAAATTTGCTACATGGAATCCCCAGGCTAAAAAGATGGGGGAAAAAGTTGTTCTGCCCTTGTCCAAAGAAGTCAAACAAAATGTCTCTCACCTCCCTCTCCATTTTGGAGTAAAATTTCAGTTGGACCTTTTGTGTACCATATGACTAAGATTATGTAATTTTCATTAATTACATTTATACTTCACTGCAAAAATAAATGAACAATAACTTGCACTTGTCTTTACCTACAGCTGTTGTCCTGTATGGCTGAACTTCTTTATTGAGAAGAATGTACCAGGATTACGATAAATGTCAATGTACTAATTTGATATGTGAAAATCTACTATGACCGTGATACTTAAAAATTTAGGCTACTAGTGATGTGGTAAGTGGTTGCTTCATCTAGTTATCTGAAGATAAATACACGTACTCCCTGTAAGTCGCTCTGAATAAGATCCTTTGCTATGATCACTGGTGATTATTGGCACCTCCAAACTAACATCCCCATTAGCATGACTACATTAATATTTTCATATTTTAAGAACAAGTATATCTCTTCAGTTTTAATAAATTCCCCAATATTTGTAAGTATATCTTACACAAACACATTGCTTAAGTAACTTTTGCAATTTTATTGCAGATCGCTGGCTGTAGTATCTCTGGTTAATATTGCCACGGCCAGCATTGGAGCATCAGCTTCCCTGATTATTAAAGTCACTTTATGATTTGCCTTTAGAGCCTTTAAACTGATGATAAGTGATGGTTGTACTTATTAAGTAGTGTCTTACTGGATATATTCTTACTTTTTATCCACTGTGCAAACACTTCCATGTCTCCTGAGAAGTAGGACAGTAGAAGTAAAAACTGGGCCTTGGCCTTTTGCTGACAGGTACAAACTGCAGGCTCCCCAGCATCTGTCTTCTCCCTCTGGGCTGATTTCTGATCCTTGCCCCCTGACACCTCTGGATCCAGGTTAGCCATCAGTGGTTGTTGTTCCTGCTTCTTGGAGGATAAGAACAGACTCAGTTAGTACAACTACTTGAATGCATAAAAATTAGCTACATTATTTAATTGTGCAAATATAATGTACTCTTATTTCCATTGTTACTAGTAAAGCCTGTTGTCAGCTTATTCTGTCATGGTTTTATTTCTCAGCGTTTTAATATGAATAGTTCTTATTATTTTGGTTAACTTATCACCTTGAGCATAATGTCCTAAAACGACCCTCTAAGCATCTGTGTGATGTCCTAAAAAACACACACAGTGACTGAAGTTGTCTTGATTATGGCGCACCAGACCTGTCTCTGGCCTGGCCTACCTTTGAAGGGAATGTGGATGGATGTTCTTGCGTTGAGGCAATATAGAGACCGGAGATATTCTTGGGGACCTGCTAAAGAAGATGTGTACATATTTTATTTCTTACACCTCAGTTTTACAGTGACAACATCACAATTGCAAAACAACTATTA